>NC_134268.1:88159062-88827062 GCF_031893055.1 Leptodactylus fuscus
TTGAGGACTCCAGCAAAACTGCCTTTAAAAATCCCCCTCATAATAAATCTCGGCCTATGTCTCTATAAAGTTTGTGCACTGAAGAAGCCTTGCCCAACCTTATGAGACAAATGCAGGCAAGTACTGTCAAGGGGAGCGTTTTGGCTGAATCTGTTAGGGTTTTGTTTGTTGTAATAGGGCAAATTTGTGCATCCATGCAAGTATATACTCTGACTGACATAATGGAATCACAGTCGTGTGGATAACTGTGGCTGTCATAGGGAGCGTGTGCATCAATAGAGAGAAGTGAATGATACAGCTACAGCTGGGTAGGACAGGAAACGTTATCAACTTACCCGGCATTCATACAACTGAGTTCAGTTTGTGTCCTGGATTTACAGCCAAAAATCATACCTGTAGAGGGACTCCTACCATAATAGTTATTTCTGAAGACAGGAGTCCCTGACTCCCAGCAACAATCAATCCTTATGGGAGGGAAATCACTGCCCACAAGAAACCATTAGGGGCCATAAGGGCCCCTAGACAAAGATGTGAGAGGGTGGTATAAGAGGGAGGACAGCTAGGCGTTTATAATAGTGCTGGGTGGTGTTGCCATGAAGACTGCAGATAGTATATATGAGTGTCACAGGAGATAATGGCTAGCACACCTGAGTATGGTTTAGCAGCATGTATCATTATCTATAGGCACAAATCCCACCTATTCTACACTCATGACCAAAAGTTTTGAGAATGATACAAATATAAATTTTTACAAAGTCTACTGCTTCAGTTGTTCTAATGGCAATTTGCATATACTCCAGAATGTTATAAAGAGTGATCAGCTTAACAGCAATTACTTGCAAAGTCAATATTTACCTAGAAAATGAACTTTATCCCCCAAAACACATTTCCACATCATTGCAGCCCTGCCTTAAAAGGACCAGCTAACATCGTTTCAGTGATTGCTCCATTAACACAGGTGTGGGTGTTGATGAGGACAGGGCTGGAGATCAATCTGTCATGATTAAGTAAGAATGACACCACTGGACACTTTAAAAGGAGGCTGGTGCTTGGCATCACTGTTTCTCTTCTGTTAACCATGGTTATCTCTAAAGAAACATGTGCAGACATCATTGCACTGCACAAAAATGGCCTAACAGGGAAGAGTATCGCAGCTAGAAAGACTGCACCTCAGTCAACAATCTATCACATCATCAATAACTTCAAGGAGAGAGGTTCCATTGTTGGCAAAAAGGCTCCAGGGCGCCCAAGAAAGACCAGCAAGCGCCAGGACCGTCTCTTAAAAGTGTTTCAGCTGCAGGTTCGGACTACCAGCAGTGCAGAGCTTGCTCAGGAATGGCAGCAGGCAGATGGAGTGCATCTGCATGCACTGTGAGGCGGAGACTCTTGGAGCAAGGCCTGGTCTCAAGGAGGGCAGCGAAGAAGCCACTACTTCTCCAGAAAAAGCATCAGGAACAGACTGATATTCTGCAAAAGGTACAGGGAGTGGGCTGCTGAGGAATGGGGTAAAGTCATTTTCTCTGATGAATCCCCTTTTCGATTGTTTGGGACATCTGGAAAACAGCTTATTCGGAGAAGACGAGGTGAGCGCTACCACCAGTCTTGTCTCATGCCAACTGTAAAGCATCCTGAAACCATTCATGTGTGGGGTTGCTTCTCAGCCAAGGGAATCGGCTCTCTCACAGTCTTGCCTAAAAACACAGCCATGAATAAAGAATGGTACCAGAATGTCCTCCAAGATCAACTTCTCCCACCGTCCAAGAACAGTTTGGCGATCAACAATACCTTTTCCAGCATGATGTAGCACCTTGCCATAAAGCAAAGGTGATAACTAAATGGCTCAGATAACAAAACATAGAGATTTTGGGTTCATGGCCTGGAAACTCCCCAGATCTTAATCCCATTGAGAACTTGTGGTCAATCATCAAGAGACGAGTGGACAAACAAAAACCTACAAATTCTGACAAAATGCAAGCATTGATTGTGCAAGAATGGACTGCTATCAGTCAGGATTTGGTCCAGAAGTTGATTGAGAGCATGCCAGGGAGAATTGCAGAGGTCCTGAAGAAGAAGGGTCAACACTGCAAATATTGACCTGCTGCATTAACTCATTCTAACTGTCAATATAAGCTTTTGTTACTCATAATATGATTGCAATTCTATTTCTGTATGTGATAAAAACATCTGACAAACACACATAAAAACCAGAGGGCAGCAGATCATGTGAAAATATAATATTTCTGTCATTCTCAAAACTTTGGGCCATGACTGTAGGCTTGTTTTTATTGTTAGGCTGAAGCCCCACATTGCGGAAACGCAGCTTTTTCAGTTGCAGATTTTGTTGCGGTGTTTTGAGACAGAGCCAGGAGTGGATTGAGCAGAAGGAACAAGTATAAGAGCTTCCTGTATATTTCCCATACCTTATGTAGCCATTCTTGGCTTTGGCTCAAAAAAACCGCAACAAAATCTGCAACAAAAAAAAGTGCTTTTCTGCAACGTGGGGCCGTAACCTAATGTGGGATTTTGACACACCTAGTTTTTGTAGCTTTTACCCATCCCATTAGCCATCCAGATTCAATGGAATAATACAGACACTGATAGGATATGAGGCGCCACAATCTCTCGTCACCACTCACACAGATACAACTTGTCAGGCTAGACTTTCTTGGCTCTGCACTGTTGTAGTGTGAATAGGCTGGAGGGCGATTATATGGCGCCACTGTGTGTTTGCTTACTCGAGAGCGATGCTTTTTCCTTGATTGTTTCGTCTTTCCCCGCCCTTATAACATGAGCCATATTTTACAATGACATAGTCACTTCGTATAATGTATTGTAAGAGTCTACATAACATGAGCCATATTTTACAATGACATAGTCACTTCGTATAATGTATTGTAAGAGTCTACATAACATGAGCCATATTTTACAATGTGATGGCCACTTTGTATAATGGATTGTCAGTCTCCTATTTTCAGGGCACACAATACTTCACTTGTGTTTCAAAGGACTATTCTGCATATAGGACATTTTGCCAACCACTGCCAGCCACTACCGGAAGTTACCTCTGTAGCTACGGAGGTGACGATTTTTTCCCCCTTCCGCTCCTGTAACCTCGTCTCCTCCGAATCTGTGAGCTCTGAGAGGAAAATGGCCGCTGTGGACTCGGAGCTGCGCGATCCAGAGTAAGAAAGCATGCGCTTAGGGGCTTAGACTGCGGGGGTCTTAGTGAGCGGGCCTGGAGCTCGGCCTATGTCCTGGAATTGGCTGCTATTGTGGAGCTCAGTCCGCTTGTGTCCATGCTGTGGAGCGGACGTAGGGCTCGTGACAAGAGACAGCCATAGTGTAAATACAACAGAGCTGCTTTACCTGAGAACTAGCTAGGAGGCGGCAGTCTGGAGTAGTGAGGGGTGTGCACACTGGTGGGCGGATGTGGCGGGTGGTTTTGTGTTCTTGCATTTACCTCGTTCCCCTGGTACCTCAGAGGACACATCTGTCATTGTATTGTTATCCATGAGGAAACCTCACTTACTGTTGTGCTGTAAAACTGGTGTGTGAGCGGGAAGTACAAGGTGCCATGAGCAGCTCTGCCTCGCCCGGGGTGTTTACCCACTAGAACGTGTTATTACGTTATGGCTGTAGGGGCCTGAGCTCTGGGACCCCTGATCCTGAGAATTAAGGGGAGGCTGTGCTGGTGTAATAGTCAATCCTCTGCCTTATTCCCAGCAGGGCCCTACTTTTCCACAGTCTGAATGTATCTCCATAAATGGCTGACAGCTATGGTGAGATGAGGTACAGCTGCTCTAATTCACAAAAACAATACAAACTATACTTCTCATTATTATGGTAGGTGAACAACTGAGAGCCCACCCACCAAAGCAGCATTTACCTGAGGGCCCCATAGACTATTATAGTGTCCATTGGCTTTTTTGCCATTTTTATACTGAAACCGGTGGAGAGAAAAGTCAGACAGGACTATCCTTAAAGAGGACCTTTCATCAGATTGGGCACAGGCAGTTGTATATACTGCTGGAAAGCCGACAGTGAGCTGAATTCAGCGCACTATCGACTTTCCCGATCTGTGCCCCTGGTAAAGCACTATCGGTCCCGGTACTGTAGCTCTTTACAGTCAGAAGGGCGTTCCTGACAGTCAATCAGGAATGTCCTTCTCCACAGCAGCACCTACAGTACTGTAGTGTGTGAGTGGGGAGGAACGCCCCCTCCCTCTCCTCAGTGCTCATCCATAGATGAGTATTATCAGGAGGGGAGGGGGCGTTCCTCCCCGCTCATACTGTGCAGCGTGATAGGCGCTGCTGTGGAGAAGGGCGTTCCTGACTGACTGTCAGGAACGCCCTTCTGACTGTAAAGAGCTACGGTACCGGGATCTATAGCTCCTTACCCGGGGCACAGATCGGGAAAGCCAATAGTTCGCTGAATTCAGCACACTGTCGGCTTTCCAGCAGTATATAGAACTGCCTGTGCCCGATCTGATGAAAGGTCCTCTTTAAAGGAGCCTCCTACCAAGACTCTGACCCAATGTGAACCTAGCCGTAATAATTGTGTAATATTTTACTTTGAAGTTGGAGTTTGTAACTTTTTCCCAGCTCTGCCCAACATAGGTTTTTCAGAGGATGAAATTTAGCCATTCTGCAGTTAGGGCTAGTTCACACAGAGTTCTGCGTGTACATGTTCCATCACGGCTGCTGCGACAGGATGCCGGTGAGGTGCACTGGCATCTTGTTGCGGCATTCCGCTCTGGTTTAGGCCCAAATGAATGGGCAGGAGCCTCACGGCGTGGATGCTGTGGCTGATTCAGCTGTGGAATCTGTGGCAAGATGGGGCAGCTCGCTTCTTTTTTCTGCTACTAGCTAGTGGAAAAAAGCAAGCGGCTCCCATTGAAGTCAATGGGAGCCATTTTTGGCGGTGGATTCCGTGTCAAAATCCACTGCTAAAAGACCCCCATGTGAGCTAGCCGTTACCCTGCAGAACTGGTGTCTGAGGCATGGTGGACCCTAGTGTCACCTGATGGACCCCTGTTCACATAAAGTAGATTCCACTGAGGTATCCATGAAAAGGAGAACTGTTTTTCTTATCAGATATAACAGCTTTCAGCACAAATGGGAACATAACCGAAGGTCACAGATGAAAATGTTAGTACTGTATAAATGTAGTGCAGACATCTAAATATAATCTGGTCCTACAGACAGAATATTGAGGAAAGTATGCTCTTGTGTCAGGTGTATGCTTTGCTTAGGCTCGATTCACATCTGTTCTGGGCTTCTGCCGTTCAGGTCAGATGGAGAACCTGACGCCAGAGAGCCAGACTTCTAAGCGAGCCTTCACACGGAGTATACGCTCCGCTCATTCTGAACGTAAAACACGTTCAGAATGAGCGCGTATAAAACCAGTTCCCATTGACTTGAATGGGTGCCGGCATACGAGTGCTACCCATTAAAAGCAATAGGGAAAAAAGCCTCCCATTGATTTCAATGGGGAGCGCTCAAATGCAGGCACCCATTCAAGTGGATACATTCATGTGCTGTTTCCTTGCCTGAAATAATTGAACACTGTGATGTTTTTGACACTGATGACCGGGCCCCACAGAATCCGTCATAAGTATCAGACCTGTGGTGGTCCGTCACCTGAACCCTATGAGAGACAGCAGTATTGGCTATCCTAGGAATACTTGATGCTAGGCCTAAAAGGCCTAAACCTCCCAACAGTCATATTAAAAGTACAAAAACCCTCACATTTTATTTCTCTCTGCATTCTCGCATTGATAACTTTTTACATTTTATGTGTAATCGGGTTTTATTGATATTTTTACAGTACAACAGAATAAAATACAGGAAAGAAACAAGGGTCATCAAACCAGGCACGCAGGCCCCAAACAGCATAAATGGGGGGGGGGAGCCCACAACTCAAAAGACCACATGGGGCGCGTAAACACAAAAATAAGGGAAGGAAAATAACAGAAACAGGCCAAAACCAGGCCACATTAGGAGAGCAAAAAGAAAAAACGGTGGGAAGGGAAATACAGCGACAACCACTATACGGGGACAAAAACGACCAACACAACGACAAGACAGCCACAAAAGGGAGGGTAGTCAAGGAGGGGGAGGGAAAGGAAAGAGCAGCCAGAGACTAGTCAAGGAAGAAAGACGAGAAAGCAGAAGATTCCTGAAAGATCACCCAGGGCCGCCAGAGCTGATCAAACCGGGAGGAGTCGGGAGAGTCCTCCGCGACCAGAGCCTCCATTCTCCGCATGAGGAGAAATTCCTGTAAGAATTCAAGCATCGAGGGTGGCGTAGAGCTCCACCAATGTCGCGGGATGACGGCCCTGGCGGCAAACTTTTTACATTTTATTTCACCTTGTTTCAAATTCTATTTTCTCTGATTATTCTAAATGATTGACAGAAAGTATAATGTTCAAATCTTCAACCATTAGAATATAAATCAAATTTTATAGGACAAACCTCCCAATAACATTTTCTTTTCACAAATTAAGAAGTCAAAATCCACTGTTTCGAATTATTATGCACAACAGTTTCTAAACCTTTTATAGGTTGCAAAGAGCTGAAAATTGGCATTTGTTGAATTTAGAACATTAAGAGGTCACATTTACTGCAATCAAAAGCTATTTCAATCAAAAACATTTCAAAGGGGCTCTATCATTGGGAAAAGTCATTTTTAACTAATCACATCCTTGCATAGGCTTTAGAAAGGCTAGTCCACACCTACCTTTAGTATGTAAATTGCCTCAGTGGTTTCTGAATAAGTCCGGTTTATTCATATACTAATGAGCTTGCAGCCAGCACAGGAAATTCCCAGCAGCACTCGTCTCTTTTTTTTTTTTTTTTTTTATCTCCTGTGTGTGTGTGTGTGTGTGTGTGTGTAAACAGGAAGCTGAGCCATCAGCAGCAGCTTGTGCATAGCAAACAATAGCAAAGGGGTGCACGATTCATCGTGCACCAGTCTAATTAGCATATGAATAAAAACGGACTTTTTCAGAAACCACTGAGGCAATCTACATACTAAAGGTAGATGTGGAATAGCCTTTCTAAAGGCTATGCAAAGATGTGATTATTTAAAAATGACTTTTCCCAATGATAGAGCCCCTTTAACAGGTAGAATTACATGTTAATATAGTATCCCTTCTTTAACCTTTTCCCTGCCAACCACGTAGCTATACGTCCTCCCAGGCTGGAACTTCTGTAGCCAATCACATATCTTAATACGTTCTTATTACTAATGCCGATATCTCAGAACTGGTCTGAAGATGATTTTGGATTCGTTTTAAAGATGAGAATCTCATCTTTACAATGATACCAAAATCTTTATGATAACCCTTACATATCTGGAGTGATTCACTGTTGAAAATGCGATTTGGTATTGAGATCCCATTGCAAATGTTAATTCCCCACAGTATTATTTTAAAATCAACAAAACTTTATTAAAGGATCAAAGAAAGGACATAAGACATAAAAAATAGGAGGCCTCGCAGGGCCCCAAATAGATGAAGTCCGCCCAATACAGCACAGATTGGAAACTGATACAAAAGCCAGACCCTAGGGGAGACTGGTGTCAACTGTCCGTAAAGAATAGATCTGGGTGAAAGTCCAAATAGCTACATGAAGAGAAGGATAAAATATATATATATATATATATATATATATATATATATACCAAAACATTGAAAAAGAGTACACAGTAAACAATAACCAACCGGCGCCCCCCCCCCCCCACACACACACACCTTCAACGGACCACCCCCGTAAACTCCACACCGACATACGCATACACTCATACCCTTCCAAATAGGACCATGGGACAAACACAAATCATTTAGTCATAGTACGGGGCTAATCTGAGATGGGGGGGTATGCTATCCATTTGTCCCAAGTACCGTGGAATTTAGTCTCTTTATCCCTATGCTTAAATATCCATTTTTTAAGAGGCAGAGAGACATTCACTGATCTGATCCAATCATGCAGCACTGGAGGGTGGGAGGACTTCCACCGGCGGGCCACATTCTTACCAGCCCTGACTGTATTTTTAACAGTGATTCACTCTGATATTGTAAGGGCTATGGTGGCCATCCACTACTACATCCATCTGGATTATCCAGGTTTGCACGGCAATCTTCAGTAAACGAGACTGTTTAAGAATGTCAGTCTTCACGTATGTCTGGGCCCGCAGCAACCGTTTCTTCTTGTGAGCATTGTTTAGAAGTGGCTGAATGGTAGATTTATGCATAACTGCATAAGGGTCCTACACTTTGAGGTTTGTGGAACTCTGGAGGCACCAGCAGTTGTGTGATGCTTTCTAATGGTACTTTAGCAGTTGCTCTTTTACCACTAGAATTCCCAGAGAGGGGTCATTTAACATTTCTACCATTGCTTCAAATGGGAGCTCGAAATGCCTGGGACTTCTAGTGTTAATCTGATGAATTTGTCTGGTGGAAATCTTTCTCATTATGCCTTTATCTGCACAAACCCATCTGGCCTCTGAATCAGCCACAGATCTCTTCTGAATTCAACACTTCCTAGCATCATCTCTTGGTTGTGAGGAACACCCACCTGACATAGACTTGTACTGTAAGAGGGGGCATTTCTCACAGCCCAGTCAGCTTTTTCTGTTTATAATACTACACATTGTTGAGGACGTGAAAGGTCCAATTTAAGCCCTTATATGGTTCTGTGAATGAAAAAAATTAAAAAGCTTTGGAAGTGGAAAGTCGAAAATTTCCTGCATCAGGAAGGTGTTAAATCCAGTTTGCAGGTAACTTTATGATCAGTTTTTGAGAAGTAAGATGCTCAGAAAACCTCAATATTCTCATTTGAATTTTAAGGTTTATGGCATGTGCCATGTAGAATAAATAGCGTACTAATTTTATTTTAGGTTCCATTTCCGGAAACAGAATGTCACCATCATACTTGCCTGTCTTCCTGCTCAGATCTTCTGGGCACGGGAGATCACTTCCTTCTGTTAGGCCATCTTCTCCTGAGGCCACCTGAGCATTAGAGCTGGAGGGCTGGTTGCATCGCATGTCGGCACTTCTGCTTTACTGATGTCACTGAGACGAGGAGCTGGCCCCATGGAAGGAAGTGATCTCACGTGCCCAGAAGATCTAGACCAGAAGACAGGTAAAATACGATGGGGTAGGAGAATGGGCTGAGTTAGTTGGAAAGGGCTAGCAATGGGTGGGCTAGCTAGGGAAACAGGAAGAGGGAGGTGGTGTGAGTCAGCTCTGAGTGAAGCACAATGCAGCATGGTAGTTGTAGGAAAACAGAACAGGAAGCTACCCATAGAAACAAATGTAGAAGATGCCAGGAGCTCCCAGAGAAACCCAGAAATTACTCAAAACACTGCTAAAGGTATTTGGTTGCACTGATTTCCTCTGTAACTGGGGCTGGTATATTTAGTCCCAGTTGCACCAGCGCTCACGGCCGGATACTATTCAAACCAGTTCAAATGAATGGGTTTGAAAAATGGCTGCAGGTTTCCGTTTCCTTCCCAGTTTCGGGCAGGAAACGGAAACCTATCTAAACGGAGACCGGGTGCAGATGTCAACAATCCCTGAGCATCATAGCTCTGCAATCTACTAAGGAAGCACCGCCGTACAACCATAGTGCATCAGTGCAGCACCTAAGTTGGACCTTACAGAAATACCAAAGCAGTGTGGCTCTAAGTTATTCCTCTAACTCCAATGAGAGTGGAAGCTACTGAAACAGCATAGCACATTCAGCCACGCTATTTTTGTTATTGTGATGCAATGAAAACAGTGGAGCACAGCTGTACCATAATGATATTCCTTTAAGATTGAAAAGGCTTGTTTCTATTTGGTGGAGGTTCACAGTATCAGTAGTAGAATTCTTACATTTCTGATTAGAACTCGATCCAACTGCCTGGATCCCTGCAATACGTGGCTGCACCAGGAGGCCCAGGCTGCACCATTTAAAAGACTCTTAAGGGTAAGGCCCCATGTTGTGGAAACACAGCTTTTTTTGTTGTGGTTTTTTAAGCCAAAGCCTGGATTGGCGACAAAAGAAACTGGAAATATACAGGCAGCACTTACACTTCAACTTTTCGCTTAATCCATTACTGGCTTTGGCTCAAAAAACCGCACCGAAATCTGCAACGAAAATGTTGTGTTTCCGCATCGTGGGGCCTTAGCCTTACTTGAGGCCAGCAGTAAGTTTAAATTAGTATAAAAGCTTTAAAAGGAGAAATAATGTTTACACTCAGAGGTTGCACTAGGGTTAAGGTACTCCTCTTGACATTTTTGAGGAGTATTTTTAGCCATGAAATTTGAAGTAATACTAATAATATACAGGCATAAACAATATGAAGTTATTTATGCAGGGAACCATTATTGTAACTTCTTCCATATATATAGTGGAATATATATAGCTAAGGAGTGGAGGCAGTGGCAGCTGTATTCTGCTGAAACCCTGCCTGCATCTGGCTGCCAATGATTGCACAATTATACGGCGTAAACATGCAGTTACTGGCGGCCGCAAGTGGATAAAGTTTCAGCAGCTTACCGCTACTACTGTGTGACCATGTACTCTTAGTTATACTGTTTGACAGCTGCTGTGACCATGTAGCCCAAGTGATAAAGTACAGTCTGACTGTGGCACAGTCCACTATCGTGTATCTGAGTCTGTACTGTGATTGTGATTTCTTCATTATATGTTAATCAATTGATAAAGATCGAAAATCAGACATCTGCCTGGTAACAAGCCGTGCACCTGTGTTTCCATCACATGTCTACGGACTGATTTTTAACCCCTGGAAGTATTCAAATACATGGCACCTAGCAGAGATTTGGCAAATAAATGTTATTGCTTGTCTAATGAAAAGACCAACAGGTTTTCTTTATCAATTCATCAAGGTTTTCTAAAACTGGACAATCCCTTTAAGTGAAGAGGGCTATACTCATGCAGGGCCTCGTCTTTGACCTCTGTGGTCCACATTCTGGCTGTGAATTTGCTTATGTAGTTTTCCTCTCAAGGTGGAAAGCATTTATTCTACAGAATGCCATAAACTGTTAAGACAGAAATTCTGCTTTCTATATATTGAACTATATATTGAATATATTGTTCTCAAATATTTATTGTAAATAAGCTGTATTAGACGTTCTTTATTATCAAGTTGATAAATATTGCTCTCATCTTTTTGTTCTGTTTGCAGTATGGATGATGTTGACACATCGGGTAAAAGTGGCATTGATGAAAATGGCGAGGTCTCTGAAGATGATCAGCCTCAGACTAAGCACAGTAAACATAAAAAAAAGAAACATAAGCATCGGAGTAAGCACAAAAAACACAAGCATTCTTCTGAAGAAGATAAGGACAAAAAACACAAACATAAACACAAACATAAGAAGCACAAGCGAAAAGAGATGGGAGATACTGACAAAGATGATAATTCACCATCAAAGAGAGCAAAACTGGAAGACTTTGCTTTGTTGGAAGACTTAGAAAAGCAAAGAGCTATGATCAAAGCAGAGCTTGACAATGAATTAATGGAAGGTAAAGTGCAATCTGGCATGGGTTTAATATTGCAGGGATACAATTCTGGTTCTGAAGAGGAGGGAGAGATCAATGACAAGATTCGAAATGGAAAGAGAGCATCAATCAAGTCAAATGCAAAGGGAAAGCCGGAAATCGATCCAAAGACTGTTTCTAAAAGAAGGAGTAGGAGTAAGTCTAAAGAGAAGACCAAGCACAAGTCAGAAAAGAAAAAAACTAAAGTCATCTCTGAAACTCCTAAAGAAAAAGTACCTAGAAGTAAGTCTAAGGAGAGAAGGAAATCTAAAAGTCCTTCTAAAAGAAATAGATCCCAAGATCAAGTGAAGAAGTCTCCACCTTTGCGCAGACAATCCCCAGAAAAAAACAGGAAATCTATCTCTCCCTCAGATGATAGAGTAAGGTCCAGAGACCAAAAGAAATCTCCTATAGCTAGTGAGAGCAGAACTAGGGATCGTAATAGGAAGTCAAAGTCCCCTGTACCCAGAAGAAGTAAGTCAAAGGAAAGGAGATCAAGGTCAAAGGAACGTAAACTAAGACGATCTGATGCAGAAAGAGACAAAAAACCTGTTAAATCACCATCAAAAGATGCTTCGTCAGGAAAAGAAAACCGCTCTCCAGGCAGACGACCAGCACGTAGTCCAAAAGCAAGAAGTCTTTCTCCTAAGCAACGTGATAGGACATCAAGGCACAGTAGATCTCCATTCATTCATGATAAAAAGACCAAACAATCCCCTTCTCGAGCTCTGTCCCCAAGTAGGAGAGCGAAAAGTAAATCTGTAGAGAGAAAACGACGTGAACCAGAGAGAAGACGACTATCTTCTCCTAGGTAAAACTATTGATGTATCAAGTAGAAATAAACTGAATATTATCTTTGTATTAAAGAGGCTCTATCATTGGGAAAAGTCATTAACTAATCACATCCTTTCATAGGCTTTAGAAAGGCTATTCCACACCTACCTTTAGTATGTAAATTGCCTCAGTGGTTTTGAATAAGTCCATTTTTATTCATATTCTAATGAGCTTCCAGCCAGCACAGGACGTTCCCAGCAGCACTCGTCTCTTCTATTATCTCCTATGTGTGTGCAAACAGGAAGCTGAGTCATCAGCTGCAGCCTGTGCTGTATACACCCATAGGAAACAACAACAAAGAGGGTGCACAATGGTGCACTGAGTCTAATTAGCATGTGAATAAAAACGGACTTATTCAAAAACCACTGAGGCAATTTACATACTAAAGGTAGGTGTGGAATAGCCTTTCTAAAGCCTATGCAAGGATTTGAATAGTTAAAAATGACATTTCCCAATGATAGAGCCCCTTTAAAGATGATTCAAAAATGACATTTATATTGCTGCATAGGACAAATGAAGATGCAGCTTTAATGGGTTATTCCTATCTTGGCAAATTATTGCTGAGATTGGAATAATTGGCTACTGCTCTACGCAGTTTCTGTAACTCATAGACGTGAATGGGGGAAACCAAAAACTGCAAAGCACATTAAACTATACTGTTTTTATAAGTGTAGAGCAGCGAAAAACCTGTTGTACTATGCAGTTTCTGTAGCTCCCATTCGCCTAGGAATGTTACAGTAACAACATACACATTGTCATTTTGGTAACTCCTGGCCTAATGGTCAGGACTTGCTGTCAGTTATTCCTCTCTCAGAAGTGGGTTCCATATGAAAATTGGTTCCAAAATCCGTCTCCCATTCGTTTCAATGGGAGGCAGACACTGTTTTTTTTTTTTTTGTTTTTTTTTCAGCTAATGGAAAAAAATAAGCGTTATGTTCGATCCTTGGGTGGATTCCGCCTGATAACTCTCTTTGAAGTGAGTGGTAGACAGGGAAGTACTGCCTGGTCCGTGCGTAATTTGCAAATTATGCATCAGATTTTGTGGCAGAATTTGGTGAAGCAGAAAAATTCAGATTCCTTTAGCTGAATTTTTCAGCTTGTACAACAGTCGCCATGCAAATATACCGTGCCCACAATTAAAAAAAATAAAATAAATATATATATATATATATATATATATATATATACACACCTAGAGATGAGTCGGAGGAGTCTCATTGGGCTCATCTTTGGTACACCCAGAGTCTGCGCAGTTCTTCTGTGAAGTCGACGACGTTCCTTCTGGCTTCACTGTGCATATTCCAGAGGTACAGGACATGCACACTGAAGCTGCAGTATACTCCTCTGGTTGCAGTGAAGAACTGCATCAGTGTGGGGAATACAGCAGCAGAGTTAGTATACAGCTGTTTTATTGCTGGCACTGATGGCTTTATTACAGGGTTATCTGGGACACTAAAACCCCGCTCCATAAGGACCTCTGGATGGTTTAGTATCCCAAAGCGCCCTGACAGATTCCCTTTAGGGTAAGCTGAGCTTGTATGACTGATATAGTGAACAATAGATCAAATGTGTTAAAATCCAACAACCGATACACAATTTCCAATTTGATTATCAAAGTCAGAGTGGCTATTTTAACATTCTGAATTTTTTCATACTAAATATTCTGAATAGAAAATAGTAGTAAACCACTATGTTTGTTTAGAGCAAGAGTCAGAGAAGACGCCATTACAAGACATGAGAGAGTCAAAGACGCCAGCCCTTCTCGTTGGTCACCTTCTAGAAGACGTTCAAGCAGGTCTCCTGGAAGAAGGAGGTCACGTTCACCCCTCAGACGTAGCAGATCACCCAGGAGAAGAAGCCGATCTCCTCACAGAAGGTATGTATATGAGGTTGAGGGTTGTTCCCCCCCCCCCCCCAAGCAATGATACTCAATTAAAGCAGTATATTGTCTATTTTAGACCATTTGAAACAAATCTTGTTAAAAAGTCCTTTGGAATACATTGATGGCCACTTTTTTAATGATCGTGTAATGCATTCCCAAAGCACTTTGCCCTACCATTAAGAGGTCTGTGCAGTTCTTTCCCTAACACTAATCTGTTAAATGCAGAGCAGCCAGAGAAGCCGAATATTGCGCACATTGCATTCATCTCCTACCATGGAGAAAACTGTGCAGCAGTTCATAGCTACATAGTTTTGTTTTTTTTCTATTTCTTTGCCTCACAATGATATGTCTGATTCTTGAAGGATAGGACGGAAAACTTTAAAGCAATGTACACATCACTTTCAACTTCCTGATGGGGTGTATTGCTGGAGCCTTGGTTAACCGAGGAGGGAACAGAATGCCCCACATCTCATGTGGTTATTGTAGGTACTGATTGTAGGGGTTTGTAATATAAGGAACATTCAACTGTGTCATAAAGGGGTACATAAGAGTCTGTAGATTTACATAATACTGTCTAAAATACACAATTTTCTGCTTGGATGAGTCAATGTCAAACAGTTTCTACAGTGGAGTAAATGTTAATAGAACACATGCAAAAGCTATTTTATTCTGTAAAAATCATGTCCCTTCAAAAATTGTACTCTGAACACCAGGTAAGTTTTTAAATTAGTCTGATTTTTTTTATTTTTTTTAAATATAAAACTGGGTGTGTTCTATGGTCTAAAGCATCTCACAATTGTTAAAGCCTGTGTGAATTATAAATATAATTGTAATGTAAATATACTTAGTTATATTGCATAACATTTGTCAGGGATTTTATACAGCCTAGAGATGGAATGAAGGACAGGAGTAAAGCACTTTAAAACCTTATACAAAATGTTTGTCACAGGCATATCCAATTGTGTGCCTATATGTTTCTATACGGATTCTGTTGACCCCCCCACTGAAAAGAGCTACCATATTTATGAAGTCCCTGCCCCACTATGCAAATGTGCATTGTTTAGATGAATCTTCCAAAACGTTTACAGTGTCGTTAAATCTCTCCTGTTGCTTTTCCTTTCAACAGAGATAGGGGCAGAAGAAGTAGATCACGTCTTAGGAGGAGATCACATTCCCGTGGAGGACGAAGCCGAAGAAGGAGAAGTAGAAGCAAAGATAAGGAAGATAAATTTAAAGGAAGCCTTTCTGAAGGGATGAAGGTGGAACAGGAATCTTCAGATGAAAAGTATGAAAATGTATTTGTAAATTATTTAAAAGTTTATTTAAACAATCCTTAAATAAAATCCAGTTAACCTATTGTTATGGCAAGTCCAGGATTTAGTGGGCAGGGTATAATTCAGGCATTCAAAAAACACTGAAGTATAAGATTATATATAAATATTTAATGCCTGCAGCTATACCGTCCAGCACTGTAATCAGACAGTCTGGATGGAGATTAGATAGCTTTTGTTCTGGCCCTAGAGCTTTCTAGCACAACCTTAGCAGTTTATTCACATCAGTACAGGTCAGTAATACTTGTTCTTCTGGGGCTATATCTGAGAGCGACAGATATAGAGCAGATTCATACTCTATTCTCTGGGTACTCTGTATGGCAGCTAGTCTCCACCTAAAAAGTTAGGAAAGATTGGAAATTTCAGATCTACCATGCGGTGGGGAAGCTGCTAAAAAATGCAGAATACAAGTCATACAATGGAAGTAGTGTTACTCTTCATGTACAAAGGCAGCTTATCTTGATAAGTTAAATGAAAAGACTGGCACTCCTTAAAGGGGTTGGCCACTTTCAGACCAATATTGACAAACAAATGTACAATAAAAAGATATGCAATTTTCCAATATACTTTCTGTATCAATTCCTCACGGTTTTCTAGATCTCTGCTTGCTGTCATTCATTCTGTTACTAAAGGATAAAAGCCTGACCATGGTCATGTGATTTACGGTCCATGGTCATGTGATGAGCACACAGGTGCACAGCTGATCACCAGGCAGATGTCTGAATATTGTGCTGTGACTGTAACGAGTTGTGCAACTGTGTACTCATCACATGACCATGGACTGTAAATCACATGACCATGGTCAGGCTTTTATACTCTAGAAGTAACAGAATGAATGACAGCAAGCACAGATCTAGAAAATTGTGAGGAATTGATACAGAAAGTATATTGGAAAATTGTATATCTTTTTATTGTACATTTGTTTGTCAATATTGGTGTGAAAGTGGACAACCCCTTTAAATTGAAAGTGTCAACCGAAAATAAACAGTTTTTAAAAAGAAATGTTTATTTTATGCTGAGAATTAAAAAAAAAAAAAAAAAATGGAGTAGAAAAAAATTGGTTTTATTCAGCAGTAAAAAAAAATATATATAATACTGATACATCCCCTTTCAATTGTCTAAATCAGCTGTACTAAATGTTCTAAAATGTGACTGTGCATTCTTTATAGTCTTGAAGATTATGATGTGGAAGAAGAAGATGAAGAAGCTTTAATTGAACAAAGACGACAGCAAAGACTTGCTATTGTAGAAGTGAGTATGAAAGTGAATACAAGTTAATCATGATGTTTATTTTCTATTTTTAATTAAAGGTGGACAATGCAATGAGCATAAATGAATCTAATCCTTTAACCCCTTAACGCTCTGGTCAGTAATAGTACGTCCTGGCAAGTAGCACGTTCGCGCTCAGGTCAGTACTATTACTGACCAGTAATGGCGCCGGCACAGCTTCTGTGCCGGCGCCATTACACCCGGCACTCGGCTGCATTACACAGCCGAGGGCCTGGACGAGCTGCCCCAGTGAATTGCCGGTCGGAGCTCCGCTCCGATCGGCGGTATTAACCCTCCCGCTGCCGCGGACACATGTCCGCGACATCGGGAGCGTTTTCGGTCACATCACCCCCCCCCCTGGGCACCCCCCGCGGCGAGATCGGGGGGTACCCTGATGAATTTTATGTAGCCCGGGGTCTGGTTAGTGACCCCGGGCTGCTAGGACCCCTGCTTACCTGGTTGGATCCTTGCTGTCCTGTCGTGATGCCCGGAAGTGTGTCTCTGCGTCTGCAGAGACACACTTCCTATATAGCCTGCAATACACGTGTATTGCAGGCTATAGTACTGGACCAGCAATCAGAGTATTGCTGGTTCAAGTACACTAATAGGACAAATAAAAAATGTGAAAAAAGTGTAAAAAATAAATAAAGTGTGTGAAATAAATTAATTAATTAATAAAGCCCCAAAATTCCCCTTTTCTATAGCAAATGAGTTATTAAAAAAAAAAAACACCTAAAAAATAATAAAAACAATGCATATTTGGTATCGCCGTGTCCGTAACAACCTGTACCATAAAACTAAAACATTATTTCACCTATATGGTAAATGTCGAGAAAAAAAACACCGGAAATAATGATTTTTTGCCATCTCACCTTAATAAATATGCTATAAAAAGTGATCAAAAAGTCATATCTACACCAAAATAGTACCAATGAAAAGCACAGGTTGTCTCGCAAAAAATAAGCCCTCAACCAATTCTGTCAATCGAAAAATAAAAATGTTACGCATCTCAGAAGATGGCGATGCAAAAAACATTGATTTATGTCCCCAAATGGGTTTTTGTTCCGCAAAATTACTAACGCATAAAAAAAACCTATAAATGAGGTATCGCCGTAACCGTACCAACCCGCAGAATAAAGTTCACATGATACTTATGCTGTACACCATGTGGAAAAACATTTAAAAAGTAAAATGCAATGCCAGAATTGATTGATTTTTTTTTTTTTTATCCAGCAAAAAAAGAGTTAATAAAAAATAGCCAATAAGCTATAGGCACCCAAAAATGGTGTCATTACAAAATGAATCATATCCCGGAAAAATACAAGCACTCATATGGCCACGTCACCACAAAAATAAAAATATATAGCTTGAATAATGTGAAGACAAAAAGCCCCCCAAAATCGCCAAATGCGTCAGAAGGGGAATATATAAGTGGTGCGGGCGTATGTCAGGGTACAGACCAGTTTTGCAGCTTACAAGAGAAAAAACAATAGAAGAGACCCCCAAAGTGACCCTCCCAATCATAGGAGCTATTTTGACATAGTAGGGAATTTGGTGCTCCCAATGTCCACCACACCGCTTACATATTACCTCTTCACCATCCGCTGTGCATTCACGTCTGGGATACTAATACTCACTACACCCCCTGATAAATTCTTTGAGGGGTGCAGTTTCCAAAATGGGGTCACTTTTGGAGGTTTCCCACTATTGTGGTACTTCTAGGGCTCTGTAAATGCAACATGGTATCTAAAAACCATCCTAATGAAATTGCTGCCCGAAATCCCTAAAGGTGCTCTTTGATTTCTGAGGACACGTATTGAGTCACGTTGCACAGAAGGGCCACATATGGGATATTTCTACAAACTGCAGAATCACAGAAATAAATATTATGGTATGTTTTGCTGTTAACCCCTTCATTGTTACGGAAAAATGTGGTTTGAAATGGAAAATGTGCATAAAAAAGTGACTTTTGGAAATTTCACCTTCATTTTGAATTAATTCCTGTGGAACACCTAAACTGTTAATAAAGTTCCTATATACAATTTTGAATAGTTTGAAGACTACCGTTTCAAAAATGGGGTCATTTATGGGAGTTTTCTATTATATAGGCCCCTCAAAGTCACTTCACAACTAAATAGGTCCCTAGAATACAAAATCTTGAAATTTTCTTGAAAATCTGACAATTTGCTACTAAAGTTATAAGCCTTCTAACATCCTAGAAAAGTAAAAAGACATTGAAGAAACAATGCCAATATAAAGTAGACATATGGGAAATGTTAATTAGGAAGAATTTTGTGTGATAGGACTGTCTGTGTTTTCACGAGAATAACATAAACTTTCAAAATCGATAATTTTATGAAATTTTCAGTACATTGTCCGTTTTTTAACAAACAAACGCAAAGTATAATGACCAAAATTTACCACCAACATAAAGTACAAAGTGTCACGAAAAAACAGTCTTGGAATCACCTGGATAGGTAAATGCATTATGAAGCTAATCTCACATAAAGTAAAAGACGTCATATTTGAAAAACAGGGTCTGAGCCTTAAAGCCCGAAGTACCCTGCGTCCTTAAGGGGTTAAGGATGCAAGGTAGTTTTGGCATTAATGCTTGGCAATCTTTTTTTTTTTTTTTTTCATATATTTCATCTCCGCTTTCTTGGAGACCCCTGATCCGGTCTACGAATCCCCCTTTATAGGCCTCGGTTCAACCTTTACAGATCTCCTGGTCTGCTCCGTGCCTTGGATAAGCCGTAATATCTCTGTTGGTCCTCGGTTTCGTCACAAATAAGCCCATCCTCTCCCTTGTCTATAGCTTTTTTTTATTATTTTTAATTTTTTTTATGTAGATTGTGAGCCCCACATAGAGCTCACAATGTACATTTTTCCCTATCAGTATGTCTTTGGAATATGGGATGGAAATCCATGCAAACATGGGGAGAACATACAAACTCCTTGCAGATGGTTTTCTGCCCTTGGCGGGATTTGAACACCAGGACTCCAGCGCTGCAAGACTGCAGTGCTAACCACTGAGCCACCGTGTGGCCCCCCCCCCCCCCAAAAGCCAGACCTGTTCATCCCGAGAGTCCCTGTTTGGTACTTACTGACTCAAGGAGCGGTGAAGGCAGGCCGCAGGTAAGAGCCAGCTGCTGTGAAGGCCACCTTGGTGAGATAGTCCACCCTCTTGTTGGAGGAATCGTCAAGAGAGGCGGAGTCCGCTAAAGGCTGGCTAGTAGTCTTGGAGAGCTTAGCTATTGCGGGGTGAACTGCCAAGGGGAGGGGGTTACTGAGGTTCTGACCACTTTAGAGAAACACTGGTCTGTGAAGGGAAAGAATGTCTGACTTCCTGGTAGAAGACAGAGGACGTTCTATGTCGGTCAGTAAGTGTCGTAGATTTTCTCTAACTCTCTCCCAGGTTTCTGGTGGAGTTATAATTAATATATTGCGCTGAAACAATCCCCAGCCTGTCCTTCTCCACCTACTTTTGCAAAAAGTAGCAAGTGAGGCACAGAACCAGGATTAGGTGTCTAAAATGCACCAGAGTTGCAAATAAACCCCCCACCACAATTGTGACAAATATCCTTAAGACTTCAAAGTAAGTAAATATATTCAGTATTAAATACTTGAGTTGGATGAGATCTAATTGCTTCCTGGTTTTGTTTGTCACTGTAGAAATACCTAAAGGAAGACAGCAATATGTCTGTTAACTCTGAGCCGAGCAGTCCCCAGAGTAGTGCCCGAAGTCGTTCTCCTTCACCAGATGACATCCTGGAGCGAGTTGCTGCAGATGTTAAGGAATATGAACGAGAGAACTTGGATAACTTTGAGGCTTCTGTAAAGGCCAAACACAACCTAATGACTGAACAGAACAATGGTAAGTGTCATTTTACTGCCACCGATGAAGCAAAGCCTTGTGACTCTCACTCTGTTCAGATAAAATATATAATGAATAGAGATGAGCGAACACTATTCGAAACAGCCGTTTTGAATAGCACGCTCCCATAGAAAGGAATGGACGTAGCCATAGCAAAGTCTGCTTGCCGGCTGCTTCCATTCATTTCTATGGGAGTGTGTTATTCGAAACGGCTGTTTCGAATAGTGTTCGCTCATCTCTAATAATGAATGTTCCAAGATCTAATGTGATCTCCTGTATGACGGACTGTACCACACAGGTTTTCCACAGAAGAAACTTCTGTTACTAAAAACCATAGAGCAGAGAGTTCCTCTGACACAACAGTGGAGAGGACGCTCACAGCTCAGACTCCATAACTACATTCTTATAGTCTCTTACCTTATTTAGGAGAATATAGAGAGAAGGATTGATTGCACTGCTGTCCACAACTAATTATAGTACAATCTACAGTTGTAATGCTCTTCTAATGCATGATGGGATTGATAGCAGATAGCAAAGATAGTGTATTACCAGGAGCTGAGTTAAAGCTGGTTTGCAAGAAAACAATACATGAAAGAGAAGAGACAGACAATCAGGTGATGGGTGCAGGGATGGGGAAAAAAAGTTGTTCTTCAAGCCCAAACTCCTGTTTGTGTTTTGCAGGTTCTTCTCAGAAAAAAATAACTGCTCCTGACATGTTTACAGAATCTGATGACATGTTTGCAGCATATTTTGATGTAAGTTTTTTTTTTTTTTTTTTTAACCCTTTGTAACTTTTAAACTTTACCTGCTTTTAAAAAAATGTTTATTTCTTTTGCTAGCTAAGTGTTCTGTGAAATATTTCTATAACTTGTTTGCATTGCATTTCAGAGTGCTCGTTTTAGAGCTGCTGGTATTGGGAAAGACTTCAAGGAAAATCCCAACTTGAGGGATAACTGGACAGATGCTGAAGGCTATTACCGTATGTTTATGTATATTTTTCTAAGGGGATAATTTACACAAGTAGTGTCTTTGGTTTAGTAACCAGAAACTGTTTATATCATGTTTTGAAATTTCAAAGTGAAATGGTATCTTTTTTTTTTTTTTTTTTTAAATGCAGTTTAAAAGTTGTAGATATCTGGATTCAACCGCACTTTTTGGGAAAAGGGAAGAAAAAGCCATTTGCTTGGCTGAAGGGGGGGGGGATGCGCGATCGTCCACAGTCCATCCATTGAAGTATAGCATTGTCCTTAGCAACCCTCAAACTGTGATGTTGCTAGGGAAAGTATGGACTTTTGTATTGGCAGAGGTGGGGGAAGGGGGGTCAAGGGATGCCATCTTCAGTTTTATACTACCTAGAAAAATGGTTCAGGTACGATTTTAGCTTTAAGAGTAAGTTCACACAGGGTATTTTGGTCAGGATTTTGAAGCCGAATCCGGCATCCAGAAAAAAGAAGCGACATGCTCATTCTTAAGGCCGATTTGCCTCGCAATTCGCCTGAAGACACTCTCGACTAGGCCCATTCATTGGGCCTAATCCGGAGCGGAGCGTGCGACTGGATGCCAATGCAGTGCACCGGCATTCAGTTGCAGTTAACCGTTTTTTTGGTCCAGAACCTGAGGTGGCCTCCGGACCAAAAAACCCTGTGTGAACCTGGCCTAATGGTTCAGCCACGATTTAGCTTTAACCCTGTAAAAAAGTGTAAAAATCATCCCCAGGGTGAATCCCCACCAGCCCTTTTACCTTCTATTTTGCAGGACGGCTCTCGCATAGTGATATCACGTTAGCTGTCCTGTTCCTATGGCAGCCGAGAGACTACTGAAGGCTCCCAGGCCTTGCATAGGAATAATATAGTATTGCAGTCTATGTGAGGGACATTATGTTGAGCACCATCAAACATTTAGATGGTCCAATAGATTCATAATTTCCTTTAAAAAAATTAGGTTTATAATCAGCTGTGTATAAATATCCCAATCCCGAGTGTTTTTAACCAGTGATATTTCTGGAAAAAGCCTCCTTGTGAATGGAGCTCCAGTGCGCTTGTGTTACTGGTGCACCATTCACTGTTTTGGGGCTGCCAAGACTGTGATCTCAGGCAGCATACACAGCCCCATAGAAGTGAATGAAGTGCAGGTCACACAAGTGTACTGGAGCTCCATTCACAAGGAGGCTTTAGGAAGACTTTGTAATATATTTTATTAAAAATGTTTTCTTCTCAATTTTTCAGGCAATTACTGTCTAAAGGAGGCTGTTATAAGACACCCAAATAATTGCTTATGCTTCACTATGCTACTCTGAGCTCTCTTAACACTGCTAGGTTTGTAGATCAGAGGCTACTAGTGCACAGAATGAGGCAATATCTCAATTTACTAGCCTGATGGCAACCTCTGACTCCACATCCCTTCTCCATAAAAATCTGTGTGAAGCTGATTACTGAGAGAATCTTATGTAAATAAGCATTTAGGAGCAGAGGAACAGCTTAATAAGTGGAGATGGGAACAGATTTCCTAAAGATGTGTTATAAAGTTTTTTTGGGTTTTTTATTCATATGCACAATTCATTTATGAACAATCTATATACTGTGTTAGCTGATTTAAGAGTGCAGTTGGGTGACAAGCAGCACTGCATATTGTACTGCCACCAGCACAGTATACAGTAGACATCTGTGTGTGTCAGCAGCCTAATCAAGGCAGTTGGATGAAGTAGCTTTCGACTATACCAGCACCCCTCTCTATGGTTGCATACTGTATATTGTGCTGTGCATTGTAACATGCCATGAGTAGTAACAAATGCTATATCTGTATATGAATGGATTGTTATGAAGTACAAAACTGTTGTCTGGGTGTTGTACTGTCTACTATATACAGTTATGGGAACCATAAAAGGTTTTGTTTAAATGTCACTGAGACTAAAGCTGACATCCTCAGATGCCCAAATATACTGTCTAAATTTTAATCTTTTACACTTATTTAGGTGTTAACATAGGTGAAATTTTGGAGAAACGCTACAATGTCTATGGATACACAGGTCAAGGTGTGTTCAGTAATGTTGTGCGTGCTCGAGACATGGCAAGAGCTAATCAAGAAGTTGCTGTGAAGATCATTAGAAACAATGAATTAATGTAAGTATTAGCTCTTATTGCATGTCTCCTACTGGGGAATTCATTTGGCAAAATCGCCAAATCTGTGTTTATTTGGTGCAGTCTGTTTTTCTTTTAATGCTGCTGTGTCTGTTTACTTCTTCTTTATAGAGGACCTTTCACGTTCTCAGGCACATGTGGTGCACTGAATTCAGCGCACTGTAAGTTTTCCCGCTATGTGCCTTGGGACTGGACATATCAATGCCGTTATAACAGCACCAATGTCTGCCCACTGTCAGAAGGGCATTCCTGACAGTCTAGCTGGGCTGTGAGAAACACCACTCCTTGACTGTACTTGTCCATAGTCCCATACTGTCAGAGGGGGTGTTTCTTACTGCCCCGCAATGACGCTAAGCTGTGAGGAACGCCCCACACTAACTATACTCGTCCATAGTCTAATACTGGGGGGAGTTCTTCACAGCTTAGCGTCATCACTGAGCAGTAAGGACCCCCCTTCCCCTCTGACAGTACAGAGCTATGGATGAGTACAGTCAGGAGGGGTGTTTCTCACAGCTAGACTGTCCGGAATGCCCTTCTGACAGTGGGCTGAGATCAGTAACCACACCGATATGTCCATCCCTGGGGCACATAACGGGAAAGCTGACAGTGCACTTAATACCTGACAGCATGTAAAATCCTGAGTAGCAACCTCCTTCCCTCCGCCAGGACATTAAATATAGGTCGTGGCTGGGTCTTCCAGCAGGACAATGACCCAAAACATGCTGCCAAGGTAACAACAGAGTGGCTCAAAAAGAAGCACATTAAGGTTATGGAGTAGCCTAGCCAGTCTCCATACCTTAATTCCATAGAAAACTTATGAAGGGAGCTGTAGCTCCGAGTTGCCAAGCGACAGCCTCGAAATCTTAATGATTTAGAGATGATCTGCAAAGAGGAGTGGACCAAAATTCCTGGACATGCGCACAAACCTCATCATTACCTACAAAAACGTCTGACTGCTGTGTGCGCCAGCAAGAGTTTTGTCACCAAGTATTTAGTCTTGTTTGCCAGAGGGATCAAATACTTATTTCTCTATGCAAAATTCAAATAAGTTTATAAAATGTATACAATGTGATTTTCTGGATTTTATTTTTGATATTTAATCTCACTGTTAAAATTAACCTACCCTTAAAATTATAGACGGTTCATGTCTTTGTCAGTGGGCGCAAAATCAGCAAGGGATCAAATACTTATTTCCTTCACTGTATATATGTAGTTTACGTCATTTAAGGAATAGGAGTGGTTTTAGATAGGATATGGTATTTTAAGGAGTAGGGTAGTTCTTTGAGGTATGCTATGAGTAAGGAACGTTGTTCCGAAACCCGTCAGCTTATAGAGATACATTCCTTTATTTGATGGCAACCTGCATATCTGAACTGTTATTGTTTCCATATACAACAGAAAAATAAGGTTTTAACTCTATTTTTTGTATGAACTCTTGGTTTGCTGGATCTTTTTTCAATTTCTTTCTTGTTTGGTATATATAGTGTAATTCACCTCATCTTCATGATTCTGACGCACCACTTTCACCGCTGACCCCCGATATAGCCTCATGATATTTTTATGTTAAATCCTCTTTTTAGGCAAAAAACAGGCTTAAAAGAATTGGAGTTTTTGAAGAAGCTGAATGATGCTGACCCAGATGACAAATTTCACTGTTTGCGTTTGTTCCGTCACTTTTATCATAAACAACACTTGTGCCTGGTGTTTGAACCGCTGAGGTAAAGCTATATTTTCAGTAATACATTATTATTTTCACTTTTTTTTTCTTTTTCTCGGTATATGTATTACAGTGAATAATTACTTTTCTTCTTCTACTTAGTATGAACCTCAGAGAAGTTTTGAAGAAATACGGTAAAGATGTAGGTTTACATATCAAAGCCGTCAGGTCCTACAGTCAGCAGCTCTTTTTAGCTTTAAAACTGCTGAAAAGGTGCAATATCCTTCATGCTGATATTAAACCTGATAACATACTGGTAAGCACATGACTGTTTATGTCTTGTACATGATGGTATTATAAAGTGAAAACCTCTGAAATATGCAGTTGTAACCACTATATATAGAAACAATTATCTAAAGCACTAGTGTGAAGAGTTATACAGCAGGCACAGTACGCCCAAGCCGCAGTAAATGTATCTGGATTAACTGTAATTGCTCCATTGTACCTGTACATTCTTGTCCAGCAGTTACTGGTTATCCAAACGTCTTCTGTCCCCTACCAAATTGGTTTTCTCCAAATGTTTTTTTTTTCTATTCAGTATTAAAGGGAAAACTTAATATAGCTGTTATAAATATATCAGCGTAATCATAATCGCCCATTGGAAAAAGTCGCCATGGTTTATTTATTTATTTTTTTTTACTGTAATTGTTATTGAAGAGTTTTAACAAAACAAAATATATAAGAAACAAAACGGAGGCAACAGAAGGGGGGAAAGCTAGCCACCAAATCCCTAAATAGGGAGAGGAGGAGGGAATTCTACAATACAGATACCATTGAGGACCACAGGGAAATCAGGGAGAACTTAACGCGGCAAGCAGACCAGATAGACCTAGTGAAACGAATTGGGCCAAGGGGGCGCAGGAGGGGAACCAACCCACAAAAGCGAATCAGGATGCATAAGTGCCAGCCAAAGTTTCTCGATCTCAACCCACTTAGTACGTGCTGGCATAACAGCCCAAAATGGGATGCAACACAGGTGATCTGCCCAGTAATAGTGCACAAGATGTGGGACAGCCAGGCCCCCGCACCCCCTCCCTGCCAAATTGACAGAACATGGAATACGATGTTGCTTGGCCTGCCACATAAACTGAAAGATTTCTGTAAATTTCGTAGGTCTATCCGAGGGACTGCAACTGGGAGCGTCTCAAAAAAATACAAACGTTTCGGAAGGAGAGGTATCTTGACCACGGCAATTCTCCCCAGGAGAGAAATGGGCAAGGGCTGCCATCTGTCTAAGAGGGCTCTCAATTTGCAAAACAGCTACAGATAGTAGAGTACAGGGTCGCATAGGAAGGGGATATCTGGATACCTAGGTAGCGAATAGAGGATGTCTGCCACTGGAAGTCATAATTCCCCTCGGAGGAGAACAGAGATCTTGTGGGATATTAAGAGGAAGCGCCTCGATTTTCGATTGATTCACCTTATACCCCGAGAAATCGCTATAGGCTGCAAGCTAACGTAGGAAGTTAGGGAGTGTAGTATGAGGGGAGGTGAGAGTGAGGAGTACGACCATGTCATTTTTAATATAGAGAGAATGTTGTAAAATGACAGAACTGTGTGTTCTGGGAGTTAAGTCCTTATATGGTTAAGGGTTTAAAGAAATTGTTTGGCAATAATAATTACTCTGTAACGGCGGAGATTGGCAGGCAAACATTTAAAAAGGCATACTCGCCTCATTCCTTCCCCATTGCTCCTATTCCAAGACTGCGTCGTCCCCCTGCTGATTTCTTAATTTCTACTGCAGAGCCATGGGGCATTACCCTCTCAAGAGTTAAACATGCATATACTGTAAGATGTGGATGAATCTGATTTCGTTTTTTGTTTATTTTTTTTTCCTAAAGGTAAATGAGTCCAAAACCATCCTTAAACTTTGTGACTTTGGATCAGCATCACATGTAGCAGACAATGATATTACACCATATCTTGTTAGTAGATTTTACAGAGCTCCTGAAATCAGTAAGTCAGAATATAACTTTATTTTGTTTGTTGTTTTTTGTTGTTGTTGTTTTTTTCAGTTAAAAAGACCTACATTTGAAATATATGAATGCTGGTATTTTTTATTTTATTTTTTATTAAATATAACTCCAAAAAAATTTAGACTGAAGACATTTTGGATAAAATGTTGATTATAGGATAAGCCATGAAGCGTTAATCCTTTAAACCCTCTTTAACTGTTGATGTAATAATGTAGCATTGTGTATTCAAACGTTTACATACAGTCCTATGAAAAAGTTTGGGCACCCCTATTAATCTTAATCATTTTTAGTTCTAAATATTTTGGTATTTGCAACAGCCATTTCAGTTTGATATATCTAATAACTGATGGACACAGTAATATTTCAGGATTGAAATGAGGTTTATTGTACTAACAGAAAATGCGCAATATGCATTAAACCAAAATTTGACCGGTGCAAAAGTATGGGCACCTCAACAGAAAAGTGACATTAATATTTAGTAGATCCTCCTTTTGCAAAAATAACAGCCTCTAGTCGCTTCCTGTAGCTTTTAATCAGTTCCTGGATCCTGGATAAAGGTATTTTGGACAAACAATTCAAGTTCAGTTAAGTTAGATGGTCGCCGAGCATGGACAGCCCGCTTCAAATCATCCCACAGATGTTCAATGATATTCAGGTCTGGGGACTGGGATGGCCATTCCAGAACATTGTAATTGTTCCTCTGCATGAATGCCTGAGGATTTGGAGCGGTGTTTTGGATCATTGTCTTGCTGAAATATCCATCCCCGGCGTAACTTCAACTTCGTCACTGATTCTTGAACATTATTCTCAAGAATCTGCTGATACTGAGTGGAATCCATGCGACCCTGAACTTTAACAAGATTCCCGATGCCGGCATTGGCCACACAGCCCCAAAGCATGATGGAACCTCCACCAAATTTTACAGTGGGTAGCATGTGTTTTTCTTGGAATGCTGTTTTTTTTGGACGCCATGCATAACGCCTTTTTGTATAACCAAACAACTCAATCTTTGTTTCATCAGTCCACAGGACCTTCTTCCAAAATGAAGCTGGCTTGTCCAAATGTCCTTTTGCATACCTCAGGCGACTCTGTTTGTGGCATGCATGCAGAAACGGCTTCTTTCTCATCACTCTTCCATACAGCTTCTCCTTGTGCAAAGTGCGCTGTATTGTTAACCGATGCACAGTGACACCATCTTCAGCAAGATGATGCTGCAGCTCTTTGGAGGTGGTCTGTGGATTGTCCTTGACTGTTCTCACCATTCTTCTTCTCTGCCTTTCTGATATTTTTCTTGGCCTGCTACTTCTGGGCTTAACAAGAACTGTCCCTGTGGTCTTCCATTTCCTTACTATGTTCCTCACAGTGGAAACTGACAGGTTAAATCTCTGAGACAGCTTTTTGTATCCTTCTGCTGAACAACTATGTTGAACAATCTTTGTTTTCAGATCATTTGAGAGTTGTTTTGAGTAGCCCATGATGCCACTCTTCAGAGGAGATTCAAATAGTAGAACAACTTGCAATTGGCCACCTTAAATACCTTTTCTCATGATTGGATACACCTAGCTATGAAGTTCAAAGCTCACTGAGGTTACAAAACCAATTTTGTGCTTCAGTAAGTCAGTAAAAAGTAGTTAGGAGTATTCAAATCAATAAAATGATAAGGGTGCCCATACTTTTGCACCGGTCAAATTTTGGTTTAATGCATATTGCACATTTTCTGTTAGTACAATAAACCTCATTTCAATCCTGAAATATTACTGTGTCCATCAGTTATTAGATATATCAAACTGAAATGGCTGTTGCAAACACCAAAATATTTAGAACAAAAAATGATTAAGATTAATAGAGGTGCCCAAACGTTTTCATAGGACTGTATTTAATTGACCATTTCTTAATGGAATTCTGATGAAAAATCACTTTGTTTTTCTACAGTCATTGGGAAAATGTATGATTATGGAATAGATATGTGGTCTGTTGGTTGTACATTGTATGAACTCTATACTGGAAAAATCTTGTTTCCTGGAAAAACTAATAACCACATGCTAAAACTGGCTATGGACCTGAAAGGAAAAATGCCAAACAAGGTAATGTACAACTGTGACTCACTGTTTTAATACTTAAAGAGGACTTTAAACCACAGATTCCAATTTGTCTTCCGTGGGAGTTCTTGCACCGATTCTGGCACAGTTGAAATGTTTTCTCTAGCCCCTACCGTTCCTGAGCAGACCTTTCTGTTAGTAGAGAGCATAACTGTACTGAAACAGTCAGATGGGTGGTGGACAGTAGACAGCCCAAATATCATATTAGATGCTGATGCTTAATATCACAAATTCCTCCGGAAAGAAGGGGTCCAGAGGGAAAATTGCATCTGTGTCAGAATTGGTGGCATGAGACCTATTGAAGGATGAAAGAGTTGGTAGAGGTGGCAAAAGGTTATATTTGAAAAACTGACACACACGGAGAAACTGATTAAGCAGGGAAACTAGTCATTTTATACTATGTTACAACTGTGCCCGTTCTCCACCGAGGTATTTCTTTCTCCATTTCACTTTAAAAATGTGGAGGGAAAAGTCCTGCAAGCAGCCCTTTTCCCTCCACATTTTTACACTACTTTCAGACAGAAACCCAGCGGTCCCAATTATACTTTATTGGGTCCCTGGGTTTCCGAGGGTAACTCCTTGTTTAAGCGGATTAGGTTTTCATTTAGGGGTCTCCAAACAGAGCCCCCGAATGGAAGCTCGAATGCAGGTGTAAACCTAGCATCACCCGCATTCACATGACTGAGTTTCACCTGTTTTAATATATGTGGCTGCTTATGTTCACAATTCTACTTTTTTTTGACCATGCACTTTATGAAACATAACCATAACATGAACCATTTGTAATAAAGATTTTAGTATAGCGATATGTTACTAGTGTAACCATAAACGTGTACTCTAGTCTTCTTAGGGCTAGTTCACACGTGAACTGCCCGCGCGGGGTTTGACACAGAGAGAGCCGCGTCGAGCCGCGTCTCTCTCTTGTCAAAACCCGCCCGCCGCGACCATCGCTGTCACGGCTTAACCCTCCGCTGTCGGCTCAAATGAATGAGCCGACATAGGAGGGAGCTGCCGGGGGCGGAAGCCGCGCGGCTGAGCCTGCGCGGCTTCCGCCTTAAGAAAGGACATGTCCTTTCTTTTCTCCGCTAGCAGCAGCTCGCCGCTAGCGGAGAACAGAAGCCCGGCGGTCTCCATAGACCACCATTATAAGGGGAGGTTTTGGATGCGAAATCCGCTGTCAAAAACCTCCCCTTATACTCACGTGTGAACTAGCCCTAATAATGTACTTAACGATAACAAACAGGGGAATATGCAAATCTGTTTTCCAGGAAAACAATGCCTCTGCTCGCTGCCTCTGGGACAGCCCCCTTAAACATCAGACATGGCTTTTTCAGATAGCCTTTATACCATGATGTGGAGTCTGTTCATTTTGGGATAGATATACTAGTCTGGCAATAACCTCAAATCATGGTATAAAGGCTATCTGAAAAAGCCATGCCTTATGTTTAAGTGGGCTGTCTCAGAGGCAGCGAGCAGAGGCATAGTTTTCCTAATTACATCCTGGAAAACAGATTTGCATATTCCCCAGAATCCCCCAGTGGAGTGAAAATGGCTTATAAGTAAGTCTCCATAGCCTGCAAAGACACTCTCCTTAAAAGGGTTTTCCCATGTCACTCTTTCAGCATGTGTCTGCTTCTCACTCCCTATATTTCTCTGTCCCTCCTCCCTCCTGCTGAACAGGACACACAAAACACTTCTGCAGGTCAGATAATCTGCAGATTCTTGTGCAGAACAAACAAAGTGTTATCTCTGTGTTTACATAGAGAAATAACAGACTCAGATTTATCAGATAACTGCAATTATTGTCTTGTCTTGCGATTGTCCAGCAGGCAAGAATAGTGAGTGACGCCACTTGTCCTATAGGTGAATGGTTATAGCAACGCAGTATAAACAATGGGAGAAATAAATTCACATACCAGGCAAACAAAGCAGAATTTCTAAAGCAATATATTTAGGAAAAGGCTTCAATTTACATACACTACCAGTATAGATAGGATCCTTGAGATGGGACAACCCCTTTAAGGAGCTTTCTTAGTCCCTAAACAATAAACATTAAGATGTGTTCATTTGAAGCCTCCATGTACAGAATCCAAACTTGTCTGTTTTATATTTTGACCCTTTTTTTTTACTGTTAGCAGCTTGAAAAGCTGCTATTGTAATACTAATCACAATAATAAATCTGCTCCAATGCCCAAGTTTGTTACATTTCTTCTAAATCAGTCTTGATCTCCCAAGACTGACTGCAGCTAACCAAATTGCTGTATTAGAACTCACAGTACATGTCTAAGGAGGAATGTGATAAAGATGATAATGTTGAAAATGTTAATAATGATGATATTGCTATGTGTATAGCACCAACATGTTCCATAGTACTTTACAACTCAAAGTATGCATGTACAGTATGCATGAACAGACAATTTATCAGGCATTCATGCGTTAATCATATAGTACGTGATTATAGAAACTCTTTGACTTATATCAAAACCTCTGCCTTGCGTTTCACTAAGAACAGCAGTAGACAACAGAAATAGCTTGCCGAGATTACAGGATATGTAGGGGCACTGTGTAAAACTAAACGGGAGGCAAAAATGGACAACCCTAGTTTAAATAAGCTGGGGGCAGTGAAAAATATTTTTAAAAAAATGCTTACTCCCTGTCCCCGTTGCCTCGCTGTCCTCCCGCACCTCTGAGTTCATCTGCCCCCATGCTGCGTCTTCTGGCGTTGTGCAGAAGCCACTGATTGGCCTCAGGACTCCGACATCACAGGTCCTCTTCTTGAGGGCACTGATTGTCCTCAGACATCACAGGTCCTCTTCCTGAGGGCACTGATTGTCCTCAGACATCACAGGTCCTCTTCCTGAGGGTACTGATTGTCCTCAGACGTCACAGGTCCTCTTTCTGAGGGCACTGATTGTCCTCAGACATCACAGGTCCTCTTCCTGAGGGCACTGATTGTCCTCAGACATCACAGATCCTCTTCCTGAGGGCACTGATTGTCCTCAGACATCACAGGTCCTCTTCCTGAAGCTGCTGATTCGCCTCAATGCACAATGCAAATGAATCAAGAGGTGCGGGATGACAACGGCGCAACTGGTTCAAGCGAGTATGTGTGTGTGGGGGGGTTGTTTGTTTTATCACTGCCCCCAGCAGATTTAAACGTTAAAAGTTTAGCCTGGACTACCCCTTTAACCAAAGATTTACATGATATAGTAAAATTAAAATTTAACCCTTTTATTATCATATCAAGAGGATGGCTAGAGTGGTAGACAGAGATAAGACAGGTGATTTAGGGAGGGACAGCACTATGAGGAGATGTGTGTATGTGTGTGAATAATACCAGTGCAACAACTGGCACAATATAGCTGCATCTGTGTATCTGTTTGCTGCATTCTGGTCAGGTTGTTGAAGGAATAGTTTGACAAGTGGGAAACTGTTTTGAGAATTTCAGTGGTCATGTTGTGGCTGAATGAGTGCGACAATGAGGTTTTTTGAGGTTTCCACAGAGAGATAAGTGGATTCTGCATATGTTTTCTGAGACGTGGGGTGAAAGAGAGGTCAGACTCAAATACAACCCTGGGCCAGTGGGTATGCTGCCTCAGTGTTATGGTAAGACTGTAGACAGCAATGGAGAAGTCAGGTTTACTTCAGTTATTAAATGGAGGGAACACAAGAAGGTTTACATTTCGGATTGAGGGAAGGCATGGTGTTAGATACAGCAGAGACAGTTACTGGTGGACTGTTGTACATGGGTGATTTCATGTAATGAGTTATATTATTAGGTCTCATCAGCATAAAGATGGCACTTAGAAACCAAATCTACTAATAGATTGTCCATTAGGGGCTGTGTACAAAGAGAAGAAGAGGGGGCTTCATATTGACCCCTGAGCAATCCAAACGGTAAAGTGAAGAGGAGAAGCAATGGCACCAGTGAATGATAAACTGCATGAATCTATGAAAAAAAAAAAATTATATATAGACCTAAGCATTCCAACTCTTTAGAGATGAAGGGAGGTTAGAGACGGGTCAGTAGTTAGCATTGGCCGTACAGTGTTGACTTGACAGAAGATCTATAGTTTATTCACCAGTTAGATTAGTGCACATCAGTAGCCATTAATGTGCAGTAGATACATTTATAGCATCAATTGCTGTTTATTCTTATGGTTTCCTGTTCACTTTTAACATTGTGGTCTACTATGTATGCGTTTTCTTCCCAGATGATTCGGAAAGGCGTGTTCAAGGACCAGCACTTTGATGCAAACTTGAACTTCATGTACATTGAAGTTGACAAAGTTACAGAAAGGGTATGTTTTTTTCCTGTATATCTGAGGCTCACCTTTGTTTTAAAGGTAGTCTGTGTATAAGCTTAAAGAGTTGCTAGTTGCTCTTAATGTCAAAAAGCTTAGAGAGTTGCTTTTGATGTTCCTCAGCATCATTTACATAAATAAGAAAAACTAACATTTCTCTAATCTGTATGTATATTAAGTGCCATGCAAAATGCTAATTTGACTTAGAGGTGATTTGGGAGCTTATGAAGTCCCCTTTAAACTAAGAAGACTATACAATTGATTGACAAATGGCATATGTTCATGTAAAACATTTGGCATATTAAATATGTTTTAGTTCCTGTAAAGTAGTTTTTATTTTAGTTTTATGAACATCATTGTCTAGCTTCCAAACACTTACTGCTTAGTAAAAACGGTTTCCCTTGCCTCCCCCATCTGCTTCTCTTCTGTGGTGCTTGCACAGGCACAGGGATTATGCTGACATTTGCCTGCACATGCACTGATCTGTTTCAGTGCTGGCGTGTATAGGAATGGCTCATGGCTGCCACATTGGAAGCTGTAGATGCCAGAGTCCACTGTTTTGGATAAGGACCTGCTAGTGGCTTAGTTTCCACAAGTTCTCATTAAAACAGCATAAAGTGATCACATACATTATAAGGCTAATCTGTTTGGTTTATCAAAGGGAGTAATCATCTTAACTTGTCTCATAGGAGAAAGTTACTGTCATGAGCACTATTAACCCAACAAAGGACCTGTTGGCTGATTTAATTGGATGCCAGAGGCTGCCAGAAGATCAGCGTAAAAAAGTTCACCAGCTAAAAGACTTATTGGATCAGATACTGATGCTGGACCCAGCTAAACGTATAAGCATCAATCAAGCGCTTCAGCATCCTTTCATTCAAGAAAAGATCTAAATGTGGGAAATGGTTTGAATAGTTCACATCAGGACTGAAGACCTTCCACAGCAGCTTGTTAATGTATATAAACATATAAATATTTCCCTTGCAAAGTTGAGGAAGCTTGTATTGTATGAATTAAAACCAAGGGTTTATTTTACTTTATTAGTTTTTTTTTTTCCAATGAACTGTGTGAAAAATTGTGATATCTGTACTTTTTCAAAAATAGACCTGCTTGTAAATTGGCAGAACTGTATACTCAGTGCGAATACAGTTTGCTTTCAAAATTATGTTCGAGAAAACCAGCTTGCAATTTAATGTTTGGATGTAATATTTTATTTTTAGCAGTCACGGCTCATTTTTTTTTATTTTATTTTTTTTTTTGTTTTGGAAGAAAACATGACCAGCATAAATGCTGTTTATATTCACGTTTTCCTAGGTTGTGTGCGCAGGCCTCAGCAGCATGCCCTTGGTCTAGTCAGTGCCGAAGGGAGGCCTATTCCTTCATGAGCCTGCCTGCAGGGATGGTCTCTTCTTTTAAAGCAGGTTGTGTACAACTTACAGTACACTGAAGGTAAGCTCAACCATCAACACCACTGGTATTTTAAGATGTCATTTAAAGATGCAGATATATTGACAAATGCAAACTCGGTAGCTAAATGTGGTAACATTCTGCTCTTGCATGTTTCACAAGTGATCTGCTGTTCTGGTTCTTTTGTAATGTTTTAAGTTGACCGATATTTGTAGTAGATAAACTCAATTCTTGTCCTCCATCTTCCTTTAGTGGAGAGTGTGCACTTGATGGAAGGGGTGTGCCTTCAGTGTACTGTTTTCTTAATTGTTTTGTGTATATTCTCTCTCTCCCCCCCCCCCCTTTTTTTTTCTTTTCTTTTTAAAGTCTACTAGTTTAAAGAGGTTTACCCACGAAGGCGACTTATCCCCAGAGGAAGGGGATATGTTGTAAATCGGTGCAGGTCTGACTGCTTGGCCGTCACTAATCGTGATACTGGAAATCCTTTGTGTCACACAAGTACACTGTCACTCCAGTCATTTCTACGTAACTACTGGCAAGAGTGAGGATAATGCTCTATCTGTCTGAAAGAGATGAATGAGTGGTACTGCATCTTCACAACTATCACTCCATTGAAGAGGGGCTACAAACCTCTGTTTTTGTGATCATTTGGGCTACCAGTGGTCAGATCCCCCACAATCAACACAACAAATCCCCTATTTTGTTTATAGGGCAGAAGTTATCTTTGTGCGCAAACCTCTTTAAGTGGAAACTTAATAAAAAGTTAGTAGTTAAATATGAGGCATAATACAGCATTTTTCATGTTTAAATTGGGGGCTGATTATAGGGCGCTTCCAGCTTTTAGATATTGATGACCTATCCTTGGGGTATCCATAGGATAAGACATCAATATCAGATCAGTAGGGGGTTGAAAACCTGGAATGGGAATACACCATGTAGAGAGCCATGTGCTTTTATCTCCTGATTATGGGGGGTGTTCAATGTCGGACCCTCATTGTTTGGATATTGATGACCTGTCCTCATAATAGCCTATTAATATCTGATAACTGGGAAAATGAAAATGTACTTGTGTGTACACAAATGGACCTCAGTTTTCTGACCAACGGTGTGTAAATGGAAATCTGCCTTTTATGCTGTCACTAGGTTCTGATGAAAATGTTTTTATTTGTCTCATTGTTCATGATCAATGTTGTCTTTCGATACAGGAATAAACTCTCCACTCTTGAGCAAAGCAGCTGCTTTTTATAAGCGGTAATTGCTTCTTTACCTTTTTATTTCTCTTGTAAATGAAGCTATTTGTTAAAAGATGTCTACACAATGTTCCTTTTGAATAAACCGTTGAGACTCACTTATTGTCAAGTGACAGATGTTCTACTGCATGTTCAGTGACCCATGCAGATATCTGTATGTTTTCAGTATGCATCATTTAGATAATAAAGTCTTTTGTGAACAAGGTTATCTGTAGCCATTTCTAAAGCATTTGTTTTGGATCATAGCTAATAAATTGGGTAATACCACTGATAGTTGATCCAGTTATTTCAGTAGTAGACTGTGGTTTATTGTTATGTATGCTGTATTTGGACAGAGGCCACCGATGAGTAAATTCCCATGGCTCTTGACTTTTACAATACCAAATAAATTTCTAATGTCTATACTCCTGATCAGTGTAGTGTGTTTCTTTTTATAGTTTTGATATTGACTAATGTTTGTGCTGTTTTCTCACTTTTCCTCTTGATGATGCTGAATGGAAAATGGAAAGCAAGACAAGGCCTCCCAACGGCTGGTTTGCTGAGACACCATCTTCATCTTCCTCACAAGGTCATTCTTGACAGCATGTGTAGATAAGCTTTTAGCAAACAAAAAAAGAAGTACAAAGCAAATGGTTTTATACATTGTGACACCAATCTTAAACACTTGGTATAATCACTCCCATCACATAGCAAAAGCATGGTGAACTAGAACAGAACCATATTTGACCCTCTTTGTGGGACTGTTTTCAGTGATGAGGCACAAAATGATATTAGAATAATGGGCTATGTCTAGTCCATAACATGAGTTGAAAAGCATGTTTTTAATATTCAGGGTTCATTTGTAGTTGCACCTTGCAGAAAAATGTCAATTATTGTCTCAAAAAAGAAAATGAGCACACATCAAGGATACTTTTAGTAAAAGAAAACAAAAATGCAGATTTATCTGCATTTTTGCCAACTCCTTTGAAAGGATTTAGTTGCTGGTTAACTTGTCTCTTTTGTTTTAGATGGAGTTTGAAAGAAGAAGACGACGAGAAGACCTGATCCGAGGTTTCTGTATTCTGAGAACGTACTTAAGTAGCCCTAAAGACCAACCTCGAAATACTCTGAAAGAATTTGCATTCTGGATACATAAGAGTAATTCAGCTTGTTTAGAAATGTGCTTAAATCATGTAAAATTCAGCCCAGTAAACTACTGTATATAGTAGGTTCATTAGTATTACTATTCTCTGTGCAGTGGTAATAGGTTTCCCGTCACAACTGGTTGAGGCTTTCAGTTTCCAAAAAGCCTCTGAATGCAATGACATTCACCTCTATCTTATGTGAGTTTTGACGTAGATTGAAACGTTTATTGAGGATTCAGATGCCATTCAATGGGAAGTCAAGTGCATCATATAGGCTAGGTTCAGCCGGAGGACCCGAACGACAGCCCGTTTGCTCAAACAGCAGTTACCTATAATGGAGTCTGGCAGGTTTTTGCCATTTTTATAATGAAAGCAGTTGAGAGAAAAGCCCTCCATGTAGGACTTTTCTCTCCACTTATTTTCAGCAGAATCTACAGCAGATGCGAACTTAGCCATAGAGATTTCTCACACTAGACTGTATACCACGAATAGTACATTTGTGGAGTCTTTTGCTGAACTTCAGAAACGTCACTGTGGAAAATCAAGTTAGTATCGAGCCTTTTCTTTGTTAGTTGGAAAAAGTATTTCTGCATATTTTTCATTTTTGACATTGATGCCACATTCTGTTGATATGTAATACATTTCTTTAAAACCAATGAACATAATTTTATAGCGGAGCAAAACCTTCTAACAACGTTTGATTTTCTGGCATCATTTTGACATTAATATTGTAGTATACTTTATTAACGGAATTTGGCTTCTTTCTGTGCAATGTTGCATGGAAATCCACAGGTGTACGGGAATCGGAGATGAATTGGGACTTGTTGTCACTTAAAACAGTCATATGTCAGCCATTGTAAAGTGTAGAACAGAGATCATCTTTTGAGACCACATTTGCTGTATTACTTCCAGAGATGATATCCTCCTGACTGTATTAACTGATGATAGCTCTGGAAATACAGATAAAAGGCAACATCTCTTCTTTCATATAACACCAAAAGTGCTGTTCTAAATTTAATGGCAGAGATATAACTGTTTAACTCGCCCCACCCCAATCCAGTTTCCCTGCTTTATTAAAGCCTGTAGACTTGTACTCCACTGAGAAGTCAGTGAGAAAAACAAGGCAAAGACTACACACAGGGAAAGGAAGCCAAAATGTGGTAATAAACTATAATATAATATTTAGTAATGCCTCAAATGCTGCTAGAAGCATTTTCTCCTTTTTTAAAGCGTACCTCCACTTATAAACCAACTTTTAATAAATGAATACTACACTTGAATATAATCAACTTTGTGGTTGTTATTATTATTTTATTTATATGGCATCATTAATTTCATGGTGCTGTACATTTCGGGTTATATATCTTTGTGTGCCTCTATTTATAAGCAACTTTGCATAAATGAATAATATACTTTAATACAAGAAAGTTTAAAAATCTTACTAAAGAAATATGTTTTATCCACAATTCAGACTGAGTTACTTCCTCCATATTAGTCTATTAACAGGGAAGTGGGTGAAGAAGCTGCTAGAGGACACTCAATTAATTGCTGCTGTTATACTCTGCTATTCTGTGCTCTTTTACAACTGTTATGTTTGTAGATAAGAGGCTACTATTGCACAGAATGAGGCAATTCATCAATTGACCAAAATAAGAAGCTATGGAGAACAACTTAATAAGTGGCTAAGGAAACATATATCCTTAAGATATATTACAAAGTTTATTTCTCACACTATTCATTTAAGACATGTATTTATTTGTTTCCCTATCACACTTATTAGGCTGCTTTCATCCTCCTTATCTTCACTTATTCTGTTTATTTACAGAGCTCTCTGAATATTCAGCTCACACACAGAACTGTATGAAGGGGGAAAATAAGGCTCTTTAATTGATTTATTGCCTCATTTGATACCATGATAGACATATTTTGAAGATACAGTAGTGTAAGAAGGGTCCCCCTCACTCTTGCTATTATTTCAACTTTTCTAGTAGTTTTCTCCTTCCTTCTCTCTTCATAGATTAATATATAAAAAGTTATCCAGCTTGGTAAAATGAAGGAGGAGACATTTCTTAAAGGGGCTCTATCACTGGGAAAAGTCAATTTTTATCTAATCACATGCTTGCATAGGCTTTAGAAATGCTACTTCACAACTACCTTTAGTATGTAAATTGCCTCAGTGGTTTCTGAATAAGTCCATTTTTATTAATATGCTAATGAGCTTTCAGCCAGTACAGGAAGTTCCCAGCAGCCTCCTCTCTACTATTATCTTCTATGTGTGTGAGGCAAACAGGAAGCTGAGTCATCATCGGCAACAGCCTCCCATAGAAAACAATAGGAGAGGTGTGCACGATGTATCGTGCACCAGACTAATTAGCATATGAATAAAAACGGACTTATTCAGAAACCACTGAGGCAATTTACATACTAAAGGTAGGTGTGGAATAGACTTTCTAAAGGCTATGCAAGGATGTGATTAGTTAAAAATGACTTTTCCCAGTGATAGAGCCCCTTTAAATAAGATGTTACAACACTTTTTATATTCATATGCCCTATTACTTTATGAAAGTGTGTTTTATAATTGGAGGTATGCGTTGTTCATAAAGTCAAGTACTTCTGGTGATTGTACCAGGACTATATTACGTTTTTGGTTTTTTTTTTTATTTATAATGTGGAGCTTTACTTGCTGCATTCTGGGATGTAAAGTGTTTTGTTTTTTTTTCTTTGCCATTTCCTAAGATATTGTACAGCATAGAAAATTGAATGCATGGGTATTCTGAAGTTCAACATTTCATTCATTGTGCTGCTTTTTTTAATGATTAAATTGCAGCTTTGGAGTATCATGAACTTTCTATCCTTCACAGCTCAGTGAGAAGGAGCCCAGGAGCATTTTTGTTTTCCAGCAGAGTATGGCTATATCCAGGCAGTTTTACCGTATTTTTCGGACTATAAGACGCACCCAGGTTTTAGAGGAGAAAAATAGGGAAAAAAAATTTTCAGGCAAAAAATGGTAAAATATTTAATATATGGGAGTTGTAGTTTTGGAACAGCTGCAAGGCCACATTGACAGGTGACCCTGCAGCTGTATGGGGATGTATAGGGCGTTTTTTTTTTGTGGAGCCAGGTGTAGACCGGGCATTTTCAAACACAGGGATACCTAATGTATATGTTTCACGGTAATGTTATACTTTTATATGTATTCTAGGGAAAGGAGGTGAACTTTTATTTATTTTATTTTTTATTATTTTTTTTTTTTTTTTTTTTTTTTTTTTTTTTTTTTACTATTTTAATATCCCCCGCCTAGTGGGCTTGAACCTGCAATCATTTGATTGCAAGTCCCATAGACGGCAATACAAGTGTATTGCCGTCTATGGGAGATTCTATACATTACTATCGCGGAGGGTCATAGACCAGCCGCGATAGTAATATATATCTATGACAGGCCTGGGAGTATTGTCACACTTCTGCCGCTGAAGAAAACCAGCGGTGGCAGTAGCGCGGCCATGCTGCAAACCCACATTCAGACTATAAGACGCACCCTCATTTTCCTCCGAAATTTGCGGGGAAAAAAGTGCGTCTTATAGTCCGAAAAATACGGTAGCTATTTCCAAGACTCATACAAGTGAATAGAGAGTTGGGCACAATCGCTACCCTTCCTCATTCACTTTCAGGAATAGATGGAGCCCAGTTCTTGATAGATGCTGGTCTCAGAGCTGGAACTTTCACCTATCAGGTATTTATGGCACATTTTATAGATATAGCCATAAATACTTAAATGTGAATACATCTTTAATAGGTGGCCTGTTATCAAGATCAACTGGTCCCAATGACCAAAATGTTTTTTTTTTTTTTTTTGCTGAAAAACATAATTATCTTTTTTTTATATAATGGTAGGAGAAGCCGCTACATACATTTGGAGTGCAAAGTTATTTCTTAAAAGAAACCTTACTGCACTGTCTGTTACTGTTTTTCCCACCACAGTAAATTGAGACTGCATTAATCTACTGCTAATAAATTTTGTTTAGTAGATTTCTGGCTTTTTTTAAAAATCACTGTTCACTTATGTTGGTAGTACTTAAATGGTTCAGGTCTTAGCGAGGTCTCAAAGCCACAAAAATAGGTCTTATCCCATGTGAAATTCCGATTACAATATTTAACAGTTGCTGACTGTCTAGAGGTGCCATTTCACTATACACCGCCTGCTTTATTGGTTTACCAATTATACAATATGCAGTTCAGTGGTTCCTAGGATGACTTACAATAATGGTCAGTCTGGTGGCAAATCATGAAGCTTTGAGGCTTATGTAGAAATTGTATGTGAAGCGACTAATTTTTCTCTTTCTTTTTGTATAGGGTGAGTTGTGGATTACACAGACCTTTCTGGGATCATGACCAAACAATACACAATTTCCTGTTTTAAAATCAAATTTATGAAGTTTGCTGAGATTTTTAAATGGCCTGAAAGAGTGGGGAATTGCCTGGCAAGAAAATGAATTCCTTATATTCTGTGACTTTTCAAAACTAATATTAAAACAGTTTTCAAAACTGATATGTGAATTTCCATACCGACGTTTTCTTAGTGGTATATCGCAATAAATTTAAGAATCTTGGAAAATCTTCTTATAAATCATTTTGAGAACTTATTTAATTTAAAGAGAACTTGTTACCACCTTCAAAAAGTCCCAACACTTTACATCAAGTAATAGGCACTGCTCCATTTGTTCTGGCACAGTTTGAATTTTTAGCTCTAGCCCCTGCCATTTCCAAGCAATCAATGTTGTTGGTTTTGGTGCTTGGTATATTATTTAGATTCTGTACTGTCCAGAGGGCAGTGTCAAGAAGGAGCAGATAAAGGAGTGTGATTCTGAGCTCTGACCCTGCCGTTCTGACATTACAAAGCTTAAATAGCACATCAGGCACCAAAATTAACTGTGCTTGTTGCTTGAGAATGGTGGGGGCTAGGTAAAAAAAAAAAAAAAGTCAACTGCACCAGAATGAGTGGAACTGTGTCTATTAACAGGTGTTAAGAACGTGAATTGGTGGAGGTGGTGAAAGGACTTTTTTAATACAAGTAATGTGACCAATATAGCTTAGAGACAAAGCAAAGCAAGTTATCCCCTGTTCAAAGGATGGATAGGGAATAACTTGCAGATCAATGGAGTTCCAATTGCTAAAACCCCAACTGGTCAGCCAGCGCAAGCAGTGCTCCATTCATTTCTATGGGAGTGCCAGAAATAACGAGTGATTATGAAGATAATCTTGTTTCCCTTAGTCCTAACAGCGGCACAATGTGGGGTATTTCTGCCCCTGTGTGCTGGTAGGACAGGCGGATATTTAATTAGCCAATCAAATGCGTGGCAGGCCCTATAAGAGGGCACAAGAACCTCCCCTCTGCGTGTAAATACAAAAGTACCTCCATTACATTTATATACAGTGTTATACATAAGATATGATTCCCAGGGTGGGAAATCTTGTGCCGCTGTTAGGACTAAGGGAAACAAGATTATCTTCATAATCACTCGTTCCCTGTCGTCCTCAACAGCGGCACAATGTGGGGATATAGCAAGCAGGTCCCCAAGATGGGTGGGACAAACCCATGACCGAACTTAAACTGGTCTGGGCAAAGGCAGTGGAATCTGCCACTTAGTCCTTCAGGCGGTAATGCCGAATGAAGGTGGATTCAGATGCCCAAGAGGCAGCTGCATATATTTGGTCCACAGACAAAGCACTTCTTCCTGCCTGTGAAGTGGACATTGCCCTGGTTGAATGGGCATGAAGGAAAGATGGAGCCGACAGCCCTTGGGCGGTATAGGCGACTCTAATAGTCTCGGTAACCCACCGGGATATTGTAGCTTTGGCGGCTTTGGCGCCCCTGTTTTTCCCCGTGTAGCTGACCAACAGGTTTTCAGTCCACCTAAAGGGGCGAGTGCGCTGCAAGTAGATCTGCAGGCATCTGACCACATCCAGCTTGTGCCATCTTTCTTCTTCAGCAGAAGAAGGGAACGGAAAAAATACTGGAAGGGAAATCAGTTGGTTCCTGTTTACAGCAGATGGCACCTTGGGACGAAACCCAGGGAGGAACCTAAGCTGTACATGGTCAGAGAAAAAGGTGGTATATGGCTCCTCAGCGGACAAAGCTTGTAGTTCACTAACGCGTTTGGCAGGTGTGACTGCCAATAGCAGCGCCACTTTGCCGGTTAGCGACTTGAGGGAGACCTCTTCCAGAGGTTCAAATGGCTGGCCACATAGGGCGTTCAGGACCGGAATAAGGTCCCATTGGTGGACAGGGGTGTTTACCACCGGTCTCAGCCTAGTTGCCCCTTTAATAAAGGTGCTCACTAAAGGATCCTGAGACAAACGCCTCCCCAGATAGGCGGACAGGGCCGCTACGTGTACCTTGAGTGTGGCCGCAGCAAGACCTCTGTCTAGTCCGTCTTGAAGGAAGTCCCGGATCGCCTCCGTAGGGGGATCGGTGGAGTCCACTTGATGCTGCAGACACCAGGCATTAAAGCTGTTACCTATTCGACGGTAGTTCCTGTTAGTCGAATCTGCTCTGGCGCTGGATAGGGTCTTCAAGACGGCTTGTGACAGTCCTCTATTTCTCAATAGGGACTGGTCAACCTCCAGGCTGTCAGGTTGAGTCTCCTCAGATCCTGGCATCTCAGCTCTCCTTGGGTTACCAGGTCTGGGAGTGGGGGAAGCCTCCAATATATGCCCTGACTCATTTGTATGAGCTGAGCAAACCAAGCCCTTTTTGGCCAGAACGGGATTATGGCTATTCCCGAGGCTTGGTCCTGTCTTATTTTTATCAATACCTTCGGTATGATTGGAACTGGAGGGAATATGTAAAACAGCCTGAACCTCCATGGGATGGACAGGGCATCCACCGCCAAGGGATTGTCCTCCTGGTACAGAGAGCAGAAGGTCCCCACCTTGGCGTTGAGTCGGGTAGCCATAAGATCGACCTCCGGGAGACCCCATCTCTGGACGATCTGTTGAAATACGTCTGGATTGAGAGACCATTCTCCTGATACGGTAATACCCTGACTCAGCTGATCCGCTACTATGTTCAGGGAGCCCTTTATGTGAACAGCGGATAACTGGACCAGATTCTTCTCCGCCTAGGCAAATATGAGATTCGTCTCTCTCAGCAAGGTTGGTGACCTGGTGCCCCCTTGTTTGTTTATATAGACTACCACCGTCATATTGTCTGACCGATTTTTGACAGACTTGCCTTTCAATTCTGGGGCAAAGTGTACTAGGGCCAGGTACACTGCTCTGAGCTCCTTGAGATTGGATGACCCCAGCTCCGGACATCTCCATCGTCCTTGTACAGTTTTGTCTTGACAATGGGCTCCCCATCCCACTGGGATGCATCTGTTGTCAACAGGGTCCACACTGTCGGGACCGTGGACCTTCCGTCTTTCAGGTGTATCCACCATCTGAGGGCAAGACGGGTAGCGGGAGAAAGGCAGATCTTCTTGTGCAATCCCCGTGGAGACCTGTTCCAGGTTCTCAACACTTCCATCTGCAGGGGACGCAAATGCCATAAAGCCCAAGGCACCGCCCTGGCCGAGGATGACATCAGGCCCAGGACTCTCATGGCGGTCCGGATGGTACCTGCCGAGTGCGCAATAGGAATCGTGCACTGGCTTGGATTCTTTCCTTCCTTGGACTGGAGAGGAAGATCTGCATCGCTTCTGAATCCACTATAAATCCGAGGAATTTTCTTCGGGTGGATGGAACGATTTCGGACTTCTCCCAATTGATAATCCTAACTCCTGTAGGAAGTTGATGGCAAGGTTGAGCTGCTGGAGGAGGGCAGCAGGAGACTGAGCTTTCAGTAGCCAGTCGTCTAGATAAGGGACGATGAAAAGACCCTGAAGTCTGAGGGCCGCGGCGACCGGAGCGATCACCTTGGTGAATACCAGTGGGGCGGATGTGATGCCGAATGGCAGAGCTGTGAATTGATAGTGCTCCCTGTGGCCGGCCATAGCAACGGCAATCCTGAGGAACTTCCTGTGGAAATGAGCAATGGGGACATGTAGATAGGCGTCCTTCAAATCGAGGGTAACCATCACCTCTCCTGGCTGAAGAAACACAGCCACGGAATCCACGGTTTCCATTCGAAATGACCTCTTCCTGATAAACCGATTGAGGTACCTCAGGTCTATTATCATCCTCCAGCCCCCGGTGAACTTGGGGACCAGAAAGACGGGGGAGTAGACTCCCAGACCGAGGTCTGAGGCTGGTACCTTCTCCAGGGCGCCCTTGGTAACCTATTCGGCAACCAAGGCTTCTAGACTGGCCTGCTGAGAAGGTGGAAGAGTTTGGGTGGAAACGAACCGATCTGGAGGTGGAAGATGAAAGTCGATGTGATACCCGTGTTGTATGATCTTCAACACCCATGGGTCTTGGATATGGGTGAACCATGCTCTGGAAAAGGAGGAAAGACGTCCTCCCAGGAAGGGGGGCCACAGGGAGCTGCCCCACGTCAAAACTCAGGCTTCCTCTTGGTGTCCTCCTTGGAAGCGCCATGACCAGCTCCCCTAGGGCGATATCTAAAACGCCGTTGTTGGGAAGGGCGTCTATAATTAGAGGAAGAACCTCTGCCTCTAGAGGGAGCACGTCTGCCCCTGGATGCTTGAGGTAGGGACCTTCCCCTACCTTCAGCTAATCCCTCCATAATGGCGACTAAGCTTTGGCCAGACACCAGGGTTCTGCGGGACAGCTTTGCTACGGCCAAATCCACCTTCGGGGGAGGCCCCCAGGAATCCCACTGCTTTTTTTTTTTTTTTTTTTTTAAAGAGGCTCAGCAAAGCAAGTTTCCAAGTGGGAAACGTCAGACAGAATCGACGAGGATGGGATTCGAACTCATGCATGCAGAGCACAATGGATTAGCAGTCCATCGCCTTAACCACTCGGCCACCTCGTCCTGGCTGTGTTAACAGGAAACAAACTCTTGAAGATCCTGGAAGCGAATGTCCTTTCTCTGGCTGTTTCCACTGCTGCGCCATAAGGTCGGTCAGCGTGGCGTCCGCATGGAAGGCAATATGTCCCCCAGAGGCAGACGTGGAGGCTTCCCCGTCAACATCTCGGCCCACTGTAGACCGGATGGACTTCAGCAGCCTGCCCGTTTGTTCATAATGGAACGCAGTTCTGCTGGAATGACTGAGTCGTCCTCGGAGGAAACATCCTCTGCCCCCCGCAGGTGTTACAAGGGGGGGGGGAGAGACGAGGAACGGAGCTCAGAGCATGGTCTCCTGGTGAGCTGAGACAAGGTGCAATGGATCCCTTTGAGGGAATCATCCTGCAAAACAAAAAGGAGAGTACAAGCAAGGGAAAAACTATTTACCCAAGCGATGCCCAAACTCACCATCTCCTTGACCCATGCTTTCATATCTCTGGGAGAGGGCTCCACAGGTGGAGGACCTCTGCACCCGCGACAACGGGCCCACTCATAGCCTGAAAATAGGCAAGTTATAGGACCAGTAGTACCCGGCAGGGCACAACCTTTCAAGCCGCTACCTACCATCAGGGAGCGGTGTGTCGCAATCGAAGCAGGAAAGATGTTTCCTCTCGGAAGAGGTTTTCCTCCTACCATCCCCAGGAGGGGTAGTAGAGGATGACATATCCTACAGAGAGAGATAATAGACCATGCAACACTGTCACCATGACATCATACCAGCTTTTAAAAAAAAAGGGTAAATCTTACCAGGTCCAGTAGACCGGACAGTGAGGTGACGGATTTAACCTGGGAGAACATACAAACTCCTTGCAGATGGTCCTTTGCCCTTGGCGGGATTTGAACACCAGGACTCCAGTGCTGCAAGGCTGCAGTGCTAACCACTGAGCCACCATGTGGCCCCTTTCCCAATAAAGTTTGCAAACTGGAAAAGAGTTCAAGATCAATGAACACCACAATCGCACGCCTTCAGCAGATACTGCAGGAAGGTCTCTGACACCAGGCCAGCCAGCCTCTTAATTCTGGCCGGCTGGAAGTGGGCGGAGCCACAATCAAAGCAGGTGAGGCAACCTGCCCAGACAACTAACCCTGTAATCAGGGGTCTGCAAAGATATACATTCCCCCCCACCAAGAGGCCCTTAACCCGGGCACTTACCCCCACATCTCCCCGTCTTTTCCGGCCTTTAATAAGGCCTGAATCTTCCCTGAGTGAGCGGCCGCCAGCGCCAGGCCGTTGCCAAGGCGCTATGATACTTCCGGCGAAACCGGAAGTGCGCGCTTACAGCGGCCGGCGGGGAACAGGATACACAACAGTGTGGTTCCACCCGACGGCAGTCCGCGCGGCCACCAGAGGCGGCATGCGGAGTCCCCGGACTCTCACCAAAATGTCAGGTAGGTCACAAGGAGCAGGGGAAGCGGAGGAGAGGGGGGGAGGGGGGATAGAGGGGGGTAGCCACACATGGCTAACAAGCACCTTCTCCCCGCAGGGCACAGAAGGTGACAAGAAGAAAACAACCGCTCAGGAGGTGAGTGATCCTGCTGAGCTTCTCTAAGAGGACACAAGTCCTCCCACCTGTCCTCTGTCCACACAGGACAGAAAAAAACACGCAGAGGGGAGGTTCTTGTGCCCTCTTATAGGGCCTGCCACGCATTTGATTGGCTAATTAAATATCCGCCTGTCCTACCAGCACACAGGGGCAGAAATACCCCACATTGTGCCGCTGTTGAGGACGACAGGGAAACACTGTATCCCAGCTATCTCCAACACTCCCATTGAAAAGAATGGAATAGTGTTTGTGCTGCCTGACGACTGTTCCATTCAGAATGAGAAACAAAAGTCCCCTGAAGATCAGTGGATTTGAGTGTTCAGATCCTTATCGACCTGCAAGTCATTCCCTATCTTAAGTAAAGCGGATAACTTGCTTTAGTAGGAAAAATCCCTTTTAGGCTAAGGCCCCACGGGCTGTGATCGCATTGTGGTTGCTTCTGCAGCGCTTTTAAGAGAAAGTTCAGAGTTTTCCTCTGCGGACTTTCTCTTAACATTATATCTACGGGAAAGCCGCCGGTGTTTCCATAGATATAATTGACACGCGTCCGTGCTGTGATTTCTTCCGCAAGGTGGGAATGGGATTCGCATGAATCGCATCCACTTTACCTGCACTGTACAACACCACAGGAAAATCGTGGCGTTTACGTCCTGTGGGGTCCCGGCCTTAATGTAATGGTCATGTGTATGTTTAACATAGTGAACGTTCTTACAATAGAATACAACTATGTATGTTATGTTTATTTTGTGTACATCTGGTTATATGCAAAAAAATGGTTATAGCGTAAGACTTTTATAAAAGGATCGGTTTACTATGTAGAATACTTTCATTTGCTTATGCTGCTTCCCATTACATTGTAAAGTGCTTGTGACGGAAGCCTAGAAGATCAGCCTATTAAACAGATCACATAGAGGGAAGTGTAGTGTCTGCTGTGCCTTTTTTATACAGTTGCCTATTGGCTTAGGTGTACATCAGAAGCTTCCCCAGCATGTAGGCAGAACTAGTTTACATATTCTAAAGTGAACACAATCTTATCATATCTTACAGCCATGCAAAATAGAAAACTGAACAGTGGCTGCTTCTTAGTGTAGTCATGCTATAAAACTCATTGAGGAAAAATTATTATATTTTCTAAGCCATTTTTCTGGGGAAAATAGGCACCTTTTTATATATCAGTTTTATATGTCAGTATTCGCATTTTTACACTGTTCACAGCACTTTATCTGAAAAGGGAGAATGCAGTGGCCCTCCATATTATCAGTTATGCCTGAATACTGGCATAATAGATGCTTGAAATCTACGCAGAGCCCAGTACATCAGTCTTCATAAATCTAAAGGGATCTATCAACAGGAAAATCGGTTTAAAGCGGACGGTACCTTGTAGTGCTGCTTATACATATTCAAAAGATGTCTCTTATTCTACATTGCAGCTACATTTTCATGAAAGTATCTGCACTCCATATACTGTAACCACCCATAATAGCATGGATGCCATAATGCATCATACCTAAACACACCCATCTGGCATTCAGCTCGTCCCCCTGGGCAGTGGGAGGATCAACTTGCACTGTCCAGGAGAACCAGCTGAATGCAGGATCGATGTGTTTAGCAATGATGCAGCAGTAATAAAAGAAAACTCCCCCTGTGCTTCAAGATTTGAATTAATAATAAAAGTACTTTGTGCATACCTGGGGCTCTGAAACATGAGAAAGGCTATCATCCTTTTAATTCAGCTAACAGCATTTACAGCACTATGGGAGCAATATAAAGTAGCTAGAGGCCATGATAGACTCATTTTAAGTTGTGCTATAGATCAGCTCAACTCCGTGGAAGGCATCTGGTAGAGGAATTGCAGCACAGCAAGATAAACTTTGTACATTGCCCAACATGGTGACAGGAAGGTTCTTGAATTGACGACACTTAAAAATCCAGGCAATATTACTTTCCCCCTACGCCCAAACAGCAGCACAAGATGGGGTATTCCTGCCCCTGTGTACTGTTAGGACAGGTGGAACTTTTAATAAACTAACTAGTTACCCTCCCATAAAAGGTCCAGGAGACCTCCCCCTCCCTGTGTTTTTTTCTGTCCTGTTACCAGGACAGGTGAAGGGAGATGTCTCCTCCTCTCCCACACATTCCTTTCTTTTTTGTGGAGGAAATCTCCCTTTTCTGGCGCCCCCCTCCCCCCATCTTGTGCTGCTGCTGTCGGGTCTTACCTGGGGTTTGGGGCTTTCTTTGTTTTCCAGACGGCGCCTCCTCCCTTCCCTGGTCTAGCGCGGCCCCCGGGGGGGGGGGGGGGAGGTGGTGAGAGGCAGCATCTCTGTTCTCGGCGCTGCGGCGCCACACGCTCCCGGCTTCCCCGCTGCCTGAGGAGGTTTTTTCCGGCGGCCGGGGGAGGAACTGTATGTGCAGTTCCTTGTTTCGCCGCGGGCACTACTAGCGGTGCTCCGCGGACTTCCGCTCTTCCCGCGCATGCGCGGGAATCCGGTTCGCGCATGCGCGGACCGTCCTCCCCGCTCGGCCGGACTTTGGGAGCGCTTGAGCAGCGTTCCCACCCCGCTTTTGGGCTAAATTTAAGGGGATAGTGTTCCCCCTTCTCTCCTTCCTCCTAGCCAGCTTAGGCTAGGAGTAGAATGGTGCCCCCTATCCTGGCTCTGGCTGAGGGGATGGAAGGGGCGGAGCTAAGGTCCGCCCCGCCCCCGTTTTTTCCCTATTTAATCCTGGTCTGCCCAGAGTAGGTTGCCTGTCTGCTTAGCTTGCAGGTTCCTACTCTCCCTGGGCAACCAGAAGGTAGAAGAAATTTTCCTGACACTACAGGTGCTCTGAATTCCTTCAAAGATGTCATTCTCCTCTTCAGTGGCGGATAACCCTAAAAGGAAGGCTTCCAGTAAGCGTCGCCACCTTGCCTGCGCCAAATGCGAAGTCCCCTTACCTGATGGCTACGCTTATCAATGTTGTCGCGGGTGTCGGGGTCCCCCCTCAGAAGACACTTCGGTCCGTGACGTGGTCGGTTGGGTAAGGGAATTCGTCGAGGAGTCGATGAAAGAGATGAAACTCTCAATCTCTCAATTGTCCAAGAGACCACGCCTGGATTCGCCTCCTTCTCTCCCACCGATGGAGGGTCTCCAGATCTTGGACGAGGTATCCTCGGAAGAGGACAACCTGGACCCATCTAAGCCGGTATTCTCGGTGGATAGGATGCCCAAACTGCTAAGAGTGGTTCGGGCTAAGGAGTTGGAGGAGGCGGCTGAGGAGGCTCCATCTACCTCTCTCAGAGCCTTCAGGGCGGACCCAGACTTGGTAAGAAGGCTGGAGGCTGAATGGCGGTTCCCTGAACGCCCATTCATTGCGTCTAGACGCTTTAGGTCTCTTTTTCCCCTATCCGAGGCACAATCCAGCTCCTGGGGCCCTCCGCCCAAGGTTGACATAGCCGTCTCCAAACTGTCAAAGCGCACGGTAGTACCAGCGGAGGATGGCTCTAACCTCCAAGATGTGATGGATCGCAGGGCGGAGGGGTCCCTGAGGCGTATATACGCCTCTTCCTCGGCACAGGCCTCAGTGGGCATTGCGGCTAGCGAGGTAGTCGCTAAACTGCGGTCAGACATCTCTAAGCTGGAGAGAGATATTGACTCCGGGGTCCATCGGGACGACTTGCTGTCGGCCATGACAAATATTTCCCTCATGTCTGACTATCTCTCGGAGGCGGCCTTCTACCAGGTCAAGCTGGCCGCAAGATCCATGGCATTGTCCACCGCCGCAAGGCGCCCCCTTTGGCTTAAGCCCTGGAGGGCAGATAATGCCTCCAAGTTTAATCTATGCGCCTTACCATTCGAGCCCGGCAGGCTATTTGGCAGCGAACTCGACCGGATAATGGAGGGTCTGGCCGATTCAAAGGGTAAGAACCTGCCCCAGTCCACAGGATCCAGGCAACGATCCTTTCGGGGCTACGCCCCCTCCAGAGGCATGTCTAGAGGCCAGTTCCGTAGGCGCCCCTCGGGCCCAAGAGGCGGTCGAGGTTCCTCCCGTGGTGGTGAGAAGAGATCCACCTTCTGACTGTCACGATCCCCTTGCCTGCAGGGCCAAGGTGGGGGGTCGTCTCTCCTTACATTTAACCGCCTGGCACCATCATATCCAGGATTCTTGGGTTCTCCAACTTATACGGGAAGGCTACAAGATAAGCTTCCTTTCCCTTCCTCCAGACAGATGCAGGAGGACCCGCCCTCTTCAGGGCACCAGACAACTTCATCTGCAAAGATCTGTGTTGGAGTATATCGACAAGGCTGCATTGGAACCCGTCCCTCTAAACGAACAAGGGCAAGGCGTTTACTCACCCGTGTTTCTAGTGCCAAAATCGACCGGAGGGTGGCGCATGATTATCGACCTAAGGTATGTAAATCAATTTATCTGCAAGGTCCGGTTCCGGATGGAGACCATAAGGTCGGTTCTCCCTTTCCTGCAGCCAGGAGATCTATTCGTCACCTTGGATTTGAGGGACGCATACCTCCATATTCCTATCTATCCTCCACACAGAAAATATTTACGGATTGCCACATATCTAAATGGAAGATTACATCACTTCCAGTTTACAGCTCTCCCGTTCGGTATAACTTCAGCCCCCCACACCTTTACAAAGGTAGTGGCCCCGGTCATAGCCGCCCTGCGCCTCCAGGGGATATTTATTGTCCCATATCTAGACGATTGGCTAATAAAAGCTCAGTCAAGGGAGCTCCTCGCCACGCAGTTGAGCATCACAGTGGCATTTATAAGCGAACTGGGCTGGCTAGTAAACTGGCAAAAGTCAGTAGTGGTTCCATCTACCCGGATTCAATTCCTAGGGTTCAACCTGGATTCTCTCAGTATGATGATCTCCCTGCCCTCTCCTCGAAAGGAGAAGATTGGTCGAGCGGTTCACTACCTATCCCGAACCAGGAAGGTTACAATCAGGACAGCGATGAAGGTCCTAGGTCTCATGTCCGCGACCATCGAGGCAGTTCCCTGGGCTCTATGGCATATGCGCCCGTTACAACTCGAGATCCTGAGAGTATGGAACCACAGTCCCATGGGACTTCAGAAGCCTATCCAGCTTTCCATCAGTGCCCGTCGATCACTACAATGGTGGTCTCAACTCAAAGACGGGAGGTCCACGGTCCAGACCTCCTGGACCCTGTTGACCACAGATGCCTCCCTAACAGGCTGGGGAGCGCATCTGGGGGAGACCCTAATACGGGGAACATGGAACCCGCAGGAGAGAACTCGCTCCTCCAATTGGCGAGAACTTACGGCAGTTTTTCTGGCACTACGGACTCTGACTCCCCATCTCCAAAGGAAGGCTGTCAGAGTAAGAACAGACAATTCTACAGCCATCCAATATATCAACAAACAAGGGGGCACCAGGTCCCCCTCCTTGATGCGGGTGACCGACCTGATATTTTCATGGGCGGAGAAGAATTTGTCCCGGCTGTCAGCGGTACATATCAAAGGCCACCTCAACGTCCTGGCAGATCAACTAAGCAGGGGACTAGTGACAACAGCCGAATGGTCCCTGTCCCCGGAAATTTTCCAACAGCTTACCAGGATATGGGGTCTCCCCGAGGTGGATCTGATGGCCACCCAACACAACGCCAAGGTGGGACGGTTTTGCTCCCTGTACCGGGACGGCAATCCCTTGGTGATCGATGCCCTGTCAATACCCTGGAGCTTCAAACTAGTATACGTTTTTCCTCCCATTCCAATGATTCCCAGGGTGTTGGCAAAACTCAGGCAGGACCAGACATCGGCCATTGTCATCATGCCGTTCTGGCCGAAAAGGGCATGGTTTACCCACCTCATGTTAATGAGTCGAGGGACCTACTGGAGGCTTCCGTGTGTCCAAAACCTGGTAACTCTAAACAGTCAGCTCTGCCAGGATCTGGACAGGTTCAACCTCACTGCCTGGAGGTTGACCGCACCGTACGTGGAGACAGAGGATTGTCCCAGGCCGTTTTAAGAACACTGGCCCACTCTAGAGCGGACTCAACCAATCGTAGTTACCAGAGGATCGCCCAAGTATTTAACGATTGGGGAGCCAGGAGGCAGTGCGATACAACATCCATCGAATCAGTCCTGGAGTTTTTACAAGAAGGGTTGGACAAGGGATTGTCCCCAGCCACCTTGAGAGTACATGTCTCGGCGTTATCCGCTCTATTGGGGACTAGACTGTCTCAGAATCCTCTTATAAGGCAATTCCAGAAAGGGGCCTCCAGGCTCCGACCCCCGGTTCGGCCCCCGGCTCCCCAATGGGACTTAGCTGCGGTCCTGCAAGGGCTATGTGGCCCTCCATTTGAACCTTTAGCTGAAGTGGACTTCAAGTACCTCTCTTGGAAGGTGACCTATTTGCTGGCAATCACATCTGCCAAGCGAGTGGGTGAGCTCCAGGCCTTGGCGGCATCAGAGCCATACACAGTCTTCTTTCCAGACAGAGTCCAGCTTAGGTTTGTTCAAGGTTTTCTGCCCAAGGTTCCGTCAGTGGAAAATATAAACCAGACTATAACCTTGCCCACCTTTTTCCCCTCTCCTTCCTCGGAGTGGGAGGAGAAGATGCACAGTCTGGATCTTGTGCGAACATTGCAAATATACCTGGACCGAACAGGCCCATTCCGTAAGTCAGAAAACCTGCTCATCAATTTTTTTGGTCACAACAGAGGGGTTAAGGCATCCAAACCTACTCTGTCAAGGTGGATCAGAGAAGCCATCTCAGTGGCCTTGCAGACACAAGGGCTGCAGGTTCCGGAATTTTTGCGAGCCCACGCTACCAGGTCGGTGGCTGCATCATGGGCAGAGAGGCAGTCCCTCTCAGTAGACCAAATCTGTGCGGCTGCATCTTGGTCTTCCCACTTGACGTTCGCCAGACACTATAGGTTAGACTGGCATGTTTCCAAGGCAAAATCTTTTGGTTATTCTATCCTGACCTCTGCTTGTCAGGATCGCCCTCCCTAGAAGGGGTATTACTTGTTAAATCCCCATCTTGTGCTGCTGTTTGGGCGTAGGGGGAATGGAAGATTATGTAGATAATCTGTTTTCCCTTAGCCCAAACAGCAGCACAAAGCTCCCTCCCTTTCTTGTTAAAGGATAAATTATTATAGTCGGTATGGTACTTGGAGACTAACACAGGGAGGGGGAGGTCTCCTGGACCTTTTATGGGAGGGTAACTAGTTAGTTTATTAAAAGTTCCACCTGTCCTAACAGTACACAGGGGCAGGAATACCCCATCTTGTGCTGCTGTTTGGGCTAAGGGAAAACAGATTATCTACATAATCTTCCATTCTCCAATGTTTAGTTCCGACCGATGAAAGCTCCACTGCACTTGTCAGTGTATGATTGAAGTTTTATTGTATATAACCAACATGTTTCAGCAGCGACATAACCAAAAAAGATGAAACTATGAGACCAAAGTATAATAAAAGATGAAAAGTATATATTACGTATCGAAAAATAATAAACATGCAAAACAAGGGGAGACACACCAAGGAAGGTCCGCCAAAATGGCTATCCAATACCTCAAACCCTGCCACTAAAGGTGCACAGAAGATCCCCTCACAATCACCATATGACATACAGAGTATCAATTCAATAGTGGTAGTTAAATGTGTAGAATCACAGTACAAATACATGTGAAGCCAACGATATACATAATAATAAATATAGATAGGTAACAAATATAGGGACACATGTAAATAAATTTATTGGTACATACCCACCAACATCTCTATAGTCTGAAGGAACCACCAAAGACGTGGAAAAGGAGACCACTGTGCACCACCAGTAGTTACATCCCTGACGCGCGTTTCGCCGGAAGTGGCTTTGTCAGGTCTCATAATTTTTTCCTTTTGTCTTTATATTGGTTTTGAGATTCATTTGTTTGATTTAGGGTTAACTGTTTGGTTTCATTATGTTTCAGCAGAGAACAGCTGCATTCTTCAGACTCTCTAAACTAATACGTACATATTATTTTATATTGCTTGGACGCAGACTTCTGGACCTCTAAACATTAGTGTGATGTCAGATCATTGATAGTCACAACATACCTATCAATGCATTTATAAACAAATCTATTTGCATAAAATTATAAATTTTATCCGGCTCCCAGAAAAAAGAATGGACACGCTCATTCTTCAGACCGAGTCGCCTTGGGATTCGGCCTGAAGACACATCCTCCTCCGGACTAAACCCATTGATTGGGCCTAATCTGGAGCAGAGTGCGCGGCTTGATGCCGGTGCAGTGCACCGACTTTCAGTCACGGCTACCCGGTTTTTGGATCGGAACCTGAGGTGGCCTCCGCCTAAGATTCCTATCCAAAAACCCCGCGTGAACTTAGCATTACAGCCACTTCTTCACTATTATTCCACTATAAGCTGCTGACTGATATCACTGACAACCTCACCCAATCGTGGGCAGTGTGACCCCACCTCATCAACTCCTCACACTAGTCATAGCTTGACTTCTAGCAAATACAATTAAATTTGAAAGGTACTGTGTGTTTACTTTTATCTTGTATAATTTTTTGCAAGCAAATTTGTTTAATTCATGTATGTATTAGTATTCTAGTGTCGCACTGACCATTAGAAGCATAGAAGTCTGTGGCCAGACAGTCAACTAGACCAAGAGACAAACATTGAAAACCTCATATTTAAAGGTGAAGACACCGAATATGTCCCAGTTTGAGGATATTTAATGTTTAGGTTAGGGCAATATTTACTATGTTAGTAAATGGAGTCACTTTGTACCCTAAGGGCTAGTTCAAACATAAAAACCGCCTGACTAATAAAAAACGCTTCCAAATCATGAAGCATTTTTTTTTAACCTTGAGGCTTTTTTTGGAGTGTTTTCTGGAGCAGCTTTTGGTAAATGCCAGGTGGTTTTCCCCTCCTCTAAAGTGAATGGACTGTAAAAAAAAAAAAAAAAAACACGGTGTTTTCAGTCGAGTTTTTTTTTTTTTTGCAAAAAAACACTAGGTGTTTTTCGCCTCCCATTCACTTCTATTGCTTTCCTCAGGCAGAATCCGCCTGAAGAAAGGTTATGTCGCTTCTTTTTTCTGCTAGCAACAAAAAACTACTAGCAAAAAAAGGAAAGCTAGCGGTCTCCATAGACCATTTTGAGGCGAAATCTGCTGTCAAAATCTGCCTCATTGCCCCTGTGTGAACTAGCCCTAAGAGAGGTGTAAAAGCGACTTCTAACTGCGATAATATTAGGGGGCGTTCACACTACCGTTGGTGACTGTCAGTGTCTATGGGTATTGTCCATTACAAAAACAGCAAGTTATTTTTTTTTTTTTTTATCATTGAAGTCTATGGCCAACAGACTTATAACGGACAGTAACTGAGCCATCAGTTAGATTTGTTTTTTTTAATACCTTAGACATTACTCAATTCTTTTGGAACTAGAATTTGTGCTTGGGGTATCCTCAGGGTCACAAAGTGAATGAAAAAATTACCGATAAACAAATCTTTGGTCACGTGAAAGGAGTCACAGCCAGGGTTGCAGTGTAACCCTAGCCATAGTTGGAAAGTACTTTATTTGTCCCACTCCCCCGACTTCAATAGAAGTACACTGCAAAAAGGTGCTGTGAGTACAGCAAATATGGTCGTCACAAGGATTCCTAATATTTTTGTCTCTTGTATCCCTCAATTCCAGACCAGTCTTTAGGTTTACCATACTATAATAATGATAATACATTTTATTTATATAGTGCCAACATAGTCCACAGTACTGTACAAATTGTAGGGTTCAAGTACAGAAAAAGATACATTACAAAGGAATAGCCAATTCATACATTGGGACTGAGAGCCCTGCTTGCAAGAGCTTACAATATATGAGGTAGAAGGGGTGACAAAAGAGGTAGCATTGCTTATACAGTGGTCCAGACATATTTGTGATAGAGGTTACTGTCATTACACATATATAAAGCTATATAAACAAAAAAGTTGGGCTAATTATACTATAACACATCATATCAAATAATGAGAACACAAGTTGCATTTAAGAAAAGAAATTCCACATATCCGGAATACGAAGATATAATTTATTGAAACATATAGACAATAATCACAGTGATTATTCTACTAATATAAATGTGAAAGTTTGGATGTTTGTGTGTTTGTTACTCAATCATGCAAAAAACGCCTGAATGGATTTGGATTAAATTTGCGCCACAGTTTGTAACCTGGATTAACACATAGGCTACTTTTTATCCCAGTAAATGGCATGGCTTCATAACTGTTATGAATTTATGTTCATATACTAGATTAAGCTGCTCTTGCCTGCAGTATCAGCTACCTGCAGTTTGCTGCTAAAGCCAGGTCTGTTATCTCTCTGTGTAAAAACACACAGATAACACTGAGTCCATTCTGTCCAAGCATCTTCACATTATCTGATCTGCATAAGTGTTTCATGTCCTCTAGGCAGTGTGCTGAGACACTGAGATGTGAAAACCCCTTTAATCCAAATTGGCAGTTTCACAATTTTAAACATACTGGGAAAAAGAAAATCTATTTTGTCGCTATTTTTTTTTTTTTTTTAAAAGCGAGAGCTATTAAGGTAGCCAGAATTCAACAGAGTTCTGTTCAAACGGAGCTGAGGAGGATTGTGCAAGTTAAGCATCAAGCGGCTCTTAGAGTAGCCGAAACGCCAGAGCATGTGGATCATCAACGCCAACAGCACACTAATTATATGGCGTCCCAGCAAGCTGCTGAGATGCCAGAACAATCACAGGCACGGTGCGAGGAACAAGTTCAGCACTAGGCCAGCTGAGATCTGCCGGAGCAGGTGGATCTTTGATGGCAACAACACACTCCTTATATGGCATCCCAGCAAGCTGCTGAGATGCCGGAACAATCACAGGCACAGCACGAGGAACAAGTTCAGTAGCAAAACAGGTTGAGAGCTGCTGAAACCCTGGAGCAGGTGAACCAGCGACAGCAGCAATTTGCGGAATATAGGCCTTTGGCCAATCTCCTTGGCATGGCACATCTATGCCAGAGCGGAATGATCAGCCCAATAGTTAATACCTTAGGGACTCTAGGGCCCACTTAATGGCTAAACACTCCATCTCCACAATGCTGTAGTTTTTTTCAGGGGTGTAAGCTTCCTACTCAGGTAGTTGACTGTGTGCTATTCACCACCCAACATTTGAGAGAGGACTGCACCCAACCCTACATCAGAGGCGTCAGTCTGAACCAAAAATTCTTCTGTGAAGTCAGGTGTAACCAAAACCGTTGTTACAGAGGATTGACTACAACATCTGGAATGCCCCCTCAGCCTCTTCACTCCACTTGACCATTACGGAGCTCGTTCCCTTAGTCAGGTCTGTCAGTGGGGATGCAATAGTCGCAAACTTTGGGATGAACCTGCAATAATACTCGACGACTCCCACAAAAGCCCTCACTTGATTTTTATTTAAAGGTTGAAGCCAATTTTGAATGGCCTATGTGACAGGTAGAGACAGACTGCAGCCATGATGTAAAATCATCCAGCACCTGTGGAGTTAAAGCTCTAACAAGAGACACAGGAAGTGGTCACTGACACAGCAGGGTGTACTGGGAGGGAGACAGTGATCCAGGAGAGTAAATAGGAAAAGGGAAGAGACACCATGTTGGTCCTGAAGCAAAGCTAGAAACTCTGGACTGTAGAACAGAACAGTGATAACAGAAGGGAGTTTAGCTGAGCAGCTGAAGGCCAGAACTGATTGAGACATCCATCTTTCCCAGTGATAAGTACAACTGCCAGTATACAGTGATATCTGTTATGAAAGACTCATGTACTGTATGTGATAGCTGTGGAGACTGTGTGAAGAGAAGAGAAGTAAAACCTTAACAACAACTGCTGTCTGGGATTGTCCCTTCGTCTGAGCTCTCTAATATCCAAGAACTCATATACACTATGTCCTACCTCACCCCGCTGTGAGACGGACATACGACATTGGTGGCCCGTACGGGGATATTTAGAGACAAGATCAGACTGCCAGCAGTGGGATTCTGGGTAAAGACTGCCACAACAATTAAAGACTCAGTATCAAACAGACAGCTATGGATGTTGAGACACGGCTTAACAGCATCAGTAAGTTGCTCCTTCAATTGACTTATGAGGAACTGGGTGCTGTAGCTGCACATGTGAAGGTGTCAGAAGAACAGGTCTCTAAGACATGCAACCACAGACAGCTCTTAACAGCCATCAACAAGCAGATGGATGAGCTAGGGGATAGTGAGGAGGAGGATGTCTTGTGCACATTCCTTAATGATTTAATGAAGTTCATCACCAGCTTGAGACCGGGGTATAAAGAGGCAGTGCAGGACACTGAGAGGGAGAAATCCCTCCCACAGACTGAGCTGCAGGAATTAAAAGAGCAATTGGTAGCATTGAAGAGAGCTGTGCAAGAATCAACCAAAACCCCTGAACGAGCAGCAGAACCCAGTAGAACTTGTAGCCCACCCAGGTTAGGGAAGTCAAGACAACAGACCTCTCTAGCATCACAAATCACCATCAGGAAAGATTTCAAGATCCTGGGACAGATTGGAGAACGTGAACAAAAAGAGAAACTGTCTTACACAAACCTGATGCACCAGATAGAGGCAGGATTGCAGAAAGGCTATCAGCCGGAAGAAATTATCGAGGCAGTGGTAAAAGCTATTAGCCCAGGACTGAATTTGCGGAACATGCTAGAAATGAAAAGTCACTTGACCTTACCACAACTGAAAATGATCTTAAAAGGGCACTACAAAGAAGAAAACACCTCAGAGCTGTTCCATAGACTCATCAACATCTCTCAAGATACCAAGGAATCTCCTCAAAGTTTCTTGTTCAGAGCCATAGAACTCAAAGACAAGCTGTTGTTTGCATCCAGCGAAGTAGATGCAGAGGAAAGGTTTGATGCAGGACTAGTACAGAAGAAGTTTTTGAGATCTTTAGGAACCGGGTTAATAAGTAAAGACATAAAGTTGCAAATGAAGCAGTACCTGGAAGATCCTAACATTCCAGATGAAACCTTAATTGAGAAGATGAACGAGGCAGCTAGCTTAGAGTCAGAGAGTGAACAAAAGTTAAAGAAGGGCTCTATAACTAAAATGACCAAGCTGAGCCAGCTGAAAATGAATATGTCTAGTGATCAGCCGGAAGGTAGGCAAGAAGATTCTCCTACACATGTGGTGCACACCAAATCATCTTTGACAGAGAGAACAGCCGACACTAATTGGGAGAAAGCATTTGGGGAACTCCGAGCTGAATTAGCGGAAGTGAAAAAGTTGATTCGCGCTAAACCAGAGCCAAGACCAGTTAGACCTGGAGGGGGTTTTCAGAACAGAAGACGACCTACTTGTGAAGCATGTCGAGTATCAAATAGAAGTGCCGCCTGTGTTGGGGGTGTGGTGAAGAAGGGCATTATGCCAGTGGATGTCCAAAGTCACGATCCCAGAGTTTAAAAGACAAAAGGTTGCTGGTGCGGGGCGGCTGGTAACCTCTAAGCAGATGAAGTCCCAAACACAAACACCACCCCTCCCCAGAACAGCTTCAGATATACAGAAGTTGTATCAGTCTTATCCCCAGGTGTGTGATCGTCTTCAACAGTTACAGCAAGGCGGACAGGGGAATCAACCACTCTGCGATCAGTGTGATGGTCTGATCAGGCATCCCCAGGACCAAGGACAGTTCTCAGGTAGTGAAGACAGACTCATTAGCCTAATTGGTGAGAGGTGCTTGATTCAATGTAAGCTAAATGGACTCCTAGTGAAAGCTTTGTGGGACACAGGAGCTCAAGCCAGCATTATAAATGAAGATTGGAGAAGAAGTCATTTGCCGCAAACTTGTCTTCATCCAGTTGCAGAACTCATGGGTCCGGTAGAACTCTGTGGTCGAGCGGTGAACCAAACTGAAATTCCTTTTCTAGGTTGGGTGGAAGTGATGTTTCAGCTGAAAGCTAAGAGGAACAATGCTATTGAGTTACTCGTACCCTTTCTAGTCACAAGTGATCCAAAGGTGGCTGAAGAACCGATCCTTGGGTACAATGTGATCAATGAGGTCATTCAGCGAACTAATTCCTTGACACCGTTAATAGATGCTATAGCCACCTCGTTTACCATATCTAGCAGGGAAGCGGAGAAGGTGGTCAGCAGGATAAAGGAAGCACAGAACACAGTGAGGTTGAAGGAAGTCAAGCTCGGCTCGCGTCCAACCATCATTCCTGCGAATAGAACGGTGAGAGTGAAGTGTGGTGTACGAATGGAACCAGGAAGAAAACCACAAGAGAGACTGTTCGTACCGAAAGACTCTTCAGATCTTCCTGAGGGCATTATCCAAGGTGAGACCGTATTGACTATACCTACTGGTGGTTTTGCTCGGGTGGCTGTGTTAGTGAGAAATACGACAAAGCATGAAGTGAGGCTGAACCCTAAGACTGTGTTAGGCCATCTAGAAACCATTAAGACTGTGTATCCTGCCAATGTGAGACCAGTGCAGTTCTCTTCCATGAATTCGGTGATACAACCCAGTAACAATGGTGGTCCAGTCGAAAGACCTGTACAAACTACACCAGAACTGTGGGATCCCCCAGTACCTCTGGAACAGCTGAGTGCTGAAGAACTGCCGGTAGTGAAACAGATGCTGAGGGAAGAATGCCATGCATTCTCTAAAGATGACTCTGACATAGGCTGTATACCCTCATTGAACCTGAAGATCAATTTGAGAGACACTACCCCAGTAACTAAAAGTTATATGTCTATACCTAAACCATTACACCAAGAAGTGAAAGAATATCTGCAGGATCTAATCATCAGGGGATGGATCCAAAAGTCTAAATCATCCTATTCCTCCCCGATCGTATGTGTCAGGAAGAAAGATGGTACATTGAGACTCTGTTGTGACTACAGGGAACTGAATAGAAAGTCAATCCCTGATCGGCACCCAATCCCTAAAATTCAAGACATGCTGGATAACTTGTCAGGAAGTACCTGGTTCTCTGTTCTTGACCAAGGGAAGGCCTATCACCAAGGTTTTGTGGAAGAGTCCAGCCGACATTTAACAGCCTTCATCACACCATGGGGACTGTATGAGTGGATCCGTATACCGTTTGGACTTAGTTCTGCTCCTGCAGAATTCCAGAGAAGTGTGGAAACATGTTTAGAAGGATTAAGAGATGACATTTGCCAGCCTTACTTAGACGATACGGTGGTACACAGCAAGACCTTTGCTGAACATGTCGAACATGTGAGATCAGTACTCCAACGTTACCAGCAACATGGAGTAAAGTTGACACCAAAGAAGTGTGAACTCTTCAAGAGACAGGTTCGATTTCTGGGAAAAATCGTGTCTGGAGATGGTTATACCATGGACCCAGCAGAGATCGCTCCAGTAATGTCATTGAAAGACAAGCCTCCATCTACAGTGGGGGAGTTGAGGAAGATCTTGGGATTCCTCTCCTACTACAGAACATATATCAAGAACTTTTCCCGGATTGCAGCTCCGTTATATACCCTCTTGGGCACGCCAATCAGCTCACCCACATCAGTAAATAGGAAAAAGACCAGAGGCGGGTCACAGCCGAAGGAAAGAAACACTGTTTCTGCGCAGCAACCAATCAATTGGACTGCAGGACACCAGGAAGTACTAGAAGAACTAGTGAATTATCTTGTGAAACCGCCCATCATGGGATATCCAGATTTTAACCACCCTTTCGTCCTTCACTGTGATGCTTCTCAGGTGGGGCTTGGAGCTGCCCTGTATCAATGACAGAATGGCAAGCTTAGAGTCATCGGCTATGGTTCCAGAACACTGACAGCCGCTGAGAAAAACTATCATCTACATTCTGGGAAACTTGAGTTCCTTGCAATGAAGTGGGCTATCTGCGAACGATTTAGGGATTATCTGTATTACAGTCAAGAGTTTGAGGTCTACACTGATAATAATCCTTTGACCTATGTCCTCACGACAGCAAAACTGAATGCGACTGGTCAGAGGTGGGTAGCAGAACTGGCTGACTTCAACTTCAGTATTAAGTACAGGCCAGGAAGATGCAATACTGATGCAGATGGATTGTCTAGGATGTCGTTAGAGCCTGAAGAGTTTATGCAAGCTTGCTCAGAGGAAATCTGCCTGGGAACCATTAGGAGCACCACTCAGGCGATAGAAATCCAGAAGCAGGAATATACACCACTGTGGTGTCCATTGATAGTAGCAAGTGCTATGGAAGTGAGGGAACAAGATTATACCTCCATGTCCCTCCAACAACTGTCAAAAGAATCTATCAGGAAAGCACAACAAGAAGATGAAACAATTGGAAGAGTCCTCCAGTATATGGACCAGAACAGGGTCCCAGGAAGACGAGAGAGGGAGTCGGAATCACCAGAAGTAACTACTTTACTGAGAGAATGGTCAAAGCTATACTTCAGCTCAGACGGTATCTTATACCGTCAGAGAGGACCGAACCAACAGTTAGTGTTACCCAGAGTATACCACAGATTGGCTTTCAAAGAACTCCATGAGGAGATGGGACACCTGGGAGTAGAAAGAACAGTGAACCTAATTCGTGAACGGTTCTTCTGGCCCTATATGCAAAGAGATATCGAAAGTTTTGTGACCATAAAATGTGGGTGTTTGAAAGACAAACATCCTAACAAGGCGACCAGAGCGCCCATGGGCCACATCCAAACTACTTACCCGTTTGAAATGGTTTCAATAGACTTCCTACACCTGGAGCAGTGCAAGGGTGGATATGAATACATCCTAATGGTAATGGACCATTTTACTCGATTTGCTTAAGCGTATGCCACTACTAATAAATCAGGCAGGACAGCAGCAGAAAAGATCTTCAATGATTTTGCTCTGAAGTTTGGATTTCCTACCAAGTTACATCATGACCAAGGAAGAGAGTTTGAGAACCAACTCTTTGCCAAGTTAGGGAAATACTGTAGAATCCAAAGATCGCACACTACGCCCTATCACCCAGAAGGAAACGGACAAGTAGAACGCTTCAATAGGACATTACTGTCAATGTTGAGGACTCTGACAACTGCTGAGAAAAGAGATTGGAAGAATTCCTTAACAAAAATGGTACATGCCTATAACTGCACCAAGAGTGAAGCAACAGGTTACTCGCCATTCTTCCTTTTGTTTGGCCGATCCCCAAGGCTACCCATTGATATTATGTTCGATACCCCAGTTTCAGAAACATACAAGACGTATCCTGAGTATGTCCGGGTATGGAAGGAACGTATGAATGAAGCATACAACATAGCATCAAAAGTGAATGCGGAAGAGCAGAAAAAGAGCAAAGAATACTATGACAGAAGATGTCATGGAGCTGAATTGACACCGGGAAGTCGTGTGTTAGTCAGAAACCTACGAGAGAAAGGGGGTCCAGGAAAACTTCGATCATATTGGGAAGAGAAGGTTTATGTGGTTGTGAGGAGAAAATCTGATGACAGCCCTGTTTATGAAGTAAGACCAGAAATAGGAGATAATAAAACAAGAATATTGCACCGAAATCTACTCCTACCATGTGATTACCTGCCACCACAGCAAGCTATTCAGGAAGTTGATAAACGTCAATCAAAACCTCTCAGACAACGACGTAGGAAGGAAGTTATTGATGGAAGTGATGACAGTGAGAGTTCAGATGAGGAAAACCAAACCCTTGTATTCTGTATACCGAACAGACGCGGAACCAACATTCCTCAACAAAGTGAGTTATGTCCTGAGGCTCCTGAGTTTGTACCTCGAAATGCACCCAATAATTGTATGGTCTCAGATGATCAGTCACCAGTTACTGAAGAAACGGTTGAAGAGGTAAGAGCAGAGGAACCCCTAGAAGATGCAAAAATAGGTTGTCCAATGGAAGAGCAAGGACCTACAGATGCAGTTCCGAACACATCAGAGAATGAACTAACAAGCGACATGGAAGCAGAGACCATTGGAGCTGCTAGGACTGAACCATCAAGAGAACTACCCAGCAGGAAAGTGTCAACTAGAGAAGTAAGAAAACCGGTAATCCTGACGTATGACACTCTAGGAGAACCAAGAGAAGTACCAAGAACTGTCCAGTTCAGACAGGTGTGGACACCTAAGGGTCAGGTAAACCAACCAGAGTGGTATCTACCTACGATCTACTTTACTGAGGACTTTAACTGTGATGAATAGACTAGTTTGGTTATCGTGAATAGAAGCAACCTACTTTGAGGATAGTTGTTCAGAGCTGGTTGAAGACGGAGGAAGAGCTCCAGCTGAAGAATGAAAAAAAGGTTATTGTTAATGTTATGTTTAGTCAGGTTATGGTTATCATTGATGTGTTAATGTTAAGGGAAGTACTATGGACACTGTCTCACATCACTTCACTAAGGACAGTAGAAGGGACAATGGAGACATCCACCAGTTAGATACTGGGATCCTGGATGTGGGAGACGTCCTACAATCAGGAAAAAGGGGTGTTGACCTTTGAGTAAGGACAGTTCCAATTGGGTCCAAATTAACCATACGTAGGCCATATTTTTAATGTTTACTCAATCAGGCTAGACGCTACAGTGATGCCTCCAGTCTGTGCTAGTCACTACATTGGCTGCCTATTTATTACAGAATACAATATAAACGTATCACCCTCATCCACAAGGCTTTACATAATGCTGCACCTCCCTGTATTTCCTCCCTCATCTGTGTCTACCGCCCAACCCATGCTCTCCACTCACTCAATAACCAAACACTTACATCCTCTGTTATCAGAACCTCCCATACTCGTATACAAGACTTCTCCCGAGCTGCACCACTTCTCTGGAATGCTCTATCCCGGACAAATAGATTAACTCCCAATTTCTACAGCTTCAAACGCAAACTAAAGACACATCTTTTCAGACAGGCCTATCACAATTCCTAATGTAAACCCTTCCGTACCGTAATTAGAATCCCTAATATGAACCCTTCTCTGTTCACGCTCCCACATTAGCCCACATGATATGCTGCCGTTTTAGGCTAACTTTATATGTCCAGGGACCATCTGCAGGTTAAAGGACACGACTGGTGACAGCTCATACAGTTTTATGTTTGTGTAATGACAGTAACCTCTATTACAAAACTGTCTACTGTATAAGCAATGCTACCTCTTGTGTCACACCTTCTACCTCATAGATTGTAAGCTCCTGCGAGCAGGGCCCTCAGTCCCATTGTGCGAAGTGACTATCTCTTTGTAATGTATGTTTTTGTCTGTATTTGAACCCTACAAATTGTACAGTGCTGCAGAATATGTTGGCACTATATAAATAAAATGTATTACTATTATTATTATTATTAATCTAGAAAAATTTAATGTTATGCATTTTGAATGACAAAATAAGTTTACCTTTAGTGACCAGTGCAAGACAGCTGCTGTCAAGGCAAATAAATGTAACCCCTGCAAGGAGCACTTTGCATACAGCAGATGCTGCCGTTAATGCCAAGCCAGGACCCATTACGGCAGACAGCTGCCATTTTATTCAGAGGGGCAGTGAATTACATTTTCCTACACCCCTTACTCCAGGGGCAGGAGAATCAGAGAAAAGGACTGATTGGCTGAGCGGAGGATCAAATCAAATCAAATAGGCTTTATTGGCATGTCCGAATAGATATTTGGCATTGCCAAAGCTAGTAAAGTGGAGGGGGAATTGGAGTCGAGGGGGAGAGTATGGGTGGGGTGGCTGATTTGGGGTATAACAGTCCGTGGAGTCTCGTCTTCCTCTTAGTTGGTGACCGCTATATGGGAAGGTGGGGTGGTTGGTTTGGGGTATTACAGTCCATGGAGTCTCATCTTCCTCTTGTTTGGTGACAGCTGGACACGTATTGGGCAGCGATCTCCACAGTGGTCTCTTCTTCTCCCAGTAGGATGTAGAGTTTCCTCTTCTCGTCTGCAGATATGAAGTCTGGGATGTGGGCAGAGAGTCTTTGGTAGTAGACGGCCCTCACAGCTGAGTATTTGGTGCAGTGTAGCAGGAAGTGGGTCTCGTCTTCTAGGGCCCCCTGGTCACAGTGCTGGCACAGTCTGTTCTCCCGTGGCTTGTACGTCTGCCTGTGTCGCGCCGTCTCCATCTCCAGGTTGTGGCCGCTCAATCTGTACCAGCTCAGGGTCTGTCTGTGTTTGGGGTGGCGTATTCTCTCCAGGTAGGTGGCCATGGTGTAGTCTCTTTGCAATGACTGGTACACAGTGAGTTTCTTGGAGTTATTTATTGCGCTTCTCCATTCCTCGATGTACCGCTCTTTGTCTCTCTCAATGACTCCTTTTATTTGAGCCTTGTTCAGGGCATATTGGGGGTTTTGGCTTGGCTGATGGCTGATGCTTGGTTGGGGGGTATCAGTTTTTCTTGGGCCTCTGTGGCTCAGCCAGGCTTGGTGGTGGTAAGAGCCAGGGCTGCTGCCCTGTATGTGAGTCCAGAATGATAGCACCCTCTTCTTTTTTTTTTTTTTTTTTAAATGTAGATTGTGAGCCCCGCACAGAGCTCACAATGTACATTTTTCCCTATCAGTATGTCTTTGGAATATGGGATGGAAATCCATGCAAACACGGGGAGAACATACAAACTCCTTGCAGATGGTTTTTGCCCTTGGTGGGATTTGAACACCAGGACTCCAGCGCTGCAAGGCTGCAGTGCTAACCACTGAGCCACCATGTGGCCCCATGATAGCACCCTCTTCTGCATGGTGAGCCATAGAGGGAGTCTGCCTAGCTCTGCCCTGCAGGCCATGTTGGAGGTGCTGCGATTATGGAAAAGGTCTGCACAGGAGAGAGAGAGGGCAGTCACTTGGGCTGTAGAAAAGGCTTCATCCAGCAACTGCCAGGGGGCACATAGTTTTGCACTGGGTAACCCAGGAAATAGAGACAGTCTTGCCTGCCCACCAGCTCACTGAGGGAAGAAGCAGCCTCCCTGCAGCAGCTGTACCATCTGTCCAGAGTGACCAGCTACCCAGTGTAGCATCCAAGAAGACTCCTGCCTCATCCTATATTAGGATCCTCTTATGTGAAAGCTGCGGCACCCAGTGATACTCCAGGCTGGCCCCAGGTTCTCTGCAAGAGCTAGTGAGTAGACTTTGCTGGAAATTTACTGTACCGCTGTTAGAGAATTTACAAAACTGTTGTAGAAAGGATCTGCTGTGTCTATAGTGCACCAACCTTTCCTGAATGCGCGCCATTGTCCGTGGCAATTGGGCCCCAACGGATAGACTGTTCTTTTCATTGCTGCAGCCATTAGTAATTCTGAATTGTGTGCTGTTATTTAGCAGTGCAAGTGTAGCGCCCCACAGAGTGGGTCACTACAAATGTCATCTTATGTAATCTACACTGTGTACTGTGAAGGTATAGTGAGATCCAGTCAACCTGTTATCATACACAGTGTCAGGATCTTGTTTTGTTAAACTCTTTTTTGCCAGCAGTCAAGATGGAGTTTTTTGTGTTTCCTGCCTGTGACTTTCCCTGGTTTCCTGATTCTTGACTATTTAGCATGTGTGTTGTGATTACCCAAGTTGCCTGAGTATTGGTTCCAGAAGCCTGTCTTCTACCAAGTCCCTCAAGCTCTAACTGACTGTTCCAAGTTAGTTATTCACCTGCCAAGTTGGTTGCTACCTGTAACTACTACCCCCAGCAAGTCCTCCTGCTACCAAAGACTTGCCATCCACCTGGTCCAAAGGAGCCGTGGAACTACTGGCCCCAGCAAGTCCTCCTTCTACTGAAAGACCTTGCTATCCACCTGATCCATAGGAGCCGTGGAACCACTGCCTCCAGCAAGCCCTCCTGCTGATAATAGGACCGCTGCTTCCGGCCAAGCCTCCCTGCCTTCCATTGAACGGACTGTAAGTCTATCTGTGCATTGCTATTGTTATACTCCCTGTTTCCAGCCACTGGTCTCTAGACTACTAGTAAGGGTATTGTGACACACAGTTCCACAGACATTGCCTCTTTGGGAAGAGGGGTGGAGCTACAGACTGGAAAAGGGTCTCTCTTTTCAGTTCCAGGTCAGAGAGTGCAGGAGAGGGCAGAGGTGTTGAGGTGCGGTGTGTGCTGCAAGTCGCATGGTGTGCTTTATTCTTTATATCTTCAAGGGGGGGGGGGTGAAGAAGCATAAGATAACTTAAGAAAACTTTGCTGATATGAATCTGTTGATAACTTTTTTGATTGAGCTCTATTATAGATGGTCTTATATTTGGGAAAGATGGTGAATCCTGCATCAGATATGCCACAGTCACCGTATATGAGGTAAACCAAGCGTAAGGAGACCTATTATGGGACTCCACGGGTCTCAGCTGGACTTGAAGCCATCGCTTGAACATGGTACAATGTCTGAGGGTAGGTGTTGGATATAGTAGAATTATGGTCCGATCTGGAGGGCAAGGACTTTTGTGTGATGGAGACCCTGCAGCTGCTCATAGGTATAGTCAGAAGTCATGGCACACACCAAGGCTGATACGAAAGAAAGTAGAGGTAGCATGTGGGCTACCTCTAAGTTGAAAAGAGGAAAATTGATATTTAGCCCTGTCTTTGGATTGTATTTCTTATAAATGTTCCAGATGTAATATGTTGTGCTGACTGACTATGTGACGAATCATCAAAGACATATGATTAATGTATATTCTCGAGTTTTTCCCTTTTTCCCTCCAGATTCTAAGTCAGTGGAAGGAACTTCTAAACTAAAACCCAAAGATTGGATGGTGATAAGGAGATATATGAGATTCAATGGTCACTTCCGGTTCCTGTTGATCGCCAGTACAGCTGTGAGAGTATAAGGAAAACCTTAAACCTTTGCCCACTTGATGATGTTCTTGAAAATAAATGGGACAATAAACTGTTAGAGGATATGGACTTTGAGAAGAGAAAATTTGAAGACTGTTGGATCTATCTGAACTTATATTCCTGTTATGTTTCTATAGTTATTATATTCATATTGCTTATAGGTCTGACAATAGTCAATGTATATGCTTTCTATAAGATCTGAAGGGTATTTCCTTACAGTCCAGTAGTGAGAGATAGGGACAGACATCCCACCCTGCATTCCCTTTGTCTGGAAGCTGTTTCAAGGGGGGACTATTAAGGTCATGTGTATATACATGCTGGTAACTATACCTGTTTTACTGCCAATGAAACATCTGGAGTCAAACTAGGCATATTTGGCTCTGACTTCTGCATGGAAAACTCTACCACACCCTCCTCCTCTCTCCAAACCCGACTAGCTATAGATATGATCACAGCAGAAAGAGGTGGAGTCTGCTCCATGATTGGTGAAGAATGTTGTACTCACATTCCAGATAACACTGTGTAGGGAAAGAAAAATATAATTTAGGGGGGAATGTGAAGGTAGACCATGTCCATTCTTATTTTTATACATGCTTTATACTGCTTAAGAAATTATATTTTTCTTTGTGCAACGTTTATACATTAAGATGGCGCCTGTATCCAGTACCGCACCCAGATGCTGACGCACATGATCGTCATGTGGTTTAGAAGAAAGACAGTATCATTTCCTGGGAACTCGAAAGCTAAGAGATGTTGAAATTTAACAGCCAATGACTGATCGCCAGTGTATTCGGATACAAGACGTATATGCTTACAGCCTGCCTTTTTCTTATCTTTCTTGCATTCCTGTATAAAAACTGTAACTTCCTCAATAAACCTCAGTCCATGCAATGAGCGTGATGCCTGTTCACACAGAACTGAGCTCCAATAGCACTGTCCGACGCATCTACCTCAACAATGAAGGCCCGGTCCGGATCAGGATGAATTAAGACTGGGGCTATGGTAAATCTTTCCTTCAAGCGGTCAAAGGCTTCCTGTGCCTGAGTGGTCCAAATAAAAGTTGTTGACTTTTTTGTTAGTTGGGTAATAGGGGAGACGATCCCTGAAAAGTTCTTAATGAAGCGTCAATAGAAATTTGCAAAACCAATGAAACGTTGAACTTGTTTAACGTTCTTGGGAACAGGCCAATCAAGGATTGCTTGTATCTTACTTGAATCCATGCTCAATCCTTGAGGAGTGATTATGTACCCCAAAAACTGCACTTCAGTTCTATGGAACTCACATTTCTCAAGTTTGATGTATAGCTGATTCTCTCTCAGGCGTCCTAAGACAGTCTTTACATGCTGTTGATGTTCCTCGAGAGAATTTGAGAAAATCAAAAGGTCATCCAGATATATGACCACGAAGAGATCTAGAAGGTCCCTGAAAATGTCATTCACAAGGTGTTGGAAGGTGGCTGGAGCGTTACAAAGTCCGAACGGCATAACAAGATATTCAAAGTGCCCATACCGAGATCTGAAAGCGGTCTTCCATTCATCCCCGGTCCTGATGCTAACTAGATTATATGCACCACGAAGGTCTAATTTTGTAAATATCTTGGCCTGTCGTACTCTCTCCAATAATTCTGGAATTAATGGCAAAGGATAGCGATTCCTAACTGTAACTTTATTTAATTCCCGATAGTCTATGCAAGGTCGGAGAGAGCCATCTTTCTTCTTGACAAAGAATATGGGCGCTCCAGCTGGAGATGAAGAGGGACGAATAAAGCCTTTAGCCATATTCTCATCAATGTATAACTTGAGAGCTTCCAGTTCTGGCCCTGCTAGCGGATAAATGCTCCCAAAAGGTATAGATGGACCGGGTCGGAGATCTATCGGGCAATCATATGGACGATGTGGAGGAAGTAGATCGGCTTTCTTTTTGTCGCAAACATCGGAGAATTCCTCATAACAAGGTGGTAAACTTAGCACTTGAGCTGGATCTTGAACCTTTATGCTGGCAAGTGGCTGGAACCGGATCTTGAATATTCAGGCTGGTAAATGGTACATTTGGGGCTGGAGCTGGATCTTGAGTATTCATGCTGGCAGGGCGATCCTTTCCCAGAAAACGTATCTCACTAGTTTCCCAGTTGATATCAGGGTTCTGGGTCTGCAACCATGGAAAACCCAAAATGATAGGAAAGTGTGGCGAGGAAATCAGCATGAAGGTAAGTGTCTCTTGGTGATCAGGTTTCAGCTGGATCTTCAAGGGTACTGTCTCATGATCTACTGGCCCTGAGACTAGTGGAGATCCATCCACTGTCTCCAGTACCACCGGTGTAGCCCTCTTCCAGAACTTGATCCCATGCTCTTTGGCAAACAATAAATCTATAAAGTTTCTACTAGCTCCTGAGTCAATCATGGCCATACTGGTAACCCACTGAGAGTTGATCAATATCTGAATTGGAAGTAGGCAGTGTGATCCTCTTTCCTTTTCTTTAGGGTGCAGAGTCACAGGAGCTATAACAGCATTCAAAAGCAAAGCTGACTCTGAAACAACCGACTCGGAATCAGAAAAGTCACATTCAGCAATTGCTGCAGCCGTTCTAAGTGGACGATTAGGACAATTCATAAGGAAGTGACCCGAACCACCACAGTACAGGCATAAGCCCTCCCGAAGCCTATGTTCTTTACGGTCCTGACTTTGACGTCTTTGTAGAGAATCTATTTGCATAGGTTCCACCCCTGCATCCCGGGGAGGTTTACTCAGTGGATCCTTCACGGATGAAGAGGGGAAAAAATTACTACTCCGATTCAGGGCGAGCCATCTCTCTTTCTCCTGCCTCCGTTCAGTAATACGCGTGTCAATACGGATACAATGATTGATGAAATCGTCCAAGCCTGAGGGAGTCATTGCTCGGGATAACTCATCCTTAATAATACTGGATAGGCCCTTACGAAAAAGAGGAAGCTGTGCCTGACTGTTCCAGGTTGTATCCACAGCCCATCTTTGGAATTCCATAGCATAGTCAGTAATGGAGCGCCTGCCCTGACGTAAAGTTAGAATGGCAGCTTCAGCTGTAGCACATCTATTAGGGTCATCAAACATTAGATTCATAGTGGTAAGGAAATCGTCCAATTTGTCCAAGATGGGATCTTCAGTCTCAATGAAAGGGTTGGCCCAAGCTATGGCTTTATGAGTCAGGAGCATGATATCTTCGATGTGTTAGGGACAAAAAATTACTTCTGAATGATAGCATCCCTTTAAAGCATAGCTTTGCTAATGATTTATCACCACGAACCAACACCCTGTAGTTACCATGTAACTGTTTTTATTGGACAAAGAATAAAAGTTATATTTTATTGAAACATCGCCTGGTTGACGCTGGATTTTACCAATTCGACTACGACTACTATATTAACCCTGTGCTATTCTCTATAATGTATTATACCCGCCAGGCCTGGCATATAGTCCATTCCCACCACTAGAGGGACTTATACTATAGTCCAGTGATGGCGAACCATTTTGAGACTGAGTACCCAAACTGCAACCCAAAACCCAATTAATTATCGTGGAGTGCCCACACGGCAATATAAACTTAAAACTCTGTTGGTCCACCATTGCAGACCCACAAATTACAGTCGTGTGAATGGGGCTTTGCAAAGCTTGTACTGAAAGGTAAAAGTCTCTGCATTTGGTACTTTTTAACTATTAACGTTCACTATTTACATCGCACGGGATCTGTTTTATAGTGGCCGTAAAATGTTACAGCCTGTACTAATATCGTGTCTGTTATAAAACAGATACTGTGTGATATAAATAGTGAAGGAACCCCACATGGTACAATCGGCCCCACAGTGACCTCACACAGTGCAATCTGCCCCACAGTGGTCCCCACACAGTACAATCTGCCTCACTGTGGCCCTCACAATGTATAATCTTCCATGCAGTGGCCCCCACACACAGTACAATCTGCCCCGCAGTGGCCCCCACAAAGGATTATATACTCCACAGTAGCCCCCCTACCCGCACAGTAGTATATGCTCCACAGTAGCCCCCCTCCCCACACAGTAGTAAATGTTCCACAGTGGTTCCACCTCCCTACACAATATTAAATGCTCCACAGTAGCCCCCCTAGCCAAACGGTAGTAAATGTTCCACAGTAGTCCCCCTCCCCACACAGTACACACACAAATATACTTACTTTAAAATCCCGTCGGGCATCCTTCACCTGTTGACTGTGGACGCTTATGACTTACATCATCGCTCCTGCGTCGGGGCAGAGGTCGCGTGATCCGCGGCCTACACATCCATCTGAAGGCAGCGATGGCTCACTAACTGGGAATTCAGTACCGGTTTCCCTGTTAGTGAGCGATCCTTGCGACCGCGCACGTGCCAGCATAGAGGGCTCTGTGCCCCCTCTCTGGCACGAGTGCTATAGTTTCGCCATCACGGCTATAGGATGTATCTGTGCAGAGCCATTTGAATCAATTAAACCTTTCTTTGTTCATATTTTATCAAGTTTACGCTTCCCATAATAAATTGGTTAAATAGTTTTACTCTCAACATTTGTTGAATCGATCCCTAGCAGAAGAGGAAGACCCCACCTGAGTTCCTACAGAGTTCCTAGCAAGATTCAGGAGGAGGCACTGCGCCATAGTGAGGTGAGAACTACACCACATTCTGCCTACAGAGGTCGGCCCAAAGGGCTGTTACATAAAATTATGGAGTGTATCAACAGAGTTATAGACGCTCATAAAAAGGACATAGTTATGCCTCTATACCAATCACTGTTATGTCCACACATAGAGTATTGTGCACAATTGTGGGCTCCAGGATACAAGAAGGAAATAACTGAAGAAGAAAGTGAAGAAAAGGGCAACAAAGATTATTAGGGGAAAGGGAGTATTGGGGCCATAGACAGATTGTCAAATTTGGGATTACTCAGTTTGGAAAAGACGTTTATGAGGAGATCTAATCACAATGTACAAGTACTTGAAAGGACAGAACAAAGACCTTTCTAATGATGTTTTTACACCTATGCCGGTAACAGTGACAAAGGGACATCCTCTATGCCGAGAGGAAGGAACATTTCCCCAGCAACATAGACTGAGATTATTTACTGTAACAGCAGTGAGACTGTGGAACGCATTAAAATTACACGTTTTAGATTTTTGCCAAAGACGAGTTGAGTTTTATACTTATTGCAAGAGTCAACTGACATCGTGGGGTTTTACCTTCCTCTATATCAAGGATATAGGTTAGACTTAATAGACGTGTCTTCAGCCAACCTTATTTACTATGTGACTGCAGAGCAGATCTGGCAATGGAGCACTTTAGGTAACAAAAAAATATTGAATGGTAGCTCTGCGGGGATAATGGTTTCAAAGGGTAAAGATACATTACAGGAGTATTTCAGTAACAAGAAGATACCCACTATGTAAAGGATCACAACAACTGGGGAGTGTTACCACCCAAAGTAGTACTTTATGTATATGGAAAGAAATCAGGGAACACTTCAATTTTTTTTTTTTTTTTTTTTTTTATTGGATGAACAAGCAAGTTGCATCCTTTTAGTCTTCCATGGCCAGTACAAGAAAGCGCAAGACGCAACCTTCTGATGGTCCATGGTGGTAGTATGGTAAGGGAAGGCGCAAGACGCAACCTTCCTCTAGTCCTTGGCTGGTGAGAGAAGGTGCAAGACGCATCATCCATCTCTCAGGCCACATCCGATAGGTGAAGGAGCAGCCGCATCCTTCTTTTAGTCACATCCGGTAGTTTTTGTCCTTTCCACCACAGTTTGTAAATGAGATTTGTAGACGGTTACATAGCAAGAATGGTTGAAGCAGATCCTTAATATTCAACATAATAATTTCTTGCTATGTTGATCCAGAGGAAGGCGAAAAATACCCCCTGAGAACTAGTTTTTGTTTTGTCCTCAGTTTAGGGAAAAAAAATTCCTTCCTGACCCCAAAAATGGAGATCGGAATAATTCCCTGGATTATCGCTACTCAAATCTACGTGGATGTGGTGGATCTCGCGGTAGGTTTGTCACAGTTCGGTAAGGTAAGGTCCATATCATAGTGTTGCTGGAATGGTGCTGATTTGTATCAGGCAGTTACTCCTGTAAGAAGACAAACACATGTTTAAGAATCAGATAACTGTGTATGTGGGGGAGGGGTGTAAATGTAATAATAGCGTTTTTAGGGTTTGAGTGTGTAACTGACTAATGATAACATTATGGCTGTCACTGGGTGTTATACTTACAAAGTACTGTTGGAATGGTGGGGGAGCAATGCCGGACTCCACATCGTCCCAGTTTATTGGGTGGAAGAATGGGTGGAATCTGATAGGCGATCTTATTGGCAGTCGGTTACGTGGAGTTTTGCAGAAAAGCTGGAAAATGAGCATAACCATTAGATATAATGTTTTATTAAGGATAAATATCATTACAATAGGTTATAGTACAGCTTCTAAGTTCAATTCTTATGTTATGTCCCTTCTTAGAATAACCCTTCATCTGACATTACTTACCCCTTCAATGAAACTGATTGTATGAGGGCACATTTCAGAGGGAAATTCAGGCTCATCCTCCTCCACTGATAGACCATATTCTTCTACCGTGCCATCCCCATAGAATGGCTCAAGCCCGACAGTCATCATATATAAGATGACGCCAAAGGAAAACGAGTCCACCAAATGGTTGTATTCTTCACCTCTCAGTACCTGTAAGACATGAGTTAGGAGATCAGTGGAATATACTGGTGAGGGGATCACATACAGAGTCTATGGGACTGGTCTAGGGTAGTGAGGGGCTAGAGAAGGATTCTTTTGGGTTATGTAGGATGTTGTAGACCGGAGGCCATAAGTATCAGATATTACTCAGTCCTACTATCTACATCAATCAGACAGGAATTTTTCTTACCTCTGGGGCAATGTAACCAAGAGTCCCTGCAAGCCCTGTCACTGTTTCCTCCTCAAACACACTCATGGCTGATACGCCAAAGTCAGCGATTTTGATGTGACCAGTGGCATCTAGGAGGACATTATCAGGCTTCAAGTCACTGCAGAAAGAAAGAGCAGACACTTATTTGGTTAATTCACTACAAATATCTTTACACTATAGATATATAATAAGACAACATAGAGGAGTCAACAGGGTTATGTTTATGTCTGACTTACCGATGTATGACGCCATTTTCATGCAGGTACTGGAGTCCGCACACCATCTCTGCCGCAAAGAGTCTGTGGAGTAGAAAGAATAGGATTGGTCAGTGGTGACATACATATATACCCATACAGAGAACATAAGATGGATACATAACTCAAGACTGCCCTAGACTAGGTCTACTAAACTGTTGTTCCAAGGCCCATGAACTTTTAGCCACAACCCTGTTTTAGGATTCATCTGTAAGAAATGTACCTTGTTGTGTCTATATCAAACGGCAAGCATTCCATCAGGTCACACAGGTCTCCTCCAGCCATAAAGTCCATGGCAATGATGTGATCTTCTGGTGTCTCCATATATGCCCGCATACACATTAGGAAGCGGCATCCTTCAGCAATTGTCAGGACTTCTATCTCAGTAAAGATTTTGTCCTGGACATGGCTCTTAGACATGATTTTCACAGCCAGGAGATCTTCACTGACTGGATCTGATGCCAAGATGACCTGAAAGAGAATCAAAACAGATCAGACCAAGAAGAATTTTCAGGAAAGAAGTGGATTTATAATAATAATAACAAGAACAATTAAAATAGTGATATTTGTCCAGTGATTTGTGCTAATTTTGGGGCAGGAAATGTTGCATATACTATAGGGTATTTTCTAGATTAAGAAATAGCCCAAGATGCACCAAATGTTTTACAAGGTGTGCGCCTCCTAATACATTTGGCTCCCGCACATTTCAGAGCGGTGTTTTATATGTAAGTCTAAATAAAACCCACCTATTATGTGTAATAAGAAGAAATAGATAAAAGGTTTGACCACTTACTTTTCCGTAATTCCCCTCTCCAAGCGTTTTGTGAAATTGGAGATTTTCAAGGTCAATAGAGTATACGATGTTGACCACTTGTCTTGGGGATGATGTACGGCTACTGTCATCGCTAAGGCTGAGGCTTCCATCTGCTGAGATGAAATATGATTCATTATTACATAGAATGCCAGGACATACAACTTTATTATATAGAAGAACATTAACAAGAACTGTGTGATATTGTATATATTATATAAAAATGTATATATAGATATATATACATTATATCTATCTACCAATTAGAAAAACATTATCCTTGTTGCCCATAGCAACCGGCCAGAGCTTAGACTCGGCTTCTTAGAATGTTCTGGAACTTTGATAATGATTGTGACTGCTTGCTATGGGCAACAAGGACAGTTTTCATTACTTTTGATAAATAAGGCCTGATATATATATATATATATATATATATACTATATAAGTGGATCCCATTTCACCCGCCCCATCCCTAATATACTGAATTATTTCTGTCTTACCTGGTGACTTGGACCTTCTTAAAGCACCATTTCCATTCACTATTGGTTTGGCATAAGAGAGACGTCTTCTACATTGGACAACCCAGTCTCTGTTGTTTTTGGTTCTCCGCTGGGCTGCCTCTCTTTGCAGATTTAGAGTCTCTTCAGTCTCAGAACTGGAGACAGAGACATGTCTTGGTATTTCCTGGAGAACTTCTTCCATCTCGAACTCTGAGCTGATGATGTTTCTCCGTTTTTTGAGGATTGAGTCTTTGTTGATCCTCCTTCTGCCACGTACCAGTTCTCCGATTTTTCTCATCGTAGCTAGAACGGTCCTTTGAAGATCAGCATCGCTAGAGCGAGATTCTGTAAAGTTCTCCATTTTCCTTTTCTCTGTAAGGATTGCATGTCTCTTGATCTTTCTTGTTTTCTCCAGGTTCTGTCTTTTAGACGCCATTTCTGAGGCGTTATTGTCCATATCCGGTATTTTAGAGTCTTTTCGCCCTAAAGCGAACAGTGGTTTCTGCTCTTCAGTAATTCCTCTCCTCTGTCTGAGAACCCGATCTCTTTGGGCTCTTCTCTTCTCCTCCATTACTTGAGCAGTTTTTGGTTTGCTTTTTTGAACAGCAAATAATTATCAACCTCACTCGCAAAAGTCTGTAAGGAAGTGATTTTCTCCAAGTGGGGACAGTGATATAGAAGGTAGAATGTGATGATGTCACAATGCAGTTACCATGGCGATCTTTCAACTATGATGTCATAACACAGGTGTTCTACATGATGTGTATGTAGATATATTCTGTAAATGTATGTATCCATAGTATAGTTGTATATTAGTTGTATATATGTAGAGAGGATTGAAGTTCATAATTTTTTAATTTAATGTTTAGTAAAATTCCATTACTCCAGAATCATCAAAAGTTATCAAAAATTAGTTTGGGGAATTTTCTTGTAAATCTGAAAAATCGCTGTTACACTTGTAAGCCTTGGAACATCCAAAATAAATTAAAATACAATGAAAAGATGATGCCAGTATAAAACAGACATATGGTAGATAATATTTATTCATGTATTTGGGTGGTATTACTATCTGCCTGAAAAGCAGAAAATTTCACATTTTGAAAATTGCAGGCATGCATGGCAGGGATCAGAGTGGAGAGACCTCATTTTGGAAGTTGCACCCCTCAAAAAATTTATCAAGGGGTATGGTAATAATTTTGATCCCAGAAATGTTTGCTGAAAAGAAATGTGCAGTGGAAAGTACAAAATAAAGATTGAAATTTTCCCAGATATATACTATTTCAGTGCCCGATAATGATGGCCATCTTGTGGCACAGTGAGACGCTCTCTAGATGTTCTGCTGTTTCCTAATTTTGGGAACATGCAACCCAAATATTTTGAATGGAAACATAACAGTGGTTATTTTACACTGTATTGGCAGGTATATGTAGAGGCTCTGAGATAAACTTTTAAAAATGTATCCTCAAAATATAACCCCATTTTAGAAACTACACCCCTCAAAGAATTTATCAAGGGCTATAGTGAGAGTTTTAAATCCAAGAGAGCTTCCTAAAAATGAATGGGAAAATTGAAATTTTTAAAGAAATATACTATTTCAGTTCTCAATATGTTGTGCTCAATTTTTAAGCAGGTTATGCTGTGTACAAAAAAGTTTTATATGTGAGCACACAGCAGGGCTTAAAAGGATGGGGTGCTATGCTTTTTGGCTTCTGGAGTTTTGGACACCATGTCGCATTTGCAGAGCTTCGTTAAGGTGAAATTCTCTAAGAAGAGACCCCATGTTTTAAACTGCAAGGGTCATAATGACCATTAATTTTTGAGATTTTAATGCATAGTGGAAAGTGAAAAGTAAATAAGTAAAATATATAGATTATGTTGGATACACTGGATTCCACACTATTTTCTAAGGGATATGGAGGCATTCAGGGGTTGAAGGGAGATCAGTTCTGGTGTCTTTTTCCATGAGATATCTAAATTTGGGGTGTACCTTGATATATGATTGTACATTTTATACATTTCTGTTCCTGCTGCAGCCAGGGTTGCTATAGAGATTTGGCCTCTTGAGGGCAGTCTATCTGGGACTCCTCCTCGGAGAAGCACTCCTTCAAAACCAGACCTGGCTAGTAGAGTTGGGGACTGCTACAAAATTCCATAATTTAATACAAACCGGCACTACTATGGCATCACATTGAAGTAAAAGATAACTTTTAATAAAACATTAGAAGCCAAAGAAAAAACTAACAAAAAGAAGAAAAAAAAAAAAAAAAACATTTTAAAAAATAGTAGCCTCTATGTTTCAGGGCTATTGAGCCCCATAGTCATAGCGTAATGAAGCATTGACATTGTTTCCCTTAAATACCCTACAACACATTAATCAACTACACATGAAGCAATAAATAGTTAACTCTTTAAGAGAAAAAGAAAACGCCACCTATATACAGTATTGGCACCCCTGCAATCCTGTCAGATTATACTCGTTTTCTTCCAGAAAATGATTGCAAGCACAAACTCTTTGGTATTAATATCTTCATTTATTTTGCTTGCAATGAAAAAAAGAAAGAAAAGTCAAATCATTGATCATTTTACACAAAACTCCAAAAATGGGCCGGACAAAAGTATTGGCACCCTCAGCCTAATACTTGGTAGCACAACCTTTAGACAAAATAACTGCGAACAACCGCTTCTGGTAACCATCAATGAGTTTCTTACAATGCTCTGCTGGAATTTTAGACCATTCTTCTTTGGCAAACTGCTCCAGGTCCCTGAGATTTGAAGGGTGCCTTCTCTAAACTGCCATTCTGAGATCTCTCCACAGGTGTTCTATGGGATTCAGGTCTGGACTCATTGCTGGCCACTTTAGAAGTCTCCAGTGCTTTCTCTCAAACCATTTTCTAGTGCTTTTTGAAGTGTGTTTTGGGTCATTGTCCTGCTGGAAGACCCATGACCTCTGAGGGAGACCCAGCTTTCTCACACTGGGCCCTACATTATGCTGCAAAATTTGTTGGTAGTCTTCAGACTTCATAATGCCATGCACACGGTCAAGTAGTCCAGTGCCAGAGGCAGCAAAGCAGCCCCAAAACATCAGGGAACCTCCGCCATGTTTGACTGTAGGGACCGTGTTCTTTTCTTTGAAGGCCTCTTTTTTTCCTGTAAACTCTATGTTGATGCCTTTTCCCAAAAAGCTCTACTTTTGTCTCATCTGACCAGAGAACATTCTTCCAAAACGTTTTTGGCTTTCTCAGGTAAGTTTTGGCAAACTCCAACCTGGCTTTTTTATGTCTCTGGGTAAGAAGTGGGGTCTTCCTGGGTATCCTACCATACAGTCCCTTTCCATTCAGACACCGACGGATAGTACGGGTTGACACTGATGTACCCTCGGACTGCAGGGCAGCTTGAACTTGTTTGGATGTTAGTCGAGGTTCTTTATCCACCATATGCACAATCTTGCGTTAAAATCTCTTGTCAATTTTTCTTTTACATCTAAGGAGGTTAGCCACAGTGCCATGGGCTTTAAACTTCTTGATGACACTGCGCACGGTAGACACAGGAACATTCAGGTCTTTGGAGCTGGACTTGTAGCCTTGAGATTGCTCATGCATCCTCACAATTTTGCTTCTCAAGTTGGTCTTCTTTCTTTTCTCTACCCTCACCGGCCACTTTATTAGGTACACCTGTCCAACTGCTCGTTAACACTTAATTTCTAATCAGCCAATCACATGGCGGCAACTCAGTGCATTTAGGCATGTAGACATGGTCAAGACAATCTCCTGCAGTTCAAACCGAGCATCAGTATGGGGAAGAAAGGTGATTTGAATGCCTTTGAACGTGGCATGGTTGTTGGTGCGGGAAGGGCTGGTCTGAGTATTTCAGAAACTGCTGATCTACTGGGATTTTCACGCACAACCATCTCTAGGGTTTACAGAGAATGGTCCGAAAAAGAAAAAACATCCAGTGAGCGGCAGTTCTGTGGGCGGAAATGCATTGTTGATGCCAGAGGTCAGAGGAGAATGGCCAGACTGGTTCGAGCTGATAGAAAAGCAACAGTGACTCAAATAGCCACCCGTTACAACCAAGGTAGCCAGAAGAGCATCTCTGAACGCACAGTACGTCGAACTTTGAGGCAGATGGGCTACAGCAGCAGAAGACCACACCGGGTGCCACTCCTTTCAGCTAAGAACAGGAAACTGAGGCTACAATTTGCACAAGCTCATCGAAATTGGACAATTGAAGATTGGAAAAACGTTGCCTGGTCAGATGCGTCTCGATTTCTGCTGCGACGTTCGGATGGTAGGGTCAGAATTTGGCGTCAACAACATGAAAGCATGGATCCATCCTGCCTTGTATTAACGGTTCAGGCTGGTGGTGGTGGTGTCATGGTGTGGGGAATATTTTCTTGGCACTCTTTGGGCCCCTTGGTACCAATTGAGCATTGCTGCAATGCCAAAGCCTACCTGAGTATTGTTGCTGACCATGTCCATCCCTTTATGACCACAATGTACCCAACATCTGATGGCTACTTTCAGCAGGATAATGCGCCATGTCATAAAGCTGGAATCATCTCAGACTGGTTTCTTGAACATGACAATGAGTTCACTGTACTCCAATGGCCTCCACAGTCACCAGATCTCAATCCAATAGAGCATCTTTGGGATGTGGTGGAACGGGAGATTCGCATCATGGATGTGCAGCCGACAAATCTGCGGCAACTGTGTGATGCCATCATGTCAATATGGACCAAAATCTCTGAGGAATGCTTCCAGCACCTTGTTGAATCTATGCCACGAAGAATTGAGGCAGTTCTGAAGGCAAAAGGGGGTCCAACCCGTTACTAGCATGGTGTACCTAATAAAGTGGCCGGTGAGTGTATGCTCAATGTGGTACACACAAGGACACAGGACAGAGGTTGAATCAACTTTAATCCATTTCAACTGTCTGCAAGTGTGATTTAGTTATTGCCACCACCTGTTGGGTGCCTCAGGTAAGTAACAGGTGCTGTTAATTACACAATTAGAGAAGCATCACATGAATTTTCAAACTGTGCCAATACTTTTGTCCACACCCTTTCTTATGTTTGGTGTTGAATTATATCCAATTTGGCTTTTTGACAATTCTTTTTGTGGTTTTCCATTGATGACAAATTAAATGAAGATAATAATACCAAAGAATTTGTGATTGCAGTCATTTTCTGGAAGAAAAGAGTATTATCTGACAGAATTGCAGAATACTTTTGGCCAGCACTGTTTACATAAACATCATAAAGTAGTCAAGAACTACTGGGGGGACAGCTGCTCTCCTTTTGGTAGATCTGGCTTGCTAGCGGAGACAACGCATGGGTCCAAAAGGTGGTATTAACTAGGTACTCCATTGAGTTCTCCTTTTTTCCATCCACTTTGCCTTCTTCCCCAGCTCGAGGGCCAGGTTCAGGCAGTCCCTGCTCTACAACAGCAGGGCATCATTATCCCTATCCCCGCTTGAAGGGGCTCAACCGGGTTGTCCATATCAGCGTATTCCACATGGAGTCCCTGTGGTCAGTGGTGGCAGTCCTGGAAATTAGCATGGTCCCCTTCAGGCTGGCCTCCGCCCCCTGGGTATTTACCAAGGTAATGGCATCCTTTATAACTATCCTCCTGAGGAGTTGCGGTGATTTCATACTTGGATGACCCCCTGATGAGAGTGCCCTCCAAGATGGACTATCTGACCAGCCTATGGATCACTTTGCTAATCACAGGAGGAAAGGAGGGAGAGGAAAAAACAGCCCATATGTTGGAATAGAAAAATAGAAAAAATTCAAGGACTCATTCACATTTTGCTTGTAAATCCGGGTGCACGGATGTAGATTCTGTCGGTCCAGAATGGGTCCTTTGCAGGAAAATAATGAAAGCAGGATCCAGCAACCACAGATTACTAAAATTCCACTTTTATTTGGGGCTACGACTAAAGAGTACGTTCCGATTCACGTCAGTCAGTCAAGCTGGGACGCTTTTCTCATTCATGGAAATTTACTTGCCACACAGTGTTATTTCTTGCGTGTTTGAATTTTAGAATGAACAAATAAAAGTGGAATTTTAGTAATCCGTGGTTGCTGGATCCTGCTTTCATTATCTTCCTGCTATGGATCACCTTGGACTTCCTTCGCCAGTTCGGCTGGCTCATCAATGAGGAAAAGTCTTATCTCGTTCCTTCTCAGCACATGGAATTCCCAAATCCTTGCCCTCCAATCTAGTGTGTCTTGCCTTTAGAGGAACTCTCCATGCTCTCCAATTTCTGTTCTGTGTGTGGGTCCTGGGCATGATGGTCTGAACCTTTGAGGCCGTCTCTTATACTCAATTACACTCACATCCCCTGCAATTAGCGGTTTGGGCCTACTGGGCAAGTCTCCCTCCTTCTTCCTCAGGCTCGCCGAGAGCTTCTTTGGTGGCTTTCCTCCCCAGGGGAAGTCTTTTCTCCCCATCCGGTGGCGGGTGATTTCCACCAACACCAGCCTTTGTACTGGGAAGTGGTTTCCAATGCCAGAAAAGTGGTCAAAGTCAGATTTCTCCGTCCAGATGAACTTGTTGAAACTGAGAGCCATCTTCCTCACTCTGTCTCATTGGACCTATCTCCTCCAAAGGCAAAGTTCAGACCGACAACTCTTGCCTACTTGAAACATCACCTGGAGTTGAGAGGCTAAGCAAGAAGACTACTGCTCTCTTCTTTGGGTGGAGCAACATGTCCCGACCCTGTCGGTAATTCACATTCCAGACATGAACATTTAGTTGGCAGCCTATCTAAATTAAGAAAAGTTTGACCTGGGCCAATGGGCGCTTCATTACCAGATCTTTCTGCAGTTGTGCTCCTGGAGGGGGGGGGGGGGCACGCCAGATGGCGACCTCTTCGACTCCCACCTGAACCACAAGCTTCTCTGCTGCATGGCTAGGTCCCAGGACCCTCGAGCCATTGCAGCAAATCGTCTTGTGATTCCCTGGTCAATGAATCCTATTCTCAAATTTGCCTACAAGCGTTAGATAGCAATTAAGTACCAGGAAGTGGGGTACAAACTCCTGACCAGATGGTACCACATTCCAACCAAATTACATAAATTCTTGCGGTCCACCTCTTCAAGGTGTTGGCGCTGTGGCACGGAGGAGGGCACTTTATTACATATCTTCTGGGAGTGTGCTGGGCTGAGAGACTTTTGCGAAGGGATCCATCGGGTGATTTGTAAAGTATTCCAAGTCACTCCTTGCATGCCAGCTTTCTTTCTGCTCTACCTCTCGGACTACTCTCTTCGCACCTATTGCAAATCTTCCTTACAGCACATGATTAATGGTGTCAGAGCATGCATTCTTGTGCTCAGTAAGTCGCCCAATTCACCCCCTCCTTCACTGGGTCTTCCAGGAGGAGTATATACAGGGCATGGGGGATCTCACCCTGTCTCTTTGGGACATGCATGGGTCTTTCATGGACGCCTAGACCCTCTTCCAGGGTACCCAGGACTATAGAGACCTGGTGGGTTGAATTCTGCTAAGTAGGTCTCACTCACATGGAGTGCTTGCTGGGGCTGTTTGCTTCCCAAACTCTCCCTCCCTCACTCTTTGTTCTTCCACACCCTCCCTTTTTTTGTTCTCTTTTCCTTTCTCTCACTTCTCTTTCTCCTCCGCACAATTTCTCTCTTCTCCTCTTCCCCATACTCTTTCTTTTATTTTCATTTCCTTTTCACCAGCTAAGCCAATGTCACCATGAGTTTAACTGATATGATGTATTATATTGCTTTACTGCTGTTCTCATTTGTTTGAGATGTTTACCAGCCCTTGTTGTTCTGTGCCCATTTCTATATTTTAGTATTGTATGTCTATGTGTTAGTTGATATAAATAAAGGATGTACTTAAAAATTTTTTTTTTAAAAAAGAAATCCCAGTGAACCCACCATTGGAGGAAGACAAACTAGCATACAGCCCACCCCACAAGATCTATATAGTCCTGTGAGCCCTGGAAAGAATCCAGGGCATCCAGGCCGCTATGAAAGCCTGGTATGTATTATGGAGACTTGCGGTGATGTCCTTTATGTTTTGGATATCTTTCACTTTGTGGATCTAGTGGAGGAGCAAAAGGGTAAAGGGGGTGAGGATTTCCAGAGAGCGAGAATGCAAGCCCTGGCCACATTAACTAGGTGTTTTAGGGAAGACATGCGGTAGGCACAGAGAAAGTGATCAGAGAGATAGAGGAGATTGGGACAGGCTGGTCTGGAATACCATAGATATCGGTGGACCCAATCCCAAAAATCCATAAAAACGGCACACTCCCAGAAAATGTGCAGGAGCATCCGTTCCTCCGTGCCACAGCGCCGACATCTCGAAGACGTAATGCTGGGAAGACCAAGGAGATGGTGGTGGACTTTAGTAAACGGAGAGGTGCTCCGACCCCGGTGGAGATCCAAGGAACATGTATTGAGATAGTCAGGACCTATAAGTATCTGGGCGTGCTCCTCAATAATAAACTAGACTGGGCTGATAACCTGGAGGCGCTGCACAGAAAGGGCCACAGCAGACTCTACCTGCTCAGGAGGCTGAGGGCCTTCGGAGTACAGGGGACACTTCTTAGGGCCTTCTTCAACTCTGTGGTTGCCTCAGCCATCTTTTTCGGTGTGGCCTGCTGGGGAAGCAGTATATCAACCAGGGACAGAAATAGACTTGACAGGCTGATCAGGAGGGCCAGCTCTGTCCTGGGGAGCCCCTTGGACCCAGTACAGGTGGTGGGTGACAGAAGGATACTGTCTGTGGTGACCTCCATGCGGGAGAATAAATCCCTCCCCATGTATGGGACCCTGATGGGACTTGGCAGCACTGTAAGTGACCGTCTGCTTCATCCCAAGTGTGAGAAGGAGCGCTATCGCAGGTCCTTCCTTTTAACCGCGACCAGGCTGTATAATCTACATCAGACCAAACGAAGATCACTCCGCACAGAGAACTAATGATTATGACAATGACCATGAGGTCTTCCTCTTTCTCTTCCGTTTTTCCTTAGCTGCCATGGACTCCTAGTATATCTTCTCTTCTCAGCTTATGTGTGCCTACGTCTGTAATATATTACTCTGTATTATCCTGTACCTGTATTACTATGCTGCTGTAACATGCTGAAATTTCCCCAATGTGGGACTATTAAAGGATTATCTTATTTTGCAGAGTTTAGATGGAACATGGTATCAGCTGGTTAACAGTTTGTAGTCTTTATGAGTGAACTGCAGAATTCTGGAACAATGCAAGTCGGACAAGACAAGTTTCAAGTCAACCTCCCACTTGGACAAGAAAACAGGTCTGTGGCTGGAGGAGGGGAAACCAGTAGCAAGTATAAGTCCGAAGGGGAGTGTTGAACTAGAGCAGGAACTCAAACGGAGAGAGTGACCTGCCGAACCCTGCTGAGAAAGGCAGCAAGGACAGGAAGTGACCAAGCTGCTTTATCAAATTACACAGATTTGGAAAAAAAAATTTCAAGAGCTGTTTTGTTTATTCCATGTAAATTTTTTTGGTGCATTGAATCCGAAAATGACCTTCATTTTGTCATAGGACAAAACGTTTCCTGACAATTTAGGTGACTGTTAAAGAGGACCTTTAATCAGATTGGGCACAGGCAGTTCTATATACTGCTGGAAAGCAGACAGTGCTCTGAATTCAGCGCACTGTTGGCTTTCCCAATCTGTGCCCCGGGTAAAGCGCTATCGGTCTCGGTACCGTAGCGCTTTACAGTCAGAAGGGCGTTTCTGACAGTCAGCCAGGGATGCCCTTCTGCCCCGCAGCGCCTACCGCGCTGTACTGTGGAGCGGGGGGAAACCCCCCCCCCTCTCCTGATAATACTCGTCTATGGACAAGCACTGTGAGCAGAGGGAGGGGGCATTCCTCCCCGCTCATACTGAACAGCGCGATAGGCGCTGCTGGGCAGAAGGGCGTCCCTGGCTAACTGTCACGAACGCCCTTCTGACTGTAAAGCACTACGGTACTGGGACCAATAGCGCTTTACCCGGGGCATAGATCGGGAAAGCTGACAGTGCGCTGAATTCAGCGCACTGTCAGCTTTCCAGCAGTATATAGAACTGCCTGTGCCCAATCTGATGAAAGGTCCTCTTTACGTAAGGCAATACCTCAAAATAGGTGGAAATAGACTTATAAAATTAATATTTTATTACCATTTTTTCATGAAAATCCTTTTTTTAACTGAAATGAGCTCAGTAACACACTAACCTCGATTCTTCCATGAGGCTCCTCTTGGTGCATTCACACTTATGAGTAGCATCTGGAAAGTCTCTCTGAAACATTTTCTATTATCTCACTCTGGAAGTTCTTTTCTTTGCGAGTTAAGGTTTTTTGGCATTTTATATCTTAAATGTATTATGTGAATTATTTGATAGTAATTTGGACTTTCAAATGCCAACGGGTTGCTATTCAGAAAAAAGGTCAAGGATCTCATCCCTGGGCCTATGCCTATATGATTCAGGATGGCAAATATCACTACTAAAAATGACATCGCAAATATTGATTTTTTAAATGACATTTTTTTATTAAGAATCTTAATCACATGTTGTAGTACAATATATTCTCTTAAAAGGAATCAACTTTAAAATTTCCTAAGTGCTACAAAGTAAATTATATTTAGGCTGAGGCCCTACGTTGTGGAAACGCAGATTTTTTTGTTGTAGATTATGCTACTTTTGTTTTGTCTTTTTTGAGTCAAAGCTATATCTACTTCTCAATTAACTCCTGGCTTTGGATCAAAAAACCACAGCAAAATCTGTAACAAAAAAAATGCAGCGTTTCTGCAACATGAGACCTCCGCCTTAAAAAGAGTTCCAAGGCCAAATAATTGATGACTTATCCTCAGTGTCCTGAACTGAAGATCAGCAATGACCCAACACCTAGGTCTTATGCTGATCAGCTGTTTGAGGAGTGCAGCCTCTTCTGTACTTAGCAAGCACAGCACCATACATACAGTACTTTTGTTATGTATGTCACTTTTGCACATTTGGTGAAAAACCACTTTGAAGTAATATGCAAATGTACTTGGTGCACTGGGGCCTTCAGCCCTGGGAGCGCTGCTTTTGCTGCTCAAGTAAGATGGGTGATGTTATATTTGTTGGAGGAAGTTGCCCCAGAAAATCAGTATAAGTATAAAAATGACTGGGTGGACCCCATTATGTGGTCTGTGAGTAACCGCTGTTTTAGCAGACTGATTCTCCATGGTTTGGAGAGCTCACGACAAGTGTGAGCTTAGCCTAAGTCATCCTGGCACAATTGATTTGCAAACTTATCTACCCTGACAACTTCAGTGTGATTCTGCATTTTAAAAAGCAACATTAACATAATTTCTGTTTACGTCATTCAATCCTCATTTTTCAATAGATTCTCATAAGAAAATAAAATTGTTTACAAAATATCAATCTATACAAATAATTAGTATTTATTTTACATGTATTTTCCCTTTATTCTTTAAAAAGCACCATGAATTAAAAACCCTTTATTGCTTTTTACTTAATGCAAATTTTATGAGAAACAATTAAGTTGATCAAAAAACTGTGGCATTCTAGTGGTATCGCTTTACCATATAACACATCATGTACGGCAATCCTGAATTGATTTATTGCTACATTTTTGCCAAACTGTAGTTTTTGCTAGAGTTTCACCAAAAAAATTAGCATAAAATATGACAAAATCTCTGTTTATAAATAAGCAATTAGAAGCAATGGAATGTGTATATTAAAACATAAATGTTAATGGAACAGCGAAGAAAAAAAACACACAAACATCACAGCTTTGCCTTCCGTTGGAAAAAACGTTGTATAGCATTGATGGCGTCCTCTGAATTTGCCATGTTGGCAAGAAGCTCAAACTCCTTCTGACAAACCGCATGAAGTTTCTCTTTCTCTAGATTTCGAATCAGTTGTTTGGACAGGGCCAAGCACTAGTGAAAAAAACAATATTATTTATTTCATGTGTTAAATATTTAGTTCTAAAGTCCGATCATTTTAGTTTATGCGTTTCAGAGTTTTAGACAATTTATGTGATGGTTTATATTACAAAGTAGTATCCTATGACAATATACAGGCAATTACTCTACAAAGTAAGGTTCCTACCTGAACAATAATGTATCACTAGTATGGTGACAACATGGTGAGACTTTATGTGACGAGCGATGTGGGAAAAAAAGTGACGCATTTCCGTGGAGCCTTAGCCTAAAGGGTTATTCCCATTCCCAGAAAATTGCTGCTGAAATGGGAATAGCTTCTTGCACTATATGATACTCCAGTACCCTGCAAAAACACATAGTCTGTTTCATTGCATTGGACAAGGTTGTAATTACATCATACAGCCACTATGAAACAGGCCACACTTTATGTAAAAAGTGAAGGGATCACAAAGCAACACAGCCCTTTCAAACAGCTGATCATGCTGGCATCTGTTGGTCCCCCACTGATCTCGTATTGATGACCTATCCTGATAGGTCATCAATAAAAAAAGACTAACTGCATAACTCTTTTAACTGCCAATGAGAAGATTCTGACCCTAGTTCCATAAATCAGTAATACTATCTGATACTGTTTCTCCTACTGCACTCTGGTCTTGGGGTGTGTGAAAATTGGAGGCCATCATAACACAGGATAGGCAGGGTAAAGGGTTAGGTGTCCTATTGCCACAATGCACTTCCTGCAAGTAGCTGTCAACTACTGTCCCCCTGGCTCACCCTACCAGTTCTTAGATCAGTTTGTCTTGTAGCTTCCAAATTTCCTATCCTATGAAATACCTTCCCTCATTATGGGTCATTTTAACATCTGCTATCTCCTATCACTAACCACCTCTCGGTCTGTCACAGCTTACTTCCTCTCCCACACACAAAGATGGTAATATTCTTGATCTGGTCTTTTGTTTCTGTTCTGACTCTAATAACACTAACCTACCAATTTCTGAACACAACCTTCTTTCTTTACTATCAAAGGCTCTTGTCCTTTGCAAAACACGCCAACCTACCGCACACACAGCAATCTATGGGCTGGAATCACACAGCACCTCTACACCCTACACTCATCACTTCTCTATCCTGTCCTGAGCACTACAATAAGACTTAAAACTCCCCTGGATAAAGCAGCACCTTTGACTGTTCAAAAATCCCAACACAGACACCATCAGCCTTGGCACACTCCTCAAACATTTTCCTTTAGCGCTGCTCAAGATGTGCTGAATGTCTGTGGTGAAAATCTAATACATCTACAGATTTTCTTCACTTTAAGTTTATACTCAAAGCGTAAAACTCTACCCTTAAGGGTCCATTCACACGGAGGAAAATGGTGAGGAATTTGGTGTGGAATTTCAGCGCTGAAATAAAGCCTCCCATTGACTTCAATGGGTTACTTTTTCTGCTAGCCTTCTATTGGAAGGCTTTTTTTGAGGCTGATTTTGAGGCGGATTCCTAACCATATTCCTGACCAAAAAACTCTGTGTGCCTCAATCAGGAAATAACTCAAACTCCAAGCAGCATCAGTGCCCTTCCATCTCTTGCTCCTCATTGTGAACTCTTATTCTTTGACCCAGATACAGAAGACAAAGTCTCCCAGCTTCTTTCTTCTTCTCACCCTGCTACTAGCACAACTGATCCTATTCCATCACACCTCCTCCAGTCTCTTTCCCCTGCTGTTACAACTCACTTTACTAAAAATTTAACCCCCTTCACTCTCTCTTCTGGAATCTTTCACTCCTCCTTCAACCATGCTGTCATAACCCCACTACTGAAAAAAACCTTCCTTGATCGATCCTGTGTTGCTAACCATCAATCCGTCTCTAACCTCCCCTTCATCTCTAAACTCCTGGAATGATTGGTCTATTCCAGTCTAATCTGCCATCTCTCTGCTAAGGTCTGGTCCCCTTCTAGACCCCTTACCAAAGCTGCACCAGTGGGCTTTACACTAATCAGATTAATACCAAACTACTACTCAGTTTAGGCAAGCTTATCACACAAAACAGTCCTCACAAAGGTCACCAAGGATCTCCTGACAGCTAAATCTAAAGGCAACTACCTATTTATTCTGGAACTTTCAGCAGTATTTAACACCATGGACAACAAACTCTTCTTCACTATGCTCTACTCTATTGGCTAAAGGGACACTGCTCTCTCTTGGTTTTGTTCCTATCTTTCTGACCACTCATTTAGGGTATCATTCGCAGTTGCAATCTCCTTCCCCTTGCTGTTGGTGTTCCTCAGAGCTCGGTCCTAGACCTTCCTCTTCTCTCTGTACACAGCCTCTATTGGACAAACCAGCAGTAGATTTGACTATCAATACCATCTATAAGATGATGACACCCAGCTATATACCTCATCCCATGATATCGCCCCTGCACTATTAAAGAACACCAATGACTGTCTATGTACTGTCTCTAACATCATGTCTTTTATCATTCTGAAATTGAATGTTTCAAAAACTGAACTTCTTGAGTTCTCTCCATCCACTACTATCCATTTCTGTTTGTGATCTTAGTAGTACACCAAGGCAGCATGCCCACTGTCTTGGGGTTGTACTAGATTCACATCTTACCTTCACCCCACATATTCAGACATTTGCTTGCTGTTGCCATGTGCACCTCAAAAAATCTTTAGAATTCACCATTTTCTCACTGTGGAAACATCAAAAACCCTCATTGCTGCTCTGATTCTCTCTTGTCTTCACTATTGTAATTCTCTTCTAATTGGGCTCTTACTAAACTTTCCCCTCTGCAATCTGTCCTGAATGCAGACGCCGGATTCCTCTTTCTGTCAAACCAGTACACAGATGCATCTATCTTGTGCCAGTCACTATATTGGTTGCCCATCCACCACAGAACACAATATAAAATTATCACACTCACCAGCAAATCCATCCATAGCGCTGCATCTCCCTACATCTACTCCCGTGTTTTCTACCCTAAACATCCTCCATCTTCTGCCACTGACGTTAGACTTGTATCCGCTATTATCCAAACATCCCACTCCCGTCTCCAAGACTTTTCTCAAGCTGCACCAGTGCTCTGGAACGCTTTACTCTGGACACTCAGGGTAATGCCCATCTACAGCAGCTTTACAAGTGCCCTAAAATTACATCTGTTTAGGAGAGGTTATCACAATAACTGATCATATTGTTCTTCACCTCCATACACTACACTTACATTTCTTATCCTATTCTATTCCTCCTCCTCTATTCTATCCTTCCTTAGACCCTGACCCCTCCATTTAGAATTTACCCTGCTCTTCATGCACTTAGTATAGGTATATTTATAGATACCAGCTGGTGACTGAGAAATAAGATCATACAACTCAAGCTGTATGAGTCAAAGATGGCTGGACCATTGTACTAAACAAGCCCTCTGACGTCGTATCTCCTTATTTCCTCATAGAATGCAAGCTCTTGTGAGCAAGGTCCTCAGTTCAACTGTTTGATATGTTAATCTCTTTAGCACATTGTAATGTCTCATATTGTCTGTTCACGTGTCATCTGATTTATAGTGTGCTACGGAATATGTTGGTGCTATATAAATAAAGATAATATTACTACTATAATAAAATTGTACATTTAGGGCACCATATTATTTAGTGCTCCTACCATCTGCAGAACAGCATATACATGGCTTCTCAGCTACTTGTTTGGTAGAACAGCTGTATAATTTGCTTACATTTTTTGGCAAAGTGGCATAATCTCTCAGTCTTGACCAAATTTCTTGCTGGAAAGTAGAGTCAGGAAATACTTCAGTCACTAGGCCTACATTAAAAGCTTCCCGTGCAGTTAACGTCTTGTTGAAGAGTAGTACCTCAACTGCCTGGATGGTGAATATATACAAAGTCAATATGTATTTCCAGAACATGGCAAAAAATAAAACCAAAAAAACATAACTCATGCAAGTACATAAGTAAATGAGAAATACAGAATATATACAGTAGAGAAGTATTGACACTTACCATACTTCTACAATCCAGAAGAGACACAATAAAGGATGATTGTCATATTTGTCTCTACATTCTTACATCTCTACATTTATATCTTATCTATTATATACATGATAACTGCAGAGCGCATGTTATTTTTCTATGCTATGCTTATATGAGAATCAATAGTAACAATATCGTAACTAGGAATAGCAAGGCCCCGTGGTGAACTTGTGACATGAAAAGACCTCCGAGTGTAATAATAGTGTTTGTAAGGCCCGCGGCCTCACTTAACCAATCCCAGCTCCTGCTCAAAGCAGCCTCCACATAAGGAGAAGCGATGGCGGCCATGAGCATGAGCCAGGATTAATAAGTAAATAGGGCCCATTACCTGCTGGAGTTACTTCAGCAGGTAATGGCCTATTAAAAAAAAAAAATGCAGAGATAGCGGCTGTCGCCATGCCCCTTAATGTCCCGGGCCCTGTGGCCGCTACCACTGGTACCTCGGTAGTTATGCCCCTGAATGGTAATTCACAATTGTCTGCTTATCTGCAGGGAGAGTCAGAAGAAGAGCAAAGGGGAATGGAGAAGAATTGATATTTTTGCTTTATTTTCTGCCTCCTACTGAGGTTTCATATACTATGTTGAAGGTTTAGAAACACTGGGGAGTGTCCACACGCAGGAATTTGATGTTGAATTTGTTAAGCAGAAAATTTCTCCTTCAGGAATTTGAAGATTTTTTAGCTGGTCAAAAACAGACTAGGATTTTGATACAGATGAACTGTTCTCTGACCCCTATAAGGACCTATTATAAAATCATTTTGTACCTAATTTGGGATCTACTTGGAACTGAGAAAACAAAACAATATACACAATATAAAGATTTGACAGCGTAAAAACAAAATGGCACGAGTGGAAAGCAGTATGCTATTAAAAAAAAGTTCAAAAATCTATTTGAATTAATATTTCAGGATGCTTTCACTTAACCTTGTGACTTACCTTTGAATAGCCCATAATTTTGGGGAATGTGTAAGAAGAACATCCCTCCGGATGTTGTCCCAACTTACTAAATGGTGTATTAAATGTAGCCTGCATTAGAGAAATAAGATTAGCAGATATCCAAGTGTTTTATATATTGTATATACTTTTCTTAAGGCTTTCCATACTTTTTAAATTCCTTTTACTGATGAAGTACAGAAATTGTGTGCAGTCAATTGCTACAAAATTGTACACAAAGTAAATAAAATCATTTATGCTTCTATTTGTTTGGGCCATCTTAATATAGAATATAGCAATTCCTGACATTGGTACCCCGGTAACCCTCCAGGGGGCTGCAACATTGATTGGGAAGTTGACCGCATGTCTATCATAGAATTCTGTATCTTTAGAACATTTTCTTTATGAAAATATTTTGCAGGGGTGCCCAAAAGGATTTAGTTTTTTTCTTGGGGTGACCCAAGGGTGGGAAACAATGAGTGGCTTTGAAGACAGTTTGGGTTGGCATAAATAATGTATTTTTTTGTTTATTTATATATATTTTTTTTAATATGTCTGTACACATTTTTTCACTGACTTTATCTCCAAAAAGATCATGAACAACCTCTGGGACACATCCAAACATTTTTTTTTATTACTTAGCATTTTTTTGCAGTTTTAAAGCAGCTATCCCAAACGATGCAGAGATAGAATCCACTCCACCCTTACCGTCAAGAGACAGTGGACAGTCGTTAGGGTATTTAGGAGTTTAGTCACACTTTTTCTTGTCTTCTCTAGAAACCGCTGGAGATGCCTTTGAAATGGCCCTTTACTTAGAGAGGGATTTATTTATCTAGGATAGGGGTACTCAAACACTTTTAGCAAAAGGTCTGCTGACCAGGTCATCTGAAAGTGTCCATTTTTTGCAGAATGTTTCCCATCATAAGACATCTGACTATAAGATGCACCGAAGGTTAATATAAGAAAACAAAATTATTATAATACAACCTTCCCTGATGGTCAAATGAAGGGGTCAATGTCACGAACTAGTGATGGGGCACTAATGTAGCATTATACTGTGTGTGGGGAACTAATCTTGGGTTATACCATGTTGGGGCATTAACGTGGCATTTTACTGTGTAAGGGGCACTGATATGGGCTTATAGTGTGTGGGAGGTACTATGGTTTGATTATACTGTGTGGAAGGCACTAAAGTGGGATTATACCATGTGGGGGACACTAAGGAGCATTATACTATGTTTGGGACATTAAAATGGCAAGATACTGTATGTGAGGGGGCATTAAGGAGTTTTGTATTGTGTGGTAGGCACTAATGTGGCATCATGCTGTGTGATAGACACTGACATGGGATTATACTGTGTGTGTGTGTGTGGGGGGCATTAAGGAGCATTATATGATAGGCACTAATGTGACATTATATAGTGTGAGGTACACTAATGTGGCATTATACTGTGTGAGGGTCACTAATATGGGATTATACTGTGTGAGTGTATGTGTGTGTGGGGGAGCAATAAGGAGCATTACACTGTATGATGGGCACCAACATGGCATTATATTGTGTGGGAGGGCATTAAAAAATGGGGTGCCCCTCATGCAGTATAATTCTCTACTAGTGCATCACACCTAGTATAATGCTCATCGGGGTCCCACACGACACACTTCTTTGTTCAGCAGTTGCTTGAGGCACTTATATTCCAACTGCTGCCCCCTAAACCCTAATTGCCAATCCCTGCTGCTACTGTTTTCAGCTATCGGGGCCACGGTCAGAGACTAGCATTTCTCTCGGCTGCTGTCCTAATACAAGGGGTCTGAAAAGCCATCAGCTGCAATCTGAGTTTGGACTGTGGTCCGCCAGTTGAGTATCCCTGGTCTAAGATTATGTAGGCAGAGATTTAGCTGTAAATCAGAAGTGAATGCCATACAATTACATTTTTCACATAGGAATAATGGCACCATAATAACAATCACAAACACCTTAAGTGGGACTGTAGACTGCTAAGTAACCTAATAGTTCAGGAAAGATGTGGCAGGTGAAGAAGAATTTTATGTCTGCAGACAGACATAAGGCTGAGAAGATTTAATAGCACCCAATGCATTTCTTGCTCGCTACATTCTGATGAACTACTGAATAAATTAAAACTCACGACAGTTTCTGGGTACAACCTGGCGTGGATTTCCATTCTGGCACCAGGACTTCTGACAGTTCTCTCGGTCTCTGCCATTTATTAAGACTGGCGTTTGATATCACAGTTTTAATTAATTTGCCCCAGTGTTTGGCATCTGGCATTATATTGGAGAACGATGATACCTGTCATTACACACTTAGCTGCCTGGTGAACTAGAATCAACTATAAAGGATATATACACACAACATATATAATATATATCACATATCACATTATCTTTTTCTTGAACAAAAGCCTACCTTATCAGAAGCGTACACAAGGTCAAACAGGCCAAGAATAGTTGTGGCTATCCCAATTGCAGGTCCATTTACCACAGCTACAAGAGGTTTTGGAAAATCAATGACTTTGTGCACCAAATCCCTAGTAAGAGCAATCATATAGAATTTTTCAGAATAAAGGTAAACATGACCACTCTCTATGATATATGTACACCTTAAAATGATGTTCAATGATATTAAATCATGTTGTATGGCTTATATTAGGCATTCTAGAGTTAATACCTTACTACTCCTGTGCCTTCTTTCACCATTTCTTCAGCACCTCCTGTGAAAGGCTGGAGGGCATTATTTAGGTCATTGCCACTGCTAAAGTAGTCACCTTGTCCTGTACAAACACAATATGAATATATTTAGTTCTATATATCCCTTTATTTACTCCGTTGAGCCAGTCTACTTGTAGTGAAAGGGGTTATCCAGTTTCTAATATTAATTGCCTATCTTTAGGAAAGGCCATCAATATTACATCCGCAAAAGTCTGACGGTCAAAACCCACACAGATCTGTTTGGAGACAGTGTGACCCCCGGTAATGTTTACATACTGAGAGCCATGCTGCTTCCTTTTCATACCTTTTATAGCAGCAGCTTTAGATACTGCAGCACTGCCTCGTATGCTTCACAATTCCCAGGAACCACAGCGTCCCGAAACAGCAAATCTAATTTTGGAGGAATTTCAGGTGTTGAACCTTCGCAGATTTAGATGTGCTCTAACTACTTAGATGAACAGTTTGATCACAGCATCTAAGGCAGGGGTCTCAAACTCAATTTACGCGGGGGCCGCTGGAGGTAAAGTCTGGGTGAGGCTGGGCCGCATCAGGTTTTCCACAAGCTATGCTCGCCGCAGCAAATTTAGCTCCGCCCAATTTTATGATGACTCCACCCATTCTTATTCATTTTCCATGTGCCCCCACACAGTATAATCCTCCTACAGTCACCCATACACTATATGTCCCCACATTATAATGTTCCCTTCCAACTGCCCCACAGTATTAGGTCCCTCTCCTGGTGCCCCAGTTTAAACTGGGGGAAACTAGAGGGGACATGAAACTGGGGCAGCTAAAGTGGGACATTAAACTCAGGAGGCTAGAAGCAGACATTAAACTGTAGGGGTAGGTGGACAGTGACAATAAACTGGGGACAACTAGAGGCAGACAGGTCCCCCTCCAGCTACTCCCACGGTTTAATGCCCCCTCCAGTTGTCCCCAGTTTAAGTGCCCCCCTTCATCTACCCTCAGTTTCATCTCCCCCCACCATTTCTCCCCCAGTTTGATATCCCCCTTCATTTGCCCCATTTTATGTCCCCCCTCCATCTGTCCCCAGTTTCATATTCCCCTCCATCTGCCCCAATTTCAGATACCCCCTTCATCTGCCCCCATTTTCATGCTCCCCCTTCCATCTGTGACCCCAGGTTCATGTCCCCCCCTCCATCTCTGCCCCTAGGTTACTGACACACACACACACACACACACACACACACAATCTCACATTACTCTCAGTACTACATCTCTTCATCTTTCGGCCAGCACACTAAGACACGCCTCCAATAGTCAGGTGACGTCTGACGTCACACACAGGTCCTTTAGTCTTAAACTTCAGCAGTACTAGCTTTCCACTGTTATAACAGCAATAAAAGCGATGGGTGATCAGTGGAAAGCTAGTACTGCTGCAGTTTAAGACTCAAGGACCTGTGTGTGATGTCAAACGTCATGTGACTATTGGAGGCGTGTCTTTGTGTGCCGGCCGAAAGATGACTATAGAGGGAAATGCAGGGAGCTGCGCGGGGGCCGCAAACTTTCGTCCCGAGGGCCGCAGTTGGCCCGCGGGCCGCAAGTTTGAGACCCTTTAGATTCTAAGGGGTTACTACAATAGTGGAAAAGGATAGACAGCCTTCCAAATTATTTCTTTGATCTTGCTTATTTATTACAACATATAAGAATCCATGCAAGAAATTAAGATGCGTTGTAATGCGTTGTAAACTTTACATGAACATAGAATTCGAGAACTGAGCAACATTTTGAGCCAAGGAAATCCTTGATCAGGCTCAGGGAAAGAATCAATAGAGCTAGGGATACAAGGATGAGATATGATCTATAGAAGACAACCCTATATGGTCCTAGGTGATAGTATCAGAGCAGCTGTAGCCTAGGACATTTTAGGGTGGTCTTCTATGGAACCTTTTGGAGGATAATGATGAGTTGGGGCACTCCTGACCCACTGCCTAGGACAGAAAATGCAGGACTGTGCCACGGGGGCCCCCACTAACATAGGGCCAGGTGCAAGTGCAGCATCAGAGCAAAGGATGTCTCCTGTCAGACATACATTATATAATTGGCAATGAAAGTGTTAACAGTCCATTCTCTGTATTGCTGCAGCAGTCTGGCTCAGCACAGACATTTTGCCTTACTCCTATTTATGATTTCTACCACTATCTGCTTGTAAATGATTAAATCTGACTAAACTTTGTTCTACTTCTAGTCCTATCATTCTTGAGCTCTATTGCAAGTTTAGCTGTGTATTGTTTAAGAAAATGGGACAATTGCTTTGGATAATGCAGAGTGAAAGTCCAAGATACAGCAATAAGTGGACAGTGTAAAACTTAAGTTTTAGTTCACTATACTAAAATACATAATAGACATAAAAAAAGTAATTTGTATAGATACCTACTCACACAGAATTACTACCAATTGACAGGTAAAGCAACTAATAACCTGCCTTCAAGTGTAAAACCATCACCAGTGCCGAATAAAGGAACAATTTTGCCCTAGTCACATGGGTGGGCACATTGTGGAACAACCAAGAAAGTCTTCCTTCCGGTATACAGCCAGAAAAGGTATATCCCTTTTGAGAAGGAGACAGGCAGAGTGCTGGAGTCCCGATATATATATCCCAGATTCCTGACCTATTTGTAGTCCAGGGCGGACTTGAGTAGGCCTTAGCCCCAGGTGTGGGTCCTTGGTTCTTTACTGGCCTACAAAAGACTACAGAGCCTAGACTTCAGGGCAGATCCTAGGATTTAGTGGAGGTGCCTGGGTCTGTCCTGGAGAGTTTTGGTGAGACCAAAATGGGACTTCTGTTTTGTTTGATCATGTGGCCAGAAATAAACCACACGTATAGTTAGCCTGATTCTGTATTAGTTAGAGCTCGGATGAGCAGAAGTTTTGTTTTGTCTGATGTTAAGACTAGGGTTGAGCGATCGTGTTCAGAAAAAATCGGATTCTGATCGTCGATCAAGAAAAATTCACGATCGCGATCGGAATCCCGAACACAATCTTTTTAGGTGGGATCGAGATCGGTGATCATTTCCCACAATGCTTTGCTAGCTAGTCTCCCATTCATTCTAATGGGAGACTAGCTAACATCTCTAGTAGCTACTTACCTTAAGAGATGGCTGGTCCAGTGCCTGGTCTTCTCGTTCTTCTTCGCATCACTGTCCCCTGCCTCCCAAGTTAGGAGAGTGTGGGCTGGTACTGGGAGGGGAGACGTCACAGCTCCCCGCCCTGTTCCCGCCCACACTCTCCTAAGCTACAAGCCCCGCCTTCCTAGGTCTTTAAACACTAACCTGGGAGGCGGGGGCAGCGAGGCAAAGAAGACCGAGAACACTGAGCACGGGACAAGCCATCTCTTCAGGTAAGTGGACACTAGGGGGCAGGGGCGGATCCAGGGCCGGGCAACCGCCCGGGGCCCCGCGCTTAGCGGGGCCCTGCGGCCCGGCCCTAACAAAATGGTCCCATCAGCTCGGCATAGTCGGGCAAGTGCCGGGGCCCACAGAGCCTCTGGGGGCCCCCCGGCACTTGCCTGTCACGATTTCAGCTCATCGGCGTCCGTCCGCCGATGAGCTGAATCGCAATTAAAGCAGGAGCTGTGAGCTCAGCTCCTGCTTTAAAGCTCCGGCCCGGCTTGCGTGTGTAGGCGCGATGACGTCATCACATCACGCTTACACACGCAAGCTGGGCCGCAGCTAAGCAGGAGCTGAGGTCACAGCTCCTGCATCGTATGTGACTGGAGTGAGAGAGAGGAGCGTCGGGGGAACGATGGAAGGTGAGTGTGTTTGTTTTGTATTAAATATTAAGGTGGAACATAATGAAGGGGGCCCATGAAACTGGGGGGCAAATGAAGGGGAGGGGGGGAATGGCATGACACTGGGGAAGATGAAGGGGGTGGGGAGAGTACGGCATGAAACTGGGGACAGAGATGGAGGGGGCCCAATGAAACTGGGGGGCAAATGAAGGGGAGGGGGGAACGGCATGACACTGGGGAAGATGAAGGGGGTGGGGAGAGAACGGCATGAAACTGGGGACAGAGATGGAGGGGGCCCAATGAAACTGGGGGGCAAATAAAGGGGAGGGGGGAACAGCATGACACTGGGGAAGATGAAGGGGGTGGGGAGAGAATGGCATGAAACTGGGGACAGAGATGGAGGGGGCCCAAAGAAACTGGGGGGCAAATGAAGGGGAGGGGGGAACGGCATGACACTGGGGCAGATGGGGGGTGGAACAGCATGACACTGGGGCAGAGACGGGGGACATGAAACTGTGAGCAGATGAAGGGGGAGAACGTGATGAAACTGGGGACAGAGATGGAGGGGGGACATGAAACTGGGGGCAGAGGAAGGGTGTATATGATACTGGGGGAGAGATGTAGGGGGGGCATATAATTTACGGGTGACTGTAGGAGGATTATACTGTGTGGGAGCACATGATAAATGAATGAGAATGGGTGGAATCAACATAAAAGTGGATGGAGCCAAATTTGCCGCGGCGCACAGAGCCGTACATTTTACCCCTCTTTCTACTCTTTAAAAATTGGGAGGTATGGCGTTAGTTTAGCGTTAGTGATGCCACACTCCTGCATGATGTCACTCGCTTCATCTGCGACGCACAGTGTCTCGACTCCCCCCGCCTCCTTTACAAGGGGGCTCACTGAGGCTCTGTTGCTCAAGGGCCCATAAAAACCTGGAGCCGGCCCTGGGTCAGCATGTCCCCTCCTACGGACGCTGATGAGCTGAATACATAGGCGTTTAAAGCAGGAGCTGTCACAGCTCAGCTCCTGTTTTAACGCTGAGCTCCGGCATTTGTAGTCGCGATGTGATGACGTCACATCGCGCCTACAATATGTGTATGAGGGAGAGAGCTGTGAGGGAACGAGGGAAGGTGAGTGTGTGTGAGAACAGTATGACGCTGGGGCAGATGGAGGGGGAGAGAACAGTATGACACTGGGGCAGATGAAGGGGGGAGAACAGCATGACACTGGGGCAGATGGAGGGGGGGAGAACAGCATGACACTGGGGCAGAGACGGGGGGGGGACATGAAACTGTGGACAGATAAAGGGGGAGAATGGCATGAAACTGGGGACAGAGATAGAAGGGGGGGACATGAAACTAGGGGTAGATGAAGGGTGTATATGAAAATGGGGAGAGATGGAGGGGGGACATATAATTTACAGGTGACTGTAGGAGGATTATACTGTGTGGAATCACATGAAAAATGAATGAGAATGGGCGGAGTCAACATAAAAGTGGGCGGGGCCTAATTTGCTGCTGCGCGTAGGGCCCCGCCAAAGTCAATTGCCCAGGGCCCCGCAAACCCTGGATCCGCCACTGCCAGGGGGGACTAAGTAGCCAGAGGATTAAAAAAAAATACTTAGTAATTTAAAAAAAAGTTCTTTTAAAGTGTTAAATTGTTAGATTCCATGCTGTATAGTGAATAGGATTGCTTTTAATATCCGATCTCCGATTAGTAAAAAAACCCCATTGACTTGCATTGGGATCGGAAATGGGATCAAGATCGGGTTCGAATGAAAAATGATCGGAAATAGGATTTCAAAATCGATCCTGAAAAGTCAAGATCGGCTCAACCCTAGTTAAGACTGTATTTTATTTTGCTTATTTTATACCTGATGTGAAGATTTATTTATTTGATTTATTTATTTATTTTGAATAAACCTGCTGCACCAGATTTTGTGTCCCTGTTTCTGACTGGTTGGGTCCACACCATTCCTGCTACCGAGCTACCTTCCCCACACCCTATAAACACTGTGCCCACAAGTATACAACCCACAAGTGACTCCCTCCATGACAAGGGCAGCACCAATACTGCACCCTATAAACTCCCTATGGGGTATCTCTTATTAGTCCCCCACATGTTCGCCCACATACCCCCCCCCCCCCCCCAGTCATAGTCACCTTTCCTTCCCTCTTTTGGGCCCCTTTGCAGTGTCCAACATCCTTTTTCATTTTCAAAAGTATAATAAAATATGACAGTATGTGTAAGCAAATTGTTAATTTCCACTGCCTCTCTATCAAATTTTCACATAGATATGATACATTACTTTGCTGGGGTTTGCCTTATAGAGCTAGACATTAGCTACATAGGGTCCTAGGAGCCCTGAAAGTATCATACACTATGTTTAAATTCAGATTTGGAATAAATTTATTTGTATCGGCCAAACTGGAAACAAAACTTGAGAGGTGCACCCAACTCTACTGAATACCAGTTTGGATGTCATGTCTTGATAAATATCTACTAAAAATACTAAAAAATAACAAGTTTCAATACCTGTTAGTACTGTTAAAACAGAATCATCTTGTCCAGCCTCATCCAGTGCAGAAGTCACTTCTCTGTACATCTGAAATTAGAGGTAGAAAAAATTGTAAAGGGATGGTTACGACTCACCATATATCACAATGGAAGGCTTCGGAGTGTGACGACCTGGCTTTAGGACTGGTAAAGCTGAATGAACATGGAGAGAACAAAAGGATGGGCGTCTCCACTACCTGGCTTCCATAAAACTTAGCGTTTATTTCATAGTAAAATTAAAAAAATATATATATACAACATAGTGCAAAAAGATAGAAAATTGCAAAGTGAAGAAGATTTAAAACCACATCTAACGCGTTTCGGGATAGGTCATCCCTTAATCATAGCATTGCTGAAAAAGCATATACTTTTTTTTTTTTCAGCAATGCTATGATTAAGGGATGACACATCCCGAAACGCGTTAGATGCGGTTTTAAATCTTCTTCACTTTGCAATTTTCTATCTTTTTGCACTATGTTGTATATATATATATTTTCATTTTACTATGAAATAAACGCTAAGTTTTATGGAAGCCGGGTAGTGGAGACGCCCATCCTTTTGTTCTCTCCATCTGAAATTAGAGGTTTTTTTAGGATTTAGGATTTTGTGCAAATTCCTGAAAAGACAAATCTGATATTCATCATTGGCAATTGAAAATAATTTTTTCTATAACTAGATCATCTTCTATAGCCTAATTGAACATGCTACATATAACCAAAATTGGACATTGCTATAGCTGGTGCTACTGATAAAGTAAAGGAATGCGTAAAGAACAGGGTTAGTAGGCAGTTTTTACATCCTATTTTTTGTTGTGCATGTTCTCATTAATGCATCTTCCTTTGGTGGTCAACTGAATCACTCTCTCCAGTGTGTGTGGGCACTAATCACAGGCATTAACGCTGGGTCTCTGCTGTATAATACAGCAGGCGCCTGGCGGCTATGGTGGCCGCTGAGCTTCTGAGCGGCTGCCATATCTAAATATCTGACATCAGCTATACTACTGTTGGGAAGGGGTTAATGTATGGGTCGCCAACATCAATCACGTAATTCATGCACAACTTACTTGATGAAATAAAAATAAATAAATAAAATGTGTACTATATGACCATGGTTATGATAATATTGCTAAAAATATACTTAGGTTATAGAAATAATATATATTACATATAGTATTGTCCAGTCATTCATATCAAAATGGGTAACAATAGCCAAAACATTACCTGGAAGCTGAAAGCATTTTTTTTCTGTGGCCGATTCAGTACTATTTTAGTGATGTTATCTAGATAGACAACTTTAATGGTTTCATATTTTGAATTACTGTTTTTCCATGACGGTTTTGCGGCCTCAGAAGACACCATACGTGTTATCAGAGAGACATTCTGCTTTCCCTGAATGAAAATAAACAAAAAATGAATGTTATAAAGATATCTCCAATTATTTATACTTCTTTTAGTTGTTGTTGTTTTGAATACTGTTCAGCGCTGTTATCACTACAGAGCAAAGTCGGCACCAGGTTTTGCCAGGCCCTTGGGAGAGAGTGACAGTGGGCTTCATGTAAGTCATGGTAAGAAGTAAAATCTATTAAATTAAGGGAATGTTGATTTTGTAATGGTGATAGGATCACATTTGAAGGTACAACATACAAGTCACTCATTAAGTACTTTATTCCATGGACCCACTTGGCCCAGATGTCTTTGCATGGTGTAGACAGTGTAAGCAGAGGAGATTTGCATCCATACACTATAATGGGGTTTGCCGGCTTTCTGACCAATAATTGCATTATTTAAGCAGGTTTTGGGCCCTCAAACAGAATGTAAGCACAGGTGTGAACTGAGTCAGTCTGGGAAATTTGTTTGTTTTGTTTTAAATTTGGTTTTTATTGAGTACAAAGTATAATATGCATACAATTTCTAGAAGTCACTATTGCATACAGTCAATAAACATAATATTAGTAACAAGAAGTACAGGGGTATAAAAGTGGTAGAAAAACTTACAACTCAATGGTTAACAATAAGTAACAGGTTAAACATTATGACGAATGTCAGGTTATGAATGGTAAGGGTATTGGTACATGGTGTAAAAATTGCTCAGACTATGTCAGAGTAGGGATAGTTACATTCTGCAATTGTGCGAGGGTCTTGTCATGGTCCAGGTGTACAGGAAAGTATTCCTGGTCAGTTTAGTCCAGTGCACCAAGTTCTCCATTCAGCATATATCATTACCTTTGGAGATCCATTGGTGCAAGGAAGGGGGTGAAGTAGCTCTCCGGTGGGCTGAAATAAGGAGCTTTGTTGCAGTTATGAGGTGGGTGGCTAGATTTTCCAGTTTGGGGTGGAAATCGGAGCGGGGTAGTCGCAGCAAGACATGTTCAGGAGATGAGAGAATCTGGACAACACATACTCTCTCGATGTCACAATGATTTCTTCCCAAAAGGAACGAATAAGTGCCTGCTTTTATGTTACTTTAGGGAAGAAATCAATGCGACTATATGTCTGCTTATTCGCTCATTTAGGGAAGAAATCATTGCGACTATAGAGAGAGTGTGTGTTGTCCAGATTTCCCCATCTCCTGAAGTCTGGGAAATTTATACATTACTATTACTATATTACTATGCATGTGTGCTCTTGCCTAACCTTTTAAAACTGTTTGTATGCCATCTTTATCTATATGATACTATAAGGAAAATGTTTGTTCTCGTACCATGTTAGCCAGTGGGTTGGAAATATAAAAAAACAAAAAAACTTGATAGTCTTCAGTAGTTGATACCTTTTTAATGGCTAACTCATAATGATGACAAATTACAACGTTTCGGAACATTTCCTTTCTCAAGTAAATTTAAAGCCATTTCTGAAGGAGCAGATTTATATACAAAAAAGGGGGTTAGAATTCCAGGAGGAAGAGGGGTAGGGAGTTGTTAGTAATTGGTAGAGACAACCAGGGGCACCCGAAAACAATCGGGTGCCCCTGGTTGTCTCTACCAATTACTAACAACCCCCTACCCCTCTTCCTCCTGGAATTCTAACCCCCTTTTTGTATATAAATCTGCTCCTTCAGAAATGGCTTTACATTTACTTGAGAAAGGAACCTAGACGTTCCGAAACGTTGTAATCTGTCATCATTATGAGTTAGCCATGAAAAAGGTATCAACTACTGAAGACTATCAAGTTTTTTTGTTTTTTTTATATTTCTATATGATACTGGAAGAGAAGAAATAGAGGGATAAAATAATAATGTTCTTTTTTTTAAAAAAAATAAAAAATCTGCTGATTCTGAAAAGAATATCTTTTCCGCTTAAAACTATAAAACAAGGTGCAAGAAAGTTTAATATATTCTGTATGTATGAAGGCAGCACACGGGTAATGGAAAGCTTCACGGGTGCTGGTTCTGTGAGGGGTTGACCACCTCCCCACCATAATGTAAATCCAGATACAATAGTATAGAAGCATACTCCAAAACCTAGCTATGCTTCAAATAATTTTTCTTTATTAATAAACGTTTCGGGTAAAAACCCTTCATCAGGTATATAAACACATAAGGAAAATGGAGTGGCTGTGATTAGCCAAACAACAGCTGAATCCCACACGGTGAGGTGGGGATGCCAACTATGACATGCTGCATGGTCAGTATGGACGCAAGGTCAGGTAAGTAATGTAGCCAAGGACTGATTTTTACCCGAAACGTTTATGAATAAAGAATGATTGTTTGAAGTATAACTACATTTTGGAATGCGGTTCTATATTATTGTATCTGGAAGAAAGTTTCAATCTCATTTTTAGCACTGCAGTGAAAAGTGGTAGATGCAAACAGAAGGTGTTCCATCTGTATCTGTCATTCTGTCTGAGCATAAAACTGTACAGTGTCAGCTTAGATGTACTCATATAATAATGCAAGCATTGGTTGGATGTATACTTAAATACAATTACCTTACTTATGAAACATTAATTGTAGTCTCCATGTACAACCTTTACTGCAAAAAAAAAACCATTTCAAGGCTCTGTTCATATCTGCATTGTGACTTCTGTTATAAATGTAAACCACAACATAGTGTCAGCCAGGGGCGGATCCAGGGCCGGGCAACCGCCTGGGGCCCCGCGCTTAGCGGGGCCCCGCGGCGCGGCCGGGACCTAACAAAATGGTCCCGGTCGGCATGTCCCGATTCCAACTGAGCTCAGCGTTAAAACAGGAGCTGTCAGCTCCTGCTTTAAACGCCTATGTATTCAGCTCGTCGGCGGTAGGACGCCAATGAGCTGAATACATAGGTGTTTAAAGCAGGAGCTGTCACAGTTCAGCTCCTGCTTTAACGCTGAGCTCCGGCATTTGTAGCCGCGATGTGATGACGTCACATCGCGCCTACAATATGTGTATGAGGGAGAGAGCTGCGGGGGAACGAGGAATGGTGAGTGTGTGTGTGTGTGTGTGTGTGAGAACGTGAGAACGGCATGGCACTGGGACAGATAGAGGGGGAGAGAACAGCATGACACTGGGGCAGATGGAGGGGGGAGAACGGCATGACACTGGGGCAGATGAAGGGGGGGAGAACAGCATGACACTGGGGCAAATGAAGGGGGAGAGAACAGCATGACACTGGGGCAGATGAAGGGGGGAGAATGGCATGACACTGGGGCAGATGAAGGGGGGAGAATGGCATGATACTGGGGCAGATGAAGGGGGGGATGGCATGACACTGGGGCAGATGAAGGGGGGGGAGAATGGCATGACATTGGGGCAGATGAAGGGGGGAGAATGGCATGACACTGGGGCAGATGAAGGGGGGAGAATGGCATGACACTGGGGCAGAGACGGGGGGGAAATGAAACTGTGGGCAGATAAAGGGGGAGAATGGCATGAAACTGGGGACAGAGATAGGGGGGGGACATGAAACTAGGGGTAGATGAAGGGTGTATATGAAAATGGGGGAGAGAAATGGGGGGACATATAATTTACGAGTGACTGTAGGAGGATTATACTGTGTGGAATCACATGAAAATTGAATGAGAATGGGTGGAGTCAACATAAAAGTGGGCGAGGCCTAATTTGCTGTGGCGCGCTGCGCGCGCCACACGTTTTGTTCCCTCTTTCCAGTCTTCAACAGTTGGGAAGTACAGGTTAGAAGTGCAAGACCCCCCAGTAAGTAGGGCCCCGCCAAAGTCAATTGCCCAGGGCCCCGCAAACCCTGGATCCGCCACTGGTGTCAGCCTTGTCTCATAGCAGACACCATCTTTACCCTAGGTGTTAAGGGAGTGAGTTTTAGCATTTCATGCTTTTACACTGGATATTTGTTGTAATGACCCCTCATTACTAGATATATACACACTCACTAATATTAAACAGCTATATAATAAGGATGAGGTACTACAAATCTCAGGGCAGAAAAATACGAATAGTGAATTAGCAAACATGATTAAAACTTTCACTACTTATATATCACTTATACTGATCACTCACAAACCTTCTGTCCAGTGTCTGTAGGTCATTTATAGACCATATTATATATGTACTATATATCAATTGGAAAAGACAGGAGCAAGAGGTCAGAGAAAGGAAACTTAGACAGGGTTGCAGCAAGACAGTTGGCAGAAAATTTTGTAAGGTAAGAGACTGCCTATATAGCTGTTTTGTAAATAAAACTGCCGTTTTCATTTCTCAGTTGAGCTATGGGCCCCCTTTAGCCCAGTGGGCCCTGATATCTGCCTGGGTTTGCCAGGTGTTGTCGCAAGCCCTGCTACAGCAACCTGTTCAAACAGTTGATGGGTGGGGATGCCAAGAACAGCCACTGACCTAATATTGATTGGAGACCCTGCAAATGGAAGTAATGGCCACCATGATATCAATCTTCCAGGACAGAAGGCAAAGAGAAATCTCCCTCAGAGTCTTGAAAGGAGGAACTTGAAGCACCTTAAGGACGAGGTTAAGATCCCACAGATCCAAAGGCAGCCGATAAGGGGGAATGCAATGCACCACACCCTGGAGGAAGGGCTTCACCTGAGGGAAGAAGGCCAGAGTCTTCTGAAAGAGGAAAGAAAGGGCAGAAACCTGACCCTTAAGAGAAGGAGAGTGGATGACAATCGTTACTCTCACACCAGCAGACGTAAGCTTTCCATATATGATGGTAGATGTTTGCCAACTGTTTCCAGGCCTTGAGCATGGTGTGGATAAGAGCCTCCAAAAGCCCACGATGCCTCAGAACCTCGGCTTCAACCGCCATGCCTTTAAACGCAGCTGATGTAAGGTGGAATGGAATAGCGACCCTTGAGAAAGAAAGTCTATCTGCAGGACAAGAGGCCAAGGAGTGCTTGCGAGCAGGAACATGAGATCCCCATATCAGGCCCAGCCAGGCCAATCCAGAGCCACCAAGATGGCTGGAACCCCCTTGGTCTCGAGTTTCTTGAGGACCCCAGGGAGAAGGGGAAGAGGAGGAAACAGGTACAGAAGGAGGAAACAGGTACAGAAGGCGGACATCTCGGGGGAGCAACACGGTGGCTCAGTGGTTAGCACTGCAGCCTTGCAGCGCTGGAGTCCTGGGTCCATATCCCACCAGGAACAACATCTGCAAGGAGTTTGTATGTTCTCCCCGTGTTTGCGTGGATTTCCTCCCATTCTAAACAGACATACTGATAAGAACAACAAAAAAAAGTACATTGTGATCCCTATATGGGGCTCACAATCTACATTAAAAAAAAAAAAGAAGAAAAAACGTGGACGTCTAACCAGGGAATCACAAGAGCTGTGGCTGTGAGTGCTCGAGGGTCCAAGGATCTGACCACATAGAGGGGGACCTTGTGGTTCATTAGGGAGGTGAAGAGGTCAACATCTGGGGGACCCCGCCGGCACAGCTGGAAGAAGATTTCTTGATGAAGAGACCACTCGCCTGGGTTGAGTCTATCTCGGCTTAGGTAGTCTGCCACCCAGTTGTCATGCCTGGAATGCGGACTGCTGAAAGAGCTGAAACGTGAAGCTCTGCCCACATAAGAGAGCAAGAGGCCTCCAGAAAGACCGCACGGCTCCCGGTGCCACCCTGGTGATTCAGGTAGGCAACCACAGAGGAAGGAATAATCACCCATGTTCTAATACTCACCCTGCCTGACATCTTAAGTCACGACAGGGTCACTCCCTCGGTGGAACCTTGCACATGGGAATGGGGTCACCAGAAAATTTGGCCACTGATGCAGCAAGCAGATGGTGGGGACTGGGTGAATGGCGAGGTGCTCGCAGGGGGTACAACTAGTGTGGCGTAAACGCTGAAGACCCCCCTGCAGCTGAAAGAAAAGAAAAAATAAAATTGATGCAAGACAGAAAGACCTGGCTTAGTACACTGTTTGTGAGAGGGTATAAACTATGAGGTGGAGTCGACAGCTTTTCATTCTCCTAGTTCAGCCTCCTAGTGGCCAGGTCTATACCAATGGTGCTGTGTACCCCAGTGAAATAAGCAAGAAAATAAATAAAAATCCTTACTATTTTATCATTTTTTGACATTTTTAAGTTTCTTATTTACATGTAACATCACATATTCAAAAATGTTAAATATTGTTATACCTAAAATAAAGGATTGACTATAATACTAGACTTTAGACTTTGTTATGTTTTACCATGGTGTTCAAAGGTGAACATGTGCTTTGCAGAAAATGACATGGAGAGTCTGTAGGCAGACGATTATCTATATACAGTCCTATGAAAAAGTTTGGGTACCCCTATTAATCTTAATCATTTTTAGTTCTAAATATTTTGGTGTTTGCAGCAGCCATTTCAGTTTGATATATCTAATAACTGATGGACACAGTAATATTTCAGGATTGAAATGAGGTTTATTGTACTAACAGAAAATGTGCAATATGCATTAAACCAAAATTTGACCAGTGCAAAAGTATGGGCACCTCAACAGAAAAGTGACATTAATATTTAGTAGATCCTCCTTTTGCAAAGATAACAGCCTCTAGTCGCTTCCTGTAGCTTTTAATCAGTTCCTGGATCCTGGATGAAGGGATTTTGGACCATTCCTCTTTACAAAACAATTCAAGTTCAGTTAAGTTTGATGGTCGCCGAGCATGGACAGCCTGCTTTAAATCATCCCACAGATGTTCAATGATATTCAGGTCTGGGGACTGGGATGGCCATTCCAGAACATTGTAATTGTTCCTCTGCATGAATGCCTGAGTTGATTTGGAGCAGTGTTTTGGATCATTGTCTTGCTGAAATATCTATCCCCGGCGTAACTTCAACTTCGTCACTGATTCTTGAACATTATTTTCAAGAATCTGCTGATACTGAGTGGAATCCATGCGGCCCTCAACTTTAACAAGATTCCCGGTGCCGGCATTGGCTACACAGCCCCAAAGCATGATGGAACTTCCACCAAATTTTACAGTGGGTAGCAAGTGTTTTTCTTGGAATGCTGTTTTTTTTTGGACGCCATGCATAACGCCTTTTTGTATGACCAAACAACTCAATCTTTGGTTCAACAGTCCACAGGCTTGTCCAAATGTGCTTTTACATACCTAAGGGGGCTCTGTTTGTGGCGTGGTTGCAGAAACAGCTTCTTTCTCATCAATCTCCCATACAGCTTCTCCTTGTGCAAAGTGCGCTGTATTGCTGACCGATGCACAGTGACACCATCTGCAGAAAGATGATGCTGCAGCTCTTTGGAGATGGTTTGTGGATTGTCCTTGACTGTTCTCACTATTCTTCTTCTCTGCCTTTCTGATATTTTTCTTGGCCTGCCACTTCTGGGCTTAACAAGAACTGTCCCTGTGGTCTTCCATTTCCTTACTATGTTCCTCACAGTGGAAACTGACAGGTTAAATCTCTGAGACAACTTTTTGTATCCTTCCCCTGAACAACTATGTTGAACAATCTTTGTTTTCAGATAATTTGAGAGCGGGCTGTCCATGCGCGGCCACCATCAAACTTAACTGAACTTGAATTGTTTTGTAAAGAGGAATGGTCCAAAATCCCTTCATCCAGGATCCAGGAACTGATTAAAAGCTACAGGAAGCGACTAGAGGCTGGTATCTTTGCAAAAGGAGGATCTACTAAATATTAATGTCACTTTTCTGTTGAGGTGCCCATACTTTTGCACCGGTCAAATTTTGGTTTAATGCATATTGCACATTTTCTGTTAGTACAATAAACCTCATTTCAATCCTGAAATAGTACTGTGTCCATCAGTTATTAGATATATCAAACTGAAATGGCTGCTGCAAACACCAAAATATTTAGAACTAAAAATGATTAAAATTAATAGGGGTGCCCAAACTTTTTCATAGGACTGTATAAGTTTGCCGGACTTGTATTTCAAGTAAAGTATCCATAAATCATTGCTCATATTTTAGTACAGCCTGTGACATATAGGTTGTAAAATAGATGTGCTATGACACTACTACTACAAAAAAACAAACAAACCTGTTTTCCTTACATATTCATTCTGAACAATAAACTGTAAAGTGTGAACCTAATCTTATTTGTAACCAAATAGTAATGGATATAATAAAAGCAAAACCACATGAAAAAGCAAAAAAAAAAAAGGAAAAAAAAAAGAAATACATAACATACACTATATGGACAAACGTATTGTAATGCATATACATTACACCGATAGGAGCTTTTATAACACATATGCATTAATATGGAGTTGGTCCCTACCTGAAGCTAAAGCAGCTTGACCGCCTCTGGGAAGGCTTTCTACAGATGTGTCTGGGAATTTTGGCACATTCACCCAGAAGTGAATTTGTGAGGTCAGACACTGATGTTGGAGGAGAAGGCTTGACTAGAAATCAATATTCTAGTTTAATACAAAGGTGTTTTATGGGTTGAAATCAGAACTCTGAGTGGGCCAGTCAAGCTCATCCATAACAAACTTACTCATCTGTACCATGTAGTCAGGGCTCTAAATTGTTCTAAAAAAAGACGGAAGTGTGCAATTGTCCAAGATTTCTTTCTAGCATTAAGATATCCCTTCATTGTAACTAAGGGTCCTTGATTAACCCTTAAAAGACAGTCTTGTAGTATTATCCCTCTTTGACCAAGATTTACAATAGGCACAATACAGTTCGGCAGATAACATTCTCCTAACAGTTGCCAAAGCCAGACTTGTCTATCACACTTACAGACAGGTGTGAATTGTCTTGCCATAGAACTTTTCCTCTTTTCCAGAGTCCAATGATGGTACGCTTTATACCACGCCATCCAATGCTTAATATTGTGCATGAAAACCCATGTCATGAAGCTTCCAGGTGGGGCACAGCTATTGTGCTGATCTCAATGCCAGAGGGGTTTTGAAACTCTGCAGTCATTGAGTCAATAGAGCGTAGGAGACCATTATGTACTTTCAGGAGCCGAAATTAATTTTCTGCCCGTTGTTATGAACAAATGCATTAATTTTATGTTATTTAGAAAAGGATTAGCTTTTGTCTTGTCATAGCGCATAACATTCGAAAAGGTAAGGAATGACACACCTGGGGAACTAGTTTCTTACCTTTGAAAAACAGTTTATGGAGTTTCTCAATGAACGCTGAAGTTCTGTCATTTTTCTATGAGGGCTTTCACGCTGACTCCTTAGTGCCCTAAACTCAGAGAGTTCACATATTAATAAATAGCGTTCACAGTAGCTTAGATTTTACAGACATTGATCAGAGATCAAAGTTTACAGGTTCTACATGTAATATTTAACTTACATAGAATATTATATTATAATCGTGTTAAAAATCTGATAAGAGATGTTGCTGAGTGTAGCCCCTGTTTCAGTAATGATCTGCTGTCATGTGTGCCATGTGAATGTCAGAGATGTGTGCAAATGTGAGGGGGTTTCTAACGTCCACACCAAAATCAGAAGGTAGTCGCAGCATGTATTGGGGTGTGTGGACTGTGTTGGGGTGTGATTTGCAGGCTGATTAAAGGGTGAATGCAAGACTAAGTAAGTGGAATGAATTACCCCAGCAGCAGCCATGTCCACTTGCTAGGATGGTGTGTTGTGACATATGTCTTCATTCACCTAATGGAGACCAAAACTCCTTTGGTGTCTATGGGTTAGCCTACCGTTTATTCTTTACTATATAGGAAAGTGCATCAGACAATGAGACAAGTGAGAAAGCAGAATATTAAAAATTTATACTGTGTATTATCTGCACCACAGGTCAACTAATTTTTTCACAGAATTTGGATGGTTTCTTAAATTCTCATTCACTTTCCTACTTGTATTACATATTTTTGCCTATAAAAATCTGGGCATATAATCTTTACTCACTGCAAACATGAAAATGTTATATACAATACAAACTCTGAGTGATCGTGATATACAACGAGAAACAATGTGTCATTTTGCCATATATACAAGTATGCTACTGAAACTATAAGGCCACATCAGCCTGCAATTTTAGGGTAAGGCTGTGACAATGCGCTAAAATATGGCTGCAAAATGAGTGGGAATGTATGCAGCTACTCTTTTTTTTAATAGATTGCTTGATTTTTTTTGTTTATAGCTTATTCACTGTTAATAGCCAAGACTGGGTAATAGAAGTACAGGACATTTTGAACAAGATTTTAGAGAACAGGTTCACAGCTGCGTGTTTGGCGTTACCCTTAAGAAGGTTTACTTTGAAGTATTTTCAATTCTAAGAACTATAAGAAGGGATCCCTATGATTATTAAAACTTCAACATTTATTGCCACAGTTAAAAAAGTAAGATTACGAGTCCCAAAACCAAAACAAAATCCATAAAATATGGAACGTTCTTACCATATAGGTTGTCTAAAGAGATACAAAGGTGGAACTATCCTTAAAAATAGAATCACTGTGGGGGTGTGAGAGGGATTTGACCCTAATGTCTCCCTAGACCCCAAAGTAACAAGACCCTGGCCCTAACAAGGCTGGTTCCACATCAATCCCTATCAAATGCTATTTAACTCTCTTCCCGATGTGTTTTGTACCCACTTGGTGGGTGCTTTTCAGAGAATTTGTTAGAGACAAGAGACCTCCTACTCCGCTCTGCTCTTATCCGCTCTTCACACAACCGTCTCCAAGATTTCTCCCATGCATCCCCCATACTCTGGAACTCGTTACCAAGACATAAGACTGACCCCACAATCACAGGCTTCAAGAAGGCCCTGAAGACTCACCTATTCAGGAAGGCCTACAACCTCCAATAACACTATGGTCACCACACCACCCTCTGAACAGTCTATACCCTCACTTACTGTCTCTATCCCTCTTCCCTCATAGATTATAAGGCCACACGGGCAGGGCCCTCTATTACACTGTGCTAGTCGGTCACTGTTAGTATTATATGTGTTTGTATATTTTGTGTACCATATATAAACCCTCAAATGTAAAGCACCATGGAATTAATGGTGCTATATAAATAAGCAAAAATAATAATGCCTTTGACCTAATCTCCCACTGCCTCCTCAACCAGAAGGAGCTCTTCCTTCACTTTGCTCTAAATTTGATCTTCACATGACCGCCTCCAAGACTTCTCCCGTAGATCCCCCATACTCTGGAAATCACTACCACGATTCATAAGACTGAATAAATAAATTATAGGTTTTCAGTTCTTAATCCTAATTTTCGTCTACGTTTCTTATGTGATGCTTCCAACATTTTGCACCATGATTATAAATGTTCTTAAAAGACTGTGTTTATATAGGTTAATAAATTGTATCAAGCACCACACAACACATCTAATGTGTATATCTGAAATTATAAACATATCTGCAACCCAGTCTTGTCTAGCTTACCTGGCAACAAATCTAGAATTCCTTAAATATCTAATAGGAAATGCAGCGATTGTAATGTCCTGAATAAAAACTGGCGAATGATCAGATCTTGTGACTTCAGTTTGCAACACAGTTTTCCTCTGACTACATAAATAACACATCTATTTAGAAGGAACAGAAGTGAATTCCTTTCACAATGCTGTATAGAGAACTTCAGGAAGCTAGTCATTCTTCTGTGCATTACATAGAAACATCCATTTTGTCAGCAGAAGTTTGTAGTTTGCAGATATAAATGTGTCTTACCTTTGCCTTCGCTTTTCTGTGTGTGCAGTGAACTCATAGTGTGATGTTTGCCCTGCAGCTGAGACTCATGAGAGGGGAGGAGACATCTGTACTCATGTAACAGGCAGTGCGGCCTTCATTTAAGGGGACATGCATGCACTAAGATGTTACCACAAGTGTAATGTTATACAAGAGCCACAATATACAACAGAGTTATGTTACTATCGTAAAGAAATACTGTTTTTATAATAACGTTATTAAATGTTTAGAACAAAAACACAATTTAAGTTAAAATCACATATAAACAATAGAGTGTCATTATGTTATTCCAGATATGTTTATGCTACGCATAGAGGACACTAAAAGTATATCAATTCTACAAACAAATAATTACATTGACATACCTCCCAACCGTCTCGGATTGTGGGTCCTGTAGTGTAGTAGGGGAGTAGTGATACCTAAAATCCGCTCGGTTTATGTAACTATGGATGGATTAGAATGTGGCAATCTGTAAACTGGCCCACACTACCACCAATGCACTACTAGACTAGTTTGTCTTTTTTATGACTGATCCCTGGACACCATACTATAGTACTCTTTAGCCTTTAGTTACCTGATATAGTAGCAAAAATAATATTGATCCTATGGATTTTGTGTCTATATAGTATTGGCATAACATAGGATCCATTGCTATTATTATTATCCAGCCTATATTTCATTTTAAGTGGATTGGTTGGATATATTTGTGGTTTACATTATACTTACCTCTTGTTCAAATTAGTGGCGGATATATGTGTCATTGATATAAGGGAGATAGCACCAGTGATTGACAGATTTTGATGCCTTCATTGGCATATCAAGAGATAAATCAAATTATATTACCCTAATACAATGGTTGTTATCTCACTACTTTGGCTACATATACAAAGAGAAAGGGGGTAGTTATTGGGTACATATGGAGGAGGTTACATATCTGTATCGGTGGGGTCCTAGGAAATTTGGACCATTTTACCCCAGATATACATCATTGACCAGCCATTATTTCCTAGTGTCCACTTTTTTTTACTATTTTTTGGTGTATTTACACATGTTGATCAAGTCTATACAATTTTTACTGCCCTGAAAAAGGTTATATTTTAATAGTAGTTGTGCTTTATTATTATTATAGGTCATTTATTGCCAACAGGTATAGTGGGTAGTGAATGTTTATTGACATGACATTCATGATTGTCAATTTTGTTGACAGTTTATGGTACATGTACATGCATTGCTCACACATGGGACCAGTACCACCACACCAGGGAACATGTCATCAGGTTTGAGTCTCTTAACTCCCTATAAGTCATTCAAATTGCTAAAACTCTCCTGAAAGTGTCACTTTTTTATTGCAGATTTTAAGTTTATGGCTCAAATAAATATTATTGACTAATAATTCCAGTCCCATATGTGTATTTTAACCCTTTAGCGATTCAATACATTTAAGCCTTAAACCAGTAACTTTTTATCTTTCTCTGCATTCCCACATTTATAATATTTATATACACACATGGACAACATTGTTGCTACCCCTCGTTTAATGAAAGAAAAACCCACAATGGTCACAGAAATAACTTGGATCTGATCAAGGTAAAAATAAATAAAAATTCTATGAAAATGAACAAATGAAAGTCAGACATTGCTTTTCGCTTCAACAGAATTAAAAAAAAAAAAATAAATCTGATGAAACAGGCCTGGAGAGACATGACGGTTCCCTTAACTTAATATTTTGTTGCAGAACCTTTTGAGGCAATCGCTGCAATCACAAGATTCCTGCAAGTGTCAATGAGACTTCTGCACCTCTCAGCAGGTATTTTGTGCCTCTCCTCATAGACAAACTGCTCCAGTTGTCTCAGGTTTGTAGGGTGCCTTTTCCAGACGGCATGTTTCAGCTCCTTCCAAAGGCGCTCAATAGGATTTAGGTCAGGGCTCATAGAAGGCCACTTCAGAATAGTCCAATGTTTTCCTCTTAGCCATTCTTGGGTGTTTTTAGCTGTGTGTTTTGGGTCATTATCCTGTTGTAAGACCCATGACCTGCGAATGAGACCAAGCTTTCTGACACTGAGCAACACATTTCTCTCTAGATTCCCTTCATAGTCTTGAGATTTCATTGTAGCCTGCACAGATCCAAGACACCATGTGTCAGATGCAGCAAAGCAGCCCCAGAACATAGAACAAAGCCTCCTCCATGTTTCACAGTAGGGACCATTTTCTTTTCAAGATTTGCTTCATTTTTCCATCTGTAAACATAGAGCTGATGTGCCTTGCCAAAAAGTTAGATTTTTGTCTCATCTGTCCATAGGACATTTTCTCAGAAGCTTTGTGGCTTGTCAACATGTAGTTTGGCTTATTCCACTCTGGCTTTTTTATGATTTGTTTTCAACAATGGTGTCCTTCTTGGTCGGCTCCCATGAAGTCCACTTTGGCTCAAACAATGACGGATGGTGCGATCTGACACTGATGTTCCTTGAGCTTGAAGTTCACCTTTAATCTCTTTAGAAGTTTTCCTGGGCTCTTTTGTTACCATTCGGATTATCCGTCTCTTTGATTTGTCATCAATTTTCCTCCTGTGGCCACATCCAGGGAGATTGGCTTCAGTCCCTTGGATCTTAAATCTCTGAATAATATGTGCAACTGTAGTCACAGGAACATCAAGCTGCTTGGAAATGGTCTTATAACTTTTACCTTTAACATGCTTGTCTACAATTTTCTTTCTAAAGGCCAGTTCACATTAGCGTTCGGCTTCCGTCCGGAAGGAGTCGGCATGAGGGCAAGGCAGTGTGCGGCAAACACACGGATCCCATTATAGTCTATGGGGTCCGTGTGCTTAACTGCACAACGCTTGCATTAGCGTTGGTATTCCATTCAGGGGGCGGTCCTCATATGGACTCCTTCCGGACGTAAGCCGAATGCTAATGTGAACTGGGCATAAGCTCCTGACAGAACGCTTTCCTTTGCTTCCTCTGGTCCTTGTTGAGTGTGGTCCACACCATGTCACCAAACAGCACAGCAAGTATCTGTAGCCCTATATACATGTCACCAAACAGCACAGCGAGTATCTGTAGCCCTATATACATGTCACCAAACAGCACAGTGAGTATCTGTAGCCCTATATACATGTCACCAAACAGCACAGTGAGTATCTGTAGCCCCTATATACAGGTCACCAAACAGCACAGTATCTGTAGCCCTATATACAGGTCACCAAACAGCACAGTGAGTATCTGTAGCCCTATATACAGGTCACCAAACAGCACAGTGAGTATCTGTAGCCCTATATACATGTCACCAAACAGCACAGTGAGTATCTGTAGCCCTATATACATGTCACCAAACAGCACAGTGAGTATCTGTAGCCCTATATACATGTCACCAAACAGCACAGTGAGTATCTGTAGTCCTATATACATGTCACCAAACAGCAAAGTGAGTATCTGTAGCCCTATATACATGTCACCAAACAGCACAGTGAGTATCTGTAGCCCCTATATACAGGTCACCAAACAGCACAGTATCTGTAGCCCTATATACAGGTCACCAAACAGCACAGTGAGTATCTGTAGCCCTATATACATGTCACCAAACAGCACAGTGAGTATCTGTAGCTCTATATACAGGTCACCAAACAGCACAGTGAGTATCTGTAGCTCTATATACAGGTCACCAAACAGCAAAGTGAGTATCTGTAGCTCTATATACATGTCACCAAACAGCACAGCGAGTATCTGTAGCCCTATATACATGTCACCAAACAGCACAGCGAGTATCTGTAGCCCTATATACATGTCACCAAACAGCACAGCGAGTATCTGTAGCCCTATATACAGGTCACCATATGTCAGGACCCCAGGGAGGGCGGCATTTTTGATTACCTAAGCCAGTCCAGGACAAGCTGTCCTGGACTGGCTTAGCACCCAGCGGTGGTTTGGGGAGGCCACTGGAGCAGCACTGCTCCAGCAGCCTCCCCTCACGCTCAGGCAGAGAGCAGGTCATCTCCGTGCCCCTTCGCTCCGCCCCCTCCTCCCGGGGGGGGCTTTCTGTAGTTCACCTCGGGCTGCAAAAGGGGTAGGTTCACCCCTGCTGTAGCCCTATATACATGTCACCAAACAGCACAGTGAGTATCTGTAGCCCTATATACATGTCACCAAACAGCACAGCGAGTATCTGTAGCCCTATATACAGGTAACTGACTGAGTACAAGATTGTAGAGACCTGTGATGTTAATTAGTGGACACACCAAAATGTAACATGTCCCTTTGGTCACATTATTTGCAGGGGAACCATCATTTCTGTCCAGGCCTGTTTCATAAGTTATATATATATATTTTTTTTTTTTAAATTCTGTTGAAGCAGGGTTGAAAAGCAATGTCTGACTTTCATTTGTTCATTTTCATAAATATTTTTTATTTATTATTACTTTTGTCAGATTGAAGTTATTTCTGTGACCATTGTGGGTTTTTCTTTCATTAAATGATGGGTACCAACAATTTTGTCCACGCGTGTATTTGTAATATTCAATGTAGTTTTACAAGACCTTGTATTTTGTGGGTACATAAGACCTTTTGATCAGTTTTTATTCCTTTTTTTGTTTTTGAGAGGTGAGATGATTAGAAAATATCAATTTTGGCATCTGAATTGTAAGGTTTATGTTACTTATGTAGAATAAATAACATCCTATTTTATTTGAGAGTTATTACAGATGTGGTTATGATGTGTTTTCTTTATTTTTTTATTAACAAGGGAGGGAAAAGTTTATTTTTCCTTTTTGTTTGAAAAACGACTGCAGCATATAAATAAAAAACAAAAGAGACACCGAGCAAACTATATAGTGTAGAATGTCTGATAAATTTTGGTGGAAATAACCAGAAGATTTAAAAGGACCAAATGGCCTCTCACCTGATGAGGTTGTGACAATCGCTCACAACTACGTTTGGGGTTTACCGTCAGGTGGAGGAGGCAGCACGTCTGATGGACACCGGGTGCATCATTGTCTTATTGAATAAAATCCTGTTGTGACCTGAGAGCGCCGTCTTTCCATTTAATTGAAAACGCTGCAGCATATAAAGGATTACATGACAAGTATGTTTTCTAATTGATAGTGGGAAGGGGGAGGGGATGATATCATGAACAAAAGTCCATGGTATCCCCCCCTTCCCTGTACTGTATTTTATTGTGTGTAAAGCAGTGAATTGGCTGAGCTACAGGATACGGATTTCTGATACCCATAAAAGATATTGAGCCAAAAAAACATATCCAAAATGAAATTATTTTATTAGTTGATAGAAATAATTAATAAAGTTATGAAATTATACATCTATTAGAACCTGAAGACCACTGCAGAAATCATAACTTTGCTTTCTTTTGGAAGAAACTAATAATTGCATTCATGCACTCCTCCGATAACCAGCGTTCTTTGAGGCGCTCACATTCTTGAACATTTACGACATGTAGTTTTTCCTTTTCAGTCTCCCGAATCAGCTGCTTGGAGTATGCCAAGGACTACAGGAAAATATTAGACACGAAAATATATTAGGTTATATAAATGAATTAACCAAGTACAATAAAGTATGGATTTAGAACCTTTCCCGACATGTTGGGTATTTTAATATTGTGACCACTCAGGAGCTGAATTGCTATAACCCCATGGCAATGCCTGCAATCAGTGCAGCATTGACCTACCTAAAGCCTCAGTCAAGGCTGACCAAGGCGCCATTTTCCTGAGGGCACATGGGACCCGCTATTTTGGGGTAGATCACTGGCCCCAGTATTGAGATTGGGGGTCGGCAATCTGTTTCTAAGACAGCCGAAAGCTCTCTCACCAGTCTATGAAGGTATTTTCTGTTATGGGATGTACAGAATGATTCTAAACTACAAACCACTACATCAGCAATATGAAGAGTCATGTGAATACCACACATCCCAAATCTAATGTATATTTATATACCTCTACAGTGTAATGTGATAATTTGAGATTACACAAAGAACAATGTGAACATATATAACCCCCTGATATTTCTGATATGTCACAGGACTTGAATCTGACATGTGTATTATGTCGAAGTCATACCTTAAAGGCCGTTCATGTGCATAAAACAGTTATGTACTCTGTGTATTTTCAATACAGATAAGTAGTCAGTAGTATGATACATATACAGTATATCCTTTAGAACCCTTTATGACTGCCATAGTCTTTAACATCAGCGATTTGCTGGCTTTTTAAAGAAACCACTGAAAAGAATCTTGCAGCACAATCCAGATGCCGAGGCTGTTACCAAACAGCATCCTTGGCCAATGATCTGGTCTTTAATTGTTTAACCCCATCTAAGGTCAGCATCTTCCCCATATAATGTAACCAGGGGCATGACTATGATATCCAGGGCTGCTATATGCATTTGACTCTAAGGTCGTGCCAGATCATAGCCCAGAATCTACTAGAAAGTGAAAGACAAAATAAAAATAGAACTCTGTTACTTGAACTCATTGAAACAGAACAGACTTTCACACAGTGAGTATTTGTTTTCCAAATTGTATGCAGTGATATCATAGACGACACTCCATAGCACACAGATATATGTTCTACATGTATTATCTAACTTTTGATCGCTAGATATAGATCTTTCACTTACATTCTTGGGTAATTCACCATACGCCTTCAATCTGCTCCAAACCTCCTTCTGGAAAGTGCTATCTGGAAAAACTTCAGTGACAAGTCCAAGCTTGCAAGCTTCATTAGCAGTCAGCAACTTGTTAAAGAGAAGTACTTCTACGGCCTGTGACAAACAGAGTGGAAACTTGCATTAAAGAGGGCATATATGAATGGTGAAACCCAACACTGGATAAAGGAAGTAAAGCTCTGAAGTTTAAAAGGGAGTTGGTCAGGAAAATTGCAATAAAAATAACCCCAGTACCTTGTAGGGCTCCTTACACACTTTCCAAACATGCCTTTGTTATTAGGCATTGCAGCGCCATTACTGAGAAAATCACTGTTTTATTCATATTCAAATTAGGTGCGAAGGGCTTTTGGGGCATTTCTTATCTTCCTCTGGCTTTGCAATTTAGAATGCCCAGTAAGAGTTCAGCGGCAGTTCGAGGAGGGGATCTACAGTGCAGAGTGAAGGCCGGAGAAGATAAGCACAGCCCCAAAAGCTATTTGCACCTAATTTGCGTATGAATAAAACAGCAATTTTCTCCGTAATGCAGCTGCAATACTGAATAACACAGGCATATTTGGAAAGTGTGTAAGGAGCACTGCAAGGCACTGGGAACTTCTCTGCGCATGTGCATAGAAGAATGAAGAAGGAAAACCAGATTGCAAAACATCCACAAGCTGATTACTATCCGTTGGTAATAAGTTTGTGTCCGCCTTACATAGATCTCAATGTTTAAAAAATAAATAAGTAAAAATATAAAAATAATAATAAATGGATTTGTTGCTGTTCATAGTGCAAGTCCAACTTTTGTTTTCGGCCAAAATAGTGGATCCACAGTGGAAATGCTCCAAATGCACATCTGCAGATGGTTTTAAAAACCCATTAACATTAATTTTTTTTACTAATTTTTTTGCTAGGAGTTTCTATATATTTTGCACCACTGGATGCCAGGGCAATTTTCATAATTTTCAGATGGACAAATAAAACCTTAATTGCAAAGTTAAAAAAAACATATTAACCCTCTGATTTTGATGACATAAAATTAGGACTTATGGTTGACCATCCTAAAATTGCGACTTTATACCTACTCCCCAAAATTCATAAGAACAGCAAGATTCCACCTGGCTGACCAATTGTGTCTGGCATCGGGCGTTTGTGTGAAAATGTTAGTAGATTTGTGGACTACTAGTTACAAAAATGTGTGGAGACTTTGCCTTCGTTTATTAGGGATGTTTGGCTTGTTACTTGTGATGTTGAGTCCTTATACACCGGCATCTGCCACGACCATGGAGTACGTGTGTCGAAGTCCTTCTTACTTATGACTAATTTAGAGCATTCGTTGACTGAGTTTATTTTGGAACTTCAGCAATTTGTTTTAACTCATAATTATTTTTTGTTTAAGGACCGTCTCTTCCTGCAGCTCCAGGGAACGATGGGGGCAACTCGTGCGCCCTCTTACACCAATCTTTTCCTGGGGCTGTGGGAGAGGGGGGATCGTTCCTTTTGTTTTGGGCTTCGACGCCGTACTCCACTGGTCAAGGTACATTGACGACATATTTTTTATTTGGCAGGGCTCGGAGTCACAATTAGAACTATTTTTGCAGGTTTTGAACATTAATGATAAGAATATACATTTGACTTGGCAATACAGTAAGATTCGAGTGGAATTTTTAGATCTTAATATCTTTTCTGATCCAACAGGTTATATCCACACTGATGTCTATACAAAAAAAACACCTCCGTTAATGCTCTCCTACATGCTACTTCCTCACACCACCACAAAGTTAAAGAAGCCATACTGGTTGGTCAGTTTTTACGTCTTAGACAAATTTGTTCTAATGATGAGGACTTTGAAATACAAGCAGCAGATGTGGCTGCTCGTTTTCAAGAGGTTACAGCAGAAAATCAATTAAATAGGGATATCATCGTGCTAAATATTCATCCCGCGATTCGTTACGGGTGAGTCGTAAGAAACCAAAAGATACACAAGATGAGTCACATAATCTGAAGTATATTACATCATTTAATTCTAGATGGCGTGAAGTACAAAATGTGTTACGTTCACATTGGCCTATTCCACTTACCAATAATGAGATCTCTCCCCATTTGACACAATTCCCTAGCATTACTTGGAGACGACCAAGAAATCTTCGCATTCTTTTGAAGTCACTAGAGGCCCTCCAAATGGATTTTTTCCATGTAAAAATTACACTATGTGTACGTATATGGTCTGGATGACAGATTTTGTTGATACATCTGGTACTAACAGATATACAATTCGGTCACACATAACTTGCAACACTTCTTCAGTCATCAATCATGCCACATGCCCTTGTGGCAAAATTTGCATTGGCATGACTTCAAGGGTTCCTAAAACTCGCATTTCAGAACATGTGAACAAAATCAAAGCTGCGGTTTCATCTCTTGAGCTTGAAAGACTTCAACCAATCCCCCGTCACTTTGAGGAACATCAGAATTGTAATCTACAGGGTTCAAAGTTTGTGGAATTGAACATATTTCTCAGGGATCACGTGGGGGTGTGTTAGGATTGTGCAGAGACTGCGGCCATGATATGGGCATCACTGTCTGTTCCTCTGCAAAATCCAGGGTTGCAAGGGTTAACCTGCCTTGCAACAGCCGGGCGTGGTCGACTGGTTGAGCGACATGTGTGTCAACAAATGGACGCTCGGTTTGGGCAGCTGGGCTATTTGCTGGTGACCGCCCCTTGCCTATATAAGGGGGCTGGTCTGGACACCCGGCGCTCTATGGTCACATTTGAAACCTGAAATGATGTGTGTGTGTGCATGTATGGGTTCCAGCCTGTAAAACTGAATTGACCCTAGCTAGTAAATGACCCCTGAGATAGCAATGCCACTGTTAGTCAGGCAGCATGCTGCCTTGTATGTTTGTGGTGCAATTCTGTAGGGGCAGCTAGCAATACTTCCCAGACAGGGTGACTGGGAGTGGGCTTGGCAGTAGTTGCCTGGGTGGTTGGGTGGAACTGCACACAGGGTTTACTTGGTCTCTGGCTAGTCCTGGAGTTCAGGCTAGGCAGTTTGTTTATTTGTGCGGATGCTCTGACTGTACAGGGCTCTGTGAATTGCAACAGAGCACACCTGGTCATTTAATTTAGCTGCAGTGACAGGAACTGTTAGCCTTTGTTCACACCAGGTTGGTTAGTAGTCAGTGGCCCAGAGGGCTCCGTGGGGTTTTCATTTAAGTTTTTTTTAATAAACCCTGCTGACCATAACAGGGTGACATTAAAAAGGTTCTCCTCCAGAGGGAGACTAGGTGGATTACCACTCTTAACACTGTGTCTCCCTCTGGTTTAAACAAAGCAATCAACTTCAGCTCCTTTTTATAGTTAAACAGGAGTTTTTTCTGTATTGTTTTTATTTATCACAGCAGTTTTTTGTTGTTGTTGAATGTAAATGTTTTTGTTTTCTTGTTTACTCAGTTGTCCATCATTGATGCATCTTCCTTTTACGTCTTCCCGGCTCCATACGATTGAAGAGTTCATCAGGAACCACATATAGCAAAGAATAAATTCCTTCAAATTCTTTTTTTTTGTTTGTTTGTTTTGAAATACATTTTTAAATATCTTAGGTGTGACTTAATCATAATATTTTTGACACTGTTTACTTTGCACTTTTTCTCACTATATTATAGTCTAGTGCCATTTTTTTGTGCACCTTAAAGGTATCCTATCAGTCAGAAACAATTTTTTCTACGTACCACATCGGAATAGCCTTAAGAAAGGCTAGTCTTCTCCTACCTTTCGTCGTCTTCTCCGCATCGCCGTTCGCCTACAATCTCGATTCTTATCGGTATGCAAATTAGCTCTCTCGCAACACTGGGGGCGGGCCCCATCGCTCGGACAGCACTGGGGGCATCCCCAATGCTGCCAGAGAACTCTCTCCAGCGCCACCTCCATCTTCTTCAGCTGCGTCATCTTCAGCCTCTTTTCCAGCAGTGGCTTGTAACTTCTAAGCCTCGGGCAGAGCAGACTGCGCATGCCCACAGGCCACGAGAAAATGGCAGTTTACAAATACGGTGCAAGCGGCCATTTGCTTGACTCGAGTATAAGCCGAGGGGGGCTTTTTCAGGTCAAAAACTGTGTTGAAAAACTCAGCTTATACTCGAGTATATATGGTACTTGTTTATTCCATTGTGGACTTAGTGATATGGTATAGGCATAACATACTAGTATATATGGCTTGGCTTTGCACAAGCATTTACGTGCATCCATGTGCAGGTTTTGATGACTGATTATAAAAATATGTGATCTTTCATTGTATTTCATGTATTTTATGCACTGGTTCTAAATATATTTGTAATTCAGCCCTAGGACACTTTGCCCTGTGTTTTTGTGTCTGTTCCGGCATTTCCATCTTGCCTTGCTGTAGACTCTTGTTTTTTTATATCTATTTTGTAATTTATGTCAATAAAGTTATATTTATTTTACTTTTTTGGAGTGACTTATATTTATTATAATATGTTGGTTTTGTTTTTTGGTTCTTCAAAAATGGAAACCAAACATAAAAGTTATATGCACCAAACCTCCTAAAAACAAGAGATCAACATGTGCAGAGTTCATTCATATCACTAAGGCCTACACCCGCATGTATATGTCTTCAGAAAATCACCAGAACTGGAAGGAACTAAAATCTGCTTTAAAGCTGGAAATGTTAAAAATGTATCATCCTATAAAATGTATGGATTACGCACCATGAAAAGCAAATGAAACCCTGAACCCAATATATTTCTTGAAAGTAAACAACCTGAAGATTACATGTGTTGCTATGGGTTATCAATAGCCATATTCACCTTCACGTAACTCAAAAAAAAAAGTTTGTTAGAAAATCATATATTTGCACCTAAAACTCCTAATCATTCTTACATTCACAAACAAAACACATTTACAAAAATAGATCAATGTGTACATAATTTATATATACTGCAAGCTCCAGGTCCGGGATCCCATTGCCATGACAGTGGGGAGCCTTATGAAGGCTCCCCGGCCTATCATTTACTGGCTTCTATTGCAGGCTACTCTATGTAGCTTGCAATAGAAGCCCTGATATTTTACAATGCATTGCAATAAAATAGCATTGTAATGCATTGCATTAGTGATTAGACTCCCTGGGGTTCAAGACCCCTAGGGGGTCTAATAAATGCATAATTTTTATTTATTTTTTAAAGTAGAAAAAAAACTATAAAAAATAATAAAAATTCAACTCACCCCCCTTTCCCTAGAACACATATAAACGTACTGAAATACTGTGAAACACATACATGTTAGGTATGCTTGTGTCCAAAAAGGCCCGCTCTACAAAGATATAAAAATATTTTTTCTGTACGGTAAGGAAGAAAAAAGACAAAAGTGCCAAACCACCGTTTTTTCACTGTTTTGCCTCTGATAAAAATTTGAATAAAAAGTGATCAAAGCAATAGCCATTCCCCCAAATGGTATAACTGAAAAGTATACCTGACACCACAAAAACAGACAGCCTATGCATCCCCGTACACGGAAGTATAAAAAAAAAAAAAAAAAGTTATGGTTGTCAGAATATGGTGACCTTTAGAAAAAAAAAAATTGCCACAGTTTTGGATTTTTGTTAAGGGGTTAAAATTTAAGTAAAACCATATAAATTTGATATCCCCGGAATCGAACAGAAATATAGAATACAGGTGACATATCATTTTGGCTGCACAGTGAACGCCGTAAAAACAAAGCCCGTAAGAAAATCGCACAAATACACTTTCTCTTCAAATCTCCCCATTCTGATTTTTTTTTCCAGCTTACCAGTACATTATGCAGAATAGTTAATGGCAGCATCATCAAGAAAAATTAGTCCTGCAAACATTAAGACTTCATATGGCTCTGATAGCGGAAAAATAAAAAAAAGTTATGTGATTTGGAAGGGGGAGTCAAAAATTAAAAATCAAAAAATGCCGTCGGCGGGAACGGGTTAAGGCAAACAGGATTATGTTCAACTATTATATTAATCTGCTGCATGTGGCAACTGCGACCATGAAGTGCATGAAAGTCTTCAGCTGATTCATTTCATAAGAAAGATTAACTGATTATGACCAAGATCATGGCGCCTCCATTCTTTAATCTGACTGTAATATCCATATTCATTAACAGTCAGGGTTCCAACTGAAAACCTTAAAATGAAAATTTACCATGATTTACACACAATCACTGGCAAATCCCTGTCTTCTTGTGCCAAGTTATTTTGACTATACTATTCTCTTCTCATTAACACTGCTACTCACCTTACTTAGGCCCATAATACGTGGGAATGTATATGAGGAACAACCCTCGGGGCTTTGTCCTAGTTGGCTAAACGGTGTGTGAAAAGTTGCCTGCCAAAATAAAACCCACTTTGAAGTAAAGAACATAATAAAATACATAAATATAAAACTAAAAAGACTAAATTAAGGATCACAATCACACAACAGGTATCCATAGCATTTTGAATTACATTGTATGAATGCATTTAAAAAAATTATATCTATCTATGTATCTATAATATTGTTATTATTATTAATAAAAACACTGATCTGTATGTAAAAGGATTTCGACTTTTTCCATTTCGTTATTTGAATGGAGTCTTAGACACATTATGAGTTGTCATGGTGAAATTCACACAAACTGGACCACCCTGTGATTTAAATGTGTTACTTTAATTTTGGGCGATTTGGAATCCAGCCCGCAAATGGTTGAAGATTTTATTTTCTGTCAGCCTCCAATATCTCGTTTTGTTCTCAAGGATCTGCACAATTTCTGTTACTAAAGATTTAACTTGAATATTTCCTTTACAAAGATCTGATGTGTGGTTTAAATATACCCTTACATTTTTTGAGCAGCATATTTCAAGGTAAATTTTCAAATGCTTTTGAAATGCCCATCATGACCGTAATAAAAACATATATAACTCACCCTGTCAGTGGCGTAGACAATATCAAACAATCCTAATATGGTCACTGAGATACCGACTGCCGGTCCATTTACAACAGCAATGAGAGGCTTAGGAAAATCAATAAATTTGCTGACGAAAGCTCTAAAAATTAAAAATAATTATAACAAAAAAGAGTTTACAAATAATACCGTTCCTGGACAAAAGTTTCTTTATTTTGAATATTTCAAAACCTTTGCCACACTTTTTTTTCTACAAAAAGTTTACAAGGGAATGAATCATGAGAAAATTACCTTTTTAACCCCTTCCCGCCGATGGCACTTTTTGACTTTCTGACCAAGCTCGATTTTTCAAAACTGACGTGTCACTTTATGTGGCAATAACTTTGGAACGCTTTAACTTACCAAAGTGATTTTGAGATTGTTTTTTCATAACACATTGTACTTCATGTTAGTAGTAAATTTTGGTTTTGTGTTTAATTATGAAAAAATAGGAAATTTGGTGGAAATTTTTAAAAATATGCATTTTATAAAGTTTGAAATGATGTGCATTGCATACAGTCAGACCGCCAAAATTATATCCTAAATCTCATGTCCCAGATCTCTGCTTTATGTCGGCATCAAACTTTAGTCACCCTTTTATTTTTTACGGACAATATAAGATTTACAAGTGAAACAACAATATTCAAAATTTTCAAGAAATTTCCAAAACCCATTTTTTAAAGGGACTAATCCAGTTATGAAGGGGTTTTGAAAGACCCTTGTATTAAAACCCCCCATAAATCACCCCATTTTCAAAACTGCACCCCTTAAATAAGTCAAAACAACATATACCTAGTAATTTAACCCTATAAGTGCTTAACAGGAATTAATACAAAATGGAGGTGAAATTTTCAAATTTGATTTTATTTTACTAATATTTTTGTTTAGCCCTAGAATTTGCACATTCACAAGGGGTTAAAGGAGAAAACGCATCCCACAATTTGTTATGCAAGTTCTCCCGACTACCATAGTACCCCACTTGTGGGTGTAAACTAATATATGGACTCACAGCGAGATGCAGAAGGGAAGGCGCACCAAGGAGCTTTTAGAGGGCAGATCTGGCTGTGATCAGTTTCAGGAACCATGTCACATTTACAAAGCCCTTGAGGAGTCAAAACAGTGGTAACCTCTAGAAAGTGACCCCATTTTGAAAACTGCACCCCTCAAAGAATTTATCAAGTGATGTAGTGAGCATTAGTAACCCTGAAGTGAATATGTAAGCTGTGCGGAATAAATTGGGTACACCAAATCCCATTCTATTTTCCCACTAGCTCCTATGACACGGACGGGGAAGAGGAGCATTCTGGGGGGTCAGCGCTGGTGTATTATCTCTCATAAGCTCTAAATATGGGGTGTCCCCTGAAAACGCTCGCACAGCTTATACATTTCCTTCTAGTCGCAGCCACTTATGTCCTAATGATTGGCGACTTTTGGGTTTTTTGTCTTCACATTGTACAAACTAGATTTTTATTTTTATTTTCTAGCAATGTGGCCATAGGAGCACTTAGTGTTTGCGGTATTAGATGTACTTTTCAATGCCAACATTTTGGGGCCTGTAACTTATTGACTACATTTTATTAACTCTTTCTGGGTGGGGTGTAAAAGGAAACAATTCTGGCATTACTTTTTAGCATTTTTTTTTCCCGTGCAGCGTACACTATAAGTAACATGTTACCTTTATTTTTTATTGTGGTTTTCATCTGACCATTTGATTACTTTTTATTGAATATTTTGTAAGGGAAAGGTGGTGAATAATCATTATTTTGTGCGGTCGGTTTTCTAATTTTTTTTTTTATGACGTTCACCGTTCAGGTTAAATAATGTTTTAATTTTATTTTTCAGGTTATTACGGACGCGGTGATACCAAATATGTAATGTTTTTTCTATTTTTCTTTATTTTACATAAAACATTTTATATGGGAAAAAAGGGATTTTGGGAGCTTTATTTCTAATTTATTTTAAACTTATTTAAACTTTTTTATTTTTACTTTTTTCACTTTTTTTTTTTTCTGTCCCCATGGGGGATTGAAGCAGTGATCTGCTGATCACTGCTTCACTAGATATACGCTGCAATACACGTGTTACACGTGTATTGCAGTGTAGAGGAAGCTGTCAGCCTGTGTAGACGCACAGGGCTGCTAGCTTCCTTTTGGGCAGGATCAACCAGGTACATGGAGGGGGAAAGTGATGGGGCAGACCCGGGGTCACTGATCAGACCCCGGGCTGCCCCCTACGAACATCGGCACCCCCCCGAGACCGCCGCGGGGGTGCCGATCGGAACCATAGTATACTGAAACCCCGGAGATGCCGGCGGTCATGTTTGACCACCGGCATCTCAGGGGTTAACACCCCTGATCGGACCCGGTTGCGACCACGGGTGTTACAGGGTATTGTGCGGGTGTTACTGGGCAGTTTCTGTGTGCGCACCATGCAGCCGCCATACTAGTACGGCGGTTCCTTCCCGGCAGCGTCGTACTATTACGGCGGATGTCGGGAAGGGGTTAAAGGTGTTGTCCCATGAAAAGCATCCTATCTATACTGCTAGTTTATGTGGATTTCAGACTTTTCCTAAATACATTGCTTTATCAAAACTGCTTTGTTTGGCCGCTATCTTAATTTATTTACTTCATTGTTGACACTGCGTTTCTATGGCCACTGGGCTTATCTGCTCATTTCCCAAGTGACTAGCTGCCTGCTCTCAGGGAGGGGGGGGGGCTGACAAGCAACGGAGCTCCTCAGATAGGGGAGTGGGAGGTGAGAGCTCTGGGATTACTGTGCTGTCTATCTTCAGCTTTTGCATTTATCAGCTGGTTTAATTGAATTTGGCTGATCAGGGCTGAGATAAGGAGTCACTGCCTCTGTATGTAATGCAAGCTGACTCAAATCCAGCTCTGCTACATCAGTTTCCACATCAGCTTTATACTGTAGTAATGCATTTACAACCAATCCCTTATTACTGACTGCAAACATAGCAGATAGCAGAGCAAGTGAAACCCTGCCCACCAATTTGCCGAGAAATCCAGGAAGTGAAGAGAGCACAGAGCCCTGCAGGCAGCAGAACAAGAGTTATGGAAATACCCCTTTAAATCAAATTTTATGTTTAATATATATTTAAAGAATTTACATTTATAAGTTTATGTTTTAGGGAATATTGTCACTCCTTAGGTAGAGACAACCATATAGGTGTGTGGAGACTTATTAAGCCATTTGTGCTTCACTGTGAGGGATCATGGGAAGAATATGCATAGCTGTCTCCCATAATGTTAATATAGGGAGACCGTGCCTCAGTCATGCAGCCCACTAGGGGGCACTCTCTTTAACAGCATGCCCGACCTTCCCAGAGGCCTTTGCTGCAATGATGTGGGATTTTACCTAGTCAGTCTTTCAGCTGAGGACAGCTGTTTCGATCTGTTTGGATCTCTTCAGCCTGGCGTAGAGAAGACTGACTTGACAGAGGAGCGCCCCCTAATGGGCTGCATGACTGAGGCACTGTCTCCCTATATTAACATCATGGGAGACAGATATACATATTTTTTCTAAGTTTATGTCTATGTTATCAAAAAAATCCTAAATATTTTGCAGTTCTAAATCTGGCCACTAAACCAAGGAAAAGGCTGAGACTTCCTATTTTCTGTAGGAGATTTCTTTGCAGCTACTATGTATATAAGTTGCAAATCCATTAGTCACAATAGGTGATTTCACAGCTTAGTTACTCTTCTTCTGAACAGGTCAAAGGGCATTTTTAGAAGTCTCCCTACAGAAGGCTCAATTCCAAGACAGAAAATCACAAAGAATTGGAATTGCTAAATTTTTAGGATTTTTTTTAATATAGGTAATAAAATTATATTATATTATTATAATATAATAACGTTAAATACAACATCACCAAAAATTGTAAAAAAAAAGGTTTAATACAAAAATGTGATTTAACACTAAGTCATTTTGTGGTGACTAACATTTCACCAACTCAGTCATTTTATAGGAGGACTATATAATTTTATCATTTGACTAAATAATGAAACACCTCTGAATGCATAATAAACTACACAAGGGTTTTCAGCTGGTGACATGTTATGTATACTTGAAGTATACATTTCTTTATATACATTTTAAGATTTTAAATCTTTAATAAATAAAAGACGACTGGAAGGAAAACATTTGTACAAGCTTCTGTATTTGCATATTTTAAAACTTACTCCAAAATGACTGCAGAATCGTTAGCCATCTTCTCTTTGCCTTCAGGTGGAATATTGGTAAAATTATTCAAGTCATTGCCGCTGCAAAAGTAATCACCATGCCCTATAAATTATGTTTAAAAAATAATATTTTTTTTTTTAGAATGGTTGTCTAATTAATTTGTCAAATGAATGGATTATCATGTAATACATATACACATAGTTCGACTGAGTCTGCCAGAGCAGAAGCCTGCAGATTCTGCTCTCACTTAGGCTTTGTTCACATATTCACATAATGTAAGCTGTAATGTTGTGTGGGATCTCTTATATGAACATTTCCAAAGGCGAACAAAAAGATCCCTCTTGGTCTGTCAAGATTCTATTGTGATTTTCACAGTAAAAATACAGCCGCATGCTGTGCTATTCTTGCAATCACATCTCAAGAAATATGATTTTGAAAAGGGAGAATAGGACATCCTTATACGTTAAGAGAGCAGAAAGAAAGGTATTGTCTTAATGGGACATTAAAGAGGTTGTCCAGGATTAGGCTGAGGAAGGTGAAAAAAATAACCAAACACATGAAAAAAACAAACATTGGTGCCTTCCAATGGGTCAAGTCCTGCTGCTCTGGTGTTTTGCTTGCAAGTCCCTTCTGCATTGTGACATCCAGGGTCAATCAGCGGCCTAAGGAAAGGCACCCCAGATGTCACAGGTAGTACACGTGTGACAGGGACTTCCGCCAGAGGAAACACCACAGCAGCAGGACTGGACCCATTGGAAGACACCAAAACACCAGGAAAACGTAAGTATGTTTGTTTGTTTTTTTCCACCTTCCCTGGCCTAGTATATATATAAAAAAAATAAAAAAAATAAAATTATCATTGACAACCCCTTTAGGTTAATGAGATTTAGGTCATGTACACATTAGAGATGAGCGAACATCAGCTGATCCGACCAGCACGCTCCCATAGAAATGAATGGAAGCACCTGGCACGCAGACTTTGCCGGCGGCCGGCCGCTTAACCCCCCGCGTGCCGGCCGCTTCCATTCATTTCTATGGGAGTGTGCTGTTCAGAACGGCTATTCCGAACAGTGTTCGCTCATCCCTAGTACACATATTTGAGGGAAGGGTAGCTAGAGTATAAAACTACTGCAAAATAAGTACATGTCGGGTTTTGCTGTCCGCTTGAAAAGTTGGACATCTTTGGGAACGGACAGTAAAAGAGCGCACCCGATGTCCATTTAAATCAATGCAAAACGTCACGGACACAGCTAGTGTCCGATGCTAATGTCCACACAAGATTTTGCAACGGACATTAGCAGCAGACACTAGCTGTCGGACACCAACGGTAGTGTGAACGCTCCCTAACAGTTATTAACATTGAAAAATACATGAACAAATTAAAAATACATACCAGTCAATACAGTAATAACAGAGTCATCTTTAGCAGCTTCATCTAAAGCCAGACCAATTTCCTTGTACATCTGAAAGAATTTAAGTAAAAAAAAAAAATAGAATGTCAACAACAAGTGTTTAAGAAAGATTAAAGGGATATTACAGTATTTAGTTCCCCCAGGTTTTATTGAAGATGAATTATGGGTTTCAGAGTTGGTTCTGACCCCCAGTCACTACCTCTCCTCCCTCTTCTAGTTACCTGTTCTATGCAGGCTGGCTTTATCATTATAATGATGCATTAAACCAGACCTCAAAATGCAGATAACTACCTGTGAACAAATGTCAGAAGGGAAGAGGCGGAGCAACTCAGGGGCCAGGTGCTATTCCTGACCCAGATTTGGAGTCCACAATAGAAACCGGGAAACGTACAAACTGAAAGCCTTTTTTGGAGAACCCCTAAAAAAAGGTATTTTCTGGTGTTTTCTACAGAGATCGGTGGAGATCAGACACCTCACAACCATGCTGAGCAGATATATGAATAGGCCACAGCAGTCAAGCAAACACAGTTTTCTCCTTACAGATCAGTCACTGGATATGAATGGGACTGAAGTACAGTATCAAGGGCAGCACATATACAGTGTATGCTGCTGTGCTTAGCATGCAGAGAATAGGATGCAGAGCTCATCTAAACACGGTGGCCTCTGATATTGAGGACCAATATAATATTTCAAATCTTTCCTAAAGATAGGCCATCAATATCCTAGTCCAGTCCTCCAGATTATTGGGCCTTCTCTATGAAGAGTCTAACTCAGGGGACTCAAAAGCTGAATTAGATGCGGAATGCGGGACAAGATAGAACTGGACAATAATTTTTCCAGTATACTGCTCTGATCACAGCGTAAACCACTTCAAAATCAGAAACAGATTCTGCTCTGTAGGTTTCAGGATAAAAATACTTAGGACCTATCCTAAGGAAAAGTTATTAATATCAGACCAAAGGGAGGTCTAACTTGAACTACCAGAACTGATTACCTCTTCTCTGCTGCTGATACACACACAGTAGAGCAGGAAGAGTTGGAACCCCACTGATCTGATAAAAAATAACCTAGATTTTTATCCTATAAACCCCTTTAATGTATTTAGATTATTTAGAGTTATTTTATGTTAGTGATTGCATGTAATTGGCAATAGATTTCTAGAGTTATCTCTCAAAGCGTAACTAAAATTTCAAAAAAATTTTATATGCATAACATATAGACCCAACCTCCAGAGAAATAACAGTGTTACCGCGTTTTCGGTTAATATACCCTAATATGCACCAACATGTGTATGAAACCTCGTGACAGAGTCTCATCTTTTTTACCTGCAACGTGATGGCATTTTTCTTGTCTGGTCTGTTCAGAAATATCTTCGTTATATTGTCTTCACTAACAACTTGTAATGTATCATAGTTCTGACCACTGCCCGAGGATGATGCATCTTTTGCGGGGACTTCAGAAGAGACCAAACTACTAACCAGATCTACGTAAGAATTTCTGGCTTCATCCTGAAAAGAAACGTCAAAAACAACAACAAAAACCATCACGTTTAGCAACTTTGTATCGCATGCAGGAATAGATCATGACAGAGTAACCTTTAGTTTTAGACAACCTTAGGGTATGTTCACACAGAGGAAAATGAAGAGGAATTTGAGGTGGACCTCCATCTAGGATTCCTCTACATTTTCCACCCAATGGGTGAAGCACTGAAGCAAAGTATTGGCATTCTGTTGCTATTTTCTGCCCCGATTAAGCCCAGATGAATCAGCCTAATCAGTGGGGAGTCTTCAGCCACAGAATCCACAGCAAAATTGAGAAGGACACTTTTTTTTTCAGTGTCTTGCTGCAACCTCTGCCTTTCATTGAAAAGACTAAGAGGCAGATCCAAGGTAGGATCTGCTGAAAAATCAGTGGCTCCATCATGTGAAAGGGCCTTAAAATGGACTTCCAGCAAGTGGTCTCAAAAAAAAAAAAAAAAAAGCACTGGAGGTGCCACCGACAGTCAACCCCTCAGCGCATCAGGGGACAGCTATTAGTTTCCATAACAGCCAGGAGTCTACGGTAACAGGTTAGGAAGAGAGTTATCACACAGAAAGTGGCTTAGGCAAGAGTAGGCCAAGTATTCCAAGGGTTTGACGATGAAGCAGAGAATAAAAGTCAGGTCGGCAGTTGGATCAATGGAAGAATTTTATAGTAAGTAAGTTTAAAAGAGGAAAGATTTTATAAGGCAGAAGTCAAATATTTTTTTATGAGACAAGTAGTGATAGTTGATAACAAGCAACTAGACAAGGTGTGAGGGAATAAGGGCATTAATATAGCTGTACCCTCGTTGTATATTTTTAGGTGGTTCCCATTCGTTGTGTCATGTATAGAGATGAGAGTACTATTCGAAACGGTAGTTTCGAATAGCACGCTCCCATAGGAATGAAAGAGAGCGGCCAGCACGCAGGGGGCTAAGTGGCAGGACGCCGGCCCCGGCTGCGTCCTGTCATTCCTATGGGAGCGTGCTAATCGAAACTACAGTTTTGAATAGTATTCGCTCATCTCTAGTCATCTATGTTACTATTACATTTCTAATTAACACTCAGTGCCGTAATAGTATGGTGTTGTAATGCTGTGGGTACAGCAGCGTTACTTCCGGTACTCAGCTGTGTTAGACAGCTGGGGCCCGTAATTAGCCACCAGAGTCAGAAGATACTCCGACTAATTAGCCCCTTGGATGCTGTGATCAATAGCAACAAGGCATCCAGAGAGCTCAGGGGCAATATCGCGCTACCCATTCATTTGGATCTAATCAGGAGCGGGATGCCACACCAAAAAAAACCACACGGTAGAAAACTTTTCCGCCGTGTGAACGAGCCCTTACATATCTCTATCAACAAAACAGAACAAAAAAAGTTATAGGTGTCAGAATACGGTGACCTCAGGAAACTCATTCATTTCCCAAAAGTGAAATTTGGAAAAGTGGTAAAACAAGACCAAACCAATGTAAGGGTGCATTCACACTGAGTAAACGCTAGCTTATTTTGTAGAGTAAAATTACACTTGTAAATTTTGCTATCCCATTGACTTCAATGACATTTTACAGGCGTATTTATACAGGCGTATTTTTTACAGGCGTATTTTTTACAGGCGTATTTTTACACTTGTAAAAAAATATCATTGAAGTCAATGGGATAGCAAAATTTACAAGTGTAATTTTACTCTACAAAATAAGCTAGCGTTTACTCAGTGTGAATGCACCCTAAATGTGATATCGCTATAATTGTAATGACCCGCCAGACAAAGTCTCCACGTCATTTTTTACAGCGTTCACTTGGCAATAAAAACAAAATGCAAAAAAGGATAGAATTGTGGCTTTTTCACATGGACTCAAAAACATTATATGTAGCCCGAAATTGTCCCAAATGAAAGTTCAACTAATCACTTAAAGAATAAGCCCTGACATAGCTATGTCCACAGCAAAATAAAAAAAAGTTATTATTATGTATTTTGGAAGGCGGGGAAGGAAAATATGAATAAAGTCGCTGAGTATTTACTCGGTACTACAATCTACCCTATGTCCTTAATCGGTTAATCCTCCTAGAAATGCATGAAAAAAATGATGGTAGGAATAACACAAGAATGCCACAGAATATAGGTATGAGAAACGCTGATCCCGAATTGCTATATCATGAGGAATATAATTATTCTCTAAAACAGACATATAAGGAGAGGTGACAGATACAGAATGTTTATGACGAGGTCTGTGCGACTCTCACCAGTGGTCAGGAAGGAATTTTTTGTCCATTTTATGGAAAATTCTCTGTTACAACTCAGGGTTATAAGCAAACTGTTGAGATTAGTAAATCAAAGTACCGGTAAGTTGAAAAGACTTATGTCAATAGCAGACATTATATAAAATATTGCCCAATTTACAGAAACACATTATTAAAAACTTTACAAAAGATTACCACACAGGGAAAACTAAAAGGTTACATCACACATTTAATAAAGATAATGATACAATTTAAGCATTATGTTAGAAATCTTTGGACTTGATCTTCAACAATACTTAAGCTTATTAAAACTCAGTTCTCACCCATGAAATGGTTCTCATAATACATATTCAGGTATTTTATTAATTAAACAATGGCCTCAAGAAATTGCATTTGATGTAGACTTTCAAGTTACAGACAGAATTATCCCAGGATTTCCTAGAAACAATTGTTTTCAGCTTTTCAGAACTTCAGCATTTAGGTCTCAGAGGTATATTAGGGCAATGATAGTGAAACTTTTAAGGTAAGTTCACACAGGGTTTTTTGGTCCGGAACCTGAGGCGGAGGCCGCCTCAGGTTTTGGACCAAAATTCGGGTAGCTGCGACTGGATGCTGGTGCAGTGCACCGGCATCCAGTTTTGCACTCTGCTCCGGATTAGGCCCAAATGAATGGGCCTGGTCGGGAGTGTCTTCAAACGGCTCAAACAGAAAAAAACGGCTCCTGGAAAAAAGAACTGAACAGCTCCCATTGATTTCAATGAGAGCAGTCTTTTTGGTCAGGATTTTGAGGCAGATACAGCCTCAAAATCCTGACCAAAATACCCCGTGTGAACTTACCCTTAGAGACAGAGTGCCCAAACTGCAACCCAAATCCCACTAATTTATTGCAAAGCGCCAACAAGGAAATTTAATATTAATACTCTGATATTATATCTACATTATTATATAATATTAATACTACACAAAACACGGTCGTGTAAATGGGACTTTACAGATCTTTCAATGATGCAGGCAACTTTGTACTGAAAGGTAAAGGTCACTGCTTTTGGTACTTGGGACAATTAATGTTGACTACTTACATTGCACAGGATCTGTTTTATAGTGACAGTGCAATGTTATTACAGCCTGTACTAATATCACAGCTGCTACGGTATAAAACAGATACTGTGTGATATAAATAGTGAAGGCCCCCCACACAGTATAATATGCTCTTGTACTTACCTACAATCCCACAAACAGCAGCCAGACCACCTCCTTTTTCCATCATTGTGCCTGCATCGGGGCAGAGGCCACAATCTTCTGTCAGAGTAAGCTGCGGACCCACGACCTACACTGACAGTTTTCAGGTGTATATGCATTTGCAAATACACCTGAAAGAAGCGATGCTCACTGGGGATCTGGTACAATTGTCCTGGAATCCCTGTGAGCGAGCAATCGAGGGGCCTGGCTGGGGCTCTGAGTGCTCCATCTGGCATGCGTACCATAGTCCATAGTATTCAAAGAACATGACAAAAACACTTGTTAAACGAAATGTACTAAATGAGTTGCAGGACGAATCAAGTCTGTATGTCACATTAAGACATTGGAGCACTTAAGGCTATGTTATATGGAGGCAGTAGGACATCATAGAGATATATAGATTCTTACCGTTGATAAGCTTCCAAGTGACTTCCATGCATCCCACTTTGCTTTATTTACAAAATCCAGCATGCCAGGTTTAGGAGTATTGCAAGAGCCTTGTGTTGCCTTTGAAAAAAAAAGGAAAAATATTGTACTTAAGAGAGTAAACCAGAGGTGTAAAATTAAAAATCTCTACCGTAGAAATGCGAGAGCTTTTGAGGCATGTAAAATATCAGACACAGCATTAATATCTGCTTATTTCAGATTTAGCATTTCAAGGGGCCCATCTTCTAAACACAAAGCCAACTTTTTGTTGACGGTAGACATTCTTGCCCTCTTACCAGCTATTCCCCTGCCTGCTAAACTACTCTTTTCTCTACTCAGATCTGCTTTCACCGAAGACATGCTGCCATATAGAGTGGTCTATAGAGAGTGGATTGGGATGGAAACGAGGAAGAGGAAAGGGAATGAGTGAGATGCAGAGACACACAGACATCATGGCCAGATTACAGTAAAGTTTCGATCTCACCAGCTTTATACAAATCTATACTGCACAGCACAGTTAAAAACTGCTGGAAAACAACTAGAAATGTTCTAAATGCTTAGAGTATATCTACCAGCCAGAATCTGGTGTTGATTTTGAGGTTCCACTTCAAAATCAGCAGCAGTTTCATACTGATTCTGCCTCCCATTGTTTCTTTAACACAAAGATTTCGAGGAATATACTTCTGATGGGTATACAGTGGCATCTTTGGCCCATAGGCTTCCAACATAAAAAAAGAAAGTATACCATAAAGTTATACATACACCATTTTGACAAAGACTAAAAGGAGAGTCCTCAGGTGAACCGGGGCCTATGGATCCATGTGATACACTGAGAAGCACAGCAAGCAGGCAGTGCAAACCACAATGTGAGAGTAGCCTTACTAAAGCTACAACCTTGTATAAAGTGTAGAGATTTACCTGTTTAAAGAGTGCATATAATTTCAATTTTACTTCATTGCCAGGATCCTTTTTCAGGGTCTTCAAGTCATTCTGCGCTTTTTCAAAGTCTTGCTGACTGGCTTGCATACGACCTGCTGTTGTGTATATACTGAGTGCAGGAACACCGCACCACCTGGTTCTAGTTCAGAGACACCAACAAGACACCGTGTTACCGCCAGGTAAAGCATTGCTATGCTAAGTACTGCTTGCATCTGACATTTAATTTTCATTATTTTCCTATTAATTGCCCAGCCTTAGTTCAGAATATACATGAGTATCCATGAGAGCAAACACTTAGTGACAACTGAACATGCTAAGGATATGCCCCAGTCACAAGCCATAATAGCCAAGAGATAAGACAATAAGACAGCATGGTGGTTTAATGGTTAACACTGTAGTCTTGCAGAATTCTTAGTTTGAATTTGACCAAGGGCAATAACTACATGGAGTTTGTATGTTCTCCTTGGGTTTCTTCTCACCCTTCAAAAGCATTCTGATAAATGAAGCGCATCCTTGAGAGGGGCAGAAAGTGGTGATAATCTGTGTACAAGAATATGGAATGCATATATAAGGCTTGTCTCACACTGGGGCAAATTTATCATGCCTTGTCAATCATGTCAATTTTCCAGTATATAATGCATTAAAAAAAAAGTCTCATTTTTGTGCAAAAAGATTGCAACTTGTTGGCACTTTCCACAATACCCTCCCTTTATTATAAACTGGTAGAAGTCCCTGGCTGGGGTATATTAAAGCAAATATATTTCGCTTGATATGAACAGAACCTCCTGAGAATTAGAAGTCTGGAGCCTCTTAACTGTGGCACAATTCATGCCAGCAGAGGGAACAACTGGTACACAAAAAGCCGCTCTTAAAGGGGCGGTCTGATCACAGCAAGTTGCCCCACTCCTGGGACCCCCACCGTTCACACCACTAGATTCATTTCAGTGGGGTCCATCCAGTGCCCAATCTGCGCCAATGTCTGTCTTGTACGCAGCAGGAACGTTCCCAGCACACATGGCTGTTATTTGGGTCAATATGCTTTCATATACCAATTTTTCAGCATGACTTAGTTCTGCAGCCTGTATTACATACAATGAAGGAGTATACAACTGGAGAATAAATAGTAATACAATATAGAGAGAAGATGTGGAAATGTAGACAAAGGAAGAAGCACAGTCATATGAGAAACAGGGAAGGGAAGACACAGACGTCAAGGTGAGGTCAGGCTAATCTGCGGTCCACACGACTTCCATCTTCCTGGAGAAGCGACCTTAAGGGTCACTCGCAGTATGGCTCCGTTCAGACAGCAGTCACATGTATAACGGGAGCGGTACCGCTACGTGAGGTCTGCGCTCACCTGACTGCTCTATGGAACGGGAGCCGCAAGGCGTTCTGTGCCAGGAGTAAGGAGGCAGCCATGGGGCACCGAGTGACCGTCAGTGTACAGCGCTAGTGACAAAGTACAAGCCCTCCTCTTCCTCCCGACATGTAAGGCCCGCTCCGATTAGCCACACTACCGGATTTCACATAATGGTGTAGCAGCGCCCTCTGCTGGTAATAGAGAGGTATTACTGGTACATTAATGTGGGTCTGAACACTTACAGCAAGTGGGAAAGCTATTATTTTGAAGAAAAAATAAATCATTTTTAGCATTACATTTTTTTTTTGCCTTGTATTGGACTTTTTGGTTAAATCAAATGTACTTTTATAAATATCAGCAGCAGCAAGCCTTGGGTTATAGCTCAGAGGCTTAACAAAGGAGTTGTTTGGGCTAAAAGTATAGTTGTGTCTAAAAAGTAGTAGTTTGTAGAATGTTATGTGACGTGTAAGGTAAGCCAAAAACAAGTGACCTAGTACTCCAATGAAGTTGTATATTAAAGCCTTACCTCCCAACTTTCAAAGGACAGAAAGAGGGCCAAAATATGTGGCTCTACCCACTTCTATGTTGGCTCTGCTCATTCTCACCCATTTTCCTTTGTGCCCTCACACAATCTAATGCCCCTACAGTCACCCTAACATTATATGCCCCCACATTATAATGTTCCTCTCCGATTGCCCCACAGTATGAAGTCCCTCTCCTCATGTCCCTGTTTAAATTGGGGCAAACAGAAGGGCATAATGAACTGGGGGCAAATAGAGACAGACATGTCCCCTTTCAGCTACCCCCACGGATTAATGTCCTCCTCCAGTTGCCCCCAATTTAATATCACTCTCCATCTGCCCTCCAGTTTAATATTCACTCCGACATCTGTCCCCAGTTTATTGACTCCCCTTCATCTGCCACCAATTTAATGTCCCCCTTCATCTACCACTAGCTTAATGCCCACTTCATCGGCCACCAGTTTAATGTGCCCCTCCATTTGTCCCCAGTTTAATGTTCCCATTCATCTGCCACCAATTTAATGCCCCCCCTTCATCTGCCACCAACTTAATGCCCCCTTCATCTGCCATCAGCTGAATGTCCCCCTTCATCTGCCACCAGTTTAATGTTCCCCTTCATATGCCACTGGTTTAATTGACCCCCTTCATCTGCCCACAGGTTTAATTGTCCCTCATCTGCCCCGGTTTAATGTCCCTTTAATCTCCCCCCCCCCCCAGGTTAATGCCCCCTTCATTTGCTCACAGTCTAATTGCCCCCTCATCTTCCCCAGTTTAATTGTCCCCTCATCTGACCCCAGTTTAATTGCTCTACATCTGCCACCAGTTTAATGTCCCGTTCATCTGCCACCAGCTTAATTAACCCCTTCATCTGCTCCCAGTTTAATTTTCCCCGATCTGCCCCAGTTTAATTGTCCCCTCATCTTCCCCCAGTTCAATTGCCCCTTCATCTGCCACCAGCTTAATTGTTCCCCTTCATCTGCCCCAATTTAATGTCTCACCAAGTTTAACATAATAAATTGACTGATACTCAAACACTAATACTTCACCTGCCCCAAGTTTAATTGTCCCCTCATCTACCCCCAGTTTAATTGCCCTACATCTACCACCAGTTTAATGTCCCGTTCATCTGCCACCAGCTTAATTAACCCCTTCATCTGCTCCCAGTTTAATTTCCCCCAATCTGCCCCAGTTTAATTGTCCCCTCATCTTCCCCCAGTTCAATTGCCCCTTCATCTGCCACCAGCTTAATTGTTCCCCTTCATCTGTCCCAATTTAATGTCTCCTCAAGTTTAACATAATAAATTGACTGATACTCAAACACTAATACTTCACCTGCCCCAGTTTAATTGTCCCCTCATCTACCCCCAGTTTAATTGCCCCCCCTGTATCTGCCACCAGTTCAATGTCCCCTTCATCTGCCCCCAGTTTAAGACCCCCTTCATCTGCCCCCAGTTTAATTGCCCCTTCATCTGCCCCCAGTTTAATTGTCCCCTCATCTGCCCCCAGTTTAATTGCCCCTGCATCTTCCACCAGTTTAATGTCTCCTTCATCTTCCCCCAGTTCATTTGTCCCCCTTCATCACTCCCCTGTTTAATGTCAGCCTTTATCTCTCCCGCCTAATGTCTCCTCAAAAGTTTAACATAATAAATTCACTGATACTCAACTGTCGTCGTTTCCTGGAGTGTTCAGGGAGCTGTAAGGATGATGTGAGTGATGAGGCCACACGGTGGCTCAGTGGTTAGCACTGCAGCCTTGCAGCACTGCAGTCCTGGGTTTGGATCCTCCCAAGGGCAAAAAAACATCTGCAAGGAGTTTGTATCTTCTCCCCGTGTTTGCATGGATTTCCATCCCATACTCCAAAGACATACTGATAGGGAAAAATGTACATTGTGAGACCTCACAATGTGTGCGGGGCTCACAATCTACATTAAAAAAAGAAAAAAAAAAGGATGATGTGAGTGATGTCATCACATTGTGCTTGCAGCTCCCGAGGCCGGAGCATTGGGAGGGGAACAGTGGTGAAGCAAGAGCTCTCCATGGACTGCTCCTGTATCACCATTGTATTCAACTTATCTGCATCCTGTCCGGACACAGATGAATTGAATCCGGAACATACCTCCCGCCGACTTGACATGCTGCTATTTGCAAAAAGGCAAGCGTTATTCCAATTGCAGCATTTCCATTGCGGATTATTCTCTGCAATTTCTGGATGCGATTAGCAAGAATTCCATCCACTTTGCAGGGGCTGTAAAATGCTGCAGTTTTTGCAAATGCATTTACACTACATCGGGCCATGGCCTAAGTCTACATTCACATGGCTGATTTTTTTTATCCTGCGTGGTGCCTTCAGGGATCACGGAGTATTTAAAAAATGGATGTGGGGGCATGTCTTGCCACGCTGCTGTGGGTGTGACGATCTGGCTTTAGAGGTCCTTCAGAATCAGCCATTCGAATGGGCAATTAATCTTTTTTTTTTTCATTTGAGGCACTCAAAAAGGATCTGTGCGAGGGAGTAACCTAACCCCCCATCTGCCCAAGGGGCTATTTGGGTGTGATTGCCCTGCCAAGTCTCTCCAAAATCTCCTCCCTACAACTACATAGATGGCTGAGGTTGGATTTCTGCCCAACAGCCTTGTGGGGAGGTAGAGACTGTACCTGTGTCTCTGATACCCTCTGGCACTTTGTGCATAGCGTCATCATCATTATATGCATCAATAGCTCCTTTCCTGTGGCTACTGTGGTGCAGGACCTCTGGCGGAGGCCTCACGCTGCATGCTGGATGGGACAGACATGGCAGACATCAGAGCCCTAAGGACGAGTAAGTCTGATTGTGTTACCTTCCCTGGCCACCTCTGGGATTTTTGAAATTCTTGGACAACCCTTTTAAGGAAGAGATTCTTATGGTAACCATAAACAACCCAGCTGTAAGCTATGAGGGCTACACTCTCCAGAAACTACCAACCTCCTCAGGCATACTCTCACCATAAGAACAGCACTCCACCCTCTCAGTTCCATCCTCAAAGAATGTAATTTACCATTCAGGTTTTCCATTTGCCTTGCAATTATGACACAATGTTCAATCTCTCTTATCCCTAGAATGCTTGCCTTCCTTTATTGAACAACTAGAATTGCCAACCACTTCCCTACAGTGTTGGCCAAAAGTATTGGCACCCCTGCAATTCTGTCAGATAATACTCGTTTTCTTCCAGAAAATGATTGCAAGCACAAACTCTTTGGTAGTAATATCTTCATTTCTTTTGCTTGCAATGAAAAAACACAAAAGAGAATGAAGAAAAAAAGTCAAATCATTGATCATTTTATACAAAACTCCAAAAATTGGCCGGACAAAAGTATTGGCACCCTCAGCCTGATACTTGGTAGCACAACCTTTAGACAAAATAACTGTGAACAACCGCTTCCGGTAACCATCAATGAGTTTCTTACAATGCTCTGCTGGAATTTTAGACCATTCTTCTTTGGCAAACTACTCCAGGTCCCTGAGATGTGAAGGGGGCCTTCTCCAAACTGCCATTCTGAGATCTCTCCACAGGTGTTCTATGGGATTCAGGTCTGGACTCATTGCTGGCCACTTTAGAAGTCTCCAGTGCTTTCTCTCAAACCATTTTCTAGTGCTTTTTGAAGTGTGTTTTGGGTCATTGTCCTGCGGGAAGACCCATGACCTCTGAGAGAGACCCAGCTTTCTCACACTGGGCCCTACATTATGCTGCAAAATTTGTTGGTAGTCTTCAGACTTCATAATGCCATGCACACGGTCAAGCAGTCCAGTGCCAGAGGCAGCAAAGCAACCGCAAAACATCAGGGAACCTCCGCCATGTTTGACTGTAGGGACCATGTTCTTTTCTTTGAAGGCCTCTTTTTTTTCCTGTAAACTCTATGTTGATGCCTTTTCCCAAAAAGCTCTACTTTTGTCTCATCTGACCAGAGAACATTCTTCCAAAACATTTTTGGCTTTCTCAGGTAAGTTTTGGCAAACTCCAGCCTGGCTTTTTTATGTCTCTGGGTAAGAAGTGGGGTCTTCCTGGGTATCCTACCATACAGTCCCTTTTCATTCAGACGCCGACGGATAGTACGGGTTGACACTGTTGTACCCTTGGACTGCAGGGCAGCTTGAACTTGTTTGGATGTTAGTCGAGGTTCTTTAACCACCATATGCACAATCTTGCGCTAAAATCTCTTGTCAATTTTTCTTTTCCGTCTACATCTAGGGAGGTTAGCCACAGTGCCATGGGCTTTAAAATTCTTGATGACATTGCGCATGGTAGACACAGGAACATTCAGGTCTTTGGAGATGGACTTGTAGCCTTGAGATTGCTCATGCTTCCTCACAATTTTGCTTCTCAAGTTCGCAGACAGTTCTTTGGTCTTCTTTCTTTTCTCCATGCTCAATGTGGTACACACAAGGACACAGGACAGAGGTTGAGTCAACTTTAATCCATTTCAACTGGCTGCAAGTGTGATTTAGTTATTGCCACCACCTGTTAGGTGCTTCAGGTAAGTAACAGGTGCTGTTAATTACACAAAATAGAGAAGCATCACATGATTTTTCTAACAGTGCCAATACTTTTGTCCACCCCCTTTTTTATGTTTGCTGAAAAGACTCCTGAGTATAATAATAATTTTTGTTGGACCTGTGACGTCACTTACCGATCCTGACCTCTGCTAGGATCGGTAAGTAAAGAGGGCCTATTAAGAAAAAAAATGCAGCGGTAGCGGCTGTCACCGGGCCCCTAATGTCCCGGGCCCTGTGGCAACCGCTACCCCTGCTACCCCAGTAGATATGCCCCTGCGGCCACCCTAAACAATTAAAATGCCCCCATTTCCAGTGATTAAATCTGGTTGTAACCGCAACTCTATCTGTTCCACTCCCTAGGCAGAGTCCGAAAATCTCCAGAGGAATCCACGCTATTTGTGTGATGAAACGCATAGAGACAGGCTGCTAGACTGACGATCTTGTATACTGGAGCCAAACCTGACTGGGAGAGGGGGAGGTGAATTAAACAGGGGCCATTGCTTGAAGCTATACTGGCTTGGGCTGACACTTTAATATCAAGGCCGAGACCTATTACATATATCTAGCTCAAGATTCATATTAGTTTGAGCCCTACATCCCATTTAACTCCCAGTGTTCACTCCATACAAATGTGGTACTTCTTATTATCCACCTTACTGTGTCTATAGGTGAGCTGGAGTGTGATCTTTCATCCTGTTTTTTGTGCCCTTTATGTACTTTATAAACCAGGAGTCAGAACTGTTGCTCAAATACTGAAATTTCAGACACTATAGGTGAGGGTATTATCTCTGCAACATTCTGACTGCCCTGATATCACTGGAAATGGGGACATTTTAATTGTTTAGGGTGGCCGCGATATGAAGGGATCCTTTTGTGTTGTTTTAATAAGGTTCCAACCTATATATATATATATATGATATATATATATATATATATATATATATATATATATATATATATATATATATATTTATATATCAAATTCTGTGGTATCTCCACCCACAGGAGCAGAATACTGCAAGCGTTACATCTCGCTAGTTTCCCTATGTCATGAGATTGGGGCCCCTAAATTTAGGCCCTATGCATATAATGGGGAAAAGTGAAAGTGAAAGCACTGAGGGGAAAACAACAATTGTGACTGACAGGGAGGGATTATAGCGACGCCGCCAAAGAGGAGCTGCTGAAGGAGCCGGTCCACCACACACAACACACAAACATTTCACAAACACCATATAAACATTACACAGACAGCACACATACACCAACCCACAAGCACAACTCCACACAAATGTCCCAACACACCACACAAGACACACCAGACCGCTCTACACACTCAGATGGATGCACACTACACACACGGACGAAAAGAGCACATGCATACTCACACACAACTACTGCACACATGGACACTTGCTCTGTGCATGCAGAAACACATGGATCACACGCGCACATACACGCATACATATACACGGACCAGACACGTGCATGCACACACACACATACATACACATGGATCACATGTGTGCACACACACGCATACATATACATGGACCACACACGTGCATACACACATGCATGCATAAATACACATGGATCCCACGCATGCACACACACACATACACACACATATACACGGACCTCACACGTGCATGCACACACGCATACATACAAATTGATCACACGCACGTGCACACACATACACGCACACATGCATACATATACACGGACCATACACACGTGCATGCACACACGCAGGGCCGGCTTCAGCGCACGGCATAGTCGGGCAAGTGCCGGGGCCCACAGAGCCTCTGGGGGCCCCCCGGCACTTGCCTGTCACAATTTCAGCTCATCGGCGTCCGTCCGCCGATGAGCTGGAATACATACGCGATGCAGGAGCTGCGAGATCAGCTCCTGCTTTAAAGCTCCGGCCCGGCTTGCGTGTGTAGGCGCGATGACGTCATCGCGTCACGCCTACACACGCAAGCCGGGCCGGAGCTAAGCAGGAGCTGATCTCACAGCTCCTGCATCGCGTATGTGATTGGAGGGAGAGAGAGAGGAGCGTCGGGGGAACGAGGGAAGGTGAGTGATAGAAGGTGAGTGTAAGTGTTTGTTTTGTATTACATATTAAGGTGAAACATAATGAAGGGGGCCCATGAAACTGGGGGGCAAATGAAGGGGAGGGGGGGAACGGCATGACACTGGAGAACATGAAGGGGGTGGGGAGAGAACGGCATGAAACTGGGGACAGAGATGGAGGGGGCCCAAAGAAACTGGGGGGCAAATGAAGGGGAGGGGGGAACAGCATGACACTGGGGCAGATGGAGGGGGGGAGAACAGCATGACACTGGGGCAGATGGAGGGGGTGGGGAGAGAACGGCATGGAACTGGGGACAGAGATGGAGGGGGCCCAATGAAACTGAAGGGGCAAATGAAGGGGAGGGGGGGAACGGCATGACACTGGGGCAGAGACGGGGGACATGAAACTGTGGGCAGATGAAGGGGAAGAACGTGATGAAACTGGGGACAGAGATGGAGGGGGGACATGAAACTGGGGGCAGAGGAAGGGTGTATATGAAACTGGGGGAGAGATGGAGGGGGGGGCATATAATTTACAGGTGACTGTAGGAGGATTATACTGTGTGGGAGCACATAATGAATGAGAATGGGTGGAATCAACATAAAAGTGGGTGGAGCTAAATTTGCAGCGGCGCGCAGAGCGCGCCGCACATTTTGCCTCTCTTTCTACTCTTTAAAAGATTGGGAGGTATGGCGTTGGTGACGCCACACTCCTGCATGACATCACTCGCTTCATCTGCAACGCACAGTGTCTCGACTCCCCCGCCTCCTTTACAAGGGGGCCCACTGAGGCTCTGTCGCCCAAGGGTCCATAAAAACCTGGAGCCGGCCCTGCACACACGCATACATACACATGGATCACACACATATACACGCACGCATACACTGAATAAACATGTCTGGTATCCTTAGTGGCTGCTTGCACACTGCAGTATTTTTCATGGGCCTCCGGGCCATGGATTTGGCAGTTCCATAGACTTCTTTGTGCACAAAGCTGTGAATTTTGCAGTCTCCATAGAAGTCTAATCCACTGCCTGGAGACTGTAGTGTTACTATAGTGTGCAAGAAGCCTTACTGAGCAGCAATATTGGTCAGGGGAAAACTGCCTCATAGTAAGATTGTCATTATTTCTTACTATACAGGGAGCTTTCATCAGTGAAGCCCTACAATAGATAGTTGTGTAACTGTATACCAATTTTACTCTTTTGTCGATGAACTACTTATACATTATACTGGAGGGAGGGGGGAAGGGTTACACTATGTTGTTAATTGGGTCTAAATCAGTGGCATAACTAGGAATGATGGGGTCCTGTGGCGAACTTTTGACATGGCCCCCTTCCCCGACGCTGAAGACCCTGACCAACCTGCCTGCCCGCATTCCTGCGCACACTATTATACCCCATAGTGGCCCCTGTACACAGTATTATACCCCATAGTGGCCCCTGCACACAGTATTATACCCCATAGTGGCCCTGCACAAAGTATTATACACCATAGTGGCCACTGCACACAGAATTATACCTCATAGTGGCCCCTTTACCCAGCATTATGCCCCATTGTGGCCCCTTCACCTAGGATTATGCCTCATTGTGGCCCCTTCACCCAGCATTATGCCCCACTGTGTACACCCATGAACAATTATTATACTCTGGGGGCTTTTCAGAACCCAGAGCATAATAATCAGAGACCCGGGAGGGATACAAACATAAAAAAACCCTACTTACTTACCTATCCCTGGCTTCGCTGTAGCTCCCGCTGATGGCGGCCATCTTCAATGACGTTCGGGATGTCACGTGACCAGTCATGTGAAGTCAGGGAGGTCACACAAGTAGGCCCAAAGCGAGAGGTAAGTAACACAGTTTTTTATGTTCCCTTACCTCTCCTGGGCCTCTGGTCATTATATTCGGGGGTCTTTTCAGACCCTCGAGTATAATAATACTGTTTGTGGGGTCCGCAGTGTCACTTACCGATCTTGGCCGCTGCCAGGATCAGTAACTAAATAGGGCCTGTTACCGTCTGGAGTAAACTCCAGCCATTAACGGCCTGTTAAAAAAAAAAACAACGCAGCGGTAGTGGTCCCCTAATGTCCCGGACCCTGTGGCAGCTGCTACTGCTGCTATCCCGGTAGTTACACCCCTGGTGTAAATGTATATGTTTGTGTAAGGTGCATACATTTTAATTTTTGATAAAAAATAGTTCAAAAAATAGTTATAATAGTTTATACTACATAATATGTATTGAATATATAAAATCAATAAAAAAGTAATAATAAAAATAATAAAATAATAAAAAAAAGTTGTTCACATCAATGTTACGACAAATTACTAAAATGTCAAAATAATAAAAATTTAAAGTGGAAAAAAGATTTACTGTAGCGCTCTCAAAATGTCAATTTCAGTGTGACACTGAAAATTTTACTTTAGCATAACCAACAATTTAATAAATTTTCCACGAGCGAAGCCGCTAGCTATTCTACTAGTAAAAGTTATATTTTAACCTATGTATTTTTGTTTTGGATTACACCCTTCTGGTTTAATATTAAAATACGGGATTCTAATTATAGAATTCCTTTAATAAAAATTCAAAATAGTGCCCCCAATTTTTTTTCTAAAATTCACCTTATTCTGACACCCATTTTAACAAATCTGTAAAAATTACATTGTTCTCTGAATAAAACCTAATGGTAGAATCATGTTAATATTTTCGAAACTGTTTGCCTTGTGTGTAATACCTTCTATGTCTCTAGAGCAGAGAATAAAGATAAGGGAAGAAATTGAGATTTTTGGGGGATAGAAGAAGTTTTACAGGTTTAGGCAAGGTGTTTTTTTCCATTCTGTTTTGATTTTTTTGTCTTTATGTATCATTTAATTATTCATCATCCTTTAACTAGATCAAGGTACTTCTAGACATGAGCGGTATTATTCTTTATAGTGTACAGGAAAATGTATTCAATGATTATGTTGTGTGCCACAGATTAAATATCATATTCCTCAATTACTTGCCCTACTCCAAGCTATAAATGTCAGGAATAATATAAAGCATTGAATAAGCATATTAAAAGCAATCTAAAAATGCACGAACAGCTTGTGAATTTATAATGCTACTGACATTTTTCGAAGGTTTTTGAAATTGAATAATCTGACTATGATTCAGACACCCAACTCATCATTCTAATATGTGACCGTGTTCTTTTCATTACTGCCCATTTTGTGGTAATTGCTGTGACCAAAGGGGTCATTCAAGCCTAGACATGAAATAAATTCTACAAGCAGCCATTAACTGTGGCCATTTTCTTGACAGACACATACCGCTTAAGACATCAGTCCTGTAAATCAGCTAGCTATCAGGAATTTTAATATGATGCCCATCTGTCTTAGTTTATAAAATGATGTTACCTTTTACAAAACTGATTTATGTGGATGGCAAAGGCACATATAAAGGATATTTTATATAGAGTACATGGCTAAATAAAAGTAGATTACATGACTATACTATATAAAGGCTTATTTCCAAGGGTTTCACTAAACCATGGGAAGATAAAGGTCATGTGTCCATCTTTCATTCATGTAATAATTTAAAAACTCATATTTTATTTTATTTTTTTTAAATGATGGCAAAAAACATGAATTTTATTAAAAGGGTTTTCCTATGACAGTCATATATGGCATATCCACATCATGTGCCATAAATGTCTGATAGATTAAGTGCCACCTTTCGCTTCCAGTTTTCAAGAAAAAGGAAAAAAGAAACCTGCCCAATCTTGCCATTACCGGGTGGCCACACAGTGATAAGCCTGTGACAGTAACAGATAAACAGGGACTACATTATGAATATACTAAAACATGCTATGGGAGCAGGACTGTGACTGCAGCTTCAAAAGTGAATGGCGAACTTCCAGCGGCAACGATGTAGGAGCATGGCTTTGGGAGCTCGAACCAACAGAACCTCGCAAAAACTAAGCTTGCTATGAAGATTGCATAGCCGCAGAATAGTGACTGGATTATATAGACTGATGCTGAATACACCTATGACAGTACCTCCAAGGCATATAGGGTAAGATTTGGCCACGTGTCCAATTTGTCAATCTGGAAATTGAACAGGAAAGACCCATCACTCAGTATCAGGAGATGTGTTGACAGATATTCATCAACCATGTGAGTCAAAGTCTGAGCTAGGAAACAGTATGGGTACACACAGAATTTCGCAGGTACCTGCTATTAGTTGATACTTCCTAGTGAAGCTCCTCTGCTGTGATGATATCAGTTTGTTTGCTGTGCTTCTGACTTGTTAACTGGGTTTCTGCTTGCTTGGCGGATTTTTGCTCTCAGACCTGACGTTGGCCTGGGCACGTTTATCCCTTTGATTATTCCCTCTTGATTTGACATTTCTATGTGAATGTGACTGTGAAATCTAGTTTTCTGCATTTTGGGGGGAATTGCTCCAGTTGGGGTCAGTAGGGCAATCCACAGCTAGTAGGACAATCTATCTCGGTCTACTTATTAAATGCTCTCAATGAGGCCCAGCAAGGAATTGAAGGAGAGGACACATGGGGTAATCTCAACACCATGTGGATGTGAAATAGAGCAAGGAAATTGCTTGTGCGGGATGTCCCAGAGATTCTGCACTTCCTCAGGGTGGCAAGCAAAAAGTCCTTTAGAGGTGATCATACATCTTTTCTGCATCTAGGTTAAGAAGAAGCCCCGAAAAGTCATTTTTTGCCAACTCGTATATAAGGTCTATGATGCACCATGTGTTGTTACCTGCCTGCCTATTAGTTACAAAATCCACTTGGCCTTTGTGAATCAGACCTAGGAGAATTGTGCCCAACCCATTGGCCAGCATTTTCGTAAAGACTTTTTTTTTTTTTTAACTCAGTTTATTGAAGTGTTAAAAACAGTACAAACATAAATCCTTGAAATTCAGTAGGATGAAAGACATGATGCCTGCACAAGACAAACATACATTAATCAGTTGTGCATTGGAAACATCATGGAGTAAGGGATCTGTAGATCTCAGAATCTTTTATTGACAACCAGGAAGATTTCTGGCTTTTTGCAGTGATGCAAAGAAGTCAGGAGAAAGACGTTACCCTTGTGCCTTGCATCTTGCAATATGCTTGGCAAGAATGGTTGGGGTGGAACACCTGGTGGTGGTTTCTCAGGGACTCTATATACCTGCAATACAGCAAAGGTGGGTGATTTGATCAAGGAACATTTCTTTGAGCCATTTTTCAGTAACACTGCAGGTTTTACTGCTTTCAACCCTCTACGATAACCTGAGAATTCTAATGTTTGGCATGTCTTGTCTGATGAGGCCATATCTTGGTTTTAGAGTGTCTTGGCGAACAGGCGTTTTCAACAGATTTTGATTTAGTTGCCAATGGCACACCCTCATGTGTCGGTTGTCGGAGCACAGGGTCAGTGTAACAAAGGCAGTTGACTAAATGCCAAGAATGCTACCTATAAATATAAGCTAATGGGTAGTGTGAGGATGCTGATAAAAGGTTAAAAAGTAAACTTTTTTTAAAAAGTAAACTTTTAAAAAGTAAACTTTTATAGTGGTCAGGTTAAAGACTTATTGGTCATAAGTCAAATAGGCTACATTTCTGTATAAATTTCCAAAACATTATGGAGCAGTTGCGTAATTCAGCTGGGGAGGGGTGTGTGTATTGCTTAGAGGGACTGTCTATCTATGGCATCCTGTGGTTGGATATTAAAGTCACTCCTGAGCACCAGCGCAGATCGTTGTAGCCGTGACAATCTAAAGCCCTTGCAGGGAAGGATATTGGGATGTGTTTTGGCGCAAACATTACATAAGCATACCTCCCAACTGACCCAGATTCTGCGGGACAGTCCCGGATTGTGGGTTACGTCCCAGGTCCTGCGGTCCTGGTGCGGAGGACGCAGAGGGGCTAACTTCAATATTGAATGAAGCAGGAGCTATCTGCGGACAGCTTCTGCTTCACCGCTGTGCTCCCCATGCACTCTGGCCTTGAGAACTGTAGGCGCTATGTGAAGACGTCATTCACATTGCGCCTACAGCTCCCAGAACACTCTGGGAGGAGACTGCAGACAGAGTGGCAGGGGAGCGAGGTAATTATCTTTTTTATGTTAAACTTTATGTGCAATTTGAGGGGGAACATTAATCTGGAGGGTGATGAAGGGGGGCATGAAACTGGGGACAGATGTGGTGGGCATGAAACTGGGGGCAGACATAGGGGGACAAGAAACTGAGGGCAGATGGGGGGGGGGCATGAAACTGGTGGCAGTGATGGAGGGGGGGCATGAAACTGGTAGAAGTGTGTTAGGACAGTGCGGTAGATGCGGCCAAGGGGTCGGGTCGCAGCCTGTTCTTCTGTTGTGGTGCCGTAACACACTGTCATTCCCTCCTTTTTGCTGACAGTCCAGCATAGCAGGGGTTAAGTCCTTGCAGCCAGGTGGGCGTCTTGAGACCATCCTTCCCCTATTTAATGAGGCAGGTGAGTCAGCCCACTGCCCTAGCCTCAATTCTGAATAATGTGTGTAGTGTAACAGCTGCATGTGTGACTGCTCTTTTGTCCCTGCAGCAACTGTGTATTTATTGTGCATTTTCCAGTGCTGTTGCTTTATAGTTGGCCTTAGTTAGAATGTTCCCTTTAGATAGAATCACACTTTTAGTTTCCTTTGGTCAGCAAGCTGTTTGTTATAGGTAGCACTGGTAGCACACACTCTTATACGGTCTCAGTCTAGCTCAGGGGTTCTGACTAGACTTCCTATTTCTTTAGTGGCTGCTCTGAGCTGCGGAGGCTGTCTCTGTGCTGCTAACAGAGTTTACCCAGATGGTAGTGTAGTCCAGCAGTGATGCTAACTGATGGGCTTAGTTCACACCAGGGTAGCTCTGCGGCTCAGAGCCCAGTTGGGCTCCACGGGTTATTGTTTGTTTAGTTTTTTTTTTAGTCAACCTGCTGACTGTAACACAGTGATGGAGAGGGATATGAAATTGGGAGCAGATAGAGGGGGAACATTAAACTAGTGGTAGATTAAGGGGGGTTATTAAACAGCGGACAGATGAAGGTGGAGTATCAAGCTGGTGGCAGATGAAAGGGGTATTAAACTGGTGGCAAATGGAGGGGGTGGGACATTAAATAGGGGGGATTAAGAGGGACATTAAACTGGGGACAGCTGGAGGGAGACATTAAAAAATGGGGGTCATTGAATGGAGACATTAAGCTGGGGGCAATTGGAAAGGGACATTAAACTGGGGAAATCATGTCAGGCTCTAGTTGCCCACAGTTTAATGTCACCCTCCAGCTACCCCTACGGTTTAATGTCCCCCTTCAGCTTCCCCCAGTTTAATGTGCCCCTCTAACTGCCTCCAGTTTAATGTCAACCTCCAGATAACCCTATGTTTTAACATCCCCCTCCAGCTGCCCCCAGTTTAATGTCCCCCTCTAGATGCCCCCTAGTTTAATGTCACCCTCCAGCTGCCCACTTGATTTAATGTCCCCCTCCAGCTGCCCCAGTTTAATGTCACCCTCCATTCTCAATTTCTTAAATCTGACTAAATTCCTATTGCATGCAAACTATTCAGAACTGTGCTCTATATGATGCAGTATGATGACTCACAGAACTACATTATGTCCAGCTGGGCAGCTGTAGGTGTGTCCCATCTTCTACTTATCTGTGTCCTTTTGGTGCAGATAGAGCTGAATACAGTGGTGAAGCCATCTGCTTCCTGCTTCACCATTCAGTCCCTGTCTCTGGTCCCGGTAGCTTGGAATCAGGCATTGACAATGTAGTAACATCCCAAGTTGTCAGCAACAGAGACCTGAGTGAACTGTGGGGTAACAGAATGAAGTGAGCATTATCTTTTTTCTATTGTACATTTTAATATGGGGGCCCAAAACGGGGGCTTAACAGACTGGGGAACAAGAATGGTGCATTGTAGTGTGAGGGCTGCAGTGAGGGGATAATAAAGTAGGCCACAATGAGAGGATTTTACTGAGACCACAAGAAGGGGACATTACAATGTGGAGAAAAAAATGAGGCAACATTATACTGCTAGACACAATAAAGGGCATTATAGCATGAGAAAGCATTATACTATGAAGAGGCCACAATGAGTGAGCATTATATTGTTTGGGGTTACAATGAGAAAGCATTAATCATTGTGGGGGCCACAAGGGAGACATTATACTGTGTGGAGTCACAAGGGAACATGATACTGTATGAGGTCACTAAGAGGCATACTACCCTTTCAGGGCTACTTAAGGGGTTTTATACAGTCTGGAGACACAAATGAACTGGATGGGATTGAATGGGGCACAAAGCGACCATAGATGGAATTAGTGGAATGTCTTAGGCCTGGTCCACATCTGTGTTCAGTATTCAGTTCAGGAAGTCTGCTTGGCAACCTCCTGAACAGAATACTGAATGCATTAAAAAGCACGTGGACGACATAGACTATAATGTGGTCCTTGTGTTTTCCGCGTGTTTTCCTTCAAGAACTACTTTCTTCTACGCATGACTCGTGCGGACACTGTGCAGAAAACACATGGACCCCATTATAGTCTATGTGGTCCGTGTGCTTTCATTGCTCACCACTTTTTAATGCCTTCGGTATTCCGTTCAGGGGGTCCCCAAGCAAACTTCCCAAACAGAATACCAAACGCAGATGTGAACCAGGACTGTGTATGTAAACCTGCCAATGTGCACTCCGCGCACTGCATATTTTGTTCTTTTGGTCATTTTGCACAATCCACTCATTGGCTTTGGTTCAAAAAAATGCAACAAAATATGCAACAAAAAACCCTGTGTTTCCTCAACGTGGGGCCTCAGCCCTAAAATGTTTTACCATATGATAGCCAATAGAATGGGCAAAATCTCCAAGTACAGCTATATGCAGGCATAAAAGTAATGCACAATTAAAGCATTCCTAAGCAGATAATTCTCACATTTTGTAGTATATTTAATAGAAATACACGTTCCACTAAAATAAAAAAATTAAATAACTATTTCTATGACAAATGGGAAAAAGGAATGTTGTACTATAACCTTTATTTATTGCATTATAACTTACAGTGTTCAGAAAGAACTAATAAAATATTAGCAGATTAATGCTGAGAATACATTGGATAAAGTACACTTAGAGACAGGAGTGATGTTTCACTCTAGTATTATAGTTGGCACCTGCATTGACAAATAAAAATCCCTGCTGTTTTAAAAACAGAAAGTACCAAGTAGTTATGAAAATTGCATTGGCACATTGTGTAAAAATACTACATAGCTTCCATTATCACAGCATGAGAGCACCAGTAATTTTGCAAATTGACAATACATAGATAAATAGGCTATTTGAGACTAGAGACAATACTATTATTCTTGCATGAAGTGAATGCATACACACGAAAATCCTGAGGGTTTTCTTTGTAATAAGGCTTGTTTTATCATGAATCGCTAAACCTTTTATTTAAACATTAGCGTATTGGATGTTTTTCTCTAATGTTTTCATTGATGTCAACCTAGATTGAGGAGTTAATTTACAGTCAAAAGTAAAATTATGTCTTTCTGTGTCTTGAATGAGTACTATAATGATAAATATATTTAACAGTCAGACTTAGGAGACGCTTATTAGTAGTGGCACAAAACAGTAAATGTAGATTATGATGTTAATCTGTTTTCCCTTAGTCCCAACAGCAGCACAATACTGGGATATTTCTGCCCCTGTGTGCTGGTAGGACAGAATGGAATTTTTATGAACAAATGGTTAAATATTAACCCCTCCTCAATATAAGAAAGGAAGTACCAACCCTCCCAGCATGTAATTACAAAGACAAATACATAACACATAGGGGGCCACACGGTGGCTCAGTGGTTAGCACTGCAGCCTTGCAGCGCTGGAGTCCTGGTGTTCAAATCCTGCCAAGGGCATAAAACTATCTGCAAAGAGTTTGTATGATCTCCCCGTGTTTGCATTCCAAAGACATACTGATAGGGAAAATGTACATTGTGATCTCTGTGTGGGGCTCACAATCCACATTTAAAAAAAAAATAAAAAAATACATAACACATAGAGAGGGAGCCTTGTGCTGCTGTTGGGACTAAGGGAAAACAGATTAAATGGGTATTCCCACGTCGCATACTCACCAGTCTTCACTCCTGTAAAATCTTCTTTCTTCCTGGTTTCTTGCATCATTTGGTGGGCAGGGTTTCACATGCAACCTGCCATTTAGCTCCGCCCCCAAATTCACATGTAGCTCCGCCCACCCATATTGGACTATGAAGTACAGGCAGCAGCAACTCCATTCTGTGTTGCATACAGAGACTGCCTGTCTCTGCCATAATGAACACAATTGAATTAGCTAGCCTGATAACTGGGAGAACAGAAGAAATGAAAGCAGCTCATCTCCCCTATCTGATAGCAGGAAGCTAGGTCATGTGGTGTAGACACAGGAATAGCTAGAAACACAGGCTCACTCCTGTGCACTTAGCCCCTCCTCCCTCCCCCCTGAGAGCAGGCAGATACATCACTTGACTTTTGTGCAGGTAAGTCAAGGGCTGTGTCAACAATGAATTCAATAAAGTAAGATAGTGAACAAACAAAGCAGTTTTGCTGAAGCAGTGTATTTAGGAAAAGTCTTACATCCACATTAACAAGCAGTATAGATAGGACCCTTGTGATGGGAAAACCCCTTTAACATCATAAACTACACTTCCCTTCTGTCCTACCAGGAGCTCAAAACTGGAAATTTAGCAAGAAGAACCCTATGGAGGACCCACTTGAAAAATAGAATTTAAAACGGAACGGCCAAAGGAAATGGCCTCCATACCCCAGTATTAAATCTATAATGATTTTCAAAAGGTATAGAAACAGCTTCAAGAAGCTGCAGAACTTAAAGGAAGAGTTCTCTGAATATAAATTCTGAGACATTTGGCAAGATCCAGGAATTAATTTTTAAATACCTCTGGGGTTGACGAACTGAGATAGAAGAATGGTATAGAAATAATTTGGTTCAAGTTAGAATATGAGGGTACCTTAGGGAACGAAACCTAGAAGAAACCTCAATTACAATCTATCCTGATGGAAGGATATGTGAGGTTCTATTGAAAACAAGGCCTGAAGTTCTCCAACTCTCTTAGCTGAGGTTATAGCCAATAAAAACACTGTTTTTAGTGTAAGAAATTTAACATGAACCTCTCTCGGAGGCTGTAAGGGTGAATCACATAACCCCTTCGAAATTATAGACAAATCCCATTGGGGAATTGAATGGGTAACAGGCGATCTGAGCCTGGATGAACACTTAAAAAAACCCAGCAGGTTTATTGAAAACTGCTTACCTAAGCAGTCTGACAAGGCTGAAACTTGAGCCTTCAAAGTGGAAGGACTAAGGCCTTTGTCTAAGCCACCCTGAACCAATTCCAGGATCTCTGGAATGGAAGAATCAGAGTTCTCAAAGCCTTTGCTGGATGCCAAGGAGATGAAGATTTTACGAGTCCTGGCATAGTTCTTATTCGTAGACTATGCTCTAGTGAGGGGATATCATCACTCCATAAGGAGAGAACCACCATTTAGGTGTGTGGAGTCTTATTAAGCCATGAGCGCTCCATTGTGCAAAGGAACATGGGAAGAATATGCAAATCTGACTTCCATGATGTAATTGGAAAGCCAGTGCCTTAAGTATGCACACCAATAGAGGGCGCTAACTGAGAATTTGCAAGTCTATCTTCCATGATGTAATTAGGAAGACAGAGTCTCAGTCAAGCAAACCTATAGCGGGTACTCCCTTTATCATCATACCGACCCTCTCAGAGGCCTTTGTTTGCAATGATGCTGGGATTTTGCCATATACAGTCTCTCAGCTGAGAGGACCCAAGTCCCAAATTGCTCCTCAGCTACTGGGAAGAGTGTCTTCAACCTCCTGGATAACACACAGGACTTCTCTGGGTGTTTCCACTTGATGGACATAGGTCCTTTCAGCATTTAGTTCACTTTGAAGGCCCTAGGCCCCCTATAAGGGAAATTAGAGACTTCCTCATGGTCAACATCATGGTCCCCTGCTCTGATGGACTTCAATAATCTCAGAATTTTATCCAGAAGAAAAAGCAGTTTTGCTGTATCCATATCTGAACTCTCAGATGAAGAATTAGTTTCATCTACGATCCTGAACTCCTCATCAGATCGTGTGACAGAAGCGGATGCCTCTAGGCCTCTCAGACAAGTGAGTTATAGACTCTTTCAAGTCCTTCATGGTGTCCTGAACATACTCCTTGATCCAAATAACCACATTTCCAGTTGTGGATTTTAGAGGGTTCTTTTGGGTGGCACTGGCGGCATGTATTGAATTTGTAACCGTCAGGTAAGGGAATTTCACAGGATCGACAGGTTAGATGTTTGCGCCTAGACGGCGACTTACCTGAAGGACTCATCACCACCAGATGCAGAGGATGACATCTTACCACAACAACAGTACAAGTCTGTTGAACTAAAATGCACAGCATGCACATTCACTGCCAAACATAGAGGCAGAGGAAAGAAAGCACCATTCTTAGGGCCCCTTCACACTACGGATACGCTGCCTGATTCTGAATGTTAAAACACGGTCAGAATCAGCGTGTATGAAGCAGATCCCATTCATTTCAATGGGGAGCCGGCATACGAGCGATCCCCATTGAAATGAATGGGCTGCTTTTTACTCTACGAGCGCTCCCATTGAAGTGAATGGGAAGCGCTCACGCGTACGGCTCGTACTGAGTCGAGCGCCGGGCCCCTTCACACGGTGAGCCGTACTCGTGAGCGCTTCCCATTCACTTCAATGAGAGCGCTCGTAGAGTAAAAAGCAGCCCATTCATTTCACTGGGCAGCGCTCGCATGCCGGCTCCCCATTGAAATGAATGGGATCTGCTTTATACGTGCTGATTCGGACCGTGTTTTAACGTTCAGAATCAGGCAGCGTATCAGTAGTGTGAAGGGGCCCTTATATCGAAAAAAATGGAGAGCAAGGACGCTCTCAATACCTATGACAGGTTACACAGAAAGTAAAAGCCATTCATTTCTCTTCACGTTTTTTTTTTTTTTTTTTTTTTTAAACTGCCCTACACAGATTTTAGGTAAAAAATGGCAGAGGTTAAGGAAAAAAAGATTTCCTAGCAGTTTAACCCATCCCATTGACAATACAGGCAGGGGGAGAAAGGAGAGACCTGACTCTGGAGACCTGAAGGAGGTTCAATAATATCATCACATAAGCAAGCCAGCGTACTTGGATTCCAGTGTCCCTACACAAGGGAGCTGAACAGAAAAAGCAGGAAATGCCATGCATTGCAAAAAACCCCCCAAAACAAGCGATGTAAAGCTTACATAGTTGCAAGGGTTCAGTGCGAACACTAAAGTCAATGGACTTGTCTGCACACCCATTATAAGCAACATCTGAAAAAAACACATTAGGAGTTGGTACTAACTTCCTTAAATTAGGGAGGGGGAGGGGTTAATATTTAAGCATTTGTTTGTTCATTAAAAATTCCATTCTGTCTTACTATCACACAGTGGAAGAAATTCCCCAGTATTGTGCTGCTGGTGGGATAGAAGGGAAGCCTGACTTCTGCAAATTTTCATTATGACATGTCAATACGGTAATTAGAGGGGTTTATTTATTTTTTCAGAAAAGTCCTCTGACAATAAGATGATTACAGAATGTCCTGCTAGTGGGAGGCCCTATTGAACAGTTGTAATTATTAAAGGGGTATTCCAAGATTACTGCAAAGGCCCCACTTGCAGAAATGCAGAATTTTTTGTTGCAGATTTTGCTGCGGTTTTTTGAGCCAAAATCAGGAGTGGGTTTAACAGAAGGGAAATGTCTAAGTGCTTCCTATATATTTTCCAATCCCTTTCATGCCACTCCTGGCTTTGGCTCAAAAGAACCACAGCAATATCTGCAACAAAAAATGCTGCTTTTCTGCAATGTGGGGCTTTAGCCTTAAGGCTGGAACTGCTTGTTATATGAATGAATAAACATAACTGAGAACCTTGGTTTGTGTTTGGACCCTGAACCATTCCTCATATTGTCAGGTTCATGCAATACTTCCTGGTTTACACTTCCCTGTTATGGGAGTATCAGACAGCCCCAGCATCTGGCCACTGTACCTCTAGCAGTTTTTCATTCACACCCACATTGACATAATCTTCATAATTTGGAATCTACATTCTACCACATTGCATTTGAAATGTAACAACAGAGGTGCACTAGATGTGTATACTGTCAAGTTTAATGCAAGGGTTTGAACAAAAATATCCTGTGAAACATTAACAAATTACAACTATCTTTCTAGGATGTCAAAAGTAATTGGACAAATTAACATTAGTGAAATATAATGTACTGCCAGAATAAACACTTGAATAAAGTTTTCTATTTTTTTTTTTTTATTAAAAACCATTAATTAAAAACAAGGCCTCTTGCCAATTTTCATACACGTATCAGATTTCCCACATGCAAATTCAGAGAACATTCACTCACCCTCAAGGCCATTTTAGGTGCTTATTGCTAAATAAGAGTGTTCATTTGTATTTGTAGTGTCAGAACTAATTTGTTGCCACAATTAAACATATAAATGTACACCTTTCAGGGAGGAAGTACAGGGAATCTGAATATTTCTGCTATAAGTGTAGATGTAAGCAATTTCCTATATACTGTAACTTGTAGGATCTTGAATACTAAATAAGTGATTTCCTACATGACCTTATGATTAGAGATGAGCGAACACTAAAATGTTCGAGGTTCGAAATTCGATTCGAACAGCCGCTCAATGTTCGTGTGTTTGAACGGGTTTCGAACCCCATTATAGTCTATGGGGAACAGATACTCGTTAAGGAGGAAACCCAAATCCGTGTCTGGAGGGTCACCAAGTCCACTATGACACCCCAGGAAATGATGCCAACACCTCTGGAATGACACTGGGACAGCAGGGGAAGCATGTCTGGGGGCATCTAACACACCAAAGACCCTCTATTACCCCAACATCACAGCCTAACAACTACACACTTAACACACTCAATACCACCTCTCTGACGGTAGGAAAACACCTTGAAACATGTGTATTTGGCACTTGCAGTGAGGAGAGCTTGTCACCAGCAGTGAATTTGGCCCTTGTAGTAAGTTGAGGTTGGCACCAACATTTGTTTTGAAAATCAGGGTGGATTGAGCCTCTAACCAGCAGAGTTTGGGCAAATTCATGGTGGAGGGAGCCTCTAAACACCCCAGTTTGGGCAAATTCATGGTGGAGGGAGCCTCTAAAAACCCCAGTTTGGACCAATTCATGGTGGAGGGAGCCTCTAAAACCCCAGTTTGGACCAATTCATGATGGAGGGAGCCTCTAAACAGCCCAGTTTGGGCAAATTCATGGTGGAGGGAGCCTCTAAAAACCCCAGTTTGGACCAATTCATGGTGGAGGGAGCCTCTAAACAGCCCAGTTTGGACCAATTCATGGTGGAGGGAGCCTCTAAAAACCCCAGTTTGGACCAATTCATGGTGGAGGGAGCCTCTAAACAGCCCAGTTTGGACCAATTCATGGTGGAGAGAGCCTCTAACCAGCAGAGTTGTGGGAAAACAGGGTGGAGGGAGCCTCTAACCAGCAGAGTTGGTGGAAATCAGGGTGGAGGGAGCCTCTAACCAGCAGAGTTGTGGGAAAGCAGGGTGGAGGGAGCCTCTAACCAGCAGAGTTGGTGGAAATCAGGGTGGAGGGAGCCTCTAACCAGCAGAGTTGGTGGAAATCAGGGTGGAGGGAGCCTCTAACCAGCAGAGTTGTGGGAAAGCAGGGTGGAGGGAGCCTCTAACCAGCAGAGTTGTGGGAAAGCAGGGTGGAGGGAGCCTCTAACCAGCAGAGTTGTGGGAAAGCAGGGTGGAGGGAGCCTCTAACCAGCAGAGTTGGTGGAAATCAGGGTGGAGGGAGCCTCTAACCAGCAGAGTTGGGGGAAATCAGGGTGGAGGGAGCCTAGTATTAGCAGAATTGTGCAACGCTTATGGTGGATGAGTATGAGGATGCGGAGGAATTGGAGAGGTTGAGTACAGACATGGAGTTTCATGTTGGGGTGCTTTACACAGGTGGGCACAAAAATGAAGGCTCTATCCAGTGGTGGTTCATTTTTATCAAAGTGAGCCGGTCGGCACTCTCAGCTGACAGACGGGTGCGCTTGTCAGTGATGATGCCACCGGCTGCACTGAACACCCTCTCAGATAGGACGCTGGCGGCAGGACAGGACAGCACCTCCAAGGCATATAGGGCAAGTTCAAGCCACAGGTCCAACTTCGACACCCAATACGTGTAGGGCGCAGAGGGGTCAGAGAGGACAGGGCTGTGGTCGGAAAGGTATTCCCGTAACATGCGCCTATACTTCTCACGCCTGGTGACACTAGGACCCTCCGTGGCGGCACTTTGGCGAGGGGGTGCCATCAAGGTGTCCCAGACCTTAGACAGTGTGCCCCTCGTTTGTGTGGACCGGTGAGAACTTGGTTGCCTACTGGAGGAACTGCCCTCCCTGCCGCCAACGTCACATGCTGGAAACATCTCCATCATATTCTGCACCAATTGCCTGTGGCAAGCATTGATGCGATTGGCCCTCCCCTCTACCAGAATAAAAGACGAGATGTTGTTTTTATACCGGGGGTCAAGGATAGCAAAGATCCAGTACTGGTTGTCCTCCATGATTTTGACAATACACTTGTCGGTTGTAAAGCACCCCAACATGAACTCAGCCATGTCTGCCACAGTGTTAGTTGGCATGACTCCTCTGGCCCCACCGGAAAGTTCAATCTCCATTTCCTCCTCATCCTCCATGTCTACCCATCCGCGCTGCAACAATGGGACGATTCGAAGTTGCCCGGAAGCCTCCTGTATCACCATCACATCATCGGACAACTCTTCTTCCTCCTCCTCCTCCTCCTCCTCCTCCATTAAACGCGATGAAGCGGACAGATGTGTGGACCTACTCTCCAGCTGTGACGGATCGGATGCTATCCCTAACTCCTCTGTGTGATCTGAGTTATCCCTGATGTCAATCAGGGATTCTCTCAGAACACACAAGAGCGGGATTGTAAGGCTCACCATCGCATCCTCAGAGCTCACCCTCCTTGTGGACTCCTCAAAGACCCGTAGGATGTCACAAAGGTCTCTCATCCATGGCCACTCATGGATGTGAAACTGAGGCAGCTGACTTTGTGGCACCCGTCAGTGAAATGTAGCGTCCCTGTCCGCATGCACTTGTCCACGCGTCGGTGGTCAAGTGGACCTTTGTGCAAAGCGCGGAACTAAGGGCCCGCCTGATGTTGTGACACGTGCTGGTGCAAGGCGGGGATGGCACACCGGGAGAAGTAGTGACGGCTAGGGACGGCATAGCGAGGTGCCGCAGTTGCCATCAGGTCCAGGAAGGCGGGAGTTTCAACAAGCCGGAACGCCAACATCTCCTGGGCCAGCAGTTTAGCGATGTTGGCGTTCAAGGCTTGCGCGTGTGGGTGGTTAGCAGTGTATTTCTGCCGCCGCTCCAATGTCTGAGAGATGGTGGGTTGTTGTAAAGAAGCGCCTGATGGTGCCTGTGATGGTGCAGGAGAAGGAGATAAGACAGGAACAGGGGAGGATGAGGGAGAAGTCAACAAAGTGGCGGAGGCAGATGAAGTGGTGTCCTGGCTCGTCCTCTGGAGTGCATCGCCAGCACAGTCAGCAGTGGCAGTGGCAGAGGCAGAGGCAGTGGCAGAGGCAGTGGCAGTGGCGTGAACGGCAGGCGGCCTTTGTCCTGCCGTTGCTGCCTGCCACTGATTCCAGTGCTTGGATTCCAAATGACGGCGCATTGAAGTGGTGGACAGGTTGCTCTTCTCAGAGCCCCTAATCAATTTCGAGAGGCAAATTGTGCAGACAACACTATATCTGTCCTCGGCGCATTCCTTGAAAAAACTCCACACCTTCGAGAAACGTTCCCTCGAGGTGGGAGTTTTTCGGGGCTGGGTACGAACTGGAACATCTTGGGAGATTCCGGGTGTGGCCTGGCTTCGCCTAAGCTGCTGACCTCTGCCTCTGCCTCTAGCTACCCTTTTTGGTGCTGCACCTGCCTCAACATCCACACTACTTTCCCCGCTTGACATCCCCCCTGTCCAGGTCGGGTCAGTGTCCTCATCATCCACCACTTCCTCTTCCAACTCCTGTCTCATCTCCTCCTCCCGCACAATGCGCCGGTCAACTGGATGCCCTGACGGCAACTGCGTCACATCATCGTCGATGAGGGTGGGTTGCTGGTCATCCACCACCAAATCGAACGGAGATGGAGGAGACTCTAGTGTTTGAGCATCTGGACACAGATGCTCCTCTGTTAGGTTCGTGGAATCGTGACGTGGAGAGGCAGGTTGAGGGACAATGAAAGGAGCGGAGAACAGCTCTGGGGAGCAGGGACAGTTGGGGTTATTGTTCTGTGAAGCTTGGGAATTTTGGGAGGAAGGAGGACAAGACTGTTGGGTAATAGGAGGAGAGGAGGCAGAGTCTGACTGGCTGCTGGACAATGTGCTGTAAGCGTTCTCTGACAGCCATTGCAAGACCTGTTCCTGGTTCTCGGGCCTACTAAGGTTTGTACCCTGCAGTTTAGTTAATGTGGCAAGCAACCCTGGCACTGTGGAGTGGCGCAATGCTTGCTGCCCCACAGGAGTAGGCACGGGACGCCCTGTGGCTTCACTGCTACCTTGCTCCCCAGAACCATTCCCCCGACCTCGCCCACGGCCTCGTCCACGTCCCTTTCCGGGAGCCTTGCGCATTTTGAATTCCCAGTTAGAAACTGGCACTATATACCAGTAGCAAAAATTGTGGGTGCACGTAACCCCAATATATTCTTTGAATTACCAGTCAGAAACTGGCACTATATAGCAGTAGCAAAAATTGTGGGTGCACATAACCCCAATATATTCTTTGAATTCCCAGTGAGACAATGGCACTGTATAGCAGTAGCAAAAATTGTGGGTGCACGTAACCCCCATATATTCTTTGAATTCCCAGTGAGACAATGGCACTATATACCAGTAGCAAAAATTGTGGGTGCACGTAACCCCAATATATTCTTTGAATTCCCAGTCAGACAATGGCACTATATACCAGTAGCAAAAATTGTGGGTGCACGTAACCCCAATATATTCTTTGAATTCCCAGTGAGACAATGGCACTGTATAGCAGTAGCAAAAATTGTGGGTGCACGTAACCCCCATATATTCTTTGAATTCCCAGTCAGACAATGGCACTATATACCAGTAGCAAAAATTGTGGGTGCACGTAACCCCAATATATTCTTTGAATTACCAGTCAGAAACTGGCACTATATAGCAGTAGCAAAAATTGTGGGTGCACATAGCCCCAATATATTCTTTGAATTCCCAGTGAGACAATGGCACTGTATAGCAGTAGCAAAAATTGTGGGTGCACGTAACCCCCATATATTCTTTGAATTCCCAGTGAGACAATGGCACTATATACCAGTAGCAAAAATTGTGGGTGCACGTAACCCCAATATATTCTTTGAATTCCCAGTCAGACAATGGCACTATATACCAGTAGCAAAAATTGTGGGTGCACATAACCCCCATATATTCTTTGAATTCCCAGTGAGACAATGGCACTATCTACCAGTAGCAAAAATTGTGGGTGCACGTAACCCCAATATATTCTTTGAATTCCCAGTGAGACAATGGCACTATATACCAGTAGCAAAAATTGTGGGTGCACATAACCCCCATATATTCTTTGAATTCCCAGTGAGACAATGGCACTGTATAGCAGTAGCAAAAATTGTGGGTGCACGTAACCCCCATATATTCTTTGAATTCCCAGTGAGACAATGGCACTATATACCAGTAGCAAAAATTGTGGGTGCACATAACCCCAATATATTCTTTGAATTCCCAGTGAGACAATGGCACTATATACCAGTAGCAAAAATTGTGGGTGCACGTAACCCCAATATATTCTTTGAATTCCCAGTCAGACAATGGCACTATATACCAGTAGCAAAAATTGTGGGTGTATATAGCCCCAATTCTATTGCTAGGGGACTTGCAGGGTATTTCTGAGGTGAAGGTGGGGGGGCACACCGTTGGAACGGGGATTTGGGGTGTATATATGGGGTATACGGGAATACACTGTCAGTGTGTTCCATTCAGGATCCTGGGAAAGCTGGGTTGCGGCGATTGAGCCCGTCAGTGCCACGTTACACTGACAAGCTTCTCCCTGGAATTGAAGTTATATGTAAGCCCAATATATTCTTTGAATTCCCAGTGAGACAATGGCACTATATGGCAGTAGCAAAAATAGTGGGTGTATATAGCCCCAATTCTATTGCTAGGGGACTTGCAGGGTATTTCTGGGGTGAAGGTGGGGGGGCACACCGTTGGAACGGGTATCGGGGGTATATATCGGGTATACGGGAATACACTGTCAGTGTATTCCATTCAGGATCCGCGGAAAGCTGGGTTGCGGCGATTGAGCCCGTCAGTGCCACGTTACACTGACAAGCTTCTCCCTGGAATTTAGCTCTTATAAGAGCTGTTGGTTGTCTTCTCCTTCCTATCCTAGCCTGTCCCTGCCTACCCAGAATCTAACCCCTAGCTAACTGGACGGAAACCTCCGTCCCCGGTGAATTGCAAGCTCAGAATGACGCGAAGCTGGGCGTCGCTGTTCTTTTAAATTAGAGGTCACATGTTTTCGGCAGCCAATGGGTTTTGCCTACTTTTTTCAACGTCACCGGTGTCGTAGTTCCTGTCCCAGGGAAGGTGGGAGGGGAATCGAGTAATGGCGCACTTTACCACGCGGTGTTCGATTCGATTCGAACATGCCGAACAGCCTAATATCCGATCGAACATGAGTTCGATAGAACACTGTTCGCTCATCTCTACTTATGATCCATATTGGGAACATACTTAGTAACATGGTGTAGGCTATTAGCAGGAATTGAATGGAGTTGGATGAGTCCCCAGATCAACTTCCTCTGGTGGGCCTTAGTCCCTTCAGTCCGATACTGTATTTAACCCATGGACATCCCTTCTCTCTCTGCTCAGTAACGTTATATGAGAATCAGGATGCAAACCTATAATATCTATAGGATAAAGGTTTAGAGTGGAAATATAGGATCTAAAAGAAGGACAATAAGAGGCAATAGAGTGGAAATGTAGGATCTACACAAGGGACTATGTACTATGTCCAAAATGAAGTAATGCTCAATAACACTAAATTAAGTGATAGCAACACACAATGTCCCCAAATATAAAAAGAGCAATGCACAAGATATGTAAATGGGAAAAACAATAAATAACATTACTAACTGATATGTGTATTAGTAAAGAAATTGATCAACAACATATGATCAGAGCCGTTTTGACTGTCATATGGATAGGGCATTAGATTCTGACATCATCAGAAATGAAGAGAAGGTGTTGGACAGGGAAATGGCCGACAGACATGTGCAGTTTGCGATTTTGGATGAAGACACGAAGGTGAAGCGGGAGAAGAAGATGGAGGTGTCTCTGGAAAGTTTTCAGATAGTACAGGGGACGCCCTCAGTGCTCTCTGAAAACTCATTTACAGTCCTATGAAAAAGTTTGGGCACCCCTATGAATCTTAATCATTTTTAGTTCTAAATATTTTGGTGTTTGCAGCAGCTATTTCAGTTTGATATATCTAATAACTGATGGACACAGTAATATTTCAGGATTGAAATGAGGTTTATTGTATTAACAGAAAATGTGCAATATGCATTAAACCAAAATTTGACCGGTGCAAAAGTATGGGCACCCTTATCATTTTATTGATTTGAATACTCCTAACTACTTTTTACTGACTTACTGAAGCACAAAATTGGTTTTGTAACCTCAGTGAGCTTTGAACTTCATAGCTAGGTGTATCCAATCATGAGAAAAGGTATTTAAGGTGGCCAATTGCAAGTTGTTCTACTATTTGAATCTCCTCTGAAGAGTGGCATCATGGGCTACTCAAAACAACTCTCAAATGATCTGAAAACAAAGATTGTTCAACATAGTTGTTCAGCGGAAGGATACAAAAAGCTGTCTCAGAGATTTAACCCGTCAGTTTCCACTGTGAGGAACATAGTAAGGAAATGGAAGACCACAGGGACAGTTCTTGTTAAGCCCAGAAGTAGCAGGCCAAGAAAAATATCAGAAAGGCAGAGAAGAAGAATGGTGAGAACAGTCAAGGACAATCCACAGACCACCTCCAAAGAGCTGCAGCATCATCTTGCTGAAGATGGTGTCACTGTGCAATGGTTAACAATACAGCGCACTTTGCACAAGGAGAAGCTGTATGGAAGAGTGATGAGAAAGAAGCCGTTTCTGCATGCACGCCACAAACAGAGTCGCCTGAGGTATGCAAAAGGACATTTGGACAAGCCAGCTTCATTTTGGAAGAAGGTCCTGTGGACTGATGAAACAAAGATTGAGTTGTTTGGTTATACAAAAAGGCGTTATGCATGGCGTCCAAAAAAAACAGCATTCCAAGAAAAACACTTGCTACCCACTGTAAAATTTGGTGGAGGTTCCATCATGCTTTGGGGCTGTGTGGCCAATGCCGGTATCGGGAAACTTGTTAAAGTTGAGGGTCGCATGGATTCCACTCAGTATCAGCAGATTCTTGAGAATAATGTTCAAGAATCAGTGACGAAGTTGAAGTTACGCCGGGGATGGATATTTCAGCAAGACAATGATCCAAAACACCGCTCCAAATCGACTCAGGCATTCATACAGAGGAACAATTACAATGTTCTGGAATGGCCATCCCAGTCCCCAGACCTGAATATCATTGAACATCTGTGGGATGATTTGAAGCAGGATGTCCATGCTCGGCGACCATCAAACTTAACTGAACTTGAATGGTGCAAAAGTGCAAAAGTATGGGCACCTCAACAGAAAAGTGACATTAATGTTTAGTAGATTCTCCTTTTGCAAAGACAACAGCCTCTAGTCGCTTCCTGTAGCTTTTAATCAGTTCCTGGATCCTGGATGAAGGGATTTTGGACCATTCCTCTGTACAAAACAATTCAAGTTCAGTTAAGTTTGATGGTCGCCGAGCATGGACATCCTGCTTCAAATCATCCCACAGATGTTCAATGATATTCAGGTCTGGGGACTGGGATGGCCATTCCAGAACATTGTAATTGTTCCTCTGCATGAATGCCTGAGTCGATTTGGAGCGGTGTTTTGGATCATTGTCTTGCTGAAATATCCATCCCCGGCGTAACTTCAACTTCGTCACTGATTCTTGAACATTATTCTCAAGAATCTGCTGATACTGAGTGGAATCCATGCGACCCTCAACTTTAACAAGTTTCCCGATACCGGCATTGGCCACACAGCCCCAAAGCATGATGGAACCTCCACCAAATTTTACAGTGGGTAGCAAGTGTTTTTCTTGGAATGCTGTTTTTTTTGGACGCCATGCATAACGCCTTTTTGTATAACCAAACAACTCAATCTTTGTTTCATCAGTCCACAGGACCTTCTTCCAAAATGAAGCTGGCTTGTCCAAATGTCCTTTTGCATACCTCAGGCGACTCTGTTTGTGGCGTGCATGCAGAAACGGCTTCTTTCTCATCACTCTTCCATACAGCTTCTCCTTGTGCAAAGTGCGCTGTATTGTTAACCGATGCACAGTGAAACCATCTTCAGCAAGATGATGCTGCAGCTCTTTGGAGGTGGTCTGTGGATTGTCCTTGACTGTTCTCACCATTCTTCTTTTCTGCCTTTCTGATATTTTTCTTGGCCTGCTACTTCTGGGCTTAACAAGAACTGTCCCTGTGGTCTTCCATTTCCTTACTATGTTCCTCACAGTGGAAACTGACAGGTTAAATCTCTGAGACAGCTTTTTGTATCCTTCAGCTGAACAACTATGTTGAACAATCTTTGTTTTCAGATCATTTGAGAGTTGTTTTGAGTAGCTCATGATGCCACTCTTCAGAGGAGATTCAAATAGTAGAACAACTTGCAATTGGCCACCTTAAATACCTTTTCTCATGATTGGATACACCTAGCTATGAAGTTCAAAGCTCACTGAGGTTACAAAACCAATTTTGTGCTTCAGTAAGTCAGTAAAAAGTAGTTAGGAGTATTCAAATCAATAAAATGATAAGGGTGCCCATACTTTTGCACCGGTCAAATTTTGGTTTAATGCATATTGCACATTTTCTGTTAATACAATAAACCTCATTTCAATCCTGAAATATTACTGTGTCCATCAGTTATTAGATATATCAAACTGAAATAGCTGCTGCAAACACCAAAATATTTAGAACTAAAAATGATTAAGATTCATAGGGGTGCCCAAACTTTTTCATAGGACTGTATGAATAACATTATACTAGAATCTCAGAAAATATATATGGTACTAGCAGGAGGACCTGGCTTCGCACGGGTATATTACATTTTATGTTTGTGTAGTGGCCCCATAAGAATTGTCCAATTTTGCACTGGTGTATTTTGTATGTTTGTGTGTATGTCCATAAGCGTCATGTGATTATGTGTATCTCATTTTGGATATCAGTGAAAAACATGTGATCAGTTGTTATGGATACCTGGAGTAAAGCTGCATCTAATCCTTCCCCCATGTAGCACTGTGTTTAGGCGCAAGTATCTAATCCTTGTTGCAGTGGTACTGTGTGCAGATGCACATATCTAATCCTCTGGCATGTGGTACTGTGTGCAGATGCGTGTATATAATTCTCCCCCGTGTAGTATTGCGTGAAGAGGCGCGTATCTAATCCTCCGGCAAGTGAAACTGTGTGCAGACGTGCGTATCTAATCCTCTGGCGTGTGGTACTGTGTGCTGAGATGCGTATGTAATTCTCTGGCGTGTGGTATTGTGTGCAGAGGCATGTATCTAATCCTGCCCCATGTGGTACTGTGTGCAGACGCAGGTATCTAATCCTCACCTATGTGGTATTGTGTGCAGTGGCACGTGTCTAATCCTCCGGCATGTGGTATTGTGTGGAGAGGCGCATATCTAATCCTCTGGCATGTGGTACTGTGTGCAGAGGCACATATCTAATCCTGCCCCAGGTGGTGCTGTGTGCAGATGCAGGTATCTAATCCTCACCTATGTGGTATTGTGTGCAATGGCACATATCTAATCCTCTGGCATGTGGTACTGTGTGAAAAGGCACATATCTAATCCTCCCTCGTGTGGTATTGTGTATAGTGGCGTGTATCTAATCCTCCGGTGTGTAGTATTGTGTGAAGACGCATGTATCTAATCCTCTGGCGTGTAGAACTGTGTGCAGATGCGCGTATCTAATCCTCTGGCATGTGGTACTGTATGCAGATGCGCATATCTAATCCTCTGGCGTGTGGTACTGTATGCAGATGCGCGTATCTAATCCTCTGGTGTGTGGTACTGTGTGCTGAGACGCGTATCTAATTCTCTGGAGTGTGATACTGTGTGCAGAGGCATGTATCTAATCCTCCAAAGTGTGGTACTGTGTGCAGACGCACGTATCTAATCCTCCCCTGTGTGGTATTGTGTGAAGAGGCGCGTATCTAATCCTATGGCATGTGTTACTGTGTGCAGACGCATGTATCTAATCCTATGGCGTGTACAACTGTGTGTAGACGCGTGTATCTAATCCTCTGGCATGTGAAACTGTAAGCAGACGCGCGTATCTAATACTATGGCATATGGTACTGTGTGCAGACGTGCATTTCTAATCCTCTGGCGTGTGGTACTGTGTGCAGATGCGTGTATCTAATCCTCAACCGTGTGGTACTGTGTGTAGATGCCCGTATCTAATGCTCTGGTGGTGGTACTATGTGAAGACAAGCGTATCTAATCCTCCGGCATGTTGAACTGTGTGCAGATGTGCGTATCTAATCCTCCCCTGTGTGGTATTGTGTGAAGAGGTGCGTATCTAAACCTCCCCCGTGTGGTACTTTGTGCAGACACATGTATCTAATCCTTCAGCGTGTGGAACTGTGTGCAGACGCGCATATCTAACCCTCGGTCATGTGATACTGTGTGCAGATGCGCGTATCTAATCCTCCCCTGTGTGGTACTGTGTGCTGAGACGTGTATCTAATTCTCTGGCTTATCGTACTGTGTGCAGAGACATGTATCTAATCCTCCAAAGTGTGGTACTGTGTGTAGACGCACATATCTAATCCTACGGCATGTGGTACTGTGTGCAGACGTGCTTATCTTATGCTCTGGTGTGTGGAACTGTGTGCAGATGCGCGTATACAATCCTTTGGCATGTGGAACCGTGTGCAGTACGTGTACGCACGTATCTAATCCTTCAGTGTGTGGAACTGTGTGCAGACGCGTGTATCTAATCCTCTAGCGTGTGACACTGTGTGCTGATCTGTGTATCTAATCCTCTGATGCGTGTATCTCAGTTTGGATATCAGTGTTGTATTGTGCATGTGGAGTGACCGTGTGTATTGCAGTTGGAATATGAGTGAAAGACTTGCAGGTTTGTATTGGCTAAGGGGGGGGGGGGAGGCATTGTATTGGGAATGCTGTATCTCGAGCGAGTTGGAGTCTCGTCTTAAACCTTCCCGGATATCTGAAGTATCTCTGTACCAAATTTGGTGAAGATCTGTACAGTTGCTTGGTTTGCAATAGAGAACAGAAAGACAGATAGACAGAAATTCATTTTTATAATATAGAGAGATAAGTATGGACACTAGCACAGGCTGCATAATAAAATTACAGCAACTTTTCTGGTATAACAGGCTGAACTGATGCAAAGATATCAATGTAACCTATTTGAATTTTCCAAAAAGAAAAAAATAATAGATTTTTAAGGAAATAGAATTTCAACACCAGCAAAAATATTTTCTATAATTTGAGTTCTTATAGCCTGACTAATGGGGAACAAACATTATTACAAAAGGGACTAAAATTTGACCTAACAAAAAAAAATTAATGCGTGAACTAGCATTGACAAGATATTTTTACGTAAAATCTATGCAAACAATTTTGCTAGACATATCTCTGGATCAATATATTATATATACAGTATGTACTACGCTTAAAAAGAAATGAACCTTTAACCCAACCAAATGTCTCAAAACTTGGTTATCATTAAGTTCAAAGGCTTAAACTTAATAAAACAATAATAGGACAGAACGTAGAACAAAATGCAGTGAAATCTCTACAAGACAACAATACAAGTATTCACTCAGTAGATAAGGGGGTGTGGGGTGTGGAACTGTCATGATGAGCAAATCTCTCTACCATGAGGAATCTACAAGAATGTAAAATAATCTGGTAACATATAAGAAACTGAAATCTGATCCAAGTGACAAGTTCAAGAAACAAATGACGTGTCTAATTAAACATCGTAAAGATACGGCTTCCTCATTCTGGCCTGGTTCACATCTGCGTTCGGGTTTCTGTTCAGGGAGTCCGCTTAGGGACCCCTCAAACAAAACCTATATGCATTAAAAAGTGGTTACCTGGGAAACCCGCGGCCCCATAGACTATAATGGGGTCCTTGTGGTTTCCACACAAAATATGCGGAGAGAAAAGTCCTGCAAGCAGCACTTTTCTCTCCACATGTTTCATGCGGAAACCGAGCAGAAACCAAATGGACCCCATTATAGTCTATGGGGTCCATGGGTTTCTTAGGTAACCACTATGTAACCTAGGTAACACAGATGTGAATGGGCCCAAAGACTGAATATGAATTCATTCTGAATCACCCACCAAAGCTAGCAACATTTACCTTATACAGTGCCTACAAGTAGTATTCAACCCCCTGCAGATTTAGCAGGTTTACACATTCAGAAGTAACTTGGCATTGTGACATTTGGACTGTAGATCAGCCTGGAAGTGTGAAATGCTCTGCAGCAAAAAAGAATGTTATTTCTTTGTTTAATTTTTTTTAAATTGTGAAAAGTTTATTCCGAGGGTCATTTATTATTCAACCCCTCAAACCACCAGAATTCTGTTTGGTTCCCCTAAAGTATTAAGATGTAGTTCAGGCACAAAGAACAATGAGCTTCACATGTTTGGATTAATTATCTCTTTTTCCAGCCTTTTCTGACTATTTAAGACCCTCCCCAAACTTGTGAACAGCACTCATACATGGTCAACATGGGAAAGACAAAGGAGCATTCCAAGGCCATCAGAGACAAGATCGTGGAGGGTCACAAGGCTGGCAAAGGGTACAAAACCCTTTCCAAGGAGTTGGGCCTACCTGTCTCCACTGTTGGGAGCATCATCCGGAAGTGGAAGGCTTATGGAACTACTGTTAGCCTTCCACGGCCTGGACAGCCTTTGAAAGTTTCCTCCTGTGCCGAGGCCAGGCTTGTCCGAAGAGTCAAGGCTAACCCAAGGACAACAAGGAAGGAGCTCCGGGAAGATCTCATGGCAGTGGGGACATTGGTTTCAGTCAATACCATAAGTAACGTACTCCACCGCAATGGTCTCCGTTCCAGACGAGCCCGTAAGGTACCTTTACTTTCAAAGCGTCATGTCAAGGCTCGTCTACAGTTTGCTCATGATCACTTGGAGGACTCTGAGACAGACTGGTTCAAGGTTCTCTGGTCTGATGAGACCAAGATCGAGATCTTTGGTGCCAACCACACACGTGACGTTTGGAGACTGGATGGCACTGCATACGACGCCAAGAATACCATCCCTACAGTCAAGCATGGTGGTGGCAGCATCATGCTGTGGGGCTGCTTCTCAGCCAAGGGGCCTGGCCATCTGGTCCGCATCCATGGGAAGATGGATAGCACGGCCTACCTGGAGATTTTGGCCAAGAACCTCCGCTCCTCCATCAAGGATCTTAAGATGGGTCGTCATTTCATCTTCCAACAAGACAACGACCCAAAGCACACAGCCAAGAAAACCAAGGCCTGGTTCAAGAGGGAAAAAAATCAAGGTGTTGCAGTGGCCTAGTCAGTCTCCTGACCTTAACCCAATTGAAAACTTGTGGAAGGAGCTCAAGAATAAAGTCCACATGAGACACCCAAAGAACCTAGATAACTTGGAGAACATCTGCATGGAGGAGTGGGCCAAGATAACTCCAGAGACTTGTGCCGGCCTGATCAGGTCTTATAAAAGACGATTATTAGCTGTAATTGCAAACAACAGTTATTCCACAAAATATTAAACCTAGGGGTTGAATAATAATTGACCCACACTTTTATGTTTAAAATTTATTAAAATTTAACTGAGCAACATAACTTTTTGGTTTGTAAGATTTATGCATCTGTTAATAAATCCTGCTCTTGTTTGAAGTTTGAAGGCTCTAACTTATTTTCATCTTATCAAACCTGCTAAATCTGCAGGGGGTTGAATACTACTTGTAGGCACTGTAGCTAAACTCCAGAAGGATAGAAACATCTACCTGGGAGTCCAATAATGCCAGGAATAATTATTTAATTATTATTTAATTACGCCAGATTCTGTGAAATAATATGCTATATGTTGTGTATTTTTTGTTTTGTTTTAAGAATTTTATACACTTGAAAAAGGGCTATTTGCCAGAAACGCGTTGTGTATGCCAATAAAGGAGTTTCATTTTACATCTACTGGCGAGCGCTGTTTTATCCTCGACCCAATCCCTTGAGGAAGTCGGTCCATTACATACCAGGAATAATTATTTGACATTCAACTTGTTACAATTTATTGATGAACATCCACAACCATGTGTCAATTTATTGCCGTGTCTACCTCAAGAATACCAGCCATATTTTACAATTCCTTGAGACCGTAGAATGGAAAAGCTCCTATTTGTTCTAATTAAATTACACAGCTGAAACAAACAAGGGATACAAAGTGGCCAAGTTTTTCCTAAATTAAATAGGGAATTTACCAGATAAACAAGTGGATTATATCTGAGAAAATTCAATAAATTCATTTTAGAACACAATTATTTTCTGTATAACGGTGACTTATTTGTAAACATAGGGGGCACCATGGGAACCAGATTCGAACCGAGTTATGCCAATCTTTATATGGGAAAAAAGGAAAAGCAATTCCCGGGGGCAGGCTCCGGATGGGATTGGTTCCCTGGTGGCGCTTTATTAATATCATATTTATATACCTTCATGGAGAAGTTTATAAAAATAAGCCAATAATAATGACGTTCACCTTACTTTGACCCCCCAAATGTTAGTGAAACATCAGTTAATTTCTTGGATCTGACAACTTTTATTGAGGAACATAAGTTATTTACTGAAAGCTATTGAAAAACAATTGATTCAAATACCTTCATTTTAATGTCTAGCTGCCATCTACCCAGTTGGCTTATGAATATTCCAAAAGGCAATTCATGAGAGTATGGCATAACTATATGGGCACTAGTGATTATAAAAGTAAAGCAGATCATCTAGAAAAATAGAGAGGGTAAAATAGAGGGAACAAGATTTTTTGCAGTGGAAAAATTAAGTCAAAGTTGGTGTAAGGACGGCGACATTAAGAAAATGTCACACACCAAAACAAGATGGATTTTTAATTTAGACCCTATAGAACCACTAGGCCTAAATAGAAATATAGAGCAATTTGGTTATATTAAGACATACTTATTTCTGTTTTCAGTAAAGTCTCCCCCTTTTAATATTATTATACCTATTTTTTTTTTGTATTATTTGTTTGTATATTTAGTATAATTTTAATATATTGTATTCTGTATATTATATACTAGCTGGTACCCGCGACTTCGTCTGCGGTGATTGTAGAAGTGTGTAACTACAGGCGCGGGTAAGGTTTTCGTACTGTGTATAAGGGATGGGATATGAAATGTAACTTTGTATCTTGTTTTTGCTGTAATTCAGAGAATACGTGAGACTTTTGTGTTGAAGTTAATTTGTATTTGAGTTGCTATATGGTGTTCTGAGAAACTGTACATAGTGTGTTTGGGACAGAGGTATTTGAAGTTAATATACCTCGATATACACATTGTATGCTTTGTTATTTTCTGCCAGTAGTGTGTTGACATTTTTTTGATTGTAAAAGTTGCCATATTCTGACAGCAGTCACTTTTTTATTTGTCTGTGTCGGGGGATGTGTTTTTTTTGCGGGGCCGGGTGTAGTTTGTAGTTGTTGCATTTTCGGGAAATGCTATTGGTTTGATCACTTTTGATTGATATTTGTATGATAATGAAAATAGTGAAAAAACAGTGGTTTTGGACTTTTCAGTATGTTTGCTGCTACGGCGTTAAGCGTCCAGGCAAAATATTTGTATAGCTTTGTAGAGCGGGCGATTTCGGACACAGGGATACCTAACATGTATGTGTTTCACAGTATTTAACTACTTTTATATGTGTTCTAGGGAAAGGGGGGAGATTTGAATTTGTAATACTTTTTATTTTTTATTATTTTTTTTCCCGTTTTTTTTGTTATTATTTTTGCATTTATTAGACCGTCTAGGGGTAGTGACATGGGTGGGCGGTGTCGCGGATTGTCAGAGCGGTGGGGGTGGGCAAACATGGCTGCTCCGGAGCGTTAAAGAGAGCCTCCTGGAGTATCGTTAAGGTGAGGGGCAAAGTGGTAAAGTATATGTATATGAGATTGTGTGGGGTTAGGGGCTAGGCTGTAGAGGGCAATATGAATTTTGTGGCTTGCTATGGTCCAAAGTGTGTGAGATTGCAGAGATGGTGGTGTGAGTTTGGGTTTTGTGGGGGTCCTGGCACAAACGTATGTGTGCTATTGTGACGAAAAGTAGCCTATTGCGCAATCGGGTGTATTAACTATGTTTGTGGAAACTTTTAGCCAAATCGGTCGAGCAGGTTTTGCGTGATTGAGGAACAAACATCCAAACATCCACAAACACACAAACATCCAAACTCACAAACTTTTTATAATATTAATAGGATTATCATAACACATGTGTCTAAACAGTTAGGGCATTCTATTAAGGTTATGTCAGGAGCAGGGCTATAGCCCCTGCGGCGCTGTGCGGAGGCTGCTGGCCCTCCTCCTCCTGTACTTCCAAGTCCCTCACTTCCAGGTCTCGGGAGGAAGGCTGGAACCACTGCAATGTTGTGCGGGAGTTACCGGCCTCCTCCTGAGCTGAACAAGGGACTTCCAGTTTGCAGCCTAGCGGCGGGCTGGAGCCTAATTAAGGTGGGCTATGACTCCAGCCATTGCTGGCTATTCAGTTGATCTAGTGTCCTGATAGTAAGCATTTTCTTGTATTCTGATTATCTGTGTTTCTGACCTTCTTGCTTTGTCCTCTAACCTTGCCTTTGCCTCCTCGTTTTGTATTGTTCCTCCTCCTGTTTATGACACTAGACCTCCGCTTCCTGAATTAACGTTTTTTACTGATTGACCATTCCTGTTACCGACCCAGCCTGCCTGACGTTCACATTGGATTACTTACTGTACTGCATTTCCCTCTTAGTGACGACATTGGACCATACAATTACGCTTTATTCTCTGCTGCCACCTTCTGACCAACTGTCACAGCTTTGTGATCCTGGACCTGCACTGCTTCCTGAAGACGTAAGAGTAAGATCTCAGTGTCTGGTTTACTGTGATTTGTGGTGCACTGTGTGTTTGGCGTTTACCTACTCGTACCACTCTGCCCAACAGTGCAGCCAAGTCCATCCCCACCATCTGGGGCTCCGGCGAAAACCATTGGGGGTTGGAGTTGGTGCAAGCTGGGAGGTGTTGAACACACGGTGTCATGTTTATCATTTAAATCTGAGTATCTAGTACTGGTTCTTGCTATTAGCCCAGATCTGCACCTGTTATCCTAAATGTAGTCCAATGTGTTTGGTTTTGTCTGTGCTTGACGCATAATTTTAAAAGTTGGTTAAACAAAGAGCAACTTAAAGGCATTGTGCCATTATTGCTGAGGAACCCAGCATTCATTCCCCTGGTGGTTGTTCTAATAAAGCCTCCTGTGAATGAAGTATAAGTGCACTTGAAAGACTGGTGCTGCATTCACTGCTATGAGACTGTAATCTCTGGCAGCTCCTGCAGACCCATAGTAGTCAATGGTCGCACAAGCGCAATGGAACTGCATTCACAGTAGTTTTTTAGGGAAACTTAAAGTTCCCTATTTACTTGATTTCTGATTGACCCAGCGATTGGATCCCCCAGCTATCTGACATGTGGATACAAGATACCTATAATTAATGGCATATACCTTTTAATCATAACGTTCTTTATAGCGATATGTTAGTCTAATGGTAGATTTATACCAAAAAGCATCATTGGGTGGGTAGTTTGTTTTAACTTTGGCACCCATAGTACAAAAAGAATATCAATACAGCACTGAAAGACTTTAAAAGACTAAACTGTGAGAGAAAAAGAAGGAGTGTGCCTGTGCGGTAACTGATGGTGGTGGTAGTTGTTACCTTGAGGTGCTGCCAGTTGGAGAGGGGTCCAATTGGTGGTGTTCAGATGGGCCCTGTTGGCTTTCAAAAGAACGCCTCAGGAGGCAGTGGTGCAGTTTAACCAAGGTGAACTTTACTCTCAGAACAATATAACTCTCAACTCTCGTGCAACTTGCCTAAGGGGTAGTACTCTTCAACTTGTTGGCTACTCCCAGGCTTGGGATGAAGGATTCCCAGACTGTGGTGTTGATGGGCTGCGTTTAGGCCAAGTTAGTAATATATTTTGCCTCTCCCAGTATTGAGACCTGGCTTCAGTTATTTGTTATTTTATGTGTTTTTTTTATATTTGAATCTATTGAAGAAACAAAAGAGAAAAGTTAAAATTTTAATAAATCTGTATAGAAAACTACCATTCAGGCTCAGACTGGCCCACAGGAAGGCAGGTGAGTTCCCCAGTGAGCCCCTGATCCAGGCGGGAATAGTGGGCCAGTAGACCCACAACCCGGCAAGAGTTCTGTATAGCACACTACCATCACTATACTACATACAAATGCAATTTACAGCATCTCACACAGTCTATGCTCCCATATAATAAACTGGGTAGAATGTAATAAACTACCCAGTTTGTTATAAATAGATGGATTGGTTGGCTGAGTTGACATCTAGGCACATAGGCAGGTCATCCTTGTGCCTTGCCCTGTCTTCTTAATTGCTGTCACGGCTTGGCTCCCATCACCGATTAACTTGCTAACCGTGCTAAGAAGGCACTAATCTAAGTCAAGAGCAGGTCAAAAGGCTACCGAGAGGGCCTCAGGACAAAGATAGTCCAAGTTAGCAGGCTAATATTGGAAAAAACTATGTGGTAGTTCAGTTTTAGTGATTTCCAAATACGAGGCAAGTAATTTTTCCATTTAGCTGTGTAGTAGGCCCAAGGCAGCACAGTCTGACATTGTTACATCATATATCATACTGTAGTGTGGATTGCCTCTCATACAAGCTTATTTTTTCCCCTATATTTCTTGTAAAGATAAAGACCAGGGGTAGCTTTCTGGGAGCCATAATAATGAGAATCTGGTATGCCGAAGTCTCAGCTTGCTTGTTTAGTTAAACCTGCCCCTTGGTACTTGCTGAATGCTAAGACCTAGGCACAAAACTGATACGCCTGAGAGGTATCACAGTCAGGGCCCTGCACTTATCTATACTGTGTGCACAGGAACTTACTTATGATCAGCCACTCAGCAGTTTCCTAAGTTTCCTGCACGTAACTATCTCTTCCTGGGCTGATCTCTGCAATATGACATAATCGCTAGAAAAATCTGTCAGATAGAAGGGATTTATGAGTGATCATTTCCAGCAATAATTGTGGGAGCAATGCCATAAATTCACGATGATTTGAAGTATTGGGGTTTTAGAAGTCACACAAACGTAGACCTTAGAAGGTGAAGCATACAACCCATTACAATCTATAAAGTAAAGCTAATGGAGACTCGTATAAGTAAAGAACAACAGATAAATTACATTTCTGTTTTTTGTTTTTTCTGGTGAGTGTTTTAGGTTATTGGTTCTTGCCTGGTGTGACTGGTATGCAGGTCTGGGTTGGCTCAGAGTACCAGATGATTTGTCAGTCTAACACAATTATGAGATCCAAAGATGCTGTAGAAGACAACCCCATTTGGCACTGATTTAGAGCCATTCAAGTATTTCTTAATGTGATTGCCCACTTCTAGATAACTGTAGGTACACACCACTATCATACACATATCATTATGATAGACAACATGATAGTATTTAAGGGTTAAGTTGGGAGAAAAATTTACTATTGCAATTTACTATTAGTCAATAATTATTTACCCACTTTTCAAGTTACCAAGTCCTTTTGCCCATTATTATCCATAGGCAACAGCAGCACAGCACTGAACATTACGTCCATAAAATGGCATTAGAAGGGCATCGCATGTTCACATAAGTACATGATGGAGGTCAATGATTCTTTCTAGTGATAGCACAGTGAAATATGCCTTCTGCAATCAAACCCCTTAGGTTTTGCAATAGATGTCAGTGTTGTTGACTGTGCTGTTGCCCCTAGCATTACCATGAAACATTCGTGCTGTAGTGGGGGGAAAGGGGTGTAAAAAGTTTTTTCCCCATGTCTTGCAATATATCAGGGTCACACTTCAGTTCTACAGTGGGGAGACCTGGTCCTGGTCCTGCTTTGTTGACATGAGACTTTGAATACTATGTAGTTGCATTCTGGTTTGAAGGTGATAAATAGAGATGAGTGATATTTTTCAAAAATTCGATTAGGCAGCTTCCCCGAATTTTATGATACTATTAGATTCGATCCAAATTAATTAATGGTGAATTGTGTTAACCCCTTCCCAACTTCTGCCCTAATAGTACAGCGCTGCCAGGAGGGACTTCCCGCAAATCACGCAGAAGCATGGTGCGCACACAGAAACTGTGCGCACCCAGCTTTGCGGGTGTCAGCCGTATGTAACGACTGACATTGTCCTCTAACATCCTTGGTCGGAGCTGAGCTCTGATTGCAGGTGTTAACCCCTAAGATGCTGTGTTCAAACATGACTGCAGCATCTCAGGGGTTTTATTATACTGTATATTGAGGTTCCGAGCAGTGTGGTCAGCAGCCTGTGGTCTTAAAGATGATTAAAAATTAAAAAATATGGATACTCATCTGTCCTGGGCTCAGCATCCACTCCTAGAGCTCTTCAGGTCGGTGTCTGAGGTCCTGCTTCCCAGACGTCACTGCTTGGGCCTGTGTTTGGACCTTAGTGGTCACGTGGGGGCCCCAGCAGTTAGGCCTGGAGAGCCGGACCTCAGTCACCAAAACCACTGTTGTACATTTTATAATACTGGAGCAATAAATGTGTGAAGTAACCCACAACACCCCCCAGTCTTAGCTTCCCTACATTACACAAGAGCATGCCCCCCCCCCCCTCCCCAGTGAGAACTGGAGTACAAACCACAGCAGAGAATAGAAAAACACGGTAAAGAATAAAGATGTGCAGGTTTTCAGAGAAAAGAGTTAAAAATCAATAATGAAAAAATATTGCAATATTTATTAATGACATGAACACTGGCAGAAAATCAAAAGTTCTTTCAAAATTTAGGTACGCTTTAAGTGAGCTCTTTGTTTGCTGACCCGCTCCATTGTCCGCCTCACTTTGCACAATTATTCAGTAATGATGTTAAATTAAGATGTTTGCTTTAATTTCATAAATTTATCTATATTGGCATTTTATTACATGCCCGCTGGTAATATGGAGCTATTGTAAACCAGCCACCCTTATGACTGCTCATCATTAATCTGCTTCATGCAGCATTACTTTAATTGCACTGCAGTATATTCATTATGTGACATCCACAGTCACAGCATTGCACACAGTGTCTAAGATGCCATTTCACAGTCACATTATTACTGTGCAGAATTCTGTGCAGTCAGGCATGTCTGGTAGTTTATTCATTACATATGGAAGATTATTTTGCTGAAGAAAACTATTTAGTTAAAAAAAAAAATTGGGGGGAAGAGTCTTTTTTGTTTTTTATAAACTACAACAAAGCTGAGAACGACAAACCACAAACAAGGTAAGTATGACATCTGGTATGCAAATATTATAACACCAATACGCATAGTATAATGTTAAAATTCCACAATTTTTATTAAATACCAATATACAAAATACAGAAAAAATATATATATGGACACTGTTAAGGACAAAGAAGTACAAATACAAGAGACGCGCGTTTCGGCGCAATGCCTTGCGCGTTGCTCACCGTTCTTGTGATCATTTTGACCCCACGGGGTGAGTTTTTGTGTGGAGCCCCAGAGCGAGGGAGATTATCAGTGGTCTTGTATGTCTTCCATTTTCTAATTATTGCTCCCACAGTTGATTTCTTTAATCCAAGCTGGTTGCCTATTGCAGATTCAGTCTTCCCAGCCTGGTGCAGGGCTACAATTTTGTTTCTGGTGTCCTTTGACAGCTCTTTGGTCTTCACCATAGTGGAGTTTGGAGTCTGACTGTTTGAGGGTGTGCACAGGTGTCTTTTTATAGTGATAACAAGTTTAATCAGGTGCCATTACTACAGGTAATGAGTGGAGGAAAGAGGAAACTCTTAAAGAAGAAGTTACAGGTCTGTGAGAGCCAGAAATCTTGATTGCTTGTAGGTGACCAAATACTTATTTTCCACCATAATTTGCAAATAAATTCTTACAAAATCAGACAATGTGATTTTCTGGATTTGTTTTCTCATTTTGTCTCTCATAGTTGAGGTCTGCCTATGATGTAAATTACAGACGCCTCTCATCTTTTTAAGTGGTGGAACTTGCACTATTGGTGACTGACTAAATACTTTTTTGCCCCACTGTAGGTTTGAATGATCTGGTTGGGGCAGGGGCCTATGGATGACAGGATTGAGAAGGATCCTAGGTGGATTCTTTAAACAAGTTCAAAGTGGGCCTGGATGCCTTTCTTGAAGAGAAAAATATAACAGGTTATGGACTCTAGATTTTAAGGACACATTGATCCAGGGTTTTTATACTGACTGCCAGATTTGGAGTCGGGAAGGAATTTTTTCCTCTGAAATAGGGCAATTGGCATGAGCCTCATGTTTTGTTTTTTTTTTGCCTTCCCCTGGATCAACACTGTAGGGATTGTAGGGTTACAGGTTGGACTTGATAGACTAATGTCTTTATCCAACCTCATCAACTATGTAACTATGTAGGTGACTGGTGGGAAAGCACAAGGGTTGTTGTTGGTCCAATGACAATAGAGAAAGATTTGCTGTACAGCTTATGAGCAAGGTCGAAGTTGGGTCTAGTGCAAGGCTTGAGGATTGGGTGAGAGAAGCAGGAATCTTTCCAGGAACCAGAGGCTGATGCAGTGCCATAGTTGATGAAGTTGAAGACACCGAAGGAGAGAGATCGAGGGGCCCAGGAGGTAATTGTAGTGGCACAAGGGGAGACAGAGCTATGGCTGCTAGTGCAGAGGAAGTGTTCTGTGTGAGGGGAAAGATATTCCCCTAGCACAGGCCAGGCGACTAAAGGAGAATTTTCTGCCACATACTCTGAATATCCCAAAATGCAGTGTGGACCTAGGCTTGGGGGCTGTAAAAATTAAAAATCAACATTTTTATCTATTTCTTATTTTAAAAAGTGAGACTACATTCATTATCATAAGGTTATTTTGTAAGGATCACAAGCCTTTGTTTTTCATGTAATTACTATCATATCTATGACTGCCATGGCTATTAGGTTTCTTCTGGCAACTTAGCAATTAAGTGTACAAAGTTTCTGTTTAATACAATATGTAACTCCAGTGCCAGAAATGTACCTACTGTTTATAATGAACATTTAACTAAAAGTGCTTACTGATAAAAATCAATAGCAAACACAGTTAAATCAACACTTAAATTAATGGAGCAGTATCTTTTAATGTAACTCTATTACCTCTAGTGATGAAGCAAAGTCAATACAGCATGGTAATGAATTCACACAATATGTTGTTTCATTTTACCTAAAAACATCTGCAAGTATTAGAAAACTGATTGTGATGCAAGCCAAAGAAAGCATTCACAATGTACTGCAAAGTCTAATAATGCAATCATTATTCTAAGACACAGCACATCATCCCGAAGAAGAATTGTTTACTCCTAGGCAATGACAGCTCATCAGGAATTTCATTGTCTGCTCCGCCAATAGTAATTGGATCTATATTGCATATCTATAAGAAAACCATGTGGGAACAATTTAATTTTTTAATTGTAATTGTCACATGGATAAGAATGTGCAACTGTTTGAATGAATAATAGAAAGCAGGATTGTTTTCTGTTCCCACTTGCACTACTTATGGAGTGAATAATACTAGAGTTATGTTTATCTGCACTAAATGGAAAATTTTCCATTCAGCCTTTTTTTTAATTTAAAGAAACCCCAACCATGAAATAAATGATAAATTTAAGAATTATTTGTGAAAAGTATGCCACCCCGTACTATATGCTGAAACAGCAACAGTGATAGTGGTGAGACTGAAATAAGACAAGATAAGATAAAATAATCCTTTAATAGTGCCACCATGACGAAATTAAGTGTGTTACAGCAGCATGGATAATACAGTAATACAGTAAGTGTCTGTATTATAAGTGATTTATTGTTATACTCATGATTTATTCTTAAGTTGATGGCCAAATTGTCATCTAAGGCTAAGGCTGCCATTCCCAACTGAGGTGCTGTGGAAACTCACCAGAGGAGATACATGCCATCATTCAGCTATATTGCAATCTTAAGGACACAGTTAACAACTTCCAGACTGTATGTTAACTATATACATTTGGGCACAGGGGTTTCACTTGAGGGGGTGCAGAAGGTGCAGTCGCACCAGGGCCCAGGAGCCTTAGGGGGCCCATAATTAGTATTGAGATTGCAGCTTCCATCTGGCCCATAAGCCATGGAGACCCACAGATTACCCTAACTACACTAAGGTTGATTAAACTCCTTAGCACCCGTAACCTTCACTATCAAGAATTCACTGTAGGTAGGGGCAACACGGTGGCTCAGTGGTTAGCACTGCAGCCTTGCAGCACTGGGGTCCTGGGTTCAAATCCCACCAAGATCTGCAAGGAGTTTGTATGTTCTCCCCATGTTTGTGTGGATTTCCTCCCTTTCTACAAAAGACATACTAATAGGAAAAAATAAATAAATAAAAATGTACATTGTGATCCCTATATGCGGCTCACAATCTACATAAAAAAACAACAAAAAACCAAAGAATTCACTGTAGGGATGAGGTAGGGGGCCCCAGACAAAAGACTGCACGAGGCCCCACAAGACTAGCTATGTCACTGTTTGAGCGGTCCACTATTAAACCTCCAAAGATGTACCTGCTATGCTGCCACCATCATGCTTTTATGGCTAAGCCTCATTCACACTTTGGAATTGTAAGGTATCCCTAAGGGCTCGTTCACACGGGGCAAGAGGGGGCGGATTCTGACGCTGAATCCACCTCAGAATCCGCCTCCTCACAATAGAGGTCTATGTAGCGAGTTGCACCCTCCAGACTAGGCCCATTTATTTGGGCCTACTCCGGAGCGGGAAGCCATGACTGTTGGAAGCTGCAACAGTCATGGCAGGCGCATTTTGGTCCTATTCTGATGCGGCTTCCAGCGTCACAATCAGGACCAAAATACGCCATACCGTGCCCTGTGTGAACTAGCCCTAAGTGGTTAGATCTGAAAAAAAATCCTTGCATGTATGTAGTTCTACAAGATTATAACATTATTATGACTTATTACTATAGGAATGTCTCCTTCGCTTCTGACAAGTGAAGGAGACATGTCAGAATTTGTCATAGATAGAAGTCAATGCATTGTGAACCCAACAAAGTCCTAGATCGACCCAGTACTTTGCAGAACTTTGTGTCCCTTTGGACCATTTCTTTCTGCTACATTTGAAAGATGTAAAGACACTTTCATTTTTCCTAGAATAGGAAAAAGCCAATTTTTGGAGTCAGTTTAAACTTTTCCTTGCCCACATTTTGGGTGCTATTTAAATATGTATTAGATACAGCCCGAACACACACATCCCATAGGCAGTAGTGGCGCTGTTTCTTAAAACAATTAGACAGCAGAGAATTTGTTTAGGATTAGAGAAAAATCTCTCCCCCCCCCCCCAACCAAATAGCACTGCTCTTTTTTGCAACTTAGGCCTGGTTCACATCTGCGTTTGTTATTCCATTTGGTAAGTCCACTTGGGGACCCTCTTCCCGAACGGAATACCGAACGCATTAAAAAGCAGTGAGCAATGAAAGCACATGGACCCCTTAGGGCTAGTTCACAGGGGGACAATGAGGCAGATTTTGACAGTGGATTTTGCTTCAAAATCTGCCTCAATACAATGGTGGTCAATGGAGACCGCTAGCTTTCATTATTCTGCTAGCAGTTTTTTTGCTGCTAGCAGAAAAAAAGAAGCAACATGACCTTTCTTCAGGCGGATTACGCGTGAGGAAAGCAATAGAGGTGAATGGGAGGCAAAAAACGCATTGCGTTTTTTTTTTTTTTTGCAAAAAAACCGCGTTGCGTTTTTGGCACGGTTTTTGCAAAAACGCAACACGTTTTTTACAGTCCATTCACTTTTAGGGAGCCTGCACACAGAGTTACGCTCCCCATATTCTGAACGTAAATCTTGTTCAGAATGAGCGCGTAAAAACCAGATCCCTTTTTTTTTTTAAATGTAGATTGTGAGCCCCACATTGTACTTTTTTGTTTTTTCCTTATCAGTATGTCTTTGGAATATGGGATGGAAATCCATGCAAACACGGGGAGAACATACAAACTCCTTGCAGATGTTTTTTTTTTTACCCTTGGCGAGATTTGAACAACAGGACTCCAGCGCTGCAAGGCTGCAGTGCTAAGCACTAAGCCACCGTGTGGCCCCGCCAAACCAGATCCCATTGATTTCTATGAGTGCCAGCATACGTGGCTACCCATGCGCTTCTCTTACAGGTCGCTTCGTATCTGGGGTCTGATCCTCCCGGTGTGCAGGCAATGTATGCTGCTTTCTGCAATCGCTGATGGGCGTTACTCGCACTATCCACGGTCCCTTGTACCAGTATTGTGACGTTTGGATTGGGTACCATATGTGGTTTGAATGTGAATGACTGGGTTGTGAGCCACTGTGTGACCACATTAAGGTAGCACTTTATGTGCATTTATCACCTTGAGTGCCTACACCCTTATTCCTCTGTATTGCTTTGCCTTATTTGACACTGCGGACCTCCAGCACGTGACTCCTACTGACTTTGTTGAGTTACGTGGTTTCTTTTTATTATATCTGGGGAGACCGCTGTGTCTCAGTATCCATTCAATTAGATTGACCTAGTAATATCTGGTAGAGTCACCTATAGTTGAAGCCGAAACTTTATTATTGGGTTTGATTGGTTCATGACATTTTATGGTGCATGTATTAAAAGTTATGTTTTAATTAATTATTATTCACTTTTGGATTACTATTTAATTATTGAATAATTTTGCTTACCTAAATATACAGATCTAATATGTGAAAACATACATTTAATGTTCTGGCATACAGTGCAATATAGACAAAGTCCTTGCATTGTTATTAATGCAGCACATTTTCAGCTCATCTGGATAGTGGCTGAGGATATAGAAGATTTCATAGTGTTTGTGAAGCAGGTGAGTAGAGATGGTGCAAAAGGTTTTAACACACATATATAAAACGGTTTCTGAATTCTGGTATTGTGATCACGGCTTCTGTTATAGATAATCCATAAAGTTATATTTATTTAACATATTTGTGAAATTCACATTTTACTAGTCTTTCAATGCATAACCTGAATGTTGCTGGAAAAGTGGAAATAAAGTCTGTTAAGAGAATATTTATTCTCTGAAGTCCATAGGCAGCCACTTCTATGAATCTCACCATATTTGTCTCACAGTGCTGTAAGAAATCCCACAAGAAACAAAGAAAGCATTTATTAATAATTCCTAGCAACATATCCTATGGTAATGCTGATTCTTCTTCACAGGGTAATGCTGTAGAATGAAGGACAACTGTTTCTTATTACATTCAAGGCACAGTGCACTGAAAACAATTTGCAATTTAAAACACCCTTTAACAAAAAGAACATTACGATCTGCACCCACTTCCTTTCTACATTTTTAAAACCACTTAAAGATGTCTTAGAGAGACTGTTGCACCCTTTTAATATGTATAACTTACAGAGACTTGGTAACTTTTCGTTCTATTATATCCTTTGTTTTATAGAGCAACGGGAAAACTCATGAATTTAACAATACTTATTTTACAAAGATACACTTATGTTTTTTGTTTAAAAACTTAAAAAAATGACACAAAACTACCCTGTTTAAACCTGATGTTAGTCTAAGGACTGGAAAACCCAATCCTCCTAAACTGGATGGGAGACTAACTGTGAGCTAAATATTCATAAGAAATCTTAACATCTTTAAAGACTTCGTTGTACAAGTGGTAAATTTACCAAACTAGATGTCTTATTCACTTTTTGGCCGTGTTTGACAATGAGATGTCTATATGGAAAAATGTTGGAGAAAAAAGTCAATATAGTCAGTCTAAAGATACACAAGATCTATCATCCACTGTGGTAGATCTGGTGCATTTTAAAACCTTATAGTTTATGTGCACACTGGCTTAACCCTTAGAGGGTATTAATAAAGCTACCTCAATGTGACATGTGACACACATACACATACATATTATAAGTGGTAAGAATGTGAAAATGAAATAATAAATGAGGATTCTATTGTATTTTTAAATGTAGGAAGGGTAATGTATCCAAACTCAAATTTTTTGGAAAATTAGGGCTGACTGTAGGGGCCACTATGGGCTAAGCTTGGTCCCTGGCTTCTTTGAATCACTGTGCATTCCTTGGGATGGTTCAATAATGTATGTCATTCAGACAGCTGTAGTGCTGAGTGTTGAGCGTGCACAGTGGTAGTCAAACCTAATTTTCTCCTGCCAAGCTCTGTGGTATATTCAGATCTGTTCAGACAGTAAAGACAGGACAAAAAACCTGCTAGTATTAAGGAATACATTCTTACAACAAGGACATCATCCACAGATTTAGATGAGAACCACAGAGCTACAAGAGTACCAAGGAGCAGACTCTTAAAATACAAACAGAAGGGGGACACAGCTGGGTGCTCTTAGTGGTTACATACAACCTTCAAATGAACATCTTTAATAAAATTGCTGCTCACCTTCAACTGATACTTTATAGAGACAATCAACTAAATTAAGTATTCCCAGATTTGCCTCTCTTTGCATATAAACAACCACCAAGCTTAAGGAATCTCCTGGGTAGAAATTCCCTAGCATCACCATGAGAAACTGGCACATTTCCATAAAATTTAGATCATTGATAGAAGGACTCAGTCTAACACCTGGATGTATGACCCCTTACATTGACTCAGTTCTATTACCCTATATTACTAACATATCACCTCATGAACTATTTGCCTTTGTCTAGCATCTTGCCAGTGTTGTGTTCTCAGTTGTTCATTTGGAAATGTCTGAAGAAGAAGCCTCTGTGCTTTGAAAGCATACAAATGTCATTTTTGGTTATCCAATAAAGGTATCATACCTACAACACTTGAGTTTTTCACAAAAAGTATCAAATATTGCATTATTTTTTTGGCTAACACGGTACTAGTTTAGTTTTCCCTTTACCTTGTATTCTGTGAAATGATGTTCACAATGGACATGTCACCAAATTCTAATTTATCGCCCATTCAAAGTCTTTTATTCTGAAAACCAAGATGATCCATCTAGACATCTATGGATGTTACTGAAATAACATTGGTGCATTAAACCATTCTTTTCATTCATCTAAACATGGATCATTTTATCAAGTTACTTTCCCCTCAGTGTAACATCCTTGTTTCTGGTTATGTGATTGATTTCTATTTTAGCACTTTATATCTTGCTCCCTTTCTCACACATTTCCCTCTTGTTGCCGTTATTTATGACAGAACGCACGCTGAGATGCATTAAATGCATCTCACTTATTTTCGCAGCTGCAAAGATAGCTCTAGCAGGGAATAAAATGAGTATATGGAATTGATCCAAACAAAGAGACTGTGATAATCTGCGTTTACTCTCTGTCTATATTTTCGGAGAAGCACAAAGCATGAAAAATCAAGGCTGGCGTTGTGTAGTATTTATATGTGTCAGCCTCCAATGCATGAGTATCTGGAGGGAATGGATGGATTTATTTATCAGAGAATAGATGCTTTATTAGCCGCAAACCTTTTTTTTTTCTAGAACAGTTTGTTGTCTGGGGATATGTTGTTTTATGTTCCTTATATTAGAGAAGAACATATTGGTTACTGGGCAGTTAAATACAATGCGTCTGCTTTGAACAAATAGTTCATACCAATTGCTTTATTTTTTTGAATTAATGCACTTTGGGATTTACACTGAGTCCAATGACATTTTGTAATGTTAATAGAAAATTCAGTGTGCATAACCAGTAAATAGTTTTTTTTACTGCATGCATTTATGAAGTAATGGATTAAATACCAATCCTCCAAATAGGAACAACTTTCATCAAATGAAAACAAACACTATTGTCTGTTTCCTGTTACGCCTATGATCTGTTATGGCTATGCCGAATCTCATATATGTCATCCTTCTATCACCAAGCCGGTAGTTCTTCTCCAAGGTGGAAATGTTTAATGAGAGCATGGAAATTGTTTAGGTATTCACTCAAAACTCAGTAGAATGATGTTATGTTTAAGGTTTAAGAACATTGCCTTCTCGCTTGTGTAGAAATACAAAAATACTTCAAAATGTTGTTAAAGAAGAAATATACTTTATTGTTTTGCTTTATGGTCAATGAAAACTGAGGACAAGACTGTGGGAGGAAGGTAGGAAATAGGTATAAATAGGAGTATTTAGAGTTTTGAGGAGTGACTGCTAAATGTGGTCTATGTAATACCCTGCCCCACTATTTCTTTATGCCTCATCTCCATTCAGAAATTAGGAAATGTTCTTAGTACTGAAGGGACCAAGTACCGTCACATACCTTTGGGCACAGAGGCACCCCATTACAGTGCTCCCCCCAGCAATAGGGTGCCTCAAGTTAGGCAAATCTTTTCTTGGGGTTGTGAGAAAGTTTTGCCATTTTTGGGGAAGAAGATGGCTGACATATAATCTGTCCTCCTGTGGGCCAGATATATTAATTACATCCTGGTGATTTGTGGAGAAGCCCAACCAGGTTTTAAGATGTCTGTGGAGAACCTTTATGAAAATTAACTGGGTTTACGATTCAAATTTGAAATTGATTCCGTCACCCTACTATTTTTGTATATCAAGGTCAGTAAGACACCTGGGGTTGAACTGGAAATAACTAGCTTCCGTAAACCAACAGCTAAAAAATTCCTTACTATGTTGCGATAAAAGCCACTCAACTCCTCCCAATGACATCTCTCCAAGGCAGTGCTTAAAACTGCAGTGCAAATGTTCCAGTAAAGATGAATTTAGGTTCAACGCCAAAGGTTCCTGAAGCAATGGTATCCTGTAGATGTATTAAAACCATCATTTCTGTAAATCATCATTTCACTTCTGTAGCTTTGAGTAATCTCTCCACTATGAAGGCAAAGCCTAACAATCCAGAGAAATCATCTCCAGTCATTGCATGTATTCATGATGGATCCTAATTAGGAACATGTAATTGACAGTTACCTGACAGTTACCTGCAGATAACATCATCAAGGAAAGGAAAGTATAAGCTAGTACATAGCCATTTTGTGCCCACTTTCCCTGAAGGGGCCTGCTTGAGGTGTAGCAGCTTCGTCACCTACAGTAGTATCCAAACTGATAGAAAAATTCCATAGCAATGTCCCTGGGAGAAATTTTGATCAATTATCACTTCATGGGGGTGATCTGCCCAGCTATGTGTCAGAAAGGTTAAAAATATATATCAGTAAAACTAGGCATACATTTTTTTTGCCAAGTTGGGGAACATCTAAATGACATGCAAAACAAAAGACATTCTGGAGCGATACATATGGATTGAACACAGTGGGGAATCCACTGCTTTTAAGCTCACTGGAATTGATCTTCTTAAACCATCAGTAAGATTCAGAAAGGAGAATTCAGAAGAGAGAATCCAGATGGATTTTTCTGCTGGACACCATTTTCACTACAATCCATTACTGAGAATGATACCCTCACGTATTCATAAAAGAACTCTAACACACTGGTTATTTGTTATATACTTTTGAACTGTTGCTATACACTTTAATTTGATTTGATTATAAGAATCCCTTTCTTTTCTATTTTCTTTTGGGGTGTAATTGTGGTATGTATGTGCCTGTTCTCAGGCTTGGGATATCAGTCTTTGCTACAGTCAAAGCCTTGTGCTCCATGCATACTAGCTTGTTTGTCATGCTGAGAAGCTTGTTTATCGTTTCCCAGTCACCTTACAGCAAGCTCCGTTTGGCAAATAATAACTATGGTAATGTCGGACGGTTATGCCTCAGGTGACCACATCAGATAGCCTGGCAATGCAATTGTGTCAGAGTCATATATCTTTACTGTTCACCTAGTAATGCAGCAGGTTATATGTTTAGCAATAGACTAGGGTAAGAATGTTTTGAACTGTTGACTTTCAGGCTCCATATCGCACCATCTACTACAGCTTCAAATGTGAGACTACCACCATTTTATAGACAATCATCTTGGCTATCTCATACATAAATTTGACTTGCAACTATTGAGCATATGATTAGTTATGGATAGAGATGAGCGAACACTAAAATGTCCGATGTTCGATATCCGATTCGACTGTTCGAACGGATTTCGAACCCCATAATAGTCTATGGGGGAAATGCTCATTTCAGGGGTAGGCAAAATTCGATAAAATTATACTTACCAAGTCCACGAGTGACGGTCGGGATGGATTCTCCTTGAAGTCTTCTCACGGCGCAGCGTCCCCGCGTCTTCTTCCGGCTGGAATTCACTCTGCCTAGGCATCGGGGCCTAGGCAGAGCCGACTGCGCATGCACGGTCGGCTCTGCCCAGCCCGACGCCTGAGCAGAGCCGACTGCGCATGTGAGGGCATGCCTGCGCATGCGCAGTCAGCTCTGCCTAGGCCGGATGCCTAGGCAGAGTGAATTCCAGCCGGAAGACGCCGCGGGGACGCTGCACAGAGAAGACTTCTAAAGGTAAGAGAAGAACCAGCGTTGATTGGCAGAATGTATAGCATTCTGCCAACCAACGCTGGTTCTGCATCGAACCTTAAACTTCGAACAGCTAGTAGTGTTTGATCTAGTACGAGTATTTCGAATACCGTAGTATTCGATCGAACACCTACTCGATCGAACACAACTCGCTCATCTCTAGTTATGGAGATTCTTGTCATGTAACTGCATTGTCACTGTTTTGCTCCTGTGGTGGAGACATTTTTTTCTTTTTGTATACTACAAATTACAACCTGTTGTCAAATTTCCTAATAGCTCATTGTGGTTTTAGGTTGATTCACAAGAGAAAGGTCCCTACTTCAAATGGAGGATCAGCCATGAAGAAGATTTCCACAAAAAAAGAAACAGCATCATCCAGCTCATTGATAGTGGTCTCTCGGCTAAGAAAATTGCCAACCTGCATCATATGAGTGTCATGACAGTTGGAAGGATATAAAGTGAAGTCCATCCATTTAAAAGCCAAGAGGTGGATGTCCAGACAAAATATTAGAGTCAATAAGCTGGTTCATAAAAGGTCTATCAGCTCTGGTGCGACAAACAGAGCAGTGGACGTGGCTCGTATGCTTCATGATAGTGAGATCAAAGGTGTTTGTTCTACTGACATTACACAAGCCTGGAATGGCAGCCCGAAAAAAAGGTGAAGAAGTCTCAATTTCAAAATCACTTTAATGGTGTACAATGAACATTCAGTACAATGAATTACTTGTGCAGAGTCGGATCGGGTGTTATACTGTTGCTGAGTATTTACCTGTTTACATGTGGGCCAGTCTGAATCTGAATAAACTTAATCCATGGTACACAGAAACCTGATATTAAAATATATGTAAATTTCTTTGTACAAAGGAAACCAAAGTCTCAAAGTGTAGTCAAATGTTAAAAGATATAGGCTAGTACTGTAAATTGACATTTTGGTCCTCATTGATCAAATATCAGTTGGATTATGCACTCTTTACAATAATGGTTTATCCTTAGGATAGGTTATCAATGTTATATTAGTGGGAGTCTGTCTCTCAGCACTTCTGCTGATCAGCTGTTTTTACGGGACCCATGCAAGAACTGCAACCTCTTCAATGTTTGTGTTGTGTGCAAGACTGGTTTATACTCAGAATGCCATACTATTGATAAAGGTTGTTCTGATTGTTACAGTCTGCCATCTGATGTGAATAATGATGAGGCTGCAGCACTAATACTAACACCATACATATACAATTGATTGGCAGGGATGCCGGGAGCCATACACACAAGATAATATTGATGGCCTGTTCTAATTATAGGCCATTAAGTGCACAAGCCTGGAAAATTCCTTTAAATATTTTACTGATTTTAGTGATGTAAACTTATCTGCTCAATAAATTTGATATGCTTGCATATTAAAGGGATCCTATCACTCAGACACAATTGTTTCTAGGTATCACATCAGAATAGCCTTAAGAAACGTCTCCTACCTTTCGTCATCCTCTCCACGCCGCCGTTCGCCTACAATCTCGGTTCTTGTCCGATGCAAATTAGCTATCTCGCAGTACTGGGGGCGGGCCCCAGCACTCAAACAGCACTGGGGGTGTCTCCAATGCTGAGAGGGAACTCTCTCCAGCGCTGCCTCCATCTTCATCAGCAGCGTCCTATTCATTTCTTCTTCCGGCGCTGGCTTGTAACTTCTAGGCTGTGGGCAGAGCAGACTGCACATGCCCACAGGCCACGAGAAAATGGCCGCTTGCACTGCATGTCCGACTCTGTGTCCAGTTTAAAAATCCGGTTTCACGGCGGAGAGCATAAAATGCTCACCGGTGCTCACGGCCGGACACCTTTCAAACCCATTCAAATGAACGGGTTTGAACAAGTCCTGCAGCTTTCCGTCTCCTGCTCTGTTTTGTGCAGGAAATGGAAACCTGTATGAACGGAGACCGGGCGCTGAAGTTTATGAAGAGGGTAGAATGGAGGAAGAGGCTGCTGTAGAGAGTGAGAAAAAAAAAAGACAATTGAGATTCCTCATCTTCCTCCACTATGAGAGGAAGCATAGTAGACCTAGAAGATTGTACATGTCTTCCTTATACCCTTTCCATAGACTTCTATGTTAGTGTATGATCTGTGTGTGAGGCCGACAGTCTGCTTCCTCTCTGGATACAGATTCTAGTAGTGATAACAGACTGAGTGAAGTGTGGTTTGAAGAAAGCAACTTGATAAATAGAGACAGATGCTGTTCCTTTGTAATCTGTTTTACTAAACTCACTTATACTATTGATTTACATTGAGTTGTTTTATAACATGAGGTATACTTTAAGGGAATTGGCCAAATAATCAGAGCTGACTAGTCTAAATCTGTAATAAATCTGAGAAATAATTATTTTAATTTTAAGGTTTTAATTTCAAAAGTTATGACATGTACTTTCCAAAGATTTATATACAAAAGTAATCCCTGCTGTAGACTATATATCGTTTTAAATACAAGTGATCCTTTTTCCTTTAGCACCAATTTGAAGCCATATAATACAATTAAGTATGTTTTAAAGTAATTTCATCAGCCAGCGGAATCTATTTTTAGCCCAGTCATTGCATTTAATGAATCCTAGCTATGCATTGTGTAGAATAAAAGAGCACTTAGATCATTATTAAACTCTATATAATCATGTGTTACATAGGTCAATGCACCTACAAATTATTTCCTTACAGCTGTTTCAATAAACAGATTGCGGCATTGATTTTACCCTGAATGAAGAAACCTCTGGGGCATTGGAATCAAACAGAAATATAATATAACTTGCTAACCATCTCATTATATACTGTATTATTAGACTCACACATTGTAATGCTCATTTACAAGCATTGCAATGAATCAAGCATTAAAATGATTAAATTGTGGTAGATTTCTGGATATCCATGCAAGGGGTTTTCCTATGAGCATTACAATATTTAAAGTTGTAGATATTTAAGTTTAAACATATTTCCAATTCAAAATCAATAAAAATTTAGCAGCGTTTTAAAGGTCTTCTTTAACCATCTTAGCAGTGACACTCTGTTGACTTGATGTTAGTGGATATGGCCATTAATTCAGAAACCTTCTATGGTCTGCTGCTTATCAAAAACCCAATCATGATTTCCGCCACCCTCAATGGGGCTGTGTTATCTGCTCATGCCTGTGCTGTCCCTGTCTGCTTCTGTGTTCCTGCATGAAATGAGCTATATGACCTGTGTAAGCAATATCAATAGAGATGAGCGAAAAGTAAAATGTTCGAGATTCGATATTCGTTTCGAGTAGCCCCTCAATATTCGACTACTCAAATTGAATATCGAACCCTATTATAGTCTATGGGGGGAAAATGCTCATTTCAGGGGTAGGCAATATTCGATCAAATTATACTTACCAAGTCCATGAGTGAGGGACGGGCTGGATCCTCCGAGAAGTATTCTCCGTGCAGCGTCCCCGCGGCATCTTCCGGCTCTGAATTCACTCTGCCAGGCATCGGGCCTGGGCAGAGCCGACTGCGCATGTCCGCACTACAAGCAGGCATGCGCAATCGGCTCTGCCCAGGCCCGATGCCTGGCAGAGTGAATTCAGAGCTGGAAGACGCCGCGGGGAAGCTGCACGGAGAAGACTTCTAAAGGTAGGAGAAGAACCAGCAATGATTGGCCGACTATATAGCATTCGGCCAATCAATGCTGGTTCTGCATCGAACTTTTCCATTCGAATAGCGAGTGGTACTCGATCAAGTACGAGTATTTCGAATACCGTAGTATTCGATCGAATACCTACTCGCTCATCTCTAAATATCAACAAAGATTACATTATAATCAACACCTTCCCACTGCAGCCATCACAGCTTTGCCATTGCTGAGGTTTTATTACACGCTGCCTAGGAATGAATTACACACTATACCGCAATACAGTTGTAGTGTAGTATATTGTATGGATGAACAGACCCTCTAGGGTTCAAGTAGCTTATGAGGTCTAAAATAAAAAAAAAATCTGAAAAGTATATAAAAATTTAAAATCCCACTTTCCCTGGATTACATATAAAAATCAACAAAAATTGACAAACAAATTAGGCATTCTTAACTCTGAAAATGATTGAATTTTTATTCCACAAAGTGAACAGCATAGTGGGAAAAAAATGTAATAAATAGTGATTAAAAAAGTCATTACAATGTTCAAATTGTTAATAAAAAGTACAATTTCTCACACTAAAAAAGGCCTTGCATAGCATTTGCTGTGTTTCGTACGTCATAATATGGCAAGGAAAAAAATTAATTTTTTATTTTTTTTTAAAGTTTTGAATTTTTGTAAAGGTTATAACATAAATTTGGTTTTCCCAGCATCATATTAACCCACAGAATATAGGTAACATGGCAGCATGTTGGCTCAGTGGTTAGCACTGCAGCCTTGCAGTACTGGAGTCCTGGGTTCAAACACTGCCAAGGAAAACATATCTGCAAGTAGTTTGTATGTTCTTTTCATGTTTGTGTGGGTTTCCTCCCACACTCCAAAGACATACTGATAGGGACAAAAGAATATAGGTAACATGTAATTTGTACTACATCATGAACGTTGTAAAAACCAAATCTAAAAAAAATTGGGCAATTGAAAAAATATGCAGAAAGTGCAAAAAAAAAAGTCCTCCTATGATTATGAAAAATAAAACTCTTTATGGCATTAAGTTTAAGTGCCTTTTGGAAAAAAGCAAAATAGGAAAATGAATGTGGCTTAAGAGGTCAAAGTTCTGATATCTGTCATATCCGTCACACTACAGTATAGATGAAGGCTGTTTCCTTGCAGCAGGGGCTTTAGTCTTTGCTTTAGATAGTCGCCCCTAGCTGTCGTCCAGCTCGTCTCTTCATTGCTTTAGTTACATCTGCCACTTTGTCACATTTGTCTGCTTTTAGGAGTATCTAGAGTGGAGAGTAAAGCCCAAGTAGAGGAGAAAAAGCCCCTAAACCCTTTTTCAGTTAATTTGCATGAAAAGCTCTGGTTGGCCCCGGTACACCCCAATGCTTTTCTGTGGCCCACTCCTCCCCTCCACCTGCTACCTCCCTTCAGATTTAGGAGAGCTGTCTGGATCACTTGTCATAAACCCTTCCCACTTGCCTCACGGCACTTCTCTATGTTCTCCTTTTTCTTCAAATCACTCCTCCCGGCAGCGCTGACAGCTGCTATGGTTCACCCTTGGAGCAGACTTGCTGATATGATTGACCCATAGACCTCAGTGCTCCAGCCCTTTGACTATTTTACCTCTGTACTGCACTTGCCTACTTCTGAATGGTTTCATTATCGGCAAATAGCCCACTTTATGATTACCCTGTTTGGAACTCTACAGGTTTCTGTCCCTAATGTCTTTGAGAGACTATGTCTTGCTGGTACTTCCAATAAGGACTTTATTTCGGTTATCTATAGACGGACCCCTCTTGTTCACAATTATATAGCTAAGTGGACTGAGGCCTTGGGTAAGCAGATCTCACCTGGTCAATGGCAGATCATATGATCCTGGACAGCTAAACCCTCAAAGATGCTCTTTTCCTACAGGGTGTTCCACTTGACCCACTTACATACTTGCCAAACCTACCCACTAGGCACCTTGGCAAAAAGACATCTAAATTGTTTTTATATTTATTCACTGCTACTAAGACCTTAGTGACTCTTCTCTGGAAGAGTGTGAATCCCACTATGGGGCCGGATCTTAAAGCTCACATGAAGGATGTCTATAGACTGGAATTCTTGACTGCAACTTTTAACAAAAAGACCAATGCGTTCTAGGCTAGATTTCAGTCTGTAATTGTTATTGGATGGCACCAGTTCTGCTATCTTCCCATCCTTCTTATTTTTGTATGTTTGTAGTTCTTGTATATTTTTTTTAAAACAAATGAAAACCCAATAAAAATTGCAGTTGACAAAAAATAAAAGTTAATATTTTTCACAAATATTAATAATTAAAAATTTAGCAGAGTTTTAAAGATTTTCTCTAATTTTAGTGGTGACTGTTGTCTTGATAGGTTGCCAATGAATACAACCATGGATGCAGGAACTTTCTATGTTTTGAAACCCAGCTATGACTTCTTTATTGTGGCTGGGTCTACTGCATGTAGTGTCCCTGCATGATAACCCGCCACTATATGGAAATCATGGCTTGGTTTTGAATGAGTCCCAGACCATAGAAAGTTCCTGCATTCAGGAATGGTGCAATATATTTGATGAACGTATGTTAGAAAAATATTTTGTTTTTTATAAGCAAATTATTTAGGGAAATTGTTTTTTTGGGAAAAACTCATTTGTAAATGTCATAGTGCCGTTGTGAACTTTTTAAAGCTATGATTCTCTACATGTTGAAAGTTGTTAGGATCCTCACATAAGTAAGATGTAGCTCTGGCAGAATAGAATATTGTTGTAAATCGAAAAAACAAAATGTTAAATCTCTCTACTATTAAAATGGTAGTGAATGTGATATGTTTTAAATCTGTTGGTAGTTTAGTGAGCGTAATTGAGCTCCTATTTTATTATATTTGAAAATATATTTATTATATTATTATATTTTACAGGCATACAATGTGCCCTTCTCTTTATTTACTAGATTTAGGAATTCAGATGAAGATTTAGTTCATTAGGGAGCCTTCACACGATGTAACACTGCGCTCATTCTGATCGTAAAAACACGTTCAGAATGAGCGCGTAAAAAGCAGCTCCCATTGACTTGAATGGGAGCCGGCATACGTGCGCTCCCCATTGAAATCAATGGGAGGCTTTTTTCCCTTTGCTTTCAATGGAATACGTGCATAATACATTGAAAGCATAGGGAAAAAAGCCTCCCATTGATTTCAATGGGGAGCGCACGTATGCCGGCTCCCATTCAAGTCAATGGGAGCTGCTTTTTACGCGCTCATTCTGAACGTGTTTTTGTGATCAGAATGAGCGCAGCGTTACATCATGTGAAGGCTCCCTTATAGTGCAGCAGATTGCTCTTTGCCCTGCCATTCATTCTTGTAGACAAACCATAGCCTGAGCAACTTCTTTTATCTGGAATGGGGTTAGATGCATGCTAAATTTATTACTTTTTGGTTTACTATTTGGAAGGCCCTAAAGGGACATTTTACCTGTGTTTGGGGCTCTCTATTACTGTGGAAGACAGTAGTACTTAAAGCAGGGGTCTCAAACTCAATTTACCTGGAGGCCGCTGGAGGTAGAGTCTGGGTGAGGCTGGGCCGCATCAGGTTTTCCCAATTTTTTTTTTTCTAAAAGTCGCAATATTCTGACACCCACAACTTTTTTATACTTCCATGTACGGGGATGTATAGGGTGTCTTTTTTTGAGGGGCAATGTGTACGTTTTAGTTCTACCATTTTGGGGCTTTGCTTTTGCTTTGATAATTTTTTATTCAAATTTTTATTAGAGGCAAAACAGTGAAAAAATGGTGGATTGGCAGTTTTGACTTTTTTTCCCACTACGGCATTTACCGTACAGGAAAATTATTTTTATAGATTTGTAGAGCGGGCATTTTTGGACACAGGGATACCTAATGTCTATGTGTGTCACAGTGTTTAACTACTTTTATATGTGTTCTAGGGAAAGGGGGGTGATTTGAATTAATACTTTTTAATTTTTAAAATATTTTTTTTTTTACTTTTTTTTGCATTTGTTAGACCCCCTAGGGGTCTTGAACCTCAGGGGGTCTGATCACTAATACAATGCATTACAATGCTAATGTATTGCAATACATTGCAAAAAAAATTGACATTTCTTTTGCAGGCTGCATAGAGCAGCCTGCAAAATTAAATCACTGCAGACAGGCCGGATAGCCTTTACGAGGCTCCCAGCTGTCATGCCAACGTGACGTTGGCCCTGGAGCATGCTCCAGGAGTCAGCGATCACCAGCAAAATGGCGGTGCCAGAACACAATTGAGTAATAAGCCCAATTTATACTGCCTCACCATGCATGGTCGCCAGCTAAAATACTAGTATGGATACCTGGTTTGTTTTTCTATTGGAGACGTATGGATTCTGTATGGATTCCAACTGGATAACTAAACCACGTGCTTTCTGTTACAACAATACCTACATGTGACCATAATCTGTTGCCTGGGCACAAAACTGGGTCCACAGGAAAAGTCCACCATTTGGCCTTTGGATTTTGCTCAGATGCTTATGTTGCAGAGTCCTTTATGTACCAGAACAGTTTAAACTCTAGAGAAGTGACCCTGATTTGGAAACCACTCTCCCAGTGGCAGGGCCCCAAGTCGAACATTTGGCATGGAGACCCCTCAGGCCTCTGATCACCCCCCGCACAAACTACATTCTTGCACACACTATTATGCTACATTGTGGCTCCTGCACACAGTATTATGACCCATAGCGGCCTCTGCACACCCCATTGTGGACACCCATGAACATTTATTATACTCTGGAGTCTTTTCAGACACTGGAGTATAATGATCGGAGACCCAAGGGAGGATACAAACATTTAAAACACTGTTACTTACCTCTCCCTGGCTCTGACACAGTCCCCGCAGATCTCTTCAACGTTGGACCAGACGTCACTTGACCCAAGCTGGTGTTGTGACACATAATGGTGCTGGCCTAGGCTTAAAGTGTGCCGGAGCACAGGAGAACTAAGTAACAGTGTTTTTTTTATGTTCCCTTACCTCCCCTAGGCCTCCGATTCGTATACTACAGGGTTAAAAAGTGTGTTGTTGCTACCTCCTGGCACAGCCTGTTCGGCACGGTTTATTTATGCAACTTTCTGGTTTTAGTTTTTCGAACTATTTTTGGCTTTTTTTTGTTCTCTTTTTTTTTTTTGTTCTTTTTTTGTGACTGTTTCTTTCTATATGTGTTTTATTGAAGAAATGTATACACTTGAGAAAGGGCTGTTTAGCCTGAAACACGTTGTGTGTCAATAAAGGAGTACCTATTATCTTTATCGGGCAAGCGCTGTTTCCTTCTTGGCCGAAACCTACAAGGGGGCTGGTCCATTTTTCTCTGCATCTCTACGTCTGAGTGACGCCTACAGCAGCTGCCTTAGACCCTTAAATTAGGGTGTTACGAGCTTCTTGAGTGTTGTGTTACTACACAACCTCTTCAGGTGAGGGGGCATTTGTCCCAACCTAAATTAGCTCAATTTTGTGAATTTATTACACGAGGATCTGCTCGGTGTGGTCTTTTCTCTTGTATTTACTCTGACCTACCAGGGCGTACACACCTGATAGAGCAGCATGTAGAGACAGAACCTGGGAGGAAAGTAAACCTCAAACCCTACAGAATAGCGGAGGCACGTAGGGAGGTAGTGTCCGCTGAGGTTAAACACATGCTGGAGTTGGGAGTGATTGAGGAATCCAAAAGTGAGTGGTCTAACCCAATTGTCTTGATGCCAAAGCACAATGGTACTTGGAGGTTTTGCAATGATTTTAGAAAATTAAATGAATTTCAAAGTTTGACGCTTATCCCATGCCCAGGGTTGATGAGCTGATTGAGACGTTGGGTAATGCCAGGTACATAACCACACTGGACCTTACAAAAGGTTACTGGCAAATACCTTTGTCTAAGGAAGCCAAAGAGAAAACTGCCTTTGTTGTTTCAGAAGGTCTGTTCCAGTACAGGGTTATGCCATTTGGATTGCATGGAGCTCCTGCTACCTTTCAGAGGTTGATGGACCAGAATTTGCGGCCACATCGTGACTACGCAGCGGCTTACCTGGACGATGTGGTCATTCATAGCCCAGACTGGGGAAGTCATCTCTGTAAGGTGCAGGCAGTACTAGACTCCATAAGTGAGGCAGGCCTTACTATCAACCCTGAGAAATGTGCTTTAGGGCTAGAGGAAGTCAAGTACCTGGGCTATGTAATTGGAAAAGGGGTAATAAAACCCCAAATCAATAAGGTGGAGGCAATACAGAACTGGCCAAGACCACTGACCAAGAAGCAAGTCAGAGCGTTTCTTGGCATTACGGGCTACTACCTGAGGTTTGTGCCAAACTTTGCCTCTCTTGCAGCTCCTCTCACTAACCTGACGTAAGGTGGGAAGTCAGTAATGATCCACTGGACACCAGAGGCAGAGGAGGCGTTCCAGAAGCTAAAGTTAGCTCTATGCCAGCAGTCAGTGCTGATAGTCCCTGACTTTAAAAAAAGAGTTCTTGGTGCAGACAGATGCCTCAAATGCAGGTTTAGGAGTGGTGCTGTCCCAGGTTGTAAATGGTGAGGAGCATCCAGTAATGTACCTGAGCAGGAAGCTGTCCGCTGCAGAGAAAAACTACGCCATTGTGGAAAGGGAATGCTTGGCCATTAAGTGGGCACTGGATGCTCTCAAGTATTGCCTCCTGGGAAGAAAATTTAAATTGGTCCTTGACCATGCTCCCCTTACATGGATGAAAATTAATAAGGACAGAAATACTAGGGTTACCCGATGGTTCCTGTCTCTGCAAAATTTTGCGTTTGATGTAAAACACAGGCCAGGTAAATTATTTTGTCCCGTCAAGGGTGCATTGTATGATGGCCACAAATGCCCAGCCCTCCGGTCTGGAGAAGAGGGGGGGATATGTAAGCCGATGGCTGGTCAGGTAATGGAGGGGTGTACATCTCACCCAGACTACTAAGGTGGGTGACATGAGAAAACTCCAGAAGGAATGTTTGTTCTCAGCAGACAACTTTTGTCTGCTGAGCATTTTTGGTAAATGATTAGTATTGGGCTGGATTTTTAGGAATGGCAGGTAGGTTGGTAGTGGGACCTGTCAGTCCACACTTTGGGGATGTTCCAGCCGCGACTCAGCTGCAGAGAGTCTGCTAATCAAGGGAGCTTAATAAGCCAGCTCCAGCAGCAGACGTTTGGCAGAGCTTGGCTGGAGAGCCAACAGAGAGGTCATATCTTTGGAGCTGTGTCCTGAATGATTCTACTGGCTTTTGGATTTCCGTTATATTAGGTGAGGTAACCTATTCTATGTTTAGTTAGAGCCTAGCCGGGCAGATATTTATTTTTGTATTGTTTCCTTTTGTTGCTGCACTACCTTTTTGAGTGAAAATAAACTCTACCTTTGTTTTGGACTAAAGAAACTGGACTTTTGTGTTTATGCCACCCCACCTAGCAACCCCAGACCCTGACTATATATATATATATATATATATATATATATATATATATATATATATACATATATATATATATATATATATATATATATAAAAAAAATTTTAAAGTTTAACACTGTTTTATTGTTTCTTTTTTGTTGTTGTAAACCTCCACATATAACTGATTCCTTCATAATTAGAAGAACCTCTGAGACCTCAGAGATCTGGTAAATACTTCCTTCTCCAGACAGCAAATTCTAGACCCATCCCTCATAATCACCATGTTGTCACATTGACTGTTGGTATGCAATGGCTTCTGACATTGTAAGTGCATATTATAAATAAGGGTGCGACTAAAATAAAACTATTCATATCAATGGGGAAAGGATGGTTATAATACAGCAAATCCAAAGTAAATATACCTTGTAAAGCTTGTCTAACTGTATCATGGATGTCTAAACCTTGGTAATTTTGGTTTTGCAAAACAGTAACAGCTTACTGTACATTCCTTATTGACGTTCATCCATCTAAATGCCGGCATAAATCCAGAATCACAAACTATATAATTAGCTTTTACAAGAATGCCAAAAAGGACAGCATAATTGGCCATTTGTATCTAAAGATGCTTGGTTCCTGTAGCTTGTTAAATAAATAATGACAAATCAATCACATTTATTACCCAGGCCAGTTTCTAATACTCGGTATGAGACGTGTCTGTGTGTAGTAGCAGGAAATTAGATATAATAGAAACTTAACAATAAACTGTCAGGAGACATGTGACTCAAATCCGTGACAGCAGGAAATTTATTAGAGACATGTGACTACTGACATGCCCTGGAGACTTTCATGTTACTCACATATGACTCAATTCATTTACCATAGAATACTTGAACAAAAATTTACGGTTGATCTACCAGATGAAAGTAATTTTGGGGTACAGTTAACCCCTAAAAATGTATTGCTAATTTTTAAAGAAGATATTGAAATGTATCACTTTTTTCTAATCTGTTTTTATTTCCTGATTGTAGTTTTTTTTTATTCTATGTTCTGTACATGATTATGAGGGCTGCAATCTTCTTTGTTTGTTCTTTGCTTTGTTAACAGCATTTAGTGATACGCTTTGCCATATACCCATGCCCATAGGCAGAAATAGTCTAGAGCTTAGGCTTATGCGAGAGTTTTCTAGACATGCTCCAGGAAGGAGGAGCAGATAAGCTGTGACATCTGTGCATCAAGTACTGAAAATACAAGATAAGTCATTGATGTTCTCTATGGAGGTATTTATTTTATTGTAATATTTTCTGTATGTAAATAACTTGCTAAATAGATAGATAAAATAACAAACAGAATTTGCGTCCCCCAACATATTTCACTGCTAAGTGGTGACTTCTTCAGGGATATTGTGGCTTAGGGTTGGTTCACAGTAGCGCATTTTTTCATTTTCATGACCCAATGTTAATAAAATTTGTGATACAGCTGTAAGGTCAAAATGCTCAATATACTCCTTGGTACGTTCTGGGAGGGGTGTAGTTTCCGAAATGGGGTTACTTTTGGGGGTTTCCATTGTATTGGTTCTATAGGGGCTCTGCAAATGCAACATGGCACCTAAAAACTATTCTAGTAAAATCTGCCCTGCAAAAGCCAAATAGCACTGTTTCCATTCTGACCCTCCCCATGCACCCATTAGGCAGATTAAAACCACATATAGAGTATTGCCATGTTCAGGAGCAATTGTTTAACAAACTGTGGGTTGCTTTTTCTTCTTTAATGCCTTCTGAAAATGAAAACTTTGGGGATAAAGTGACTTTTAGTAATTCTTCTTTTTTACTTGCCAATGTTAACAAAATCTGTGAAATAGTTGTGCAGTCAAAATGCTCACTGTAGCTCATGATAAATTCTTTCAGGTTTGTAGATTTCAGGTTTGTAGATTTCAAAATAGGGTCATTTGGGAGCTTCTATTATATTGGTCCTCAGCAAATGAGACATGGCACCTATTGAGGCATAAAAACTATTCCAGCCAAATCTTCTTTTCAAATGTCTAGTATCACTCCTTCTCTTTCATGCGCTGTCGTGTGCCCAGTCATCAGTTTACATCCACATATAAGATATATCTGTGCATGGGAGACATTGCATAACAAACTGTGAGATGAATTTTCTGCTTTAACCATTTATGAATGTGTTAATTTTGAGGCTAAATTAATGTATTATAGAAAAAAATTAAATGTCTAAATTTCACCTTGATATTGTTTTAATTCCTATGAAATGCTTAAAGGAAGATTAAAAGATTATGTCAGTATAAAGCATAGATACAATAGATAAGATTTATTAATGTATTTTGGTGGTATATGTCTAAAAAGCAGAGCATTTCACATTTTGAAAAGTTTGATTTTTTTCCAAATTTCCTATTTTGTTTAATAAATAAATACAAAAATATTGATCAATATTTAACATTAACATGAAGTACTATGTGTCATGAAAAACCTAACCAAAATCACTTGTGTAAGTTAAAGCGTTTGAAAGTTATTGCGATATAAAGTGACACATGTCACATATCACATGAGGCCTAGTCCTTAAGGTGTCCTTAAAGGTTTAGGCATCTTTCAGAAGATTTTTTTTTTTAACTTTGTTAGAAAACCATCAGTGAGCTTCTTTTCTAAGATCTTATAAGTTTTAGAGTCATTTAATAACTTGTACAGTATCTGTTCATATTCCAATTGATTTTTTATAACTACATTCCCCCTTTTACCGGAGGGTTTGAAAACAGTCCGTTCATCAGAATACAGTTCATTGACACCCCATTGCTCCTCAGTTGATAAATTATCGTCTCTACATATCCATTTGGATTGGAGGGCTGAATCTTCATGAGTTACCTTAATCACTAATCTGTCGATATTGAAGAACTATGAAAAAAAATTGTTGTAAATTTTGATTTTAAAGAAGTAAAGGGTGTCTTTATCATTCACACACCCATGGAATTTTCCACCTCTAAATCATCCAAAATATTGATATCCACTGTTTCTTTTAACTGTAAAGCCCTAGTATCAGTATTAGAGCCATTGGTAGGAGCTTAATGTCTTGTTTTACCCAATTTAATTTGTAAATTAAAACTTCATGTAGGTATAAATGGGAGATCTGTTTGAAGGACCTTCAACTGTATATCAGATATTGTAATAAAGGATAGGTTCATGATTTGCAAATCATCCTTGGTGTCTCTGCTATTTTTTCTTGTGTTTCTATTTCCATAGCATACCCTGTGAGCCTAAAAAAAAGGGAAATTGTTCACATTTGTAAGAGATATTCCCATACTTATATTGTGAATTTGTCTCAGATACTTGTTGCTGAGGAACCAGAATAAGAATAAAGCAACGCCTCTATCTTCGGCTGGATCCTCCCCCTTTTGTCGTCTTCCTTCTGCGTCACCTCCAATGCCTGCGCAGTTGGCTCTGCCAGTGAGACACCAGCAGAGTCAAGTGCGCATGACGGCTGGCGGCCATTTTTGGGAGGCCACTCCTGTATTGAACTACAAAAACAAGAGCGGCTTTCCAAAAATGGCCGCTGGCTGGCATGCGCAGTCGGCTCTACTAGTATCTCATTTGTAGGCAAATGGTTTTTTTTAAATAGGTTCACTCAAAGATGGTCAAAGTGACTATAATCATAGCAGAATATAATAAAATAAAAAGGGTTTTATAAATAAAAAGATGGGTTGCCCCTTTGTATATCATGTACTGATATACAAAGGGGCTCCTCATCCAATGAACTATTGCATCATTTGTAACCACAAATAAGTAATATTGCTTTTTATGTATTAAACTATTATTATTATTATTATTTTTTATTATTATTATTATTATTATATATTACCCTACACTTGGTGTCGGAAGTGGGATTCGTCTAAGAATTACTATAATTGTTGGTTACAATTCTGCTACAGAGAAATTACAATGTCTGGATTAGCAAAGATGTTTAGTGTTGGGGTAGTTGACGAATCGAGTCGAGTCCAGTAGATGCATGGATTGTCAGACTGTGCACTCAACACTCGAGGGTTTGTGGCACCATTATTGAGGCACCCTGCCTTGTGCCATTGAAAATCCTAAATGTGTCTGCCATAAAGACTGAAGAATATACAGCAGTGTTAATACATGAGTATAAGGTCATGGTGGCACATAAAAATGTTACCTTAAAAAACAATTTTTGTAATAAATAATCCTCTGAGTAACTCCTTATGTTCTCACCATGCCATTACATAAGATGTTTCCCAATTAACATTATTGGAAAAAATATTCCTGTAATGTAACGTGTTCTTTCTATTGACTCCACCTTATATAACAGAGGGTTGTTAAGTCTACAGAGAGAAGTAGGGAGGAAATTATAAATTTATGATATTGACATTGAGATAGGGGTGTAGTCAGAATATGTGATTATATCATTGAAGTTTCTATATGTTGGAGTAACTTCTTGTCTACCACAAACAGATCTATTTGGGTATATATTTTATTAGGACACAAATAAAAAGAAAATTCCTTCTCGATTTCATACATAACCTCCCGACATCATACAGACATTCTTTAACCCCCTAACAAGTTATATTAAAATTGCAAAAACTCTCCCAAATTGTCACTTTTTTTATTGCAGATTTTGAATTTATGGCTGTAATAAATATTATTGGCATATAACTCTGGTGCTTTATGTGCATTTTAACCATTTAGCCACCTAACACATTTAGCCTTAACCAGTACCATTTTGCATTCCAGCTTTCATATCTTTCTCAACTTTATTTCAATGTAGCTTTATGTGACCTTATATCTTGTGGGTACTTAGGACTTTTGACAGTTTTTAACACTTTTGTTTTTGAGAGGTTAGATGATCAGAAAACATTCTGGTATTTATTATGGCATTTATTATGTAGAATAAATAACATACTCATCTTATTTTAGGGGTTGTTATGGATGTGGTGATACCAATAGTTTTTTTGGTTTTTTTTCATTAACAAAAGGGGAAAAAGTTTATTTTTCCTTTTTTTCTTTTAAAGGACTTAGGTGAATTGACTGTACCATATATAGGGTTAACTGGCAAGCATGCTTCTGACTGATAATAGGGGGATGATAACATGAACCACAGTCCACGGTACCCCCTCCTCTGGGATTATCTGAAGTGACAGGAACAGGAGAATAAAAAAAAAATATTTTCTCCTATCACTGTGCTGTTAGATGCTCCTGTTCTCCTGCACACTGATTAAACCAAAAGTGCTCTGGTATTTTCGGACGGGGAAGGTGTAAAAATTTTACTTTTTTTGCGCCTCAGTGATATTAAAAATATACTGGTAGGTAAATTTCTAAATATCACTGAAGGACGCTAACCTATTCATGGTGAAACTAGAGGAGCATATTTTATTGCATATATCCAGTGCATTGATGAACTACTAAAAATCTGGACAGGCTCAGAAAAAGATTGTCTTTTCATAAAAATGTCAGTAAATTCCATCCTACTATCCAACTCGCCCTCAACTACTCTAAGGGTAAGTTCACATTGGTTTTTTTTGTACCAGAACCTGAGGCGTGTAGCTGCGACTGCATGGTGAACGGGCATCCAGTCGCGCACTCTGCTCCGAATTAGGCCCGAATTTGGGGAATGTGTATTGTTTGGATTGCTCTTATCCAAGGCAAAACAACAAAAAAACATTGGTTTGGGTCTTTTGATTGTTTTAACAGCTACATCATATGGGAAAAATATTTTTATAAGTTTTTAGACCAGACATTTTTGAACGCAAAGACATCTAATGTGTATGTGTTTTACATGTTCTATGGAAAGGGGGTGGCTATGGTGGCTGCTGAGCTCCGGAGCGGGTGCCATATTTAAATACCCAACATCTGCTATACTATGACAGTGCATGTCAGAAAAGGTTAAGTGACTATGTAAAGAAGAAAATAAGCATCAAACTAATGGCAATACCTTGTATGTCTGCTTCTAAACTTTCCAAAGATGCCTTTCTTATTTTGCATTGCAGCTCCATTTTAATGAAAATCAGCATTTTATTCTTCTGCAGATTAGCTGAAAACAGCTTTAGGCTAAGGCCCCACATTATGTAAATGCAGCTTTTTTTTGTTGCAGATTTTGTTGTGGTTTTTTGAGCCAAAGTCAAGAGTGAATTGAGCGAAAGGTAGAAATATAAGAACTTCCTATATAATTCCCATTCCTTTCTAGCCACCATTCTTGGCTTTGGCTCAAAATAAGGTGACAAAATCTGCAATTTCACAACGTGGGGCCTCAGCCTTAGGGTGTTTTTCCCTAACTGCTGACAAAGTGTGACAGCGTGACAAAGTGGGAGATGTCACTCAAGCAGTTGGTAGAAGCTTCTGGAAGACAATTGAGGCAATTATCTAGATCAGAGAGTGAAGCCTCAGCTAATTTGCATAATAATAAAATGCTAATTTTCATGAAATTGAAGCTGCAATACAGAATAAGAAAGAAAGTATTGAAAAGTACAGAAATAACCCTTCAAGGTACTATAAGTTTGTCGGGAGAGAGTGTCTTCAGACAGATGTCGCAAGGCGAATCCGCCTGAAAGAATGAGCATCTCACTTCTTTTTCGGGAGCTGGAACACACCAGCTACTGATAAAAAAAACTGACCGGCTCCCATTGATTTCATGGGAGCCATCTTTTTGGTCAGGATTTTGAGGTGGATATAGCCTCAAAATGTTGACCAAAAAACCCCGTGTGAACTTACCTTGAATCACAACTAAATTTCCTGGACACAACCATATGCACCAATAACAACACTTGACAAACTACAGTCTGCCATAAACCTACTGGCTGGTCAGAATATCTGAGATGGAACTGTTTTCATTCAAAACACAAAAAAAGTGTAAAAATAAATGGCTGAAAAAGGAGCGTCTGTGATTTGAAAGCTTGTAAATGAAATATTTCTGGTTAGCCAGAACAAAACTACAAAATATTTGCCTTTTTGACTTTTTATTATTATAGAACATTATTTGAAAGATGATAAAAGATTGAATGACAAGGTGAGAAAATATCACTTTCATATTTGTGATATTATTTCTGATATTTATATGGTCTTTGTTTACTGTCAACGTTGACTAGGAATTAGAAACAAAAAAAGTTATTAAATTGACACTTGGAATATGTACAAGTCTGTTTTCTGTCCCCAGTGACTGGGAACTGCTCAACAATTCCAAATGTTTTCTAACTGCAGAGTAATTTGATTTCTCAATTTTAATTCAGAAATTATTTTGACATGTGTTTCCTTCCAAAAATCTTTATTTTTTTTTTAAATAAAATGCTATAATATACTGCTAAATTAACATGCATGTGTGCCGAAAAAATGACTGATAAGAAAGAACTACAGACTGAAAACAGCTTTAGGCTAAGGCCCCACATTGTGTAAATGCAGCTTTTTTGTTGCAGATTATGTTGTGGTTTTTTGAGCCAAAGCCAAGAGTGAATTGAGCAAAAGGTAGAAATATAAGAGCTTCATATACTGTATAATTACCATTCCTTTCTAGCCACCATTCTTGGCTTTGGCTCAAAAAAAGTGACAAAATCTGCAACAAAAAAAGCTGCATTTCTGCAACGTGGGGCCTCAGCCTTAGGGAGCCTTCACACGTAGTAAACGTGCATGTATTTTTGCAAAATACACGTGTAAAAATAAGACTCCCATTGACTTCAATGACATTTTGCAGGCGTATTTTTACAGGCGTATTTTTACACATGTAAAAAATATCATTGAAGTCAATGGGAGTATTATTTTTACACGTGTATTTTTACATGTGTATTTTGCAAAAATACACGGGCGTTTACTCCATGTGAAGGCTCCCTTAGGGTGTTTTTCCCTAACTGCTGACAAAGTGTGACAGTGTGACAAAGGGGGAGATGTCACTCAAGCAGTTGGTAGAAGCTTCTGGAAGACAATTGAGGCAATTATCTAGATCAGAGAGTGAAGCCTCAGCTAATTTGCATAATAATAAAATGCTAATTTTCATGAAATTGAAGCTGCAATACAGAATAAGAAAGAAAGCATTGAAAAGTACAGAAATAACCCTTCAAGGTACTATAAGTTTGATAGAGATTTTTCCTGCTGACAGACTCTCATTAATTCTTCAATACATTCTGCATAAAGGTACAGACACGTATTCTTATAACACAGGACACATTCCCTATAGCAAAGGGAAACTTCACTTCACTCTGCTATTTGACTAACTAGCCAGTTCTCTAATACACTTTAGCTTTTATACCTTGATGTAACTCATTTCTGAATGATGAGGTGTATGGCTCTTGTTTTTTAAATATATGCATGAATTTCATCTTACACATGCTCATTATACCTTCAGCTGCTCGGAGACCCTAAGAGGATGCGGATTTGTGAAGTTGTGGTGGTTTACATTCACACTGAGCTCTTGGCTATATTACTTAGATAATCCTATTGCACAGTTGCACTTAACTCCTTGAATATTGGGGCAAATGGATATTCAGAAGGTTCTAAGTATTATCATTACAATGTTTGGGTGAGTTCACATGGAAGAAAGTGCCATGTGATGTGGCACGTAGACGCCACGTGAGCTTTTGTGGGCCATTCACGCTCCCACTGATTTCAATGGGAGCCTGGATCGTATACGCGGTGCTATTTTGCGGCCATGATTTTGTGGCTGCAAAATCACGACTGCAAAATAGCGCCACATATACGATCCTGGCTCCCATTGAAATCAATGGGAGCGTGAACGGCCCGCAAAAGCTCACACGGCGTCTATGTGCCACATCACGCGGCACTTTCCTCCGTGTGAACTCACCTTTTAACTGTTTTTTTTTTTTTGTCTTACTATAACCGTGAGTACATTAGTGCTGTGAAGTACAGTAGTATATAGTTTCCATATTACATCTTGTATTACATCACAAAAGACAACACAATAATAAAATCAGATGATTGAGTATTTATAGTCTTTATATAGTAGATTATCAATAATAAATTAATAACAAATACATATATGTATTCTTGCAAATTAGCATTGCCAGGGTAGGAGGGCAAAATCTGTTGCACCTTAATTCAGTTTCCATTTCATTTAAGAGGAGACACAGGTTGGTGCTTTCTTGGGTAAATCTTCCTTCTAGTTTATATTTTTCAGGCGAAAAATAGGCGAACAAGAACTGTGATTAGTACTGTAGCTTTATCCATTATCCTAGAGCTATTCCTTGAACACCTATTAAGATATTAATATATCTTGAACCAATAGGAGATATCACCGCTCAGACAACATGAAATAAAGTCTCTTATATAGAAATAGAGTAGTGAGCTCAATGATGCACGGATATCCAGATGGCTACTGGAAAACCAAAATCCGAGGAATATGTAAAAAATCCAGCATCCAATATAAAATTTAACTTTTAATTACTCATATAAAATTCCATAAAAGGATCCATGTAGTGAAACAACAAAACTCTGCTTACGCATTTCAGGGCATCCATTCCAAGCCCCTTACTCATAGTTATGACCCTTTGGCGGCTGTGGGTGGTGTTTCAGGAGTCATCTCTTGCCTTTTCTCATAATCCTCCCCAATAGCCTTTTCTCATAATCCTCCCCAATATCCCCCCTCTACCCTAGCCACTTCCGCCCCCCTTCTCTCATTTCTTCCCTTGATGTCTGTGAGCCCCTGGTGTCTTTTGTTTCCTCGCTCCCCCATTCTCTTATACCGGCTCTCCTCTTGCTGTGACCGTTTTTGGACTTGCATGTCCACCAGCACACCCATTTGTTATGTTGTTTATACCACTTCCTGTGTTCTATGTTGTGCATTTGCTTTGTTTCTTATAAAACTCAATTAAAACCGATTACACCTAATTGAGGATTGAAATCCAATATTGTGTGTCCTTTGTTGGCTACTTCTTGCATTGCTGTGCAACTGACCAAACATGTTAAGGCTGCTATTTATCAAACAGCAAGGCTATAAAATTATTCATTAGAGATTCTGACTATAATGAATAATTCCAATTAAAGGATTTTCTTCAACTTCTGCCAGTCAGTTATATTCCAGCCATATATATTTAGTTTTCTTACTTACCCTTTCCTCTCTCAGGCCTGGGCCCATTGTTGCAAAAATTCTATATTGTACAGTACCTTTAAATAAACTGAAAAATTCTGCACGTATAATAAAATAATTCATATTTATTTATTAATCAATAATTAAAAGACATAAATAATATATGAAGTATTGGAATAACATACATTAATGAACTATGTATGATATAAAATGAATAAGTAAAATATCAGAGCATGAAGAGCACATGACAAGTAACACACCAGTTTGATTAAGAGACCATCAATTATGTATTTCCCGTCCTGTATTTTTCTTTTGTGTATTACATCTTGTTCATATTAACCCTTTTGGGCAGGAATGTGGTTTTTCCACTCTGTAAGCAATCCTTGTCTGTTGTATCAAAGCCCTTTTGTTGTTCCATTCCTAGCCCTGTTTGCATACCCATGCTAAACTCATTATCACAGCAGGTAGACCTCCTGAAGTTGTGTATTGAAAGACCTCTGAGTACACAATCCAGACTTGGTGTCTGTAACCAAAACTTTAAATGGAATATGGTTTGATGATAATATTTCCCTAGGATGACAGGCTAGAGTAGCCCTGATAAATCCCTCAGGTGCGCAAAACGAAGGGGCACGTTCCAAGCCCACACAAGGTACTGTTGGAGGTAGGGAAAAGGTCCAGACATGGAACTCATTACTCAAGGGAATTGGGGTGTCATCCTTGGTGTTTACATGATGGAGGTCTCACCATGAACCCCTTCATAACCTTGGCTTAACCCTTTGGTCATCTGGTGAGGAATTATGACTGTTCATAGTTATTTGGTTTAAAGATGGAGGGTGGCACTTCCCCTCTTTGTGACATTACTCAGGGGAGGAGACCAGGGTGTATATGGTCTCACCTGGGGGGACAAAGGGGATCTTTGATCTGGAAGCCATGTGAGCAGACCGAGACTCGTTTTGGAATTGTTTCATTTCTGTTATTCCCATTTTATTTTATGTATTGTATTGTGCTTTTATCTGTATTTGCTTGAATATCCATTGATATATATTTCTGTATATGTTACTGGCTTGTACCAACCCACTCGGGTTAATAAATATATAAAATATATAAAGATTGTTTCATAGTATTCTATAAGCCCAGCACACTCATGGGGCATGAGTATAAAGTAAGAAGGGTGACCATAGGTGTGTCAAGCGGCTTCAGTATCAGTAAAAACATGTCACCATACTGCTGTTAGCACACCTGCTTGTTGCACACTTCACCTGCATAGAGGCTTTGTTTGGCTTAGTGTATTGTGCATGTTTAATATGCTTGGATGCCACCTGAAATACATGAGTGTACTAAGCATGCGCAGTATGCTTAGCCGCAAGCCGAAGTAGCAGAGTGTAATGCACAAGTGCAAGATTTGAATGCTCAGCTCTATGATAAACTCTGTAGTGGGCATTCTTTGTGATGATGCGGCTGTGCTCCAGGAAGCAAAGTGAATGCCCCCTGTTCTCCGAGAGCCTCATTTGCATAGACATAAAATTGGTTATTACACGCAACCTGGTGCACGATCTTCAAAAAAAGGTATGTCTGTACTTGTGTTTGTAGCAGCAACATTACTATGCCTGTAGTTTAAAATGCATGACAAAGTGATAGACTCCCTTTAAATCTGAAAATAATTATAATTTTAGTATATAACAGAACTATAATGTTGAATAAATATATTCCTTTTCAGTCTTCAATAAAATAATGAGCACAGAGAAATTGTTATTCCGTTGTAATAAAGCTATCATTACTTTTTCAGTTTCGAGGATAGTAATCCTCCGAGCTTCATAACATTATGGTCCTAGCAAGTGTCTGTAATAAAATGTTATGCAGGATAATTTGTACCACTGGGAACTAAGAACATGTGACTATTTTGCATTACTTCTATTGTGTTTATGCTAGAGTTAAATTTTTAGGTGATCTTATATATGCCTGAGGGTCCTTAAGTCTTAAAGATTATAGTCCTTACATTTACATACCTAAGAATATATTTAGCTTAACATTTTTAGTTTGAGAATTTATTAAAGCATCCAGAAATAATTCTCTTAATACGGTATCTGCAGTGGGTAGTCTAGAAGGAGGACACCTGGGCTTCCTATGATCTGTGTGAGTAAGGTGAGATCCTTATATTTATATGGAACCTGCATGGACCGATGGACTTGGCAGTAACAGATGATCATGTTGTGGCCCCAGGCTAGCATGAAATGAGTTGAATAAAGCTGACATGTAATACCTTAAATGGAATGTTGCAATAGAGAAACGTACAGCTTAGGACATGATCCAGAAACAAATTTAGGGATACTATGTGGTTCATCATGTGATTTACTGCATACAAAAAGAAGAATGATTTTTCAAGGTCCTGTAAATAAATCTAATCCTGTATAATGGAATGGTAGAAAACTTTGTCATATCATTTGTATTTCAGTTTCTTTCCATTTTCAATAACAATACTTAAAGTCAGTGGATAGAAACATTCTTATTTACAAACTCAGTACTTCTTTCACTTGACAATTTGCTACAATGTATTCACATTATGCAGCCGACTTTAAATAGACTCTGTAATTTCAACAAAGTTTACATAAGAGTATAGGTGAATACACTATAAGAATTGTTATAAAATATGTTATTTTCTAACTAACCCCTATTCCATGCCTATCTAGCTGATGCTAACCTTGCTAGCTGGATGAGAATAGCTGTCATGTTAAGTAACTACAAAAGAAAGCAGCTGCAGAATTTACAAAGAAAATCACCCAGAAATTGTTAATTTTGGTGAAAAATTTTTTAAAGTAAGTGCTGACTGGCTCAGTGATTTCTCAGCCAGATGGCAACCCTAAGGGCTAGTACACATGGAGTTTTTTGGCAGTGGATTTTGACGCGGAATCCACCTCAAAATCCGCTACCATAAACGGCTCTTATTGAATTCAATGAGAGACGCTTGCTTCTTTTTTCTGCTAGCTAGTATCAGAAAAAAGAAGTGACATGTCCCTTCTTCCCGCGGATTCTGCAGCAGACTCAGCCGCAGTGTCTCCCAATTAGACCAATTCATTCAGGCAGAATGCCACGACAGGTTGCCGGTGCACTGCATCGGCACTCTGTCATGGCTAGCTGCGCGGTATGTTCACACGCGAAATCCATTTTCTGCCGAGTGAACATACCCTAGGTGGGCCTCTTTTAAGGAAGGAGGCCTTGGTCAATTACCCAGTTTGCACCCCCAAAACACTGACCCTGTGCTCCACGGTCCACTCGGTAAAAATTTGGCAGTAGCTGTGATACTTGACAGTGTTTAAGTAGTTCTTTAAGCTCATCCACAATGGAAGATTATGTAGATAATCTGTTTTCCCTTAGCCCAAACAGCAGCACAAGATGGGGTATTCCTGCCCCTGTGTACTGTTAGGACAGGTGGAACTTTTAATAAACTAACAAGTTCCCTCCCATAAAAGGCCCAGGAGACCTCCCCCTCCCTGTGTTAGTCTCCAAGTACCATATAGCATAAAACCGCATATAATTTAACAAGCCAAGGGAGGGAGCTTTGTGCTGCTGTTTGGGCTAAGGGAAAACAGATTATCTACATAATCTTCCATTCCCCCTACGCCCAAACAGCAGCACAAGATGGGGATTTAACAAGTAATACCCCTTCTAGGGAGGGCGATCCTGACAAGCAGAGGTCAGGATTGAGTAACCAAAGGACTTCGCCTTGGAAGTATGCCAGTCCAATCTATAGTGCCTGGCGAAAGTCAAGTGGGAAGACCAAGATGCAGCCGCACAGATCTGGTCTACTGAGAGGGACTGCCTCTCTGCCCAGGACGCAGCTACCGCCCTCGTAGCGTGGGCTCGCAAAAATTCTGGGACCGGCAGGCCCTGTGTTTGAAGGGCTGCTGAGATGGCTTCTCTGATCCACCTTGACAGAGAAGCTTTGGACGCGTTCTTACCCCTGTTATGACCAAAGAAATTGACAAGTAGGTTTTCTGACCTGCGGAACGGGCCTGTTCGGTCCAGGTATATCCGCAGTGTTCGCACAAGATCCAGACTGTGCATTCTCTCCTCCCACTCCGAGGAAGGAGAGGGGAAGAAGGTAGGTAAGGTTATAGTCTGGTTTATGTTTTCCACTGATGGAACCTTAGGCAGAAAGCCTTGAATAAACCTGAGCTGGACTCTGTCCGGAAAAAAGGTTGTGTATGGCTCTGAGGCCGCCAAGGCCTGGAGCTCTCCTACTCGCTTGGCAGATGTGATTGCCAGTAAAAAGGTTACTTTCCATGAGAGGTATTTGAACTCCACCTCTGTTAAGGGCTCAAATGGAGGGCCACATAGCCCTTGTAGGACCGCAGCTAAGTCCCATTGGGGGGCCGGGGGCCGTACCGGGGGTCGGAGCCTAGAGGCCCCTTTCTGGAATTGCCTTATGAGAGGATTCTGAGACAATCTAGTCCCCAATAGAGCGGATAGCGCCGAGACATGCACTCTCAAGGTGGCTGGGGACAATCCTTTGTCCAACCCTTCTTGTAAGAGCTCCAGGACTGATTCAATGGACAATGTATCACACTGTCTCCTGGCCCCCCAATCCTTAAATACTTGAGCGATCCTCTGGTAACTGCGATTGGTTGAGTCCGCTCTAGAGTGGGCCAATGTCCTTAAGACGGCCTGGGACAATCCTCTGTCTCCACGTACGGTGCGGTCAACCTCCAGGCAGTGAGGTTGAACCTGTCCAGATCCTGGCAGAGCTGACTGTTTAGAGTTACCAGGTTTTGGACACACGGAAGCCTCCAGTAGGTCCCTCGACTCATTAACATGAGGTGGGTAAACCATGCCCTTTTCGGCCAGAATGGCATGATGACAATGGCCGATGTCTGGTCCTGCCTGAGTTTCGCCAACACCCTGGGAATCATTGGAATCGGAGGGAAAACGTATGCTAGTTTGAAGCTCCAGGGTATTGACAGGGCATCGATCGCCAAGGGATTGCCGTCCCGATACAGGGAGCAGAATCGTCCCACCTTGGCGTTGTGTTGGGTGGCCATCAGATCCACCTCGGGGAGACCCCACATCTTGGTGAGCTGTTGGAAAACTTCCGGGGACAGAGACCATTCGGCTGTTGTTACTAGTCCCCTGCTTAATTGGTCTGCCAGGACGTTGAGGTGGCCTTTGATATGCACCGCTGACAGCCGGGACAAGTTCTTCTCCGCCCAGGAGAATATCAGGTTGGTCACCCTCATCAGGGAGGGAGACCTGGTGCCTCCCTGTTTGTTGATATATTGAACGGCCGTTGAATTGTCTGTCCTTATTCTGACAGCCTTCCCCTGAAGGTGGGGAATCAGAGTCCGTAGTGCCAGATAAACTGCCGTAAGCTCTCGCCAATTGGAGGAGCGAGTTTTCTCTTGTTGGTTCCAGGTTCCTCGTATTAGGGTCTCCCCCAGATGCGCTCCCCAGCCTGTAAGGGAGGCATCTGTGGTCAACAGGGTCCAGGAGGTCTGGACTGTGGACCTCCCGTCCTTGAGATGGGACCACCATTCCAGTGATCGACGGGTACTGATGGAAAGCTGGATAGGCTTCTGAAGTCCCGAAGGACTGTGGTTCCATACTCTCAGGATCTCGAGCTGTAAGGGGCGCATATGCCATAGTGCCCAAGGAACTGCCTCGATGGTCGCGGACATGAGACCTAGGACCTTCATCGCTGTCCTGATTGTAAGCTTCCTGGTTCGGGATAGGTGGTGAACCGCTCGACCAATCTTCTCCTTCCGAGGAGAGGGCAGGGAGATCATCATACTGAGAGAATCCAAGTTGAACCCCAGGAACTGAATCCGGGTTGATGGAACCACTACCGACTTTTGCCAGTTTATCAGCCAGCCCAGCTCGCTCACGAAGGCCACTGTGATACCCAACTGTGTGGCCAAAACCTCCCTTGACTGAGCTTTTATCAGCCAGTCATCTAAATAAAGGACAATAAATATCCCCTGGAGGCGCAGGGCGGCTATGACCGGGGCCACTACCTTTGTAAAGGTGTGGGGGGCCGAGGATATACCGAACGGGAGAGCTGTAAACTGGAAGTGATGTAATCTTCCGTTTAAATACGTGGCAATCCTTAAGTACTTCCTGTGAGGAGGATAAATGGGGATATGGAGGTATGCGTCCCTCAGATCCAAGGTGACGAATAGATCTCCTGGCTGCAGAAAGGGGAGAACCGACCTTATGGTCTCCATACGGAACCGGACCTTGCGGATGAATTGATTTACATACCTCAGGTCGATAATCATGCGCCACCCTCCGGTGGACTTTGGTACTAGAAACACGGGTGAATAGACGCCTTGACCCTGTTCGTTTAGAGGAACGGGTTCCAACGCAGCCTTGTCCACATACTCCTGCACGGATTTTTGAAGATGAAGCTGTTTGGTGCCCTGAAGAGGGCGGGTCCTCCTGTATCTGTCTGGAGGGGGGGAAAGGAAGCTTATTTTGTAGCCTTCCCGTAAAAGCTGGAGAACCCATGGATCCTGGATATAATGGTGCCAGGCGGCTAGATGTAAAGAAAGCCGACCCCCCACCTTGGCCCTGCAGGCGAGGGAATCGTGATAGTCAGAAGGTGGATCTTTTCCCGCCACCACGGGAGGAACCTCGACCGCCTCTTGGGCCAGAGGGACGCCCTCGAAATTGGCCTCTTGACATGCCTCTCGCGGGGGCGTAGCCACGAAAGGATCGTTGCCTGGATCCTGTTGACTGAGGCAGGTTCTTACCTTTTGAATCGGCCAAACCCTCCATTATCCGGTCAAGTTCACTCCCGAATAGCCTGCCTGGCTCAAAGGGCAGGGCGCATAAATTGAATTTTGAGGCGTTATCTGCCTTCCAGGGCTTGAGCCAGAGGGGGCGCCTCGCAGCGGTAGACAATGCCATGGTTCTCGCTGCCAGCTTAGTCTGATAGAAAGCGGTCTCAGAGAGGTAGTCGGACATGAGGCTAATGGTTGTCATAGCCTTTAACAGATCGTCCCGATGGACACCGGAGTCGATGTCCCTCTCCAGATTTGAGACCTCCGATCGCAGTCTAGCGACTACCTCGCTAGCCGCGATGCCCACCGAGGCTTGGGCTGAAGAGGAGGCGTAAATACGCCTCAGGGACCCCTCCGCCCTGCGATCCATCACATCCTGGAGGTTAGAGCCATCCTCCACTGGCACTACGGTGCGTTTAGATAGTTTGGAGACCGCTATGTCGACCTTGGGCGGGGGGCCCCCAGGAGCTGGACTGGGCCTCGGGCAAGGGAAAGAGCGCCCTAAAGCGCCTAAAAGCATTGAATGGACGCTCAGAGAACCTCCATTCAGCTTCAAATCTCTTGACCATGTCAGAATTGGCCCTAAAGGATTTGAGGGAGGTAGATGGAGTCTCCTCAGTAGCCTCCTCTATCTCCTTGGCCCGTAAGACCTTAAGCAACTTGGGCATCTTATCCACCGAGAAGACCGGCTTAGTTGGGTCCAGGTTGTCCTCTTCTGAGGAAACCTCATCCAAAATTTGCAGCGCCTCCATTGGTGGAAGGGAAGGGGGTGATGACTCCATACGCGGTCTCTTGGACAGCTGAGAGATTGAGACCTTCATCTCTCTCATTGACTCCTCAACAAATTCTCTCACCCAACCAACCACGTCACGGACCGAAGTGTCTTCTGACGGGGGACCTCGGCACCCACGACAACACTGGTAGGCGTAGCCGTCCGGTAAAGGCACCTCACACTTAATACAGGCAAGGTGACGACGTTTGCTGGAAGCTTTCCTCCTAGGATTCTCAGCAACAGAGGAGGAAGATGACATCTAAAGAGAAACATATTGCTCATTATTTCTCTTACCTTCCAGCTTCTACCCTCAGGCCCCACCAGGGGGCATACATCACCTTGGTTTTGGTTCAGAAATCTCCAAACGTAGGGAAATTCAACCTTCTGGTTCTGGTTGCCCAGGAACAGTAGGAACCTGCAAGCTAGAGCTGACAGGCAACCTACACTGGGCAGACCAGAGCTAAATAAGGGAAAGGGGGGGGGGGGCGGAGTTATGTTAGCTCCGCCTTCTCCACCTCTCTTGCCTCCTACCAAGGCTGGGGATTACCAAAACCTCCCCAGCCTAATATGGCCAAGACAGAGGCGGGGGGGGGGGGGAACTATGTCCCCCAGAAAACCCTTTCTAAGGAGGCCCCGGGCGCAGATACGGAGCGCCCTGAAGTGCGCATGCGCGAGCCGGCAAGGCGAAGCAAATCCCCCCGCGCATGCGCGGTGAACTGCGGAAGTCCGCGGCGCACCCGATAGTGCCCGCGGCAGAAACCACAGAGCGCCGCAAGGTTCCTCTTCCCCCAGCCGCCGGAGCATCTCCACGTCCAGGCGGCGGGGGAAGCGCGGCGGGCCAGAAGACTGCCGGGCACAGACTGCAGAGCCCGCAGAATAGAAGGATGCGCCGCAAGCCCTACTCCTCCCCCCCGGCCGCCGGAGCATCATTACCCAGGCGGCAGGGGAGCAGAAAACGAGCAGAGCAGAAAAGGATCCCCCTACCCCAGGTAAGATCAAAGGGGGGGGGACCCTAGGAATCTCAAATAGAAAAAAAATTTAAATTGTGGGAGAGGAAAGGAGACCTCTCCCTCCACCTGTCCTGGTAACAGGACAGAAAAAAACACAGGGAGGGGTCTCCTGGGCCTTTTATGGGAGGGAACTTGTTAGTTTATTAAAAGTTCCACCTGTCCTAACAGTACACAGGGGCAGGAATACCCCATCTTGTGCTGCTGTTTGGGCGTAGGGGGAATGGGTATTTTCTGGTCCCCAACAACAAAAGGGAAGAGTGTTGCATCCATCCCCCTTTTTCATATGTGTACGTTTAAATGCTGCCATGCTGTCTTATAGCAGAAGAGTTGCTCCTCTGCATAGAGAAGAAAATGTTCTAATGGATGATTCCAGACAAACTCCAAAAACTGAGTGATAATATCACAAATATTGTGGCTGTACTACAGTTGGGTAAAACAACACATTGTCTTTGCATGACACATATAATAAATTTTGATGTGCAACAATTTATAGAAACATATACAGTCATGGCCAAAAGTTTTGAGAATGATACAAATATTAATTTTTACAAAGTGTACTGCTTCAGTTTTTCTAATGGCAATTTGCATATACTCCAGAATGTTATAAAGAGTGATCAGATTAACAACAATTACTTGCAAAGTCAATATTTGCCTAGAAAATGAACTTTATCCCCCCAAACACATTTCAACATCATTGCAGCCCTGCCTTAAAAGGACCAGCTAACATCGTTTCAGTGATTGCTCCATTAACACAGGTGTGGATGTTGATGAGGACAGGGCTGGAGATCAATCTGTCATGATTAAGTAAGAATGACACCACTGGACACTTTAAAAGGAGGCTGGTGCTTGGAATCATTGTTTCTCTTCTGTTAACCATGGTTATCTCTAAAGAAACACGTGCAGTCATCATTGCACTGCACAAAAATGGCCTAACAGGGAAGAGTATCGCAGCTAGAAAAATTGCACATCAAGAACTTCAAGGAGAGAGGTTCCATTGTTGGCAAAAAGGCTCCAGGGCGCCCAAGAAAGACCAGCAAGCGCCAAGACCGTCTCTTAAAAGTGTTTCAGCTGCGGGATCGGGCTACCAGCAGTGCAGAGCTTGCTCAGGAATGGCAGCAGGCAGCTGTGAGTGCATCTGCACGCACTGTGAGGTGGAGACTCTTGGAGCAAGGCCTGGTCTCAAGGAGGGCAGCAAAGAAGCCACTTCTCTCCAGAAAAAACATCAGGGACAAACTGATATTCTGCAAAAGGTACAGGGAGTGGACTGCTGAGGACTGGGGTAAAGTCATTTTCTTTGATGAATCCCCTTTTCGATTGTTTGGGACATCTGGAAAACAGCTTATTCGGAGAAGATGAGGTGAGCACTACCACCAGTCTTGTCTCATGCGAACTGTACAGCATCCTGAAACCATTCATGTGTGGGGTTGCTTCTCAGCCAAGGGAATCGGCTCTCTCACAGTCTTGCCTAAAAACACAGCCATGAATAAAGAATGGTACCAGAATGTCCTTCAAGATCAACTTCTCCCAACTGTCCAAGAGCAGTTTGGCGATCAACAATGCCTTTTCCAGCATGATGGAGCACCTTGCCATAAAGCAAAGGTGATAACTAAATGGCTCAGGGAACAAAACATAGAGGTTTTGGGTCCATGGCCTGGAAACTCCCCAGATCTTAATCTCATTGAGAACTTGTGGTCAATCATCATGAGACGGGTGGACAAACAAAAACCTACAAATCATGACAAAATGCAAGCATTGATTGTGCAAGAATGGACTGCTATCAGTCAGAATTTGGTCCAGAAGTTGATTGAGAGCATGCCAGGGAGAATTGCAGAGGTCCTGAAGAAGAAGGGTCAACACTGCAAATATTGACTTGCTGCATTAACTCATTCTAACTGTCAATATAAGCTTTTGTTACTCACAATATGATTACAATTATATTTCTGTATGTGATAAAAATATCTGACAAACACACATAAAAACCAGAGGGCAGCAGATCATGTGGAAATATAATATTTGTGTAATTCTCAAAACTTTTGGCCATGACTGTAGTAGCTTGAAGGAGTTGCTGCACATGGCCAGGAAAGTAGGCATATCAGACTTATACAGCTAAGAACCCTCCTGGATTGCAGTGATACAATGGTTTACCTGCCTCTGCACCACTTGATGTGTGACATTCTGACTTCCTGGAATTCCATCTTGTATATCCTATTTCCTGGATGAGTAGCACAAAGCGGTCAATGGTTACTGCATCTTCAGGCCTCAGGGACATTGTGTTATTATTATTTTGAGATCAGGCACTGGAAGCTCAATAGAGAAGTGTGTTGCCTCCTGAGGCCACCAGTTTTGTTAGCAGAGAAAACAGCATCAGTGATCTCATCTCTCCGAGAGTGATATCAGAGAAAACCCTCATACTCATGCAACAAGGGATTGAGGAAGAACAACAGCTTCCATAGTTTTATCACTGCTCTGCAGCTGTTGAAAACCATTATAGACAATGGAATGTACATGAGGAAACAGAGAAGAATGACGAACTGGGCCTGGATTTTGGACTTGAGGAGGAAAAACAAGAGAAGTTGGAGAATGTAGAAAAAGAACCTTATTTTGGGTATGACGATGATGATGATGTTGGCAAGACCAACCACGACAGGACAGAAAATCTAAGTGGCTCCTTGAAGATGCTAGTGAGCATGGCAAGATGAAAGTTCTATAGCTTACGTACTGACAAGCGTATTGTCAAGATATATATTGTCACTATAAAGGCAAAACAGGAATGTTTGTTCCTGAAAGGGATTCAAAATTGGGTTGTTATTATTAGGTAAATGCTCTGTTGCTAGCTCACTACAGCTTTTTCCTAGCAGACACCTAGATGGGCATATGTCTAAGTCACAGCTCCACCATCTCTGATGCTAAAATCAGAGCAAACAGGCAGTGGTACCATCTATAAAACTAGGTTCAATCACACCAGAACAGTGCTCTTACTGTTGCAAATGCCCTGATCCCTGATCCCATTGCCTTCTGGAGCAGCAGATTAAACCAGTGGCAGGAACTGGCCCAGTCTTCAGTGGGTCTTGTCAATCCTCCCTTGGGATGTCAGAGTGGATCCTCCAAATGTGTGGAAAAGGTTACATATCTAAAAATAACCACACTAATAAAGAAACGCAACAGAACATTGTACAGAGCCGTAAGTATAGTCAATATAAGCACGTCTATCAATTTCAATTCCCTTATGCTCCTTTACATGCAGTTTCAGGATACCATAGAGCTGTTGTCCAAACCCTTTATCCAAAACAGAAGACAAGAGGAGTTGAGCAAAGAATCTGCGAATAATGTGAAAACAAGATTAACCAGAAAATGAACCAATTGAAGCTATGCTTCCTCCAGTAGCTGTGTTAGTAGAGATCAATACATCAAACCAGAGTAAAACATCCATAAATCCTTTAATTGACAAAAGATCAGATTGCCAGTTAAGTGTTTCAGAGCTAATGCTCCTTCATCAGACTGATACACTGATGCTGCTCCAACTTGGGCACTTTTTTATAATTCAATACAACCATCATGTGACAAGCAGCCAAATCAAATAAAACACACATTACCAACATTTTAGTATACTTTGTTCTCTGTACAGTATATATACTATTACAACTACTCCACACTTTATCTGTTAATGTATAAAACTAGCTGTTTTTAGCAAAGTAGCTCACATGGCTAGTATAAATGGCAGGAGAAGATATATTAAAGAGGCTCTATCATTGGGAGAAGTCATTTTTAGCTAAGCACATCATTGCATAGCCTTTAGAAAGGCTATTCCACACATACCTTTTGTATGTAAATTGCCTCTGTAGTTTTTAAATGAGCCCGTTTTTATGAATATGCTAATTAGCCTCCACCGTGCACTCCAGAAGTGTCTGTGAGCACAGTCTGCTATTCTCTATGTGTATGAGAGCAAGGAGATGAGTCATCAGCTCAGCAGCCTATCTGCTCTCATACACTTAGAGAAGAGAGGGTGCACACAGACACTTCCAGAGTTCACAGAGAAGGCTAATTAGCATATGAATAAAAACTGACTTATTCAAACACTACTGAGGCAATTTACATACAAAAGGTAGGTGTGGAAAAGCCTTTCTAAAGGCTATGCAAGGATGTGCTTAGCTAAAAATGACTTTTCCCAATGATAGAGCCCCTTTAATATTCACACCATTCACATTAGATGGTGGGTTCGGACAATAATGACTTTGGGAGATTGGCAACTTCAGACAAAGTTTATCTTTGGGCAAAAGAATCAGTTAAATGAAAAATTCAGCTTGTAAACTTCTCAAGATGTTTTAAGACGTATTTCATATGAAACTAACATTTATTGTTTATTACACTACAATTATGAATCCAGACTTTCTCTATATAAGCAATGTGGCTGGTGACCTTACTAAGTAAAAGTTTAACAATAAAATGTGCTAAACAAAGGTTCATATTAACTACTGCACCGTGGAAAAATAGTATAACGCCAGTCAGCAAGTTAGATGACATTATCATGAAAGAGCGGACTGGAGGCGATGCTTTAGTAGGCTCATGAATCCAGCAGGTTAGGATTTATCTTTGACTATATATATATATATATATATATATATATATATATATATATATATATGTAATACAATATAGCATAGAGATTAAACTGGTATCTTCGTAGGATAGTGCCCCTTTAAGTAATATCCCAGTTGGTGTTATTACAAGTCGATATCAATATGGCATGACCAACTAGGGTTTCTCATGACTCAATTTAATTGAGTTTTCTGGACTAAAACAAACAATGTCAGTACTGTATACATGTCAGGACTTTTATAAAGGATTTTACATGACAAGCATCTAAATGTTGCATGAACTATCAAATTAAACAGTATGACATTAAAGAACATTCCAAGTAAGAAATCAAAGATTAGCTAGATAGTGTTTATATAGTTTTCTAATGTGTGTGTTTATATTTCTCAAGGCTTTGTGTTCTCTCTTTTTTCTGTTCCTCAATATTTTATAGATCACTGCTACAAATGTCTCTTTTTTTACGTAACTTACATATCCAATAAGGCCTAAAGAACACTGCACTTGTGAGTGCACAGACTTGTACAATGCTGTGCTTCGAGACTTTGTATTAAGCATTATATGATACCTCCATGAGGAATCGTATTCTCTCTCAGAAAGATTGCCCTCATTGAGGCTTCCAATGTTTCATGGATTTTCATAAAACTTGTCACAAAATCAACATGTCGCCATGTATAATTAGAGGCACACAGAGATACAGTATTGAACCATAGATTTCTGTTGGTGGTATGTTCAAGGACCATGTGACATGGATTCTAAATATATATTATATGTATAATGTATAAATGGTATTTGGCAGGTAAACATATCTGGGGTCCTTCATATGTAGTTAATATATAATAGACTGTGAACAAGGTGAATGGAGACAAAATCCACAAGAACAAAAACCGTACAGTGCCCTTTGGGAACACAGAAAACTAAAACAATCCTTAGGGTCTGGCTATTACAATAGACAGGGTTCACCAGAAACATCCGATAGAAGACAATCATTTCGCAAAGCAATATTCTAACATAGACGGTTTTAAGAACCATTTAGTTGATGCAGTTGCTGTTTGGGTGAATGATACAGAAGTGTAGAAATGCCACATAGCAGAGTAGAATTTGTAGCAAATGCATGTAACAGACCACCAGGGTTCTAAAGAATGCAGCCAGAAGAAGGAGCTACAACCACCACAGAGCATTTTGTAATAAAAGGACTATCTCTGTAGAAATCTGGAGCATGGAATCTACAAATAAACTGCAGTAAGGGCCCCTTCACACGGCTGATACGCTGGCTGCTTTAGAACGTGTAAACATTCCGTAGCAGCGGCGTCTAAAGCAGTTCCCATTGTTTTCTATGGGAGCCGGCATACGTGCGCTCCCCATAGAAATGAATGGAAAAAGCAGCCCATTCATTTCTATGGCGAGCGCGCGTCTGCCGGCTCCCATAGAAAACAATGCGATCTGCTTTTAGACGCCGCTGCTACGGAACGTTTACACGTTCTAAAGCAACCAGCGTATCAGCCATGTGAAGGGGCCCTAAGGCAACAACATAACCAATTCTATTGTCAGTCTTGGATGGATGGGACTGGGGAAAGGGTTGATGTAAAAAACAAACCACATCAGGACAGCAGTTTACAAGACACCATTACCACAGACAAGATGTCTGCCTCCCAGTGTGGGTTGATGGGATGACGTCACTGCATACTGCCTCCTGGTCTGAGAGGCAGACATCCTGTGTGTGGTCATTGCACCGTATAAGCATTTTAAGGTAGCTGGAGGCCTTTAAATATTATAAGGGGTCCTTAGGGGGCTTTATGAATATACAGTGGCATGCAAAAGTTTGGACACCTCTGGTCAAAATGACTGTTAAATAGTTAAACAAGTTGAAGATTAAATAATCTTTGAAAGGCATAATATTAAAGATTAAACACACTTGTCAATAATTTTAAGCAATATCAGTGTATTATTATGTTTGAGTACAATTTTAGAGTGAAAAAGGGAAAGTAGTATCTTGCAAAAGTTTGGGAACCCTTGTAGACTTGTGTGCTCAGATGACTTTCACCAAGGTCTCAGACCTTAATTAGCCAGTTAGGGTTATGGCTTGTTCACCATCATGGTTGGGAAAGGCCAAGTGATGTAAATTTTACATCTTTATAAATACCCAGCCTCAGTTAACCTTCTGCCAAAATACAGCAGCCATGGGTTCTTTTAAGCCGCTGTCTGACACTCTGAAAATGAAAATGGTAGAGACGCACAACACAAGAGAAGGCTATAAGAAGATAGCAGAGCATTTTGAAGTTGTCTTTTCCTTGGTTCAAAATGTACTTAAGCAGTGGCAGTTACAGGAACAGTGAAGGTCAAGAAAGTTTGGAAGACCAAGAAACATTTCAGAGATAGTTGCTCATAGGATTGTTAGACTGGCAAATCAGAACTCCCACTTTACTGCAAAAGACCTTCAGGAAGATTTAGCAGACTCTGGAGTTGTGGTACATTGTTCTACTGATCAGTGATATCTGCACAAATATGGCATTCATGGAAGAGCCATCAGAAGAAAACCTCTCCTGCATTCTCACCAAAAATTCAGCATCAGAAGTTTGCAAAAGAACATCTAAACAAGCCTAATGCATTTTGGAAACAAGTACTATGGACCGATGAGGTTAAAATAGAACTATTTGGCCACAATGATCAAAGATATGTTTGGAGAAAAAAGGGCACAGAATTTGAGAAAAAGAACATCTCTCTAACCATTAAGCATGCGGGTGGATCAATCCTGCATTGGGGTTGTGTTGCAGCCAACGGCATGGGAAATTTTCACAAATAAAGGGAAGAATTGATTCAATGAAATTTCAGCAAATTCTTGAAGCAAACATAACACCATTTGTAAAAAAGCTGAAATTGAAAAGAAGATGGTTTCTACAAATGGATAATGATTCTAAAGACACGTCAAAATCCACCATAGACTACCTAAACAGGTGCAAACTAAAGGTCTTACCATGGCCCTTACTTTCCCCTGATCTGAACATCATTGAAAATCTGTGGCTAAACCTCAAAAGAGCAGAGAATGCAAGACCACCCAGGAATCTCACAGAACGAGAAGACTTTTCCAAGGAGGAATGGATGAAAAGCCCTCAAACAAAAATTAAAAGACTCTTGGCTGGCTACAAAAAAACATTTACAAGCTGTGATACTTGCCAAAGGAGATGCTACTACGTACTAACCATGCAGGGGGCCCAAACTTCTGTATCGGGACATTTTCATTTTTTGTTATTTTGAGAATGTAAAATATAAAAATATTTTTTTCCCCAAAAAATACATTGGGAATGTGTCATTTTTAATGGTATGCTTTTTGAAGATCATTTTATCTTCAACTTGCTTAACTGTTCACAATAACAGTCATTTTGTAGCAAAGTTACACACAGTACATTTCCATTGTTACAATTTTTCCAACTAGTATTCTCAATACCATATTTTTCGCTCTGAGAACACACTGGGTAATAAGAAATTTTCCAATGAGGAAGCACAATGGAGAAAAAAATGTATATTTTAATAAAGAATCTGTGACTCTTTGAAGATTATGTATTAAATAGAGATAGGCGTCCTCTGATGATTTGTTTAGTTTTAGGTGTGGGTGGTTTGGTCCAAAGATTTGTTTTGGGAAAAGCGTTTGTCACAAACTGAGTCTTTTCTGACCCCATATATTAAGTGGCATTGTGGAAACATAAGAAACAGTTATGCATGTCCTGGCCATCCTCGCAGCACACGCCAATTCCTGGGGTCCTCTTCCACTCTTCTCTGTAAAGTCAAGCACCCTGGGAAGGACTACTGATGCTTGTGATCAGACCTCAGTTGTCACATGGGGTGCACTGATGCCCATGTGACCATTGAGGTCCAAATCACAGACTCAGAGTGAGTCATAAACTTTTGTAAAAACCTCCTAAATTTCTTTGTAGACTTATACTGTGCTACACTAGCCATCCAGTCAGTTCCACTGCTTTCATCAGACTCAGCTGCTACTATGCATGTCTAGACATGTCTCAATCTGCACAGACAAGCTCAGGTTTCTAACACTGACAGAACATACTGAGGTAGATAACTTATTGAACATGCCTCGTATATTATATAACCCCTTATTTCTCTGACACCCCTCATGTCAATCCTAAATTCCTTTAAAAACTTTTACAACTACTACACTAACTTTTCTAGAAGCATGGCCATGGGCAGCAATCTCAACCCCCAAACTTGTCCAGACCCCCTATAGACATTACCCATTTTCCTAGTAATCTGCATCCATCACTTACCTTGATATCTCCATCCCAGTGGACCTCACCCCTACCTATTCCCTCAATTACCTTTCTATTCTCCAGGCCATGTAAAAAACTTAGTCGAATCCTACTAATATTATAAAGGTGAAAGTTCGTGTGTTTGGATGTTTGTACGTTTGTTCCTCAATCACGCAAAAACCGCTCAACCAATTCGCGTGAAATTTTCCACAAACATAGTTCATAGGCAGGATTGAAAGATAGGCTACTTTTAGGAACAATCACAGTTGAAAGATAGGCTACTTTTAGGAACAATCACAGACATATGTTCTTGGCAGGAGCAGCCGAAAACCAGAACTCATAGCAGCAGGTCTGCAATCCCACACACTTCTTAGCATAGCAAGCCACAAACTCCCTATTGCCGCCTTCGGGCTAGCCCCTAACCCCAGGCAATAACATTTACATATGCTTTCACATTTTATCACTCCCGTTAAGGTTACCCAGCGGCCTACCTCTTCCAGGCTCCAGACCCGGCATCTTTACCGAACACCAGCGCAATCGGGATCCGCGACACCGCCCGGCCTGCCACAGCAACTACACTGTATTTGCAGGCGCACACGCACATTGCCGATGTACACAGTGTCTTCCGGGATGCCACCACTTTGCGGCTGTAGCCTAGGCCGCAGCGCCAGAAGTCCTCAGCAGCCTGTGACAGTCCCCGATGCCGCACTTAGCTTACTGGTCTTGCGCCTTCCCGACCCTCCAGCTTAGTTATGGTGAGTAAGCCATGTCATTTGGCAGTGGGACAGTGCATGTGCCTAGATTGTGGAAATCCGTGAGGTTACTTTACATCTCCATCTGGTATCAAGAGATCCTTCATTGACAGAAAAGGGAGTTGACAATGTAATATATGTAATCCATGGTTATCTTCCAACATTTTCCTGAATTTCATCAAATTATCTAACCTTTTGCCAAGAATTAAACCTTTCTCTCTTGCTTTCCTGCCTGTTTTAATTTCTTTCTAACCCCCTTCCCTCCCATGCTTTCCATGAACTCTCTATTACCCCCCTCCAACCCTCCAGTGAAGCAGATGATAATTATAATGGTGATGACCACGTGCTAGGTGTGGATGTGGCCTGCCTACAAAGACAATCAAGGGGAGAAGGAATAAAACAATCTTGCTCACTTAGTGCCACTGCCGATTCCATGTTGCCAAATGAACTGGTGATGCCATTTCATGTGAGTATGGAGAGCTCTACTTCCTACATGTGTACCTGCATACCCATGGCTAATTGCAGATCATGCACTTTGCCACCAATTTGAAGTATTTTGAAGGTGGCGCCGCACTTCCTCCTGGGTTAAACAGGTGACATTTATTGGAGAATTTACAATACCCCTAATCATGTCTTTGGTGATTGGATTTTCTTGCATACACATGGCCCACATTGTCAGTTTTTTTTTTATTATTATTATTATTATTTATGTAGTTCAAGAATAATTTTGAACTATTTTTACTTTTGGCAATTATTGTCTCTGACTTGATCTTTATTTGTCTTTTAAGCAATGTATTTTCCTCTTTATAAATATTTAATGCTGTGTCACTACCTTTTTGTTTTAGTACTTTAAATGCTTCCTTTTTATCCCTCATTGCACTCCTTACTGTTTCAGTTAGCTACTTTGGTTTTCTATGATTTCTAACCTGCTTATTCCCATAAGGTATATGTTTTTCACTGAAGCTATTTAGTATGCTTTTCAGAATGTCCCATTAACTTTGTGCTGTTTTCACTTTGAGGCATTGCCCGTGTTTATGCTGCTAAGCTCCTCTCTCAGCTGGGGAACATTAGCCATCCTGAAGTTTAGTAGTTGGATAGCCCCTCTGCTAAACATCCTTTTAAAGTGTACATGGAAAATTATTATGTTGTGATTACTATTGCCTGAATCAGTGGTCCCCAAGGTGCAGTACGCATAAGAAGGAGGAATGCCTATCTATCCCAAGATGTGCACACCATGGTGAGAGGCCCCACCCCTATTGGTAGTTTGTAGGGTTTGTCACCCACAAACTACCATTATACACTGGGGTCTCTTTAGATCCTCGGAGTATAATTAGCAAAGGCCACAGGGGAGGTGAGTAAATATAACAGTGTTTTATGTATGAAGCGAGGTGGCACTACTCAAACAAACAGTAGCCTGGATAGGGGTGATGAAAAAATGCTATATGAGGGTGGTGCTCTAAGTAGATAAGAAAAGTCCAAATAATATAATGGTAGAAAGAACTTGGCACTCACCCTCTGCGTTAAAAGTCCAAACTTTATTGTAGAAGTCCAAATAAAAATGTACACGGGAGGAGGCATGCTCAATGAGAGAGAGTGACAGCTGTTTCGTGCTGTTCGGCACTTTATCAGAGCTTGATAAAGTGCCGAACAGCACAAAACAGCTGTCGCTCTCTCTCATTGAGCGTGCCTCCTCCCGTGTACATTTTTATTTGGACTTCTACAATAAAGTTTGGACTTTTAACGCAGAGGGTGAGTGCCAAGTTCTTTCTACCATTATATTATTTAAACATAACAGTGTTACTAGCCTCCTCTGGGCATTCGACAGTACTCCCTATGCTCTTCCAGCCTCTAGAGATGACATTAGGGACTTCTTTCACATGGTGTAATGACACTATGAGTCATCATGTTATGTAGCCCACATGACCACTGAGGCTCACATCATCTCTAAAGGCTGGAAGAGCATGAGGAGCAATGCCGGAGACCAGGGGAGGTAAGTTACGCTGTTTGTTATGTTTATTCACCTCCCCAGGGCCTCACTAATTATACTCTGAGGATCTGAAGAGACCCCAGCGTATAATTGTAGTTTGTGGATGCTGAACATCCAAAATTTCAGGTTTGGTCAAACTACAGAAATTGAGGGTTTAGCCAAACCTGAAATTGTTAGAAAATCCAATGTATATGGGATTATTTAATTTCATGAATGTAAAACATTATGCACCCAAATAATATTTTTATATTCATTTTAATAGTTTTACATGATTTGATGGCCTCTCAATAAAGTTCATTTGTATCTATGTAACATCTTTGCCCATCTGGGCTTTGGCGTCATCATCCGGCCATATGCTGCGGCACAGGAGACATGTTCGGCTGTGATTTCTTTCATTGGGATCTTCTTGCATTGTCTGAACACTGTCCTATTTTTTCACCTTGGTAATTGATTTTCCACCACACCCATCTCCTTCACCTTCATTTCTCTCTGCTCCTCTAACAGTTAATTTTAGCCTTGCCCTGTGATTGACAGCCTGCCTTCCTATCAGATCCAGGGTGGGTTCTTCCCCCCTATTTAGTCTTGGCTCACATTCACACCAGTGCTTGCTATTGCCTTGTGCGTACTTGTTTGTTTTTGTTTTTTTTGTTTTTTTTTAATGTAGATTGTGAGCCCCACATAGAGCTCACAATGTACATTTTTCCCTATCAGTATGTCTTTTTTTGGAATATGGGATGGAAATCCATGCAAACATGAGGAGAACATACAAATTCCTTGCAGATGGTTTTTTGCCCATGGCGGGATTTGAACACCAGGACTCCAGCGCTGCAAGACTGCAGTGCTAACCACTGAGCCACCGTGTGGCCCCCGTACTTGTTTTTTTCTGTCGCTGTTATTACTTGTATTCTAATCCTTGACCTTTGGTTTTCCCTACTGACTATTCTTTTGGATTTTGATTTGGCACTGCATTGCTCGACTGTTTCCTGACCCTTGGCTAGCTGACCTCCCTTTGTTGTTGTTCGTCTTGTCTGCGTTTTGTGTATCACATATATAGGAAGGGATCGTCTTCGAGTTGCTGCCTACTATGTAGGATAGGGCCTGGCAATAGGAAGGGACAGTGGGGGGCTTCAGCTTAGGGCTCACTGTCTCTTGTGCCCCGCCCCAGGGTTTCCAGCAGCTACTGGGGAATTGCTGTCCTAGCAATTCCGTAACAATCTGCTTCACACGTCACCAAGGCCACCACAGAAACTGGTGGAAAAGAAGCTGGGAGGTAGAAAAAAAAAAGAGTAAACAATCAAACAATAAGAGATCACTGTGTCAAGTTAAATTAAACAGTGTTCTATTCTAAAATTATTCTCTGTGGTTTCCTGATTCATTGGCTTGCATACTTGCATTCAATAGATCCCAGGACACTCTGTAATTCTGCATTGTAGACACATCTAGTCATGCATAAATGTTCTCTTTTTTTTTATGAGTTTTAATGAAATAAAATGTTGGCATTATTGAGGACCTCTGTGATTTCTCAGTTCTAGAAAAAGACATTGGGGGGAGGTCCCGGAATACTGTAATATTCTGGAATTTTTCTAAAGGTTGTGTTATGAAATTATCTTTGATATGAGAGAGGTAGATACACGTGACCATGTCCCTTGTATCCCTTAGTGAATATGGAAGTGCACTGGGTGGTCTCTTTATATTGTGCATTCCATAAATTAGTAGGTTCATTTTTGAGGAACCCGGAAATATTACCAGCATGAATTCCCTTGTTTCACAGGTTCAGGATTTCTGCACAGTCTCATGTTATTGCATCTGAACTGATCCTGATCTATTAAATTCAACTTGCACATTTTCACCTAGTTTTATAGCTTTTCACTGTAGTCTAATAAAGAATTACAGTGGGGCAAAAAACTATTTAGTCAGTCACCAATAGTGCAAGTTCCACCACTTAAAAAGATGAGAGGCGTCTGTAATTTACATCATAGGTAGACCTCAACTATGAGAGACAAAATGAGAAAACAAATCCAGAAAATCACATTGTCTGATTTTGTAAGAATTTATTTGCAAATTATGGTGGAAAATAAGTATTTGGTCACCTACAAACAATCAAGATTTCTGGCTCTCACAGACCTGTAACTTCTTCTTTAAGATTCTCCTCTTTCTTCCACTCATTACCTGTAGTAATGGTACCTGTTTAAACTTGTTATCAGTATAAAAAGACACCTGTGCACACCCTGAAACAGTCAGACTCCAAACTCCACTATGGTGAAGACCAAAGAGCTGTCAAAGGACACCAGAAACAAAATTGTAGCCCTGCACCGGGCTGGGAAGACTGAATCTGCAATAGGCAACCAGCTTGGATTGAAGAAATCAACTGTGGGAGCAATAATTAGAAAATGGAAGACATACAAGACCACTGATAATCTCTCTCGATCTGGGGCTCCATGCAAAATCTCACCCCGTGGGGTCAAAATGATCACAAGAACGGTGAGCAAAAATCCCAGAACCACGCGAGGGGACCTAGTGAATGAACTGCAGAGAGCTGGGACCAATGTAACAAAGCCTATCATCAGTAACACACTACGCCGCCAGGGACTCAGATCCTGCAGTGCCAGACGTGTCCCACTGCTTAAGCCAGTACATGTCCGGGCCCGTCTGAAGTTTGCTAGAGAGCATTTGGATGATCCAGAAGAGTATTGGGAGAATGTCCTATGGTCTGATGAAACCAAACTGGAACTGTTTGGTAGAAACACAACTTTTCGTGTTTGGAGGAAAAAGAATACTGAGTTGCATCCATCAAACACCATACCTACTGTAAAGCATGGGGGTGGAAACATCATGCTTTGGGGCTGTTTCTCTGCAAAGGGGCCAGGACGACTGATCCGGGTACATGAAAGAATGAATGGGGCCATGTATCGTGAGATTTTGAGTGCAAACCTCCTTCCATCAGCAAGGGCATTGAAGATAAAACGTGGCTAGGTCTTTCAACATGACAATGATTCAAAGCACACCGCCAGGGCAACGAAGGAGTGGCTTTGTAAGAAGCATTTCAAGGTCCTGGAGTGGCCTAGCCAGTCTCCAGATCTCAACCCTATAGAAAACCTTTGGAGGGAGTTGAAAGTCCGTGTTGCCAAGCGACAGCCCCAAAACATCACTGCTCTAGAGGAGATCTGCATGGAGGAATGGGCCAACATACCAACAACAGTGTGTGCCAACCTTGTGAAGACTTACAGAAAACGTTTGACCTCTGTAATTGCCAACAAAGGATATATAACAAAGTATTGAAATGAAATTTTGTTACTGACCAAATACTTATTTTCCACCATAATTTGCAAATAAATTCTTACAAAATCAGACAATGTGATTTTCTGGATTTGTTTTCTCATTTTGTCTCTCATAGTTGAGGTCTACCTATGATGTAAATTACAGACACCTCTCATCTTTTTAAGTGGTGGAACTTGCACTATTGGTGACTGACTAAATACTTTTTTGCCCCACTGTATAATTTTGAGCTCTAGATGTGGTTTTCTTCATGTGCTGCTGTATGGTATAGATGTAGGTATGTATATTGTGGAGATCACTTTTGTTGTCCTGGGTTATATATTTATAGAGAACCTTTCACCACCTCCTCCAATTCCATTATGATAGTGTCCGTTTAAAGAAAAAAAAAAACGGACACCTATCATAATAGACAATAACAGACACTAACTGATGTTAATATGTCCGTTTTTTAACTGATTCATTTAATGTTACAGTCAGTTACAGTGTGCGTTTTTTATTGTACGTTTTTTGTTTTTTCTTTCTGCTTCCTGGTCATGCGCAGAAAAAAAAGGACAGTAAAAACTGGATACTAATGGACACCTGTCCGTTACTGTCCGCTACCCATAGACTTCAATGTTAAAAAATAACGGATGCTTGATATCTGTCATGAAACTGCTTTTCTTAATGGACAGAACTTTGTTGCAGTGGCATATTACACATATACAGTGTATATATATATATATATATATATATATATATATATATATATATATATATATCACACACACACTACCTACCATTCAAAAGATTAAGGTCACTTAGAAATTTCCTTATTTTTGAAAGACATGCACAGCTTTTTTTCAATGAAGATAACTTTAAATGAATCGGAAATAAACGCTACATTGTTAATGTGGTAAATGACTGAACAAGGAAAAAAATGTATATCTAGCACCACAGATGAGCTCAAAGGCAATTAAAACTTAGCTTTTAATGAATGAATAAATAACATTCATAAATTCACAAGACTCCAGAAAAAAAAGTGAAAAAAAGAAAAAACTTACAACATATGTTCGCAGGACAGTACGGCACAAAAACACAGGTGAAACACTTGCCTACGCGCTTCAAGGCGTTAGCTGTTTGTTCCGGCTCATGGAAAAAAGAACGGACATGCTCATTTTTCAGGCGGAGTCACCTCGCGAACTAGATGCTGTTAGTTTGGGCATCTAGCTATGCACCAAACAATATTTAGCAGCCAACCACTGTGAGATTCAGAAAAATCCTAGCTAGCAGATTAGACCAGTAACAGGAGCTGGCCAGGTTTTCCATGGGTGTAGTGTAATGGCAGAAAATATTGGTGTCCACCACAAGTGAAGAAAACATTACATTAGTGGAGATGTAACATCCGGCCGCATGCTGCGGCGCAGGAGATGTGTTCGGTTGTGATTTTTTTCCATTTGGTTCTCCTTGCTCTGTCTGAACACTGCCCTATTCTTTCACCTTGGTAATTGATTTTCCACCACACCCATCTCCTTCACCTTCAGTTTGCTCTGATCCTCTAAAGGTTAATCTGGCCTTGCCCTGTGATTGACAGCTGCCTTCCTGTCAACTCCATGGGCGGGTTCTTCCTCCCTATTTAACCTTGGTTCCTATTCACACCAGCGCTTGCTATTGCCGTGCGCATACCTGCTCTGACTTTCGCTGTTTTTGATTACTCTATTATACTTGACCTTTGGCTTTCCTCACTGACTTCTCTTCTTGGACTCCGATTTGGTACTGTATTGCCCGACTGTTACTGACCCTTGGCTAAGTTGACTTCCCATTGTTGTTGTTCGTCTTGTCTGCGTTTTGTGTGTCACATACTCAGGGAGGGACTGTCCTCGTGGTTGCCGCCTATTACGTAGGATAGGGCCTGGCAATAGGAAGGGAGAGCGGGGGGCATAAGCCTAGGGCTCACTGTCTCTTGTGTCCCCGTTCCAGGGTTCCCTAACATAATAGCAAGCCTATATAAAAAAAAAAAAAAAAATTCCCTCCTATTCCATACTATGGCTTCTGTTCAAGACCTGGTATCTCGGATGGAGGGTTTAGCAGGTTTGGTGTCTGAACTGGCTAATCAGGTACACAACCTCTCCCAAAAACAAGCAAAGACTGCGGCTACACCTACTAATGTCATTTCCCTTCCCAGGGTTAAAATGTTACTCCCGGACCGGTTTTCTGGGGACAGAGGGAAGTTTGAGACATTTCGAGAGTCATGTTTGCTATACTTTCGTGTCAATCCTCATGCATCTCAGTCTCAGATGGTGGGGGTGGTCATCTCTCTCTTACAGGGGGATCCACAGACTTGGGCCCTGAAACTTCCCCCTGAAGCAGAGGAGTGGGCAGATTTGGGAAGATTTTTCAAATCTTTGGGGGCCATTTATGCAGAGCCTGACCAAATTGGACTTGCTGAATCACAACTAGTTACCCTCCGGCAGGGTAAACGCTCCGCTGAACTTTATTGCTCTGAATTTCGGATACTTAGCATAACCACAGGTTGGTGTGATGCAGCGTTGGGGGCTCTCTTTAAACAAGGTCTCAATGACTCAGTTAAAGATGTTTGGGTAGGTCACCCGGATCCCCCCACCTTAGAACAGGCCATGACCTTAGCTGTTCGCATTGACCGGAGACTCCAGGACAGACGTAAAGAGAGGGTAGGGTCTGATTCTGTTAAGCCTTCTGTCTACCACTCTTTTCCGTTTAAAAAAACTAATTCTCCTCGTTTCACCCCTGGGGAAGAGCCTATGCAGCTGGGAGCGCTGGATACCAAGGCTAGACGGGAATATCGTGTCCAGAATAACCTCTGCCTGTATTGTGGTAAACCAGGTCATTTCGTCCGAGACTGTTCCCTCAAACCACGCACACCAGCAGAAAAACTTCAGGGCCTGAGTGGTAATCGGGAGAACCACTCAGGCAACCAGGTATCTTCCGAATACTCTCATAGATTGATGTTACCTGTTTCTCTGTCCTCTGGAGACAGATCTGTGTCTGGGCAGGCCCTGGTAGATTCTGGGGCTGCCACTAACTTTGTTAAATTTTCATTTATTTCTGCTTTGTGTCTTGATCTTGTGCCATTAGACACCCCCCTAGTGGTGACTGGAGTGGATTTTACTCCCCTGGCCAGGAGTAAAATTTGTTTTAAAACACCGCTGATCTCATTACAAGTGGGCTCAATACACACTGAGATCATAAGCTTTTTTGTTATGGAAAATTTGTCATCTGACATTATCTTAGGACTTCCCTGGTTAAGTCTCCATAATCCTACTTTCGATTGGGCCACTAAAGAATTGGTAAAGTGGGGAAATCAATGCTCTTCTCATTGCATAGCTTTGTGTACCTCCAATTGTCTCAGTGAGGAGACGGTTATTCCTGAATTCCTGTCTGACTTTTGCGATGTATTTGATCCTAAATCTGCTGAGGTGTTACCCCCGCATAGACCATATGACTGTGCGATTGAACTCCTTCCGAACTCTAAGTACCCTAAGGGAAGGATTTTTAATCTCTCTGCTCCTGAACGTAAGGCTATGCGGGAATACATCCAGGAAAGCCTTCTGAAAGGTCACATTCGTCCATCTAATTCTCCCATGGGAGCTGGTTTCTTTTTTGTGGATAAAAAAGATGGGGGTTTACGACCATGCATTGATCGGGAATTAAACAAAATTACTGTCAGAAACCAGTATCCGCTTCCACTGATTCCGGATCTTTTTAATCAGATTGTGCGTGCCCGCTGGTTTTCTAAGGTTGATCTCCGGGGGGCATACAATTTGATCAGGATCAAGGAGGGAGATGAGTGGAAAACTGCATTCAACACCCCGGAGGGGCATTTTGAGTACCTGGTTATGCCCTTTGGGTTGTGTAATGCCCCAGCAGTGTTCCAACACTTTATTAATGATGTTTTTAGAGATCTCTTGGGTCGGTATGTGGTGGTCTACCTGGATGACATCCTGTTTTTTTCTCCAGATTGGGCTACACATGTGCAACACGTCAGGAATGTTATGTTGCTATTACGCCAAAACAATCTGTTTGCTAAATTATCCAAATGCCTGTTCGGAGTCCAAAAGGTCACCTTCCTGGGTTATGTCATTACCCCTGATTCATTCTGTATGGACCCACTCAAGGTCATGGCAATTAAAAAGTGGGAACGCCCTTCTAGTCTGAAGGCACTGCAACGCTTCCTGGGCTTTTCCAACTATTATCGAAAATTTATAAAAAACTTTTCTATCATTGCCAAGCCATTAATGGATTTAACTAAAAAGGGTGCAGATTTGACCAACTGGTCTTTTGAGGCAGAACAGGCATTTGAAAAATTAAAGTCATGTTTTGCGGAAGCTCCGGTCTTAATACCACCAGACCTGGAGCAACCCTTTGTTGTGGAGGTGGATGCATCAGAAGTGGGGGTTGGTGCGGTTTTGTCCCAGGGTCCAGAGACTCTCACATGTTTGCAGCCTGTGGCATTTTTCTCCAGGAAGTTCTCCCCTGCAGAGTGCAACTATGATGTAGGGAATCGCGAACTTTTAGCCATCAAATGGGCGTTCGAAGAATGGAGACACTTCCTTGAAGGGGCTAAACATAAAGTCACGGTCATTACCGATCACAAGAATCTGTTGTATCTGGATGGGGCTAAACGACTATCCCCTAGACAGGCTCGATGGGCCTTGTTCTTCATGCGTTTTAATTTTGTTGTAACTTATCGTCCAGGTACTAAAAATGTGCGAGCCGATGCTCTCTCCCGTAGTTTTTGTCGCAGTGGGAACCAAGAGATTGTGCCAGAAAAAATCCTGTCCCCTGGTGTGGTAATGGCCACCATAAACCCTGACCTGGCTACATCTGTGGTTAATTCGCAAGGTCTGGCTCCCAGAAATACGCCGACTGGGAAACTATTTGTACCCCCCAACCTTCGTCTCCGTGTGTTGGAGGAGATTCACTGCTCCCCTTTAGCAGGACATCCTGGCATCTCTGGTACCAAGTATTTGCTCTCTCGATCATACTGGTGGCCCAGTTGGTCCTGGGATGTACAGGAGTTTGTAACAGCCTGTGAGATATGCGCTAGGATGAAGGTACCTAGAAGGTTACCAGAGGGCCTTCTTCATCCTCTTCCTGTACCTAGTAGACCGTGGTCCCATCTGTCAATGGATTTTATTACTGATTTGCCCTGTTCCCAAGGAAAAACTGTGATTTGGGTGGTTGTGGATAGATTCTCAAAAATGTGTCACTTTGTACCGCTCAAGAAAATCCCAAGTGCTCCACGTCTAGCCTCGCACTTCATTAATCACATACTCCGCCTACACGGCATCCCTGAAAGTATTGTATCCGATCGTGGTGTGCAATTTGTATCTAAGTTTTGGAAAGAATTTTGTGGTCGTTTGGGAATCTCTCTGTCTTTTTCATCAGCATTCCATCCTGAGACAAATGGTCAGACTGAGAGATTCAACCAAACCTTGGAGCAATATCTAAGGTGTTTTGTGTCTGATGCTCAGGAAAAATGGAGAGCCTTCCTTCCTCTAGCAGAGTTCGCCATAAACAACAGGGTTAATGCCACCACTAAAATGTCGCCGTTCTATTGTAATTATGGTTTTAACCCCAGGTACTCCTCTCTTTATAGTACTGAGTCTGTTAATTCCAATGCTGAGCAGATTTATCAACGACTGTGCACAGTCTGGGCCCAGGCTTGTCTGAGCCTGGTAAAAGCCCAAGAATACCAAAAACGACAGGCTAATAAAAAACGCTTACCTGGTCCAGAATACAGGGTGGGAGATCGAGTGTGGTTATCCTCCAAGAATCTGCGTCTTAGAGTTCCCTCAGGGAAATTTGTGCCACGTTATATTGGGCCTTATGTAATCACAGAATGTATTAATCCAGTTTCTTTTAAATTACAACTTCCTAATTCTTTCCGTATCCACAATGTCTGTCATAAGTCGCTCTTGAAAAAATATGTTTCGCCCGTCCTTCCTTCGTCCAGTCCACCTGCGCCTGTGGTGATTCAAGGGGAACTAGAATATGAAGTAGAAAAAATTCTAGACTCCTGTCGAGTGCAGAATTCAGTCCAATACCTCGTACACTGGAAGGGGTATGGTCCAGAGGAACGGACGTGGGTTTCTGGTGGGGATCTCCATGCGCCACGTTTGGTCAAACTTTTTCATCGCCAAAATCCCTCGAAACCTGGTCCATCTGGCGAGGGTCCGGAGGCCCCTCGTAAAAGGGGGGGTACTGTAACATCCGGCCGCATGCTGCGGCGCAGGAGATGTGTTCGGTTGTGATTTTTTTCCGTTTGGTTCTCCTTGCTCTGTCTGAACACTGCCCTATTCTTTCACCTTGGTAATTGATTTTCCACCACACCCATCTCCTTCACCTTCAGTTTGCTCTGATCCTCTAAAGGTTAATCTGGCCTTGCCCTGTGATTGACAGCTGCCTTCCTGTCAACTCCATGGGCGGGTTCTTCCTCCCTATTTAACCTTGGTTCCTATTCACACCAGCGCTTGCTATTGCCGTGCGCATACCTGCTCTGACTTTCGCTGTTTTTGATTACTCTATTATACTTGACCTTTGGCTTTCCTCACTGACTTCTCTTCTTGGACTCCGATTTGGTACTGTATTGCCCGACTGTTACTGACCCTTGGCTAAGTTGACTTCCCATTGTTGTTGTTCGTCTTGTCTGCGTTTTGTGTGTCACATACTCAGGGAGGGACTGTTCTCGTGGTTGCCGCCTATTACGTAGGATAGGGCCTGGCAATAGGAAGGGAGAGCGGGGGGCATAAGCCTAGGGCTCACTGTCTCTTGTGTCCCCGTTCCAGGGTTCCCTAACAGGAGATATATCAGGCATAGATTCGAGAGGATTTTTATACATCTCCAGCTGATGCCAGTGAATACATCTGTCATTGCTGACAGTAAACGGGAACTGGCTATTAATCACGGATGGATCATCAAGTCAATGTATAGTAGCTTTCTGTTCTACTGAGATCTCAAGACATAGGTGTATAGGAGATGCATGTGTTTCTTTAGGCTTGCCAGAATAAACATCAGAATCCGATTTCAGTAGTCTCCTGATAGTTGTGTATTGCATTGTTAGTCATTCTGGAATTTAGAAAAGACATTGAATGAACAGATCGCTGAGTCATGAGAATATTCACTGTGTCTGACTTCAATTGTAAATAACTGACGTATAAGATATGTCTCACTTGTTGAATCATGAGACACTTACTAGCATTGCATAATCATTACTTAGTATGTGAGCTTCACCCACTAACGAAACTTATGGTAAAGATCAGTAATGTTGCACTTTGTACCTTGCAGCAGTAATTTTATAGATCTAGTCAGTACTACTTCTACAGTAAGGCCTCATGCATACTGCCACAATATTATCCGCATACATTTCAATGGGCCCATACACACAGCTGTAGTTTTTGCGTCTGCGTGTCCGGATCACATTTAAGGGCCACAAATACTGGCGCCAATACTATACCTGTTATTTGTGGCTCAGCACATTCAATGGAATAGATGGATTTGTGAAGACTGTGGATGATGCCCGGATAGCAATCTCGGTGTCACCTGTGCCATTTTCACTGATCCACAGACTGCGCACGATCCTGTTCATGAATCTTTAGTAGACTGGAGGTCACGGTTCTGAGATCATAATATGGATGACTTATTCTTAGAATAGGCCATTGGTTACTAAACTTTGGGTCATGACCCTTCTAGTGGATTTTATAAGGGTCTCCAGGTGGTTAGAAGCTGTTCACTGATAATCTAAATGTGCTGCCCTGTCTCTTATGATCACTTATAGACAAGGTGGGGTCATATGACCCCCCCCCCCATCAATGACCATATTGGAACTGCAGTGCCATGCAGCTAGAATAGATTGACATCTTCCATACTGTCAACCCAAAAGGGTCAAAATGCTTTCAGGACACTTAAGATAACTTAAAATAAATAACTTTAAAAAAAAATCATGTTCACCTGTATTTGGATGTTCTGGTGTCCTCTGCTGCTCTCCTGTTGGAAAAGATTTGGTAATGTTATTCACATACAGTACATCAGTGGGACCTTTCCTGGGGCTTCTGAGGCCAGTGATTGCCCTCACTAGTCACATGCCGGCCAGGACTTCTGCTGGAGAAAGCACCACATATGCCTGAATGGAGAGTGGTGGCAGACCACAGGAAGACTCCACCAAACTGAACAACATTTATCAGAGATCACAGCAGCAACAGCGTCATACATCTGTGCAAAATATCTTGTGTTGCACTCATGGGTATGGCCATTAGAGCTGGTATGATAGTATGCAGTACACAGAACTGCAAGAGGCCCAATAAAAGGCAAAATACATCAGAATTAGAGGAGAATACATCAGAATAAGAGGAGAATACAGATGGAAAACAGATTAGGGACAGATAGCAGGTGTTTTTTTCTACTTTACAAGAACAAAGTGATATATGAGAGCAGTAAATAAGTTATTGTGCTCATTATACTTCCTAAAATTCCAGTTGCTTACAGCTCCCACTAGAGGGACCTTAGAAATTCATTGCATACTGGTTTAATATTAACTCAATTTATAACAGTATGAAATGGGAAACTGATTTATAAAAAGTTATCATTTGAAATTCTATTCAATATTCCATGTAAAATGGTTATGGGTGAGACATTCATTAGATAATTAGCTTCCTACTAAAATACTCGATGATGCTTTGTATCTTGCAGCATAGAAATTATTAAGTAAAATCTGCACTTATCAATGTGTAAAGGGCAGACAAGCATGGTACTACAGCTGTTAGCCGCCATTTATTAATATGTGATCTTCTATTGATTTTCTGTGTCTAATTACATGGCAGATTAAAGGCTAGATTTCAAGTACTGGGAGTTCATTCAAAGCATTCAGTTTACCTTAAGAGGACACAATAATTAATTTTACACTACTCTTTCTCTGCAAAATCCCAGTTGAACCTTTGCTTTGTACTTGACATTTTCAAAGATTCCACTGAAGAACCTGCAATGTTTTAAATGGTTTTGTTCTGACTATTTCTGTTGCAACTGTGTAAGTAAAATTGAATTGCCATTGGTGTCAGTTTATCATAGATACAGTGTATATATAAAGCGAACCATGAATTATATGTTTTCCTAACTGAAGTATAATCATTCTTTCACAGCCCCCTCAGGCAATTCCGCTACTTAGAAAGCGATATTCAGACATCAGTTAACCAATAAATTTGACATCCTCTCCTAAATGTACAATATAATATATATCTGTGTAGACATTCACAGGAGAATTAATTGTATATTTAGGGCCAGTGGATCGCTGGCTGTTTTATTAGTCGGCATGCTCGCTATAATTTTTACTAAATTTCTCTGCTGTCATGTAATTCATTGTCTTGAAAGCTTACCAGCAGGATGCCGGCTGTGTCTATTTTTGATCCACCTGTTCACAAAATAGATTTTGGTATTTCACGTTTGTGAGCTGAAAAATTATATTTGATGTGTACATATTTTCTCATTGGGATAATAATATGTTTTAACACATTTAGTTGATAACCTTTCATCAATGCAAATGTATTTTTGAGTAATTTGAGATATATAATGAATTCTTATATGTAACATTTGTAATTTTTAAAAAAAGTTCCTGAATTCGATGCTGCTTTAATCTGGATGTGAAATACTATTCCCTGTTGTCCCACCAGCTGCACAATATGGGGTATTTTCTGCCCCTGTGTGTTGGTAGGACAGGCGTAATTTTTAATTAGCCAAATTATTTACACATGGCTGGCCCCTATAAGAGGGCACAGTGACCCTCCCCCCGCATGTTTTTTTCTGTCCTGTGTGACTGGACAGGTGGTGAGGAGGCTCTGTGGGGGTTGGAAGAAGGTGTCTGTTAACCCTTCTTCTTTCCCTTTTTTCTTCCCTTTACTTTCTTTCTAAGAGAAAGATTTAGGTTTTGTCTTACCTGCTTTGCAGGGTGTCTGATTGTTCAGCTGTGCACAGCTCATTCACTGCCCAGTAAGGTAAGCTGAGTCCTCTCCAGCTTTCCTCTGTATTTAGTGCAAACTAAAAGCACTGATATTTTTTTTTGCTACGGGCACTCTGTCAACTTCTTCACAGGCATGGAAATTTTGTGGGAGCTTTCAGCTTTCCCTTTATGCTTAGTGCCTAGTCTGAGCACTTATGTCTATTGCGATGGCCTGTATGTGCCTGTCTGTGTTACGGTCGCAGGCCTGGAAATTGTGTGGGAGCTTTTAGCTTTCCCTTTATGCTTAGTGCATAGTCTGAGCACTTATGTTGATTGCTATGGCTTGTGCCCACCTGCTTGGCCTGGGCTTCACTTGCTGCCCTAAAGCGCAGCTAATGTGAACAGCATCCTTTGAGATGGCAGTGAATTTTTTCCAGCAACTCCCACAGCTCAGGTGAGGTAAGCTGAAGGTGCACCAAGACTACTTTTGTGAATGAGCAAGTCCCTTTAAAAAAAAAAAAAAAAAAAAAAAAAGGGGAGTATATTTGTGTTTCAGTCTGTAAGGAAACAGACTTTTATGTTGAGTGCACCGGGGCACCGGGTCTACAGTTCCACACTGTTTGTACTATACCCAAAGGCTAGATCTGCCTGCTGCCATCTGCGGCATCTGCCTTTGGGCTGCCTGCCACTTGCCTACTAACACCTACTGTCTCGGCTTGACTACCTGGCTCACTGTTGCCTTCTTGGGAAACCATCTGCAGCATCTGCCTGACTCGGCTACTGGCCTTCTAGAGGTGGCTACCTGCCTTGAGTACCTGCTACCTCTACTCCTGGAGGAGCATCATGAGCAGAAGCATCTTGCTGGTGCAGATTATAGACCCTCTACAAGGAGGTGGTTTGGTGAGTACAGATCCGGAATAAAAGTGAAAGTATCTCCTCACTTCCTGTAGACATCCATACTTCCGTGTCGCAAAGAAGCTATGACTCGAAAGGCTTTCCCTGTCACTTCCCTCTATGGAGAGGCTCCAGGTGGGCGACGACTCAGAAGCATCTGATAATGAATCTATTTATTCCAGCAGACCTATCTTCTATTATGACCAGATTACGATGCTGCTGAAGTCCATCCGGTCTACAGTTGACCAGGATGTTGACGGGGAAGCCTCCACGTCCACCTCTGGGGGGCACATTACCTTCCATACGGATGCATCTCTGGCCAACATCATGCATCAGCAATGGAAACAACCTGAGAAAGGACAATTCCTCTACGAGAGTCTTCAGGTCCCTGTTCCCCATGGACCCATCACAATGGGACAAGTGGGGGCCTCCCTCAAAGGTGGACCTCACGGTGGCTAAACTGTCACATCAGACTGTAGTCCCCTTAGAAGATGGCTCGAATCTTCAGGACCTCCTGGATCGCAAAGCGGACTCCAACCTAAAGAAAGTGTGTTCTGCCAGTTCAGCTCAGGCCTCAGTGGCCATAGTTTCAACTGCTGTGTCTGATTATCTGTGGACATGTCTTTCTCGACTTGAACGGGACATCGACTTGGGAGTACCTCGTGATGACAGGTTAGCTTACATGGGTAACCTCCACAGAGCAGTGGACTATATCTCGGAGTCTTCCAGACAACCGCTAAAGCTCGCCTCCAAATCCATGGCTATGTCTACGGCTGCCATGAGGCCTCCATGGCTAAAACCTTGGAGAGCTGATCTCACCTCAAAATTTGCGCTCTGCTCCCTTCCCTTTGAGCCTGGGAAGGTATTCAGCTGAGGGCTGGATGACCTCATGGAAGGTCTAGCTGAGGGCAAAGAGAAATCCCTGCTTCAAGCCTCCAGAGGAAGACCTCCTCCTCCTAGGAGTCGAGGGTCAACCTCTGGCCTTAGACGCCAGCAACAACGGCGGTCTACATACCGTCCTAGAGGAGCAGGTCGTGGTAATCCAGGGATGACTCCAAAAAGAAGCCTGAATTTTGATGTGGCACCGCTCTCTGTGGCCATAATTCATGTTGGAGGATGTCTTTTCCATTTTTCAGCGGCAAGGAGAACCCACATAGAAGATCTTTGGGTTCTACAGGTGGTAGAATGCGGTTAATCCATAGAGTTTGATCATATACCTCCCGACTGGTTTGTCATCACCCGGCTTCTTCCTTTTGCTCAACAAGCCATCCTGGAAGCTTCAGAGTATATTGCAAAAGGGGCTCTAAAAAGGGTTCCTCCCTCAGACTTCGGTCTGGGGGTTTACTCTCCAGTCTTCCTAGTTCCAAAACCTTCAGGAGACTGGAGAATGATTATCAATCTAAGGTACCTCAACAGATACATAAAAAGAAAATCTCTTCGGAGGGAGTCTGTAGACTCTAACATCTTTTCTACAGCAGGGAGAAGTAATGATCACTCTAGATCTCAAAGATGCGTATCTCCATGTCCCTATTTTTTCATCCTCACAGGAAGTATCCCAGAATCGCCATTTATATGGCCAACCACAGAGAGCATTATCAATTCACCGCAATGCCGTTCAGCATTTCCTCAGTCCCATTCGTATTCATCAAGGTGGTCACTCCGGTCGCCGCCGCCCTCAGACTATAAGGCCTATTCATCATTCCCTACTTGGACGACTGGCTCATAAAAGCTCAGTTTGCTGCAATCCTCCAACATCATCTCCAGATAGCTATCAACTTCTTACAGAAGTTAGCTTGGATAGTCAATTGGGAGAAATCAGAGCTCATGTCAGCTACCTGGAAGAAGTTCCTGGGTTTCATTATGGATTCAGAGTTGATGTAGATCTTCCTTTCCAGCCCAAAGAGGTTGAGAATAGAGGTTTCTGTCCGCTTCCTATTTCGGACCTGGCGAGTTACCATCCACACCACTGTGAGAATCCTCGGTCTGATGTCATCCTCAGCCAGGACGGTCCCTTGGGCTTTATGGCATTTGCATCCCCTTCAGACAGAAGTGTTGAGAACCTGGAATGGCTCTCCACTGGGATTGCACAAGAAGATCTGCCTTTCTCCCAGTACCCATCTTCCCCTCAGATGGTGGATACACCTAAAAGATGGAAGGTCCTCGGTCCCGACAGTGTGGACCCTGTTGACAACAGATGCATCCCATCTGGGATGGGGAGCCCATCTGGAAGACAAGACTGTGCAAGGTCGTTGGAGGAGACCGGAGTTGGGAACGTCCAATATCAAAGAGCTCAGAGCAGTCTACCTGGTGCTTCACTTTGCTCAGGATCTCAGAGGCAAAGCAGTGAAGGTTTTCTCAGACAACATGACCACTGTAATCTATCTGAACAAACAAGACTGCACCAGATCTCCAGCCCTGCTCAGACAGGTGAAGCTAATATTCTCCTGGGCAGAAATGATTCTGACCCAGTTAACCGCTGTTCACATCAAGGGCTCCCTGAACATAGTAGCGGATCAGTTGAGTTGGGGTATCACCAAATCAGGAGAATAGTCTCTCAGTCCAGATGTATTTCAACAGATCGTCCAAAGATGGGGTCTCCCAGAGGTCGATCTTATGGCAACCCGACTCAACGCCAAGGTGGAAACCTTCTGCTCTCTGTACCAGGAGGACAATCCCTTGGCAGTGGATGCCCTGTCCATTACATGGAGGTTCAGGCTGATTTACATCTTCCCTCCAATTCCCATCATACCCAAAGTATTGATGAAGATAAGACAGGACCAAGTCTCGGGAATTGCCATAATCCCGTTCTGACTGAAAAGGACTTGGTTTGCCCAGTTGATGAGGATGAGTCAAGGCGTTTACTGGAGGCTTTTCCCCCTCCTAGACCTGGTAACCCAAGGAGAGCTGACCTGCCAGGATCTGAGGAGATTCAACCTGACAGCCTGCAGGTTGATCAGTCCCTATTAAGGAATAGCAGACTTTCAAGAGCCATCCTGAAGATGCTTACATATGCCCGGGCGGAATCAACTAACAAAAATTACTGAAGAATCGGTAATGTATTTCATTCCTGGTGCTGGGAAGGTGAGGTGGACTCCTCGGATCCCCCAGTAGAGGCGATCCTGGACTTCCTTCAGGATGGGCTAGACAAGGGGCTCTCTGTCGCTACCCTGAAGGTACACGTAGCCGCTTTGTCTGCCTATCTGGGGAGGCGTTTATCTAAATACTTCTAATAAGCACCTTTTTAAAGGGTGCTGGGAGGTTGAGACCAGCAGTCACTGCTCCCGTCCACAAATGGGACCTCAGTACTGTCCTGTCAGCACTATGTGAAGAGCCTTTTGAACCTCTAGAAGAGACAGAACTGAAGTTCCTCACCTTTAAAACAGCTTTCCTCCTGACCATAACATCGGCCAAGAGGTTAGGTGAGTTACAGGCATTCTCCTCTGAAGAACCTTACACCATTTTCTTCAAGGATAGAGTCCAGCTCAGGTACCTCCCTGGATTTAGGCCTAAGGTACCTTCCACTTCCAACTTGGAACAGTTGATTACATTATCGATATTCCACCCGTCACCTTCCTCGGCGGAAGAAATCAGATTCCATATCTTGGATTTGTCCAGATGTCTGAGGATCTATATAGAGCGCACTTGCTCCTTCAGAAGAGCAGAAAACCTCGTCAATTTCGTAGGTAGACAGAAGGGCCTTAAGGCCTCTAAACCCACCATATACAGGTGGGTGAAGGAGGCTATTAAAATTTCATCCCAAGGTGGGACAATAGGGAATGGATGATTAGAGGGTCAGACAGGCCCACTGGGGAACCGGTGAATCCCCCAGTGGGCCCCGAGCCCTGACTGAAAGTTTTCATTTTACCAATGCAGATGCATTGGTCGGGGCCCGATCGGCATCTTATCAATGCGTGTGCCTCAACACACAGGGGCCCCCATTAGCTGATGCTGAAGCTGTACATATCGTAGGACAGCATGTGCAGCTTCAGCATCAGCTAATGGCCACTTCTTTCACTTACCTGCAGCTGCTATGGCTGCTTTCCTATGAGGCCTCTTCCCTGCTGCCTGCACTTCCTCCCTCTCTCCCCCTCCCCCTCCTCCTCACAGTGAGTCCTCTTACATCGTAGAATGTGGGGAAGACAGGAGCCATCTGCTGCGATGGTTTACTACTGATGGAATATGTCAGCAAATTCTTTTGGTAAAATATGTATGTTTAATATGTATATATGTGTACATTTGTGTAAAGTATGTGTCTTTTATACTGTGTGAGTACTGTATGTTTGTATACTGGTATATATGGTATATATGAATATGTATGTAACATTCATATATGGTATATGAATGTATATAAATGTATATGTGCTATAATAATGTATATGTGTGAGTATATATGGTATATGTATAAGGCTTGGTTCACATCTGCGTTCGGTGATCTGTTCGGGGAGTCTGCATGGGAACCCCTCCCCCCCCCCCCGAGCGGATTACCAAACGCATCAGCAAGCGGTGTGCAGTGAAAGTACGCGGACCCCATAGACTATAAATGGGTCCATGTGCTTTCCGCGCAGTGTCCGCCCGAGTCACGTGGACAGGAAAGTAGATTGTGAAGTATTTTTCTGTCCACATGTTCTAAGCGGACACTACATAGAAAGCACATAGACCCCATTATAGTCTATGTGTGCTTTCACTGCACACCGCTTGCTAATGCGTTCAGTAGTCTGTTTGGGGGGGGGTTCCCATGCGGACTCCCCGAATGGATTACTGAACGCAGATGTGAACCAGGCCTGAGTGTGTAGGTATATAGTGAGTGCAATCCCATCCACACATTGCGGAAAAACACACACGGCGGACACATTGCAATTTCCAAAACTGTTGCGTTTTTGGAAATTGCAGCATGTCACTTATGCCTACAGAAACACCTGCAGTTTCCCTATAGGTATAAGGCTAAGTTCACACTGGGTTTTTTGGTCCGGACCAAAAAACGGGTACTGCACTGGGTACTGCACCGGCATTCAGTCACGCATTCTGCTCCAGATTAGGCCCAATGAATGGGCCTAGTCGGGAGGAGGGAGTGTCTTCAGGCCGAATCGCGAGGCGAAACGTCCTGAAGAATGAGCATCTCACTTCTTTTTCCAGGAGCCGGAACAAACCAGCTCCCGGAAAAAAGAACTGACCGGCTCCCATTGATTTCAATAGGAGCCGTCTTTTTGGTCAGGATTTTGAGGCGGATACGGCCTCAAAATCCTGACCAAAAAGCCTTGCGTGAACTTACCCTAAAGTAAACAGAAAGTCCTCAGAGGAAACCTCTGTGGAGTTTCTGCAATAAGCGAAGCGCTGCAGGAAAAACTGATGTGTTGCCGCCGGGGGTTTTCCCGTAGCGCTTTTTGCTATGTCTTGCTACATGGGGCTTTAGCCTAATACTGAGTTCACACAGAGTTATTTGGTCAGGAATCCACCTCAAAATCAGCCTCCAAAAAAGCCTCCCAATAGAACTGTAACACGCTAGAACTTTAACCCTCCCAATAGAACCAAATTCCTGACCAAAAAACTCTGTGTGAACTCAGCCTTATAGTATAATGCTCAGTATATTGAGATAATAAGGATTAGGCCCAACAGGGAGACACAGCTAAAAAAAATAGCTGCGGAAAAAAATAGCGGCGAATCTCAATGTATTTTTTCCACAGTGTTTTTTTCATTGAGCTTTTGATGCATTTTCCCGATACTTTCTCCCAATTGCACAGCTGAAAGTAACCGGCCATGTTTTTAGAAGCACACGCATTTTAGAGTTTGTGGCTGTTCCACATCTTTTTTTCCTATAATGTGTGGATGAGGTAAATTTGATTAAATTTCATTCACTTTGCTGGTTCCGTAAAACACATAATTTTTTTTTTCTGTAGTAGCTAAAGACGTTGTGTTTCTGCAATGTGAGGTTTCAGATATTTATGGCCTATCCTGAGTATAGGCCATAAAAAAGTTTAACCCTGGACAACCCCTTTAATATGTCCCACACATTTTAACGTCACCCTTCTGCACAGGATGTTACCCCATCACTGCTCCCACACAATATAATGGCCCCATCACTGTTCCCCATACATTATGGGGGACCAGTGAAGAGGTCACTGTATGTGGGGACCAGTGAAGTGGCCATAAAATATTTGGCCCAGACAACCCCTTAAAACAGGTTGTCTATAAATTGGAGTGATCACTGTGGTGACCGCCAGGGAGGTGTAAAAATATATATATATATATTTTTTAAAAAAAGCTTTCTCACCTGTCCCCAGCACCCCGTTTCCCCCACCTGTGTCTGTTCAGTCTCATGGCTTCACTTCTGGAAATCCTGTACCTAATTGGTCTCAGCGATCACATGATGTGCAGGACTCCCAGCAAGGAGGCGCCAGCATGAAACCGAATAGACACTACCGGCGGACAACGGAGCGACAAAGACAGATGAGTATTCTTTTTTATTTATTTGTTTTTTATTTTACCTCCCGCCCACCACATGAGTTGCTCCAATTCCTGGACAACCACTTTAAAGGATTTATCCATCTTTCTATTATTATTATTATTATTTATTTATATAGCACCATTAATTCCATGGTGCTTTACATTTGGGATTGATGGCCTGTCTTTAGGATAGGCCATCAATATTACATCTGTGATGATACTCACGCTACCTGCCCACACGTAACCTCAAATCCTCCAATGACCTCCTACTCCGCTCTGCTCTCATCCACTCCTCACACAACCGTCTCCAAGATTTCTCCCGTGCATCCCCCATACTCTGGAACTCCTTACCAAGACACATAAGACTGACCCCCACAATCGCAGGCTTCAAGAAGGCCCTGAAGACTCACCTATTCAAGAAGTCCTACAACCTCCAATAACACTATCACCGCACTGCCATCTCTACAGTCTCCCCCTCTCCTTCTGTCTCTACCCCCCTTCCCTCATAGATTGTAAGCCCTCGCGGGCAGGGCCCTCTACCCCACTGTGCCAGTCGGTCATTGTTAGTATTATATCTACCTGTATATTCTGTGTATTGTATGTAACCCCCAAATGTAAAGCACCATGGAATTAATGGTGCTATATAAATAAATAAATAAATAATAATAATAATACAACAGCCAGGACCTCTGCAGATCAGCTTTTCCAGGACACTTCAGCTACAGGTAATGGTAACATTTCTAGGAGCCACGTTGTTCACTTGCCATACAGGCTGTAGCAGTAGGTATATGTAGTGAACATGGTATAGTGCGTGAGCCTCATGGCTCCCAACATGTTATTACCTTAAGCTGCCCTGTCTCGGTACCGCTGGTCTGCAGGGTTCTGGCAGTAGGCCCTAAACACCCCAGTCCGACCCTGGATGATTATGTAGATATGTAGATAATCTGCTTTCCCTTAGACCCAACAGCGGCGCAAGGCTTCCCTCCCTATGTTTGCAATAAGGAATGTAAAAAAAAAAAAAAAAAAAGAAAACTTTAACAAAAATGTACATGTATATACATATGTATAAAGTTGTCTGTATATTATACTCTTGTAATAACACGTGGGGGGAGAGTCTCTGTGCCCTCTTATAGGGGCCAGCCATGTGTAAATAATTTGGCTAATTAAAAATTCCGCCTGTCCTACCAGCACACAGGGGCAGAAAATACCCCATATTGCGCCACTGGTGGGACTAAGGGAAAACAGATTATCTACATAATCACCCATTCCTTTTACTGATATGCCCATAATTCATATAGCAGACTGAACTACATATTCATCCCCCACATACTCTTGCTGCAGGTGACCGCAGCCAAAATTGGTAATGCTTTCCCCTACGATTATACCCCTGTCACCTGCACTCTCAACCTCCCCCCCATTAAATGCCCCAACTTTTGGAGACTTAATGAGTCGCTCTTGTGTGATGCTCAATGTCTGACATATCATAAGCAAAGCATTACTGACTTTGGACACAACCACTCACAGGATGCTACCTCCCCGCCTATTCAATGTGAGGACCTTAGGTGTGTCCTGAGAGGGCTCTATTAAAACTCAGAGTAAGGCTTAATCGTGAGGTGGGTACAAAACTCAATTCTCTCCTTCAGACTCTGAGCATTTTGGAGGCACAACATAAGCAAACCCTTTAACGCACCCCCCACCGCCGTGACTGTGACACTCCATGAGATCAAGTCTCTCCTTGAGCACAAGAAACAGCGTCAACTGGGTCAGTAATCCTTCTTTGAATGGAGCAATAAGGCAGGTCATCTCTTAACTCATGCAGTTCCTGAATGACAATTGTTCACACCCGTTATGTCAATTCTATCCAAAAATCCCATCGGATGGATCTCCTACCTTACAACAGACATGCCCTAGATATTTTGAGACTATTATGAGTTCTTTTATAATCTGCCCTCCCCCTCACACACACACACATACACACACACCTCTAACCAGAAAACTGATCCTCCACTTAGTATGTCTCAATATATCATTGACACAACCTTGTTCTCCCCCGTGGCGGACAACACAGCTCAACTGGACGCTTCTTTCTCCCAATCAGAACTGGAGCTAGGCATCTACAGCTCTGGCCCAGATGACTATACTGCATGTTTCTATAAAGCTGTACAAATGGAGTTATCCCCTTTTATTCTAAAAGCCTTCAACACAGTCTCACTCTACACACTCTTCCCTTCCTCCTTCCTCCATGCCCATATCAGACTTCTATGATGCTACTTTCCCTGAATGCAGAGAAGGCCTTTGACAGGGTTGACTAGAGCTTCCTTGAAGTAACTCTCTGTTAAATAGGTGTAGGCCCTATTGTGCTCACACACTCTATTCACTTCCTCACAAGCCCAAATTCATAATGGCACCCGCCAAGAATGCCCTCTTTCCCTGATCCTTTATGCCCTAGTAATGGAGCATCTCATAGTTGCCATCAGGCGTTATCCTGCCATACAGGGACTGTGCTCCAGGAACCTACATTTTAAAATCTTGGCGTTCGCAGATGGTTCCCTGCTCTTCATCACTCAACCCCTGACAATGCTTTCCTTCCAACCTTTCCAAAAGCACCACATACAATGTCCTCTCCCTCTTACCGTCTCTTCCATGGATCTATAGAAGCCACTGGTTTAGACAAAGTTATTTCTAATCTACCATACAATGCACGGCAAGTGTAACTGGCCAGTGGGCATGAGAGGAAGTTGAGGTGGAGGGCCGCAAGAAAGTTTGGCTTACCTGAGATGGGAGTCAATGGACCATCATTTGTGAAAAACATCCACAGTGGACTTTCTGTGAAAAGCGCACCCGAAAAAACGGCGATGCTTTTCCACCATGATCTTTTCTGCAGCGCTTTTTGGCTGCGGCTCACTATGTGGGGCCTTAGTCTTAATGGTTTTTTAGACTTGTTTCCTGTTAGTTCTTTACTCATGACCATATAATCCTAGTAATGCTGGTGCTATATTAAAGGAATGTTTTTTTTGTTTTTTTTTTAATACCATCAAATGTATTATTCACATTTGCAAATTGTGATATTCTATATAGTGTTATACTGATTTTTTAAAAAGGTCATAATTATGAATAAGAAAGTAAGTATTATTATAATTTTTTTTTCACATTCTGTCTCAGAAAAGGGGGCAAAGATTCAACAGAGGAAGAGTTTTTAACCCCTTTCCAATTAATGACATATACAATATAGCCTACCAAATTCTATATACTAGAATACCAGCTAACCGACTCCCATATTTAATCATATACTGTAAATCTATATGGAATCAATGCTACTATCAAAGAAATATAGAATACAGAAATAAATCACAATTTTATTTATCAAAAAAAGAAAAATATATAAAATTATATTAAAAACATCTACAAAAAGCCGAGGTTGTGTGCTTCTTTATCACAACAAGAAGATTCCATATATACTTGCACCAAAAACCAACTGTACATAGATATATTTCAGCATATTTTCAATAATTGCATAATAGCAGGGCAGTTAAAGAAAGATATATAAGTACAGGGTCAAGAAGATATTGTTATGTTAAGATATTTGTGTTATGTTGTTGAAACTTTATACAAAACCAAGAGATAAACCGTCTCCCAGGTGGATAAAGCAGGTGAAAGTGTATTTAGAAGTGAGGTTATAGTAAAAAGAGTATCGGAGGTAATGATAATAAATAGTGATGAGCGAGTAGTATTCGATCCAATACCTCGCCGGCATAGGAATGCATGTAATCGGCCGAATACCAAGGGGTTAAACGCATTGAATATTCGAAGCGTTTAACCCCTTGGTGTTTGGCCGATTACACGCATTCCTATGCCGGCGAGGTATCAGATCGAATACTACTCGCTCATCACTAATAATAAACCAAACAAAGAGACATAGCTACGGAGACCTCTGATGGGCCAGAGAAGTCTGAAAATTTTCCCATCAATTTTGTTTTAATTGCTGTGAAATGCTGAAAAGGTTAAGAAACTTCTTGAATGTTGTTTTGAATTCTTCCAGGAGGGCAGTTTTGAGAATGGTGTGATTTATGGGGGTTTCTATTAGCAAGTCCTTTCAAGAACCCTTCGGAATTGAACTGATTCCTTGAAAAATGTGTTTTTGAAATATTCTTGAAAATTTGGAAAATTACTGCTTGACTTGTAAGCCTTATAATATCTGCCTTATAAGCATTATAATGTAAGCCTTATAATATATAATAAAAAAAAGGGGCGATTAAAGCTTGGTCGAAAAATAAATCAGAGATATGGCAAATTATATTTATGAAGTAATTTGGGTAGTGCAACTTTTTATATAGAAGGCATGTAATTTAAAAATTTTAAATCTGCATTTTTTTTCAAAATTTTCTCCAAATTTGTTATTTTTTCAGAATCTAACACAAAATATATCGCAATACAAAAATAATAAGGAAAGACTATAGCTCACCGCTTCTGTTGGTTCGTATATATATAGTCCACTGGGTGCACGGCCAAATGACTTCGGATTTCGGAAGCTCGATAGATCCAATCACTTGTAAAGAAATTAGGTCCGCACTCCTGTATGTCTTAAAACTTCACTTTTATACCATCCTTTAAAAATTATTCTTCTTGTTACAAATACAAAAAGTGTGCAAGTGAGCAAACTCCCCAAAAGTGACTAAAAAATCATCACTGGCTGATGCGTTTCTGGACGTGCTAGCCCCTTAGTCGTAGTCCCCCGTGATGACCTGCTGGCATCATTTTCGTCTCTATTCTTGGCGACAGATTTCCTAGCTGAAGCTGCCACATATCAGGTAAAGGCGGCCGCCAAGGGCATGGCCTTATCAGCCGCTGCTAGAAGGCCTCTCTGGCTCAAACCATGGAAGGCAGACAACGCCTCTAAGTATAATATCTGTGATCTCCCTTTTGAACCCGGCAGATTGTTTGGTAAACAGCTGGATGAGATTATGGAGGGGCTGGCAGACAGCAAGGGAAAGTCCCTTCCTCAGTCCTACAGAGGTAGGCCCGGGACATCATCTCGTGACAGAAGCTCTCACCGCCAGTCTTCATCCAGGCCGCAGTATTCCAGAAGACCCGGGTTCCATGCCAGAGGATCTGGCCGTTGTTTTTCTAGAGAGGAGCCAAAGAAGTCTTTTTGACAATTATGGTATCCCTCCTGTGGAGAGCTCTCTACCTGTCGAAGGTCGCTTAAGAAGATATCTTCCAGCTTGGCAACAAAACATCCAGGACTCCTGGGTCCTCCAACTAATTCAACACGGATACCGCATAGATTTCATGTCTCCACCTCGCGACAGATATATCGCAACCCGCTCTTTCTCCAATCAAAAGCAGGTGTGCCTGGAAGGCATGATCCAAGAGTATCTAGAAAAAGTGGCCCTGGAACCAGTACCCCTAGACGAAAGAGGCACAGGCGTGTATTCTCCAGTCTTCCTGGAGCCAAAAGCACCAGGGGGCTGGAGGATGATAATCGACCTCAGGTACTTAAACCGTTTCATCTGCAAACTGCACTTCCACATGGAAACTATAAAGTCAGTGATCACCTCCCTGCAACCTGGCAACGTTCTCACCACCTTGGATCTCGAAGACACCTATCTTCGCATCCTGCTTTTTCCTCTCCACAGGAAGTATCTGAGAATAGCCATGCTATTAGACGAGCAATTGTGCCATCTCCAGTTTGCGGCTCTGCCGTTCGGCATCACTTCAGCTCCTTACATTTTCACGAAAGTCATAGCTCCCATTGCTGCTTATCTCAGGCTGCAAGAGTTATTCATAGTCCCATATCTGGACAATTGTTGTTGAAAGCTCGCTCAGAGGAGCTATTAAGAAACCAAATACAGTTGACCACCTCCTTCCTCCAGAGCCTCGGGTGGATAATCAACTGGGACAAGTCAAGCATTGTAGCCGCCACACGGAAGACCTTCCTAGGTTGCGTCCTAGATTCCATCCGGATGACTGTATCCCTTCCTCCACAGAGGAAAGAGAAAATCAGGACGGCAGTCAACCATCTCCTCCAGAGACGCCGGGTGTCAATCCGAACGACCATGAAAGTCCTTGGTCTCATGTCAGTGGAAGCAGATGCAGTCCCTTGGGCACTTTGGCACATGCACCCCCTCCAGAGCTAGGTCCTCCAGTTGTGGAACCGCAGCCCTCTAAGTTTGGATTCACGGATCCACCTATCCCTCAATACCCGTCTGTCCCTAAGGTGGTAGTCCCATCTAAAGGACGGAAGGTCCACGGTCCAGCCAGTCTGGACTCTGTTGACTGCGGATGCATCTCTTACTGGTTGGGGAGCCTATCTAGACGAGATGCATGCAAGAGGGACCTGGAGTTGCTTGGCGAAGGCCAAGTCATCCAAATGGCGTGAGATCAGAGCCATCTACCTGGCGCTTCTACATTTTGCCCCCTTACTCCGGGGCAAGGCAGTGAAGGTCCGTTCAGACAACCTTACCGCAGTCCTCTACCTGAACAAGCAGGGAGGTACCCAATCCCCTGCCCTCCTGAGGGAAACAGATCTTATTTTCTCCTGGGCAGAGAAGAACCTCACCCACAAAATTGTGGTCCTTATCAAAGGGTCCTTGAACGTGTTGGCGGACCAGTTAAGTCGGGGTCTTACTGTGTCAGGCGAATGGTCACTGAACAGACAAATTTTCCACCAAATTACCGATATATGGGTAGTTCCAGAGGTGGATCTGATGGCCACCAAGTACAATGCCAAGGTGGAGAAGTTTTGCTCCCTCTATCTAGAGGACAAGCCCTTGGCAGTAGACGCCCTGTCGATTCCATGGAGGTTCAGGCTGGCTTACATCTTTCCTCCACTTTCCATGATACCGAGGGTATTGATGAAAGTCAGACAGGAGCAGGCATCAGTAATAGCAATCATTCCCCTTTGTCCAAAGAGGGCTTGGTTTATCCAGCTCATTCAGATGAGTCGAGGGATATATTGGAGGCCCCCCCAGTGCACAACCTGGTCACTCAAGGTGCTAGAGTATACCAAGATCTCAAAAGATTCAACTTGACAGCTTGGAAGTTGACCGGTCCATACCAGGACTATAAGAATTATCCTTAGCCGTCTGGAATACCATAGCCTAGGCATGTCAAACATGCGGGCCGCATGCGGCCCTTTACAGGCATATCTGCGGCCCGCACAAAAGTCTCAAACTTTGTCTCTAAACTTTAGAGACAAAGTTTGAGACTTTTGTGCGGGCCGCAGATGTACAAGGAAAGTGAGCGGTGGATTGGGGCGGCACTGGTGGACGCAGCGCTGCTCCAGCGGCCAGCCCTCCCCCTTCACAGAGAGCAGGTCTCCCTGCCTGCTCTCTGCCTGCTCCGCCCCCTCCTCCCTCCGCTCCGCTCCCTCCTCCCTCCACTCCACCCCCTCCTCCCCACATGTCGGGTGACGTGGCCACGTAATCAGGCCCGCACCCGACGTGTGCCTGTGTCCTACGTGGTCTCACAAGACCACTGCGCAGACAGAAAAGCAGAAGCAGGTAAGCTTCTGCAGAAGAAATTGTGATTTTTCAAGTATTTAACCCCTACGGATAGGGGATAAATACTAGATTTATGATGATGGGGGGGGGTTGGAGTGCTGGGGAAGGGTTGGGGTGCTGGGGGAGGAGGTGCTGGGGGAAGGGGGCTTTTTGATGTCTGTATGGCCCTTCCTTGGGCTTGAGGACTGTTTTTTTTCCCACCCACCTTGTAATTCTTTCACTTGGGAGTTAATTGGAGCATTACAGTCTGTAGTGTTCCTATTAACCCCCAAGTGCAAGAATTGCAAGTGGGTGGGAAAAAACAGGGAGGGTCAGACATCCAGAAGCCCCCCTCCCCCAGCACTCCAACCCTTCCCCAGCACTCCAACACAATAATGGTGTCTGCCAGCTTTAACTGAGGTGCCATTTTACTGGCAATCGCAGGCACCGGGGCAAGATTCGGGGCCTGCGTGCATTTTTATGGCAGCCGGGAGCCTTGTGAGGCTCCAGCCTGTCATTCTATACTTTCTATTGTAGGCTACTCTATGTAGCCTGCAATAGAAATGCCGGATTTTTGTGATGCATGGTATTAGTGATCAGTCCCCTAGGCCCTAGCCATTAGCTGCTCTGTGTGGCCCTCGCAACAACCTCTTGTTACTCATGTGGCCCTCGGGGTACCCTGAGTTTGACATGCTTGCCATAGCCCATTCTAGAGCTCCTGCTACCAACCAGGCTTACCTCAGGGTTTTTAATACCTTCAAATCCTGGTATATGGATTAACAAAGGTCTCATGATAATCCATCCACACAGTGTCTGTTGGAGTTCTTGCAAGATGGTTTGGATAAAGGCCACGCTTAAGGTTCAGGTGTCCGCCTTGTCTGCCTATCTGAACAGGCCTTTATCGCAGGATGTCTTCATATCCTGGTTTCTCAAGGGCGCAACTAGGTTGAGGCCTTCTATAAGATCTCTGGTCCCCAGTGGGGCCTTTCTACTGTTTTAGTGGGGCTTTGTAACCCCCCATTTGAACCAATGCAGGAAGTAGACCTAAAATTTATGTCTGTTAAAAAGGTTTTTCTTTTAGCAATAACATCAGCTAAACGTGTAGGTGAATTACAGGCTCTGTCAACTCATGAGCCGTACACAACCTTTTTCCCTGATCAGGTTCAGTTAAGATTTTTGCCGGGTTTTTTACCTAAGGTCTTTTCCTATGCTAACCTGAATCAGGTTATTTCCTTGCCTGCATTTTTTTCCTCCCCCTCCTCTCCTGAGGAGGAGAAATGTCACTCTCTAGAGCTAGTGAGGTGCCTGTGTGTCTACCTGGAACGCACTAGGGGTTTTAGGAAGGATGAAAACTTACTAGTTTCCTTTTTAGGGCAATCCAATGGGTTTAAAGTCTCAAAACCCACATTATCAAGATGGATCAAGGAGGCAATAAGGCTTTCCTTTGTATCTCAGGGCAATGGCTATGTTTGACAGATCCCTTTATTACTTTATGTGTATGACTGTTCCTACCCGGGTTTTGAGTTCTACACCAACTGGCGCTAGGTGTGCCTGAATTATAAAGAGGATCAGAATTGAAATCTGTGACAGTCAATCCCCCGGATTTTGTTAGAACCCACTCTATTAGGGCAATGTAGACCTCTTGGGTGGAAAAGCACATGGTCTCCTTGGAACATATTTGTTCTGCTGCTACCTGGCAGTTTCAATCCACTTTTATCAAACACTACCGTTTAGACCTTCAGAGGTCAGAGGCTACCGCCTTCGACCAAAATGTTTTGTCATCTGTATGCTGAGGGAGCCCTCCCTAGGGGTTATCTCGCTATATCCCCATCTGTTGTGCTGCGGTTTGGACGTGGGGGAATCGAGGGTTATGTATGATAACCTGTTTCCCTTAGTCCAAACAGCAGCACAAGACTCCCTCCCTATTTGCTATTTTTTATTATTATTAAGGGGAGGAGGTTCCTCTTACCTTCTTATAGGGGGGGTTAATTACGTCATTTAAATTAGTTAAAACTCCACCTGTCCTAAACCGCACACAGGGGCAGGAATACCCCATCTGTTGTGCTGCTGTTTGGACTAAGGGAAACAGGTTATCATACATAACCCTCGATTATTACACTCTGGGGTCCCAAGGAGTTAAACAACTGGTCATTCTTAGCTTTAGAAGTCCGCTGGGTGTCTCACGTAATGATAGCCTTCTATGCATGAGTGTCAAATAGTCGCCAGTCACCCACTGGGCTTTTAAGCTCAGAAAAAGCAGGGATTTAATTGTATTAAATACAAGTCATTCTGAATCATTTCTCACAAAATTATATATCAGTCTGTTCAACGCTTTCTGCTTTATAACATGTCAACTGAGCAGCATTTTTAACATGACAGGTTCACTTTAAATCTTAACTATTATCAAGAATGTCCTTGGCCTGATGCTTCTTCCATGTAATGTGGCACGAAAATCTGTCTGCTCAATGACAGTAGGTCATCGTGATGAATTTCTTAAGTTATATTGCAAAGGTTTTTTTTTTCTAAAAATGAATAAATTAAAAAGATCTCCACTAGTACATCTAGTTATAGTTTTTCTACATTATTATTGATAGCTCATTTGGGATTTATTATTTATTTAATTATTATTTTATCTATTTAGCCTTAAGTGGGTGTTGCCCTGAATAGCACCTATTACTGACACAGGTAACAGCCCTATTGATCTCCTTTCCTTCTCACAGCCACCTCTGCTTCCCCTTCTGCCCTCCAGGGGACCCTGTGCGTCTCATATCACATCACTGAGGCCCCCTGGAAGGAAGAAGGGGAAGTGGAGAAGGTTTTGAGTTGGTGCAGGGATTGATAAGTAAGGCCACAGACCAGCAAGAGTATTTATTGAGCAAACTCCAACAAATACTGCTATTATTACACTCTGGGGTCTCTTCAGACCCCGGGCATAATGTTGTAATAAGTAAAACGCAAAATGATGATTGTGATATAAATATATTATTAAGATAGTACAATAAATAGGGGAATAAACAGGAAGATTTCAACTAATGTATAAAATTAAATAAAATTAAATTAAAGTATATGACATAGATGATACAAAGATAAGATGGGAAAAATCCCTTATAAGCAACCAGCAGAGTACAAATAAAATATGCTAAAAATAAAAATCCTAATCAAATGGATTATTACTCTTTATATGAGATTAAAAGAGCATAGAAATAACTATTTAGGCTCTTGTTACAACCATGTCGTAAGATTCAGTTTTATTTATAAATTCAGAACATCTGCGCAATAAGCGATCTGGATAAAATGCCGAATGACAAAAAGGAACCATTATGATCCTGAAGCACATGTCTGGACAGGCTATGTTTGACAGATCCCTTTGTTACTTTATGTGTATGACTGTTCCTACCCGGGTTTTGAGTTCTTCACCAACTGGCGCTAGGTGTGCCTGAATTATGAAGAGGATCAGAATTGAAATCTGTGACATTCAGGAAGTGGTGAATATTTCCTGTGTCACTCTTGCCAGAAAACTGGTGTACATTATAATGAATATTTTGGACTGAGGAGCCCCCTCTCTACCTCTACCTCTACCTGCAAGAAGGACCTATGAGCAAAAGGTGCACAAAATTATCAAACTGGTGTACATGGGTTGAAAAATTCTCCCTAGTAACACATCTTATAAAAAATATCCACTTAAAGATTTTCTTTCATTTCTTTTTTGCAGATGGAGGCCATTGAATGATCAATGACTTTACTGATACCATACCCTTTGATTTTGCACACACCAACTGCTAGTTGAGCTGGAAAGATTTGTTCTCTATATGGTGGATAGATTTTCTATATTTACTCTTAAATACTCTGTAATAAACTTCAAGAGTTGTGTATGTGACTGTCAATAAGTTGATCGCTATAATAAGTTTGTGCCATGGTTGTTACTGATTTCTGATATATGGAAACCTTAATCAATACTACAATGCTAACCTAGTACCATCTATTAATTTTTGTCCCTCCATTTTTATATTTCTCATTTCCTTCATTACAGAAACTATTTTTCTATAGCACAATGGATGCTACATTTGTTGTGACTTCATTACTACATGTTAAAGTCATAAGCCAACACACATACTTTGTATGAAGACAACCTTTTAGCCCAAGAGAAGAAAAAGAGGGCACCCTGGTCCAAATGTACGATCCTTTATTAACATACAACATGTTTCGAGCAATAGCTGTCATGTTCGTGTCTATGTCTAGACCCATAATCCGGACTGCAGACTGCACCGCTAAGGGAACAGGGGAGGGAAACTTTCCCTGACGCTACGGCGGCTAGCTAGGCCCTGCCTGCGGGTGGTGGCCAGCTGTTCACAAGCTAGCCTTGGCCCCGACAACTCCTGGCTCTCTAATACGTAGGCCTAGCCAAGAGCTGCAAGAGAGTTAGGGACCGGGGATACTAAGGTGGTCACCCCTACCAAAACCAAGGTGCAGCTGCAGACAAAACAGGATGGGAAGTGCTGGACAACAGACACGCAGCACAACACAATACGCAAGAAGAGAATGAGGAGAGGGACAGTGGAGAGGTGAGGAAAGGGTTAACACAGGACTGGGACAAAACAAACTGGAACCCAAACTTCCTCACAAACACCGAGACAGTGACAGGCAATCAGAACTGTAGGACAGGGCAGAGTAGAAGTGTGGAGGGACAAACCAGACTCACACACAAGGCAACACTCACACCACTTCCAAGTCAGCTGAAGTTCCAAAAACACTCCTCCTCCCTGAGCCACGAATTCTATGTAGGATACAACGAAAACCGGCAACTAGTGAATCCAGCCCTCCTCCTAATAAAGGCCCCAGAATCGTCCCATAGGATAATGACAATGACCAACACTTGAAGTTCAACACCTCAAGAATACTCTGAAGGCCAATACCAAATGCACAAACAGAATGAACTAATGGCAAGGAAACCACCCGAAGACCACAGAACCCCGGATCAAATCCCCACCAGCAAAATACACAATTTTATTACCAGAATTCAGGTCATGACAATAGCTCCCTTTTTCAAGTGTATTTTTTATCTTCTTGGAGAATCTTTTATCATCTCTTATAATGTGATATTCAAAGCAGATGAAATGTAACTTAACCCACTAGAAAACTTGCCATCTTCATATAATAAGGTATTAAACTCACTAGTTGTTTGAATCTTTCCGGGGTGTCCTGCCATAGAATCAGCACGTCATCGATATACCTCAACCATACCACCGCTGCGCCCATTCGTCACTCCAAATGTTCTGAGAACACCACGGATTTCTCCCACCAGCCCAGGTAGAGATTGGCATAAGATGGCGCACATGGGCTGCCCATGGTCACTCTCCTGAGCTGGTGGAAGTACTTTGATCAAAAATGAAGTAATTGTGCTCCAGAACAAAGCGGAGCACTTTAATACTTTATTATTTGCAGATGGGATGTAAACTTGATGTGACAAGACTTTGTATTGCACTATCCAGGCTATAAAGCTCAAATATTGCAATTCTTCCTAAGCATACAAATATTGTTGAGTTTGACAACCAGCAGCAGAGTTGACTACAGTCCTCTCTTTGGTATAAAGAAGAAAATGTTTGTTTTTGTACCGTGTTAGCCAGTGGGTATGAAATATAAAACACAAAAAACTTGAGAGTCTTCAGTAGATGATACCTTTTTTAATGGCTAACTCATAATGATGACAGAATATAACGTTTCAAAGCTCTTTGGCTTCTTCTTCAGATATAACTAAATACAATTTCTGAAGGCTGCATATATATGCACAACAGGACACATAGGGATAGAATTTCAGGAGGGAGGGGGGAAGAGGCTTATTAGTATATATATGTAAACAATTCCCAGTTCCCAGGTTCTTATCTTTATGACTGTCTTAGTTCAGTGATTTCTATAGAATGACATGAACCCATGGGAGACATTCATTCCATTCTCCAGAGTGTTAAATAGGGTCATGCTCTTATACTCATAAATCCATCACTCTTTCCTTGATTTAAAATTCCCTCTTAAAACTAAAATTTTCATGTCACTGGTGATATTATGATCTTTATTGCACAAATGTTTTGGCACGGGAAGGTCCAACCTTTGTTCTCTAATTGTATGGCGGTGTTCTCATTCTGAGCTTCTGACAGGTCTCTCCAACACACAGATTTTTGTTGGAACATTTGGTGCACATTATTAAATACACTACATTAGGTGTAACCTTCCATGAACAATTCAACCAGTTCCATCCCACCATCAACCTGACGCTCAATTACTCCTTCTCTGAAATAAACTTCCTGGATGCAGTCATCAAGATACAGGACAACAAAATTGAGACATCACTGTATTGGAAACCAATTGACCTACCTACCTACCTACCTACCTAAGATGGGATAGCTTTCATCCGAAACACATAAAGAACTCCCTTGTCTACAGCCAGGCCATAAGATATCATCGCATATGTTCAAACCCTGCAGATAGAGACGAACACCTGGGAGGCCTCAAAAACACATTCTTGAGGCAGGGTTACCATCCAAGAACAGTTGAAAACTATGCATTTTCACAGTGTTAGACCTTAAGACGGTTAAACACTGCTAACTGGTGGCTGTGATTGAATAGCAAGACCAAGAGCAGACAATCACTATCTAAACATTTCCAGCACAGTCATCATAAATTAACATAAAAATATTAACATATAAACATAAACAGCTACAACATTTGAGTCAAACGTTTATTTCTCTATTACAGACGTAATTCTAACCAATAAAATTAAAGTTGTTCCCTTTAGATTGTATTCAGTCCTTGCTATTATTGTTTCACCAAACAACTTCATTAACACTGGGTGGTGTCACTTTCACTCTAGTGCTACATTCTGCAATACTGCCCCAGACTGGCATGTATTTAGGTTGCCACCTCCCTAGCTTTAATCACTGGCAGGCAAACCACTTTAATACATGCTAATTAAAATGCATTGCGTTAATAACAATTAGATGAAAAACAAGAAATGATAACACATTATGAACTATCTGGCAGACTATTTATAATGAGGTGGATGATGTCACATATAAACCAAAAACCTAGGTACTGTATTTACCCAGTTCATAGCTACTGACTGCCAATCTATTTTTTCTAGGCAGGACATAAATCAGTATTCAACAGTGGTAGCTCTGCGGTATAGTTTAACTGCTGGTATACGTGGAATCTGTTGTGGTTATAACTAGAAACTAAAAACTCAGGGACAGAGTTCTCTATTGATGACTGTTGGTTTTTCTAGATAGCTAAAAGAACACAACTGTCCATTTTCATACTGAGTGTTGATAAAAGGTATAAACCTCCACTACAACTGATGCTGTTTTTACCTTTCATTGTATAACAATACTATTAAATTAATACTGATGAATTTCACTAAGGCCTTACGTTGCGGAAAAACATCTTTTTTTGTTGCAAAATTTCTTCAGCTTGTTATAGAATACAGGAAGTGAGAAGAAGAGAAAGAAGGCAAACTAGTGATAGAAGGAGTTGGGAAAACCCTTTTAAATGAGCCTATGAGGGAGCTAGACATAGAATTACAGTTCTCACTGACCATAACAATCTGACCTTTTTAGAATCCACTTTCAGTCAGACTAGCTGGCACTTTCTATTTAACCAAATTTGATTTTGTGGTATCCTATAGACCCAGGTCTAAAAGTCTTAAAGCTGATTCCTTGTCTCCAAGTTTTTGCTCCTCTCAAATGCCTGATTCTGACCCTGAACCAATTCTTTCTGAAGGGGTCGTAATTTCTGCTTCTAAAATCAGGGAGAATCAGCAATTTAGACTTAAATGAATGAACAAACTACACAATTCATTTTTTGTGATCATCTAGGAATTTCTGGCAATAAAGTACTTGTCTATATTCTTTACTGGTGGCCAACAGCGTCTTGTCATATTATATCATATATTTTTGTCTGTGATACTTGTGCCCAGCACAAAACCCTTCAGGTCCGCCTTGTGGGTGAAGTTCTACATTGCTACTGTTAGAATAACATATGCAGTTCTGAGTCAATAGTGAGAATCAGTATTAGATACACTGATCAAAATGGTGAATACGGCACCGGCATGTCCAACTTCCCTCCGGGCCACACCAACTACAACCCCACAATGGTGTTCAAGAGCCCCAGATGGTGTGGATGGACTTGGCAGCATTACAGAGTAGAGCGGTAGGGGTCGGGAAGCACCAGACACAAAGTGTACCACAAATCACAGTAGAACCAGACACTGAGAACTCTTACCAGCAGATGTCTTGGGTAGCGATGCAGGTCCAAGGAACCAGAAGGCAGTGGCAGGTGGTCACCAGGTGAAAGCAGAGAGTCAAGTGTAGTCATACGGACCAGGTCGTCAACAAGAGAGAAACGCAGTACAGTAGGAAATCCAAAGGGAAGGTCAGGCAGGCAGAGTTGGTAACAGGAGCGGTAGAGCAGTACAAAATTGGTGTTCAGGAATCTGAGAAGCTGAGATCTAAAGGAAAGCCAGGAACATAAACAGGAGCAGGCACAGTACAAAAATCAGAAGGCAAAGGCAGGGTCAGAGGTCAAGGTAAGAGGTCAGAGCACAGGCAATCAGAACAGGAGAAGCACTTACTATCAGGAACACTGGAGGAAACACTGAATAGCCAGTGGCGGTCCAGAGCCAGAGCCATCCTTATATAGGCTCTGGCCCTCCGCTAGGCCGGACACCAGAAGTCCCCTGTGCGGCTCAGGAGTATACCAGCAACTCCTACACAATGTTTCGGAGGTTCCGGCTAACTACCGAGACCCAGAAGCAGGGACATGGGAGCGCAAGAAGGAGAGGGCCAGCAGCCTTATTTGCGGAGGCTCTGGCCTTGCACCTAACACCTACATCGCATATACCATGGACCGATCACTTGGTGGATTTCTTTACTGATTCTTCAAAAGAAAAGTCTGCGATCTGGGTAAATATTGATTGTTTCAGTAAAATGTGTCATTTAATTCCATTAACTCAACACCCAAATGCTAAAACACTAAACCATCTCTGGGGCAGAACCTGCAGCAAAATCCTGCATTAATAAGAAGCTGGACATTGAAGTAGTGTTAACATAGTCTGTATAATTATGAATCACACTTCTGTATGTGGAAGTCTGGTGGATAAGTCTGAGTTTTTTGAATGCCAGAACTGTTTTACCTGCCTGATTACATTGTGTCAATTGTAAAGTTTGATGGAGGAGGGGTAATGCTATGGGGTTGTTTTTAGGAGTTCCCTTGGCTCCTTAGTTTAAGTAAAAAGAAAATGTATTGCTTCAACATACCCAGATATTATAGACAATTGAATACTTGCAGCTTTGTGGGTACAGTATGAGAAAGGTGCTTTTCTGTTCCGACATGGATGGGCGAGTTTGTGTGGAAGAACAGATCCAGGTCTGGGTTTGCCAAAAATAACTTCATAGGCCATATGCTGCCCCAGGCTGCAAATTATGCACCCCTGCTCTTTTGGATTACTTAATCACCTATATTTTTCAGTACTTCTGCATCAACTATAGGAAGAACTTCACAATTTTCAGTAGAGTATATGCAATAATAGTGTTTATTCACATAGATAAAGTAGAGCATTAACTACTGTGCTGAGTACTGAGTGGTCCTTATTTCTCCAAATAAAATAGTTGCTAAAAGGATATCTGGAAATCTAAGCTGGGAAAAAAGAATAAAAAACAAATTGACCACATAGAGTTCAGTATCATATTGCAGGATTAGGACACCCTTTATTAGCCAGAATGGAGATCTACTCACCTAGACAGGTTCATGCAGGACTTTGTGTCTGGCTAAAAAAAAATGGTTTCCCTGCGGACAGGCCACCGATGGACCCTGGAGGTCGCCTTTACAAACCCATTCAAGTGAATGGGTTTTAAAGCTTACCACTGGGTTTCCTTCCCCTGTCCAGTTTTGCCGCGGCTGAATAAGGTAACCCGGTGGAATGCACACACTGGACACCAGGTCCAAGTGTGAACGAACCCTTAGCTATTCACTTGAGTAACCAACAAGTAACACTAGAACTCTCCTCGTGATAACCAATTACAGGGGCTTCTAAAATTTGACCCACAGCATCAGATGAGGACTGGTCCAACTTCATTTTATAAAGCGGCTATCTTTATAAGACACCCCTTTAATGTTCATATAATATTACTCAATTATTCCATAGTACTGTGTAATTCCTAGAAATGCCATCACATTGTATTTTGATATGCTGTACAACATTATTGTATCCCTACAACGTATTACAGAAATCCTATTTTCTTTTAAGTAAGCCAGATGGCACAATGTGACAAAGGTGGAATTTAGAACTGTCACTTCAAACCATCTCCCTCCCATCAATCTAATACAGAAGCTAAAATGCATAATGGCTCATTAATAAGAAGCAAATATGCTAATCTATTCCGCTGTCTAAGTAATGATCTTTTACATGTATTTGTTTTGTTTACACATTTATTAAAAGTAACAAAGGATTGATCGAGAAGCAGGAGGAACACAAAGCTGTTGGGAGCACACATGCACATGAATAGGATCCTCTGGTCGCACAAAGCAGACACATGCAGATTTTCCTGTAACCTGATGACATAGCCACAGTAGCTGCTAGTCAGCTGCTGACTTCACTGGACTTCAGTGGATAGCCTTCTTCATGGCTCATTTACATTTTGTTGTGTTTTTGTCCCTTTCTCATTTATATGAGCAATTGAAAGGCTGGCAAGTGAGGCCCATTGTCTACAGACCATGTATGATTTTACAGAGGCAGGCCAGCATTAGGATATCACTAAGGAATACAAAGCATGTTAGCTTGAAACAAAGGAAAAAAATTACTGTCTGAAATATTGTTGGTTTAGATTAATTGGATCCTAAGCCTTTAATCAACATAAAAAAACTGTGCACATGTAAAACATGGTATTATGCGGCATATGTATAGTGCACTATTTGTTTATTCATGCTTTAAGAACACAGTTTCTATAAAAACATCTATTCACATCAATCCATTTACACTACAGTATCTTATCAAACAGAAAAGCTGTAACATATATAACCAGGGCCGCCGATAGGCCAGTATTACCGCTACTGGCGTCAGGGGCCCGGCCAAATTAAAAAATGGGGGGGCCCGGTTTTGGCCGGCCCCCCGGCGCCCGCAGCAGCAATTGTGCCCTGGGCCGGCATCACTGTAGTATAGTCGGGCAAGTGCCGGGCCCACAGAGCCTCTTGGGGCCCCCCGGCACTTGCCTGTCCCGATTTCAGCTCATCGGCGTCCGTCGGATGCCGATGAGCTAAATACACAGGTGATTAAAGCAGGAGCTCAGCTCCTGCTTTAATGCTGCGCCCGGCTTCGGCGTGTTTAGGCGCGATGTGATGACGTCACATCGCGCTTACACCTGTCAGTGGAGTGAGAGGAGCGTCAGAGAGAGGAGCGGCGAGGGAGCGATGGAAGGAAGGGTGAGTGTAAATAAGTGTTTGTTTTGTGTAACATAACATAATGAAGGGGGCCCATGAAACTGGGGGGCAAATGAAGGGGAGGGGGGGATGGGGAACGGAATGACACTGTGGAAGATGAAGGGGGTGGGGAGAGAATGGCATGACACTGGGGCAGATGAAGGGGGGGAGAATGACATTACACTGGGGCAGATGAGGGGGGGAGAATGGCATTACACTGGGGAAGATGAAGTGGGAGAATGGCATGACACTGGGGCAGATGAAGGGGGGAGAATGGCATTAAACTGGGGCAGATGAAGAGGGAGAATGGCATGACACTGGGACAGATGAAGGGGGTGGGGAGAGAATGGCATGGACACTGGGGCAGATGAAGGGAGGGAATGGCATGACACTGGGGCAGATGAAGGGGGGAATGACATGACACTGGGGCAGATGAAGGGGGGAATGACATGAAACTGGGGCAGATGAGGGGGGGGAATGGCATGACACTGGGGCAGAGATGGGGGGACATGAAACTGTGGGCAGTTGAAAGGGGTAGAACAGCATGAAACTGGGGACAGAGATGGAGAGGGGGACATGAAACTGGGGGCAGAGGAAGGGTGTATATGAAACTGGGGGAGAGATGGAGGGGAGGCATATAATTTACAGGTGACTGTAGGAGGATTATACTGTGTGGGAGCACATGAAAATGAATGAGAATGGGTGGAGTCAACAGAAAAGTGGGCGGAGCTAAATTTGTTTTCTCCCTCTGTCTACTCTTCAAAAGTTGGGAGGTAATACATAATTGGTATGTCACAAAATAAAGTAGTGTTAAAATGGCGGGGTGGGGGGTGGGGGAGGGGGGGCAGTCACTTAGGGTGTATGGGGCCCCAAAATTCCTGGTGGCGGCCCTGTATATAACCTAACACACATTAAAGGGGTTGTCTGGGATAACTGCAAGTTTCTACACTATTCTAAACACCCTCCCCCGCCTACTTTATAAATGACATAATTAATAGAAAATGTACATTTACCCTTATCCCTGACCCATAGACCGCCCCATGGACATTTTCTGATTATCCTGTGATGTTCCTTTCCCAGTTTCCAGAAACGGATTGCCAAAACTATTCCCCCCCATCCATTACATCATACTTACCTTCCGGGATTCTTCCTGCGGGGCAACTCCTCCCTCTTTTCTGACTGTGCACTGCTGCCGATAATCCACCTCTACTGCGAAGCTCCCACGCATGCGCAGTAGAGATGGATCATCACACAGAGTAGCACTGGGAGAGGAACGCGTGCCTGAACTGAATAGAGTGCACAGGAAGACTGCAGGGAGTAATTACTGCTTTCCAAAAAGAACGTTGCACTTTGCTAAAGATCACCTGGACAAGCCAGACGCAATGTTTTGTGGACAGATAAAACCATTGCAGAGCTTTGGGCATTATGTTTGCAGAATGGAAAACACTGTAATAAGGGCGGGTTCATACCTGCGCCCTTGTCTGCTTTAAGGCAATCCAGCTGGGTTTCCGTCTTCTGCCCCGAGAAACTGGAGAGGGGACGGAAACCCGGCGGTCAGTTTTCAAACCCATTCAAATGAATGGGTTTGAAAAGTGAATACCTGTGAGCGTTTTGTACCTGTCCGTGGCGAAACCAGTTTTTTTTTAACTGGACACAAAGTCCTGCATGTCCTACTTTGTGTCCGGTTAAAAAAAACGGTTTAGCTGCAGACAGGTACAAAACGCTCACGGGCGCTCACTTTTCAAACCCATTCACTTGAATGGGTTTAAAAACTGACTGCCGGGTTTCCGTCCCCTGTCCAGTTTCTCGGGGCAGAAGATGGAAACCCAGCTGGATTGTCTTAAAGTACGCATGGGCGCAGGTGTGAACCCGCCCTATTCCAGTATAAAAACTTCATGCCTTCTGTGACACATCACACTGGAAGTATCATGTTTGGGCCTTTTTACTACATCTAGGCCAGGCCGGCATGTCAAGCCGGCTTATAGACGTGAATAATGAATTATACTAGTAAACTCTAAAAGAAAATGTCTGTGATCTGAATTTCAAGAGAACGTGGGTCATGCAGCAAGACAACAATCCTAAGGACACAAGTTATTCTACCAAACAATGGTTAAAGAAGAATAAAACTAAAGAGGTGGTCTCAAGCATTCATTAAAAAAGTCTCCTAAACATCCCCCAGCATTATGCACAAAACTGTGTTTTTACAAACCTTTTCCCTGACCCTTAGTCCCCTATCGAAGCCGCGGCTCAGCGAGCCATGGAATCCACCTGAAGAAAGGGCAGCTTGCTTCTTTTTTCCGCTAGTGGAAAAAAGAACACTAGTGGTCTCCATAGACCACTATTGTATGGAGGCAGATTTTGAGGTGAAATCCGCTGTCAAAATCCGCCTCCTTGCCCCTGTGTGAACTAGTCCTAAGGCTCCATGTGGTGAGCCGCACTCAAAAAATGCAGTGTGAAAACCAACGTTGGAAAACGCATCAAATTTTTTTTTACACAAAGTGTGCTGAGTTTTCCTTTGCGGTGTTTCCACCTCTATTATACCTATATGGAAACTATCAGCGTTTCAAAGAGTATAATTGAAATGCTGCGATCTACAAAAAAGCATCAGCAGATTTCTTTTGCAATGTGTGGATGGGATTAGCCAGAATCCCATCCACTGTACAGGTACTGTAAAATGCTGCGGTTTTTGTCGCTGCATTCCACCATGGCCAAATCGCATTGTTTTCACTACGTGGGGCCCTGGTCTGAAGGCATTTTTACTTTGCAGGATTTTTTCACATCTGCCTAAAACTTTTACACAATCCTCTAGGTGTTTGATCATTGGAGACCTGAGCTCCTAGACATCTGGTGATCAGCACAAAGCAGTGTTGTGTTTCTTCAAAGTTTACGTATGCATGCAGTTTTGCTATGGACACACAGACACCACTCCAAACAAACATTGATAGATAATCATGTAAAATCTTTTTAAATAAAGGCACAAAAAAGTAAGAAATATTGAGCATGTATAAATGTTAACTTCACTGGCATGTAAGATTCCTGCCTCTTCACACATACCGAACTTAAAGACACAACATCACAGTTAAATAAGGAAATGACACAGCAGTTGTTAAACGAATATTTTCCAAACTTTGCAGCGTATTAGCACTTTTTTCCATTACCTACTGAAATTTTAACACACAGAACTAATGTGGATCTCTAGAGTTATGTCTTATATTAAAAGGGCTGAATTCACCACGGTCATTTATGTGCTTAGGTCCGAATAAGTGAAATTTCTACTTTACAAGTCATAGATATAAAATAAACATTTACTGCTCATTTTTAATATATGACATTGCAATTCACAAGTAAATCAGAATTCAAAGTGTTCAAACTAAATGGTACCAGGAAAATACTATAGAAAGAGTTCAGAAGTAAAGTTCAAGTAGATTTTAGTAAATGGGCTTCTACCAAAGAGTCTTTCTGATAAGTCCGCTTTATTTTTCATTCTATAATATACAGTACATATAGAATGTTCCCATCAATAAGCTCTGAAAACTAACAAGTCAGCTGTAGGTGTATAGCAAGGTCATAGACCTTGTAAGCGACTTCTAATACTCATAGTAGTTAACAATAGGTACATTATACTTCATACCCCAATTACAGAGGTAGAGGGACATTCATTTTAATCATTAACTTAATTGAAGGGATTTTCTGAGGGGTTTTTTTCTAAGAAAACTTTCTGCTCCTCCTTAAATGCTCTGTGTTATATAGCAAATAAACCGAATTACTTAAACAGGGCAGAACTGCTATATAGAATACAAACAGTGGAAAGAAGAAGCACTGTTTCTGAGGGGAAAAAGCAATATCCTGGACAATTCTTTAATTCACAAGTGCCATTAAAAATTTTTTACCCCACTTTGTGATTTCCCAAAGATACTACTATATTTATGTTTATAGACAATTAAATATTGAAGATTTTTGCTAACGTAAATAATTACAAATTTAGCAGAATTTAAATGGATTCTATCATTGGGAAAACCCATTTTTAACTAAGCATATATTTGCATAGCCTTTAGAAAAGGTATTCCAGACATACCTTTAATTTGTTAATCCCCTCAGCCATTTTTTAATTAGCCCACTTTTGTTGATATGCTAATTAGCCTGCAAGGTGCACCCGGAAGTTCACTGAGCACTGTCTGCTATGTGTACACAGAAGGGAGGTGAGAGCCAGGGAAGGCTGATGAGTCATCATCATCATCATCATCAGCCTCCCTGCTCTCACCTCCCCCTGTGTACACATAGCACACTTAACCCTTCAGATGCCTTAATGAAGTGTGACTGAGTTATCTATAGACTAGAAACCTGTAGGCCCTGCCATGGATCACTGGCCCCTGAGCAGTTTCCAGGGGCAGCAATCTGTTTCCATGACAGCTTAGAACCTATTGAAAATTGTCTGTCAAGGGTTTTGCTAGCAGCTTGTGTAATGTCTCTGCCTGTTCAGGTCACTGCGCCACCGTCTGCTCGCATGCTATGGTGCAGGAGGCATGTGCAGTTTGGTTCCTTGCTTAGAGTTTTTGGTTGCACTGTTTGAGTACGGCTCTAGCTCTGTAATTGAATTTCCACCACACCCGTCTTCTGCCCTTGTTTGCCTCTGTTCATGAAGTGATTAATTCTAGTCTTACCGTGTGATTGACAGCTTGTCCACCTATCAACTCTAGGGCGGGTTCTTCCTCCCTATTTATTCTTGGCTCACATTCACATTGGTGTTTGCTATTGCCTTGTGCGTGCTGGCTTTTCTCTCGCAGTTTATTCTTGTATTCTGATTTTTGACCTCTGGCTTTCTCTATTGACTACTCTTTTGGATATCAATTTTGACACTGCATTGCTCGACTGTTACTGACCCCTGGCGAGCTCCCTTGTTGTTTGTCTTATCCACGTTTTGTTTTTCACGTATTTAGGAAGGGTCTGTCGTCCAGTTGTCGCCTATTACATAGGATAGGACCAGCAAGCAGGAAGGGACAGTGGGGGGGTTTCAGACCAGGGCTCACTGTCTCTTGTGTCCCTTCCTCCAGGTTTCATCTACAGCACTGGGAAACTGCTGTCTGGCACTTCCCTAACAGCTTGCCAAACAAATAAATGGCAAACAAGCCTGGGAGCCTTTAACCCTTTAAGGACGCAGCCTAAAAGTGCCTTATTAACCAGGCCTCATTTTTCAAACTGACATGGGTCGCTTTATATGGCAATAACTTTCGGAATCTTTAACTTACACAAGTGATTTTGAGACTGTTTTTCTCGTGACACATTGTACTTCATGGTAATGGCAAACATTGCTAAATATTTTTGTATTTATTTATAAAAAAAAAAGGAAATTAGATGAAAATTTTGAAAAAAAATTCACCAAAATAAGAGTCATACCACCAATTACATTAATAAATATTATCTAGAATATCTCTGCTTTATATTCGCATCATCTTTTAATCGACATTTCATTTATTTTGGACATTATAAAGCTTACAAGTGTAACAGTGATTGTCCAGATTTACAAGAAAATTTCCCAGGCCTATATATGAAAAACTCACATATATCACTCAGTTTTCAAAACTGCACCCCTCATAAAATTCAAACAGCATTCCACAGTAATTAAAACAATATGGAGGTGAAATTTAGACATTTCATTTTTTTTCAATGAAACGTTCATTTGGCCATAAAATTAACACATTCACAAAGGGTTAAAGGAGAAAATGCATCTCACATTTAATTTCTCCTGAGCACAGATATACTCCACATTTGGGTGTAAACTGATGTTTGGGCAAATGGCAGCGCATGGTAGGGAAGGAGAGATACTAGACGGTTAAAAAGCAGAATTTTCTGGATTAGTTTTCATGTCTCAATAGGTGCCATGTCTCATTTGCAGAACCCCTAGAGTACCAATATAATGGAAATTTCCAAAAAGTGACCCATTTTGGAAACTACACCTCAGACAGAATTTATCAAGGGGTATACTGAGCATTTGGACCCCACAGCCATTTCACAGATATTATTAACATTGAGATGTGTAAATGAAAAGTAACTAAAACGTTAGTTATCCCCAAACTTTGCATTTTCACTAGTGGTTAGAGAAGCAAAACCAAAGCACAATTTTTTAAACAATTACTCCTGAACACAGTAATACCCCATATGTGGTTGTAATATGCTGCATGGGTACATGGCGGGGATCAAAATAGAACTATTTGGCTTTTGTTGGATAAATTTTGATAGAACAGTTTTCGGGTGCCATGCTGCATTTGCAGAGCCCCTAAAGTACCAGTACAATGGAAACCCCCTAAAAAGGACCCTGTTTTGGAAACTATATCCCTCATAGAGTTTATCAAGGGGTATGGTGTGCATTTTGAACTCATAGCCGCATCACAGACTATATTAGCATTGAGACATAAAAATTAACATTTACTTTTACAAGGGGTTACATTTTTTAAAAAAAACATAGACACACATGACAATTTGTTACACAGTTACTACTGAACATGCCAATAATCTGCTGTATGAGTACATGGTGGGGCTCAGAATGGAAAGAACTCTATTTGGCTTTTGGAGGGCATACCACGTTTGCAGAGCCCCTAAAATACCAGTACAATGGAAACCCTTCAAAAGTGACCCCATTTTAGAAACTGTGTCTATGCTTCCAGTCCTGACCTTTTTTTTTAATTCAAAGTTTTTATTGACGGTTTTACAATGAGAAAAATGAAACAGACAATGGGGTTCACAAATGCCCCGAAAACCTAAGGGTACATAGATAGGCACAGGAAATAAACAACCATTAAAAAAAGGGAAAAAAACGGCAAATAAGAAACGACACAAGGCCTTCAGGGGAGTCCCGGAAGGGCCAGTAAGAAAGGAATGGAAAGGTAAAGAATAAAGAAGGGAGAGAGAGAGAGGAGGAGAGGGAAAGAGAAAAAAAAGGGGGGGGGAATAGGAGGGGGCTGGGGGGGGGGGGTAGGGATGTGTGCGAGCAGATAAAAGACAGGCTAAGTCATCCACCTCCGACAAGCTGTTCGCCCCTGAGCCAGAGGAAGGAACTTGAGAGAAACCAGTATCCTCAGTCGTGACCTTAGACCCTATTCACACTCTGCATTGGTCTACTCTATTGGTGCACTGCACCGTAGTCCGTGACCTACCTGGTCAGAGGTGACCGAGTGGCCTCAATGCAGCAACATCTAAAGCTTTATGTATTATAAAGAGTTTTGTGTAGCACTATGGATATATTTTATATAGAACTCTATGTAGAACTTTGTATATAGTATGTATGTTTTACATAGAGCTCTATATAGTGGTGTGTATCTTTCTGTGTTATATAGAGGTGACTGCAGTATTTTGTATATTTACTGTATGTAATATATAGAGCTCTATGTAGTGTGTGTCTTGACACACCACAAAATCTGGTGAAAACAGGTTTTCGATTGTTCCATTTATTAAGAAAAACAGCAAAAGAAAATTTGCATTACTTCAGGTACAAAAAACAAAACAAAATCCTGCTCGCCCGAGCTCTAACTAAACAAAACACAACTAACTATACGTGTGGCTTGTTTCCAGCCACACGAACAAGAATAAGCAGCAGCAAGACTACAACTATGTTTCACCAGACTATAGTACTCAAAACAGATCCAGACTCTGCCACTCTCTACCAGGACAGAAAACTTTGCAGCCCTGACATGGAAGTGGAGCCAACTTAGCTATACAGGTGAAATACACCTTCATGAACTATATCAAGACTCCCAAAGGTGCTGTGCCTTGGCAATTTTCGAAGCCTCATGACATTCGGCAATCATTTCATCTGGCCCGCCTGGCATTTAACACATCTTCTACCCAAACACCTGGCACAACTATTCACCTATCATCTGGGGCACCTGTCACCTGCCATATGTGTACTTTCATTTTTAGCAATGGACTTTGTATCCATTTTTAAACTGGATATTTTTTACATAATGTATACATTTTCATAATGAATTTTTTTCCCCATTACTTCAATTGTGCCATTGGCAGAAGACCCCAAAACCGCTATTTGATTTCAACAGCAGTTATCAGCTCTTTTGCCATTCACCCCTTTTGAAATTATGAGACAGACAACCTGTTTATCTTCTTAACTTAACTTCACATGGGCCTATATCGTTGAAGACGATGACTGCTCTTGGAATTAATAGTGGTCTTGGTGTCTTCTGTGATTAATGCATTTTAAGAAATAGTACAAACATTTTGAAAAAACAAACAAGTTTTATAATATAAATAAGATTATAAAAATAAAAAGTATAGGATAAATATAAAATTACAAACCCCTCCCTTCCCAATCCCTGTCTCCTAGTAAAAACCCCCTCAAACCCATGTCACATAGTAAACTCCCAACCCATGTCTCATAGTAAACAATAAACCTTATCAAAAAACATAAATAAATTATATAAAATATAATTAAAAATTGGTATAATAAAAAGGAGAATCTGAGGGATATTTAATGAGCCACTTGTATGTGGTGTAGTTTGGTTTTGGGAAGGATAAGTTTGGTGAGGGAAAAATGAAAAATAAAATGGTGAACCAGCAGTGGGATGAGGAGGAGGTGGAAGGTGATGAACAAAATTAAGGTTTGTCAGAACCATTGGTGGTGGTTGGCTGGGTGTGAGTATAATTGGCATATATTATAAATTAAATTACTAATTTCTGGCAGGCTGGGAACGGAACTGAAGTCTGCCACCATGACATGGACAACAGACAAAAAATTTCTTGATATTTGGGTCTCACTCGATGGCAGCAGCATGTGAAGGTATGACTAAAGAAGTCTATTTCATCATCGTGATGGACTCTCTGGATATGGGACATGGCTTCAGATTCAACATCCAGTTAGCTGGTAGTTAACTGAAGCCCTGAGAGATGTTCCTCTCACTGCAATGCAGTCCAGGTTGGTCTTACTCACCCTCCAGTTCAGGACATCCGCAGATGTCACTGGAGTTGAATCACTCTTATCCTGCTCCCATCCCTCTTGTTAAGCAAGGGAATCCAACTGTCTCTCTGGTTCCTATAAGTTTCCAGAGGTTCTGTTTGTTTGTTTTTTTCGTTTTTGTTTTTTTAAAAAAAAGAATGGTATAAGTATATACCAAAAATTAAAATTAGACTCAATAGGGCACTCCTTCTCTGCATTCAGGATAGAGGCCATGACAGACCTCCAACCAAGTGTTCATCCTAGCATTTTTGTCAACATGTACCTCCGCACATTTGTCCCACAGGCATGGGTGCTTCTCCACAGCAGCGCCTATTGCGCTGCATAGTGTGAGCGGGGAGGAACGCCCCCTCCCCTCCTTATAATACTCATCTATGGATGAGCACTGTGAGCAGAGGGATGAGGAGTTCCTCCCCACTCACACTCTACAGCGCGATAGGCGTTGCTGTGGAGAAGGACATTCCTGACAGACTGTCAGAAACACCCTTTTTTCCCTATAGCTTTCAATGTATTACGAGTGTAATATATTGAAAGCAATAGGGAAAAAAGCCTCCCATTGATTTCAATGGGGAGCGCACGTATGCCGGCTCCCATTCAAGTCAATGGGAGCTGCTTTTTACGCGCTCATTCTGAACGTGTTTTTACGATCAGAATGAGCGCAGCGTTACATCGTGTGAAGGCTCCCTCTTACTGTAAAGCACTACGGTACCGGGACCGATAGCGCTTTACCCGGGGCACAGATCGGGAAAGCCGATAGTGCGCTGAATTCAGCGCACTGTTGGCTTTCTAGCAGTATACGGAACTGCCTGTGCCCAATCTGATGAAAGGTCCTCTTTAATAAAATATGATTTAAAATGTTATCATATGTATGATATGGTTATATGCTACAATGTGCCCCCATCCCCAGACTAACTTAGATGATGCAATATATTATATTACCTGTCCCTGATCAGAAATGTGCATTTCCAATACTTACTTTTTGCAGAGTTTTTTTGACACTCTGCAAATGCTCTCTGCATAAAAAAAGATACTCAGCTAACTTGAAATGAACAAAAAGTATTTTTACTCCCTCAGTGAACCCTTGTAATTAGAGTGACAACCCATCAGTGATTTATAGAAAATATATGAGGAATCATATTTTGGCAGTGTTTGCTGCAGCTGCACTGTGTTGTGCAGGGTAGAGCTGCAGAAAATTAAATAAAGGGAATAAATATAAAAATAAAGTAAAAGTTTTGCAGAACGTGGAAAAGATGTGGACTACAATACTTACTTTGAATATGGAGTACAGCAGAGCTTTCTACCACCAAGGTGTGTTCTGTCAGGTGTGTTCTTGGGAAGAGTCACAGTTTATGAAGAACTAGTTTGAAGTGTTCTTTTGCCTTCATAGTAAAATGACTCAAACTTTTGGATTTTCTATTACGTGATTTCCCTTTATACAGACTTCTAAGGCTGGGTAATAGACCAAAGAGACAGACGTCCACGATGGTGAGGAGAGATTGGGTGAAGTGCACTCAGGAATAAACTGATAAACCCAAAAAGCGATATTTCTCCAAATTTATTGTTTAAAACCACAATGCGTTTCGGGCCAAGCCCTTTCTGAAGTGCAACGATAAAACAGGTTTCTGTCCTCTAGCGATGTGTTGTTCTAAGGCTGGGTATCCACAATCATGTTTTGCTCAGGGTTTTTGTTTTGAAATCAAAAACCAGGAGTGGATTGAATAAAAGAGGAGCAGTAGTAATTGACCATTTACTATGTTTCCCTTTTTGATCCACACCTGTTTTTCGACTTTAAAAAACAAAAGAAAAAACCTTAACCTGTGCTTAAAAGGGTACTGGCATCCAAAACAAACCTACTTTTGCAATTTAAGGGTACATTTGTTTGCATTAGATTAATAGGAAAAATGTCTGCATCTGCCCTATCCATCTGAAGGGAACTTGCAGAAATCCATATGTCTCAACGAAAAAGACAACATTCTTCTAAAAGGAATGGATTGGATTTTCAGACACAGAAGTTTTTGCAACAAATCTGCTGTGTGTGAAATAAGTCTGGAGCTAAGGCACCACATGTTCGGTCCGCTGTGGATCAGCATGAATCAAAATCTTGCTGTTTGGCCACAACTTCTCATCTGTGATTCCTGGGCAGTTGGCTACAGCTTTCAAGGTCGACTGTGGACAAACACACTAAGGCCTGGTTCACATCTGCGTCGGTGAAAGCACATGGACCCCGTAGACTATAATGGGGTCCGTGTGCTTTTCACACGTTTCCGCACGAGTCATGTGGACAGGAAAGTAGATCGTGAAGTACACAGACACCACGTGGAAAGCACATGGACCATTATAGTCTATTGGGTCCGTGTGCTTTCACTGCACATCGCTTGCAGTTGTGTTCAGTATTTCGTTCGGGGGGGGGGGGGTCCCCATGGGGACTCCCCGAACGGAATACCGAACGCAGATGTGAACAAAGGGTCACCCGCTATTAGTAAGCAGCATGAGGCCTTAGCTTTATTTAGTTGAGTGTTTTGCAAATCTTTTTATAGTTTCTATTTGTAGATTCTACTTCTGGTTTTCTATATTTTTGGTATAAATAAAAACAACTTTTTGTCTCTTAGGATTTGTTCACATGGAATGGTTTGTTTTAGAAAAATTTTTGCTACACTGCTAGACTTTGCTGCTGATCTCAATGGAAATTGTATAAATCCATGTACTTCCTTCATGTAAAGAAAAGATTTTCAGCAAATTTTGAAAAAAGGTGTAACATATAAATATACCCTTAAATTCTTCCCGAATAAGTATATAATTTAATGTTAGTTTGGCATCAAAAAGTTTACTGTGCCAGCAATATATAGCTGTCACTTCCCTTCCACTTCTCACCTTGATGGTTCACACATAGTGCATTACTCAGAGATGCTCTGTTTATGACATGACTGCAAGATGTAAATCACTAATGATTTGCTTATTTCTCTCATATGAACTTTCCCTTCCATCATATTATCTTGTTGTTGTTATATTCACAGACATTTGTGGATTTGTTTGTGGAATCTTTTACACACAACTGAATGGAGCTTTTTGTGTTGTGTGCACAAAGAGTTTTGCTATTTTCTTGAATGAAAATCTGATACGTTAGGTAACCCAAAGAACAGAACAACACAGTGGCTCAGCTGGGGTTGTGCACTAACACTGTGCATTTGACTCTAAGGACAACATCTGCATGGAGATTTAGGGTAAGTTCACACGATGTAACGTTGAGCGTGATCTGGCACGTATACACGTACCGGCAGATGAAGCGCTCAAAATGCTCCCATTGATTTCAATGGGAGTTAGGAGCGTATACGCCGCGTTATTTTGTGCCCGTGATTTTGCGGCCACAAAATCATGGACGCAAAATAAAGCGGCATATACGCTCCTAACTCCCATTGAAATCAATGGGATCTTTTACGGCACGCAAACTCGTGTGAACTTACCCTTATAGGTCTTCTCACTGTTTGAGTAGGTTACCTCCAGCAATCTTAGAGGAAGCCTTTCAACTCATGTCAACTATTTAAATATTTTTTTTCAAAGTGTGTGGGTCTTTAGAGGTCTGATTAGGGGTTTGATGGTTCACAACAAGTTTGATTAGGGTCAGAAATGCAAACTGCCTTCAATAGTTGCAAATGACCCTCTGAGGGATGTTAGGGCTAGTTCACACGGGGATTCCGCATGTGCACATTCTGTCGCGGCCGCTGCGTCAGGATGCCGGTACAGTGCACGGCATCCCGTCGTGGCTTTACGTTCCGGATTAGGCCCAAAAGAGTGGGCCTAGTCCAGAGGGTGCTGTCGCGAGGCAGACGCCAGAAGACAGGGCAGCTCACTTGTTTTTTTCCACTAGCGGGAACAAACCGCTAGCAGAAAAAAGAACACTAGCAGTCTACATAGACCTCTATTGTGAGGAGGTGGATTTTGAGGAGGATTGCGCGCCAAAATCCACCATCTCTTGCCTCGTGTGAACTAGCCTTATGATTCTATCCAACACCGTTCTCTTTCTCTCACCTCGGATTGATTTCAGACTTCTTGTTGAATGTCTCTGTCTGTGCATTGAACTACCAGTTGCAAACTGACATTGACCCTTGCCAGTTGCAGCTGTCTGCATTTACCTCTGGTCTGTTCAGTGACTGCTCAAACCATTAACAATATGAATACCAAACTTTGGTTCCAGTATCAATACTTCTCATGCCCTATGTAAAACAAATAAAATAAACCCAATGTGTCACCAAAAAAGATGCAGGAATTAGTTGAATAACTCAAATGATGAAAATGTTACAGCCCTCACAACCACACATACAAAAAACCCCAAAATGTGTCTAGATCTGAACCACAAATTGGCCTGGTACTGAAGTGGTTAAGACACATCTCTACAGGCAGGGGTATCACAATTCCTAACCTAAATCCTTTTGCAGTTAGGCTCTCTAAAACTAATCCTCAACTGTTCATGCTCCCCCATTACTCTGTAGGTAGGGTTGAGCGATCGTGTTCGGAAAAAAATCGGATTCTGATCGGCGATCGAGAAAAATTCACGATTGCGATCGGAATCCCGAACACGATCTTTTTAGGTGGGATCGAGATCGGTGATCATTTCCCACAATGCTTTGCTAGCTAGTCTCCCATTCATTCTAATGGGAGACTAGCTAACATCTCTAGTAGCTACTTACCTGAAGAGATGGCTGGTCCGGTGCCCGGTCTTCTCGTTCTTCTTTGCCTCGCTGTCCCCTGCCTCCCAGGTTAGGAAAGTGTGGGCGGGTTAGGAGAGTTTGGGTGGGTACTGGCAGGGGTGAGCCTGCTCCTTTCGCCGCCCGAGGCTAATTGCAGAAAGCCGCCCCCCCCCGCCAGAGGGGGGCGTAGCGGGGGCGTGGCTGGGCGGGTCGGGGTGTGGCCGAGTGAAGGGGCGGGGCTTAGTGCCGTTCACCGGCAGAGAGTAGGCCCGGAGACTGCCTGCTCTCTGCCTGAGCGTGAGGGGAGGCTGCTGGAGCAGCGCTGCGCCAGTGGCCTCCCCAAACCACCACTCGGTGATAAGCCAGTCCAGGACAGCTTGTCCTGGACTGGCTTAGGGAAGCAAAAATGCCGCCCTCCCTGAGGCCCTGGCATAGTGCCGCCTGAAGCGATCGCTTCAGGTCGCCTCATGGGAGGTGCGGCACTGGGTACTGGGAGGGGAGAAGTCACGGCTCCCCGCCCTGTTCCTGCCCACACTCTCCTAAGCTACAAGCCCCGCCTTCCTAGCTCTTTAAACACTAACCTGGGAGGCGGGGGCAGCGAGGCAAAGAAGACCAAGAACACCGAGCACCGGACAAGCCATCTCTTCAGGTAAGTGGACACCAGGGGGGACTAAGTAGCCAGAGGATTAAAAAAAATGCTCTGGCTACTTAGTGATTAAAAAAAATTCACTACACAGCGTGGATTCTAACAATTAAAGCGTTAAATTGTTAGATTCCATGCTGTATAATGAATAGGATTGCTTTTAAAATCCGATCTCCGATTAGTAAAAAAATCCCATTGACTTGCATTGGGATCGGAATTGGGATCGAGATCGGGTTCGAATGAAAAATGATCGGAAATCGGATTTCAAAATCGATCCTGAAAAGTCAAGATCGGCTCAACCCTATCTGTAGGGTATGATGCCTTACAGAACTGTAAACTTGTATGTCAAAGTACCATCTGCACATAAAAGGACACTGGTGATGGCTCATACGGTTTCATTTATTTGTGTAATAAAAATAACCTTTACTATAAAAATGACTGGACCACTGTATAAGCAATGCTACCTCTTATGTCACCCCTGATACCTCTCGTGTCACCTTCTCCACCTCATAGACTGTAACCTTGTGCAAGTAAGGTTCTCACTACCATTGTATAAATTGATTTATTACTATGTAATCACATCATTTTGTCTGTACTTTACGATTTGTAAAGTGTTGTGGAATATGCTGTACATTGGCATCCCGTTGAGGCTAGGCGCGTGGAAAAGTCACACGGCGGAAAAGGCTTCCGTCATGTGAACATACCCTAACTAATACAGTATAAGGCTAACTGTACGTGTGGCTTATTTCCGGCCAAATGATCAAACAATGCACAAGTCCTAGTTTGTTCTCACCACAACTCAGCTCTCCAGGACAGACCCAGGCACTTCCTCCCACTCCCATGATCTTCCCTGAAGTGCCGCGTCTACAGTCTTTTATGGTCCAGTAATGAGCCTATGACCCACACCTGGCCTGAGGCCTATTCTAGACTTGCACTGGGCCACACATATGTCAGAAATCTGGGGGATATATACCATGTCTCCAACACTCTGCCTGTCACCTTCTCATAACATATATATATATACATAATATATATATAATATATATATATATAATATATACAGATATATATATGTTATATATATATCTGTGTGTGAGTGTCAAGAGAGGTATAAATGGACCATAGATAATGATCCTGTAAATGAATGTTCCTTGTGTACAATTCCACTGAGTAATAGTTAAAAACTGTTTTCTAGGAATCACTGAAGCTGAATAAATGGCTGTATTGATTTTTGACTCATGCTGACAGTACTAATAGCAATAACATTCTATATATGTGTATACGTTGTCATTTGTTGCTGGATACTTTTCCAATAAAATTCTATAAAGTTTAAGTTACATAATAAAGGTTTGTGAGTATATCTATATAGTTGTATGTAATTTCAATACTATTCAATGTTATTGATAGATACTCTAGCTATACCTATAAGTAGGGTACAGTGCTCAGTGAACTTCTGGAGTGCACCCTGGAGGCTAATTAGCATATCAATAAAAGTGGGCTAATTCAAAAACGGCTGAGAGAATTAATTAAGTAAATGTACCTCTGGAATAGCCTTTCTAAAGGCTATGCAAATATATGCTTAGTTAAAAATGAGTTTTCCCAATGACAGAATACCTTTAATAGGGAAGAAATATTCACAATCTCCAAAACAGTAATCACATTTATCCAGGAATCAATATTATGTTGACATTTTGGTAAATTTGCTTCTCATATAGGTTATCAGTTAATACTACTTACTTTACAGTTTATTGCTTTATTACTGTTATTTTGTCTATAGTAAAATTACAACATTGTGACATCAGTGCTGATCAAAGGATTTTCTGAATTAATGCAAGTTCTCATGGTAAAAAAAAAAACTATCTCCCAACTTTTGAAGAGTAAAAAGAGGGACAAATTTTGCGGCGCGCTCCGCACACCGCGGCAAATTTAACTCCGCCCACTTTTATGTTGACTCCGCGCATTCTCATTCATTTTTCATGTGCTCCCACACAGTATAATCCTCTTAGTCACCCATAAATTATATGCCCCCCTCCATCTCTCCCCCAGTTTCATATACACCCTTCATCTGCCCCCAGTTTCATGTCCCCCTCTCCATCTCTGTCCCCAGTTTCATGCCGTTCTCTCCCCCTTCATCTGCCCCAGTGACATGCCGTTCTCCCCCCCTTCATCTGCCCCAGTGTCATGCCGTTCTCCCTCCCTTCATCTACCCCAGTGTCATGCCGTTCTCCCCCCTTTCATGAGCTGAAATTGGGACAGGCAAGTGCTGGGGCGGGCAAGTGCTGGGGGCCTCCAGAGGCTCTGGGGGCCCCGGCACTTGCCCGACTATGCCGTGTGCTGACGCCGGCCCTGTCCTTCATGCAGCCAAGGCCTCATAACCCCCATAGCAGAACAATATATCAGTGTATACCACAGACAAAGCAAAGCATGATATGTCATAGACTTGTCCCTTCAGTCCCTATACTACAATCCTCACTTTCCAATAGCTTTGGCAACACTAATATGTGTTTAGTCATGTCAATAAAGCTTTTTGAATTTGGATAGATAGATAGATAGATAGATAGATAGATAGATAGATAGACGTACTACATAGAGGAGGTGGCTCCCTCCATAGTTGGACTGGCACTTCCTTTCAATTGCACAGATTTATTCAAGCAGAATAATTGGAATTGAGTTTACTTTTGTTTCCTACAATCATCACATCATAGCGATTCAGCAATCAATAGTCCCTGGGTTCCTTCTTAGTAGTCATTTTGACTTTGTGGACATCATTGATTAACTTCTGGTAAGTAGTTTGGCTTAAGCAAATACTGTTTTTGGCAGCGATCCCTCGAATTTTGGCCAGTTCCTCGTCGAATCGTTTTTTCATGACCTTCTCCGACCCTCCAGCTTGCTCCTCCCACATTTTCATTCACAAACAAAACCGAACTAAGTGGAATTTCAAACGCCTGAGGCAACAGCAGAACAGAGAAGACCGTCGGATATCATGCTAGAAGTGAAGCAAAGCGCACAGCGCGAGAGAGAGAGAGGGATCAACGGTGATGCTGCTCAACGAAGTGTAAGCCTGAGGCAACAGCAGAGAGAGACCACTGTCTGTCTCGCTCGTGCGCGGAAGCAGCTTCATGCTAGAAGCAAAGCGAGAACGAAGGTTGCCTAGCATTTCATACTTTGCCGGCTTCTCTTTTGGCATTGTATAGAATACCTAGGCAATGTGTGAAATAATGAGTGGATTCATACATTGCTGGCTGGTTTTAGGCATTCTATAGAATGCCATATTTCATACATTGCCAGTAACATATATACAATGAATGTGGCCATTTTGTTGGAAGGGAACCCCCAAGTAACTGACAATATGTAATAGATATTAAAAATAGTACCACAAGTAAAAACGCCATCAGTAACATTCACACAGTGACACCAGCAGGCTATATTGCAGTAACTCATGGTGAAAACCTATACAACCTAGTACAGCTCTAGAGGGAAAGTGACTCAACTTTCCCAAACTGCTAAATGGCAAATATGTGTAATTATTCTTTGATATTCCCCTCAATCCCTGCAATATTACACAAGTTTAGCTTTCACAAGCTCTGGAAAGTTGAATATCTACGGATAGGTATTCTGAATACTAGACTTCACTATTGCCCTGATGCTATTTTATAAAACAGTATGGCTGGGGAGCTGTAATATAATGTTCTGCACTTCCCAGTTTGTGACATAAGAAAAGCAAAAATAGATAGAGCCTGTGGATTAGCATATAATCAAAAATATGTAATGCACATAAAAAGGTTACAAAAAATTACAATGCACAAAAAGTGAAACATCATAAACAAGAGTAGGTCAGAGATATATGAAGGGGACAGGTTTTGGGTGGCTTTGTATATCACAGTTAACATTTTAAACTTGATTTGCTTAGCACTGGCTGACGGGAAAGGCTGATGAAAGACTAGGGAAGAGGTGGATTAAGTGGGCGGCAGTTTAGGGTGGAGTGGAGGGGGGGGCGAGAGCACTTGTTGGGAGAAGGGTGTTACAGTAGTCTAAGCAAGTAGTTGTCAGATAGGAGAAGGCCAATGCCGCTTCCGTGTTTGTTGCAGTCAGAAATTTGTGAGAACAGGAGACCACCATAAGAGACTGTAGCAGAGAAGGTAGTGTCCGAGGGTGTCAGCCATGTTTCTGTGAGCCCAAGATAAGAACATTTACGAGAGATTAAAAGATAGTGGGTGAAATCTAGTTTGTTACATATGGAAAGAGCATGTAATTATGCGCTGGAAAGGGGAGGAGGAGGGGCAGGAGCAAGGAAGAGTGATTTAAAGGAGTATTCCCATCTCAAGGATGTTATCTAGCTTATGTAAAAGCTTATGTCAAAAACAAAAAACATAGACACCTGTCGCCAATGCTCCGCTGTCTTCCCAGGGTGGTTTGGTCCAGTCAGCTGCCTTCTCGTTGAGCATCCCCAATGCTGCCAGAGAACTCTTTCCAGCGACGCCTCCATCTTCAACAGCAACCGCCTCTTCTGCGTCTTCTTCCGGCTGGGGTCACACTCCGGCGCCTGCGCAGTCAGCTTTGCCATCAGGACGCAGGCAAAAGCTGATTGCACAGGCCGGCCGGCAGCCATTTTTTTTGGAGGCCGCTATGCACAGATGTGCAGTACGCTCCTGTAGTTCTAGGGAGAAATCTGCGCGTGTAAGCAGATTCCAAAAAAATGGCCGCCGACCATGTTAGTTAGAAAAAAAGTGTTTAAATGATAGGATCCCTTTAAGGTATGTGTCTGCAGTACCTTACATATGTGCATGTACTCAAAATGAGACAACACTGATTAAGAGTTGAAACTTTGTATGAAGACGCTCCCTAACCCCCTGCCCTCAGCTCTTTAAAAATGGTGCCTTTTCAGAACAGAGTAGGTGTCATAACTAGAGATGAGCGAGTAGTGAAATATTCGATATTCGTTTTGACTAGGCCCTCAATATTCGACTTTTTGACCGAATATCGAATACCATTATAGTCTATGGGGAAAAAATGCTCGTTTCAGGGGAAACTAAGGATTCGACTAAGGAGAGTCACCAAGTCCATAATGACACTCCAGGAAATGATGCCAACACCTCTGGAATGCAACTGGGACAGCAGAGGAAGCATGCCTGGGTGCATCTAAAACGCCCAAGTCCCAGGATTACCCTACTATCATAGCCTATCAACTAGACACTTTCCACACTCAGCAGAACTTCTATGGAAAGTGGAAAAATACTGCTTTTCCACCAGCCAGTCACCCACTACCTCCAGTGCAGAGCTTCTAACCACCTGGAGATCCTTAAACAATCCACTAAAAGGGTCATGACTAGAGATGAGCGAGTAGTGAAATATTCGATATTCGTTTTGACTAGGCCCTCAATATTCGACTATTCGACCGAATATCGAATCCATTATAGTCTTTGGGAAAAAAATGCTCGTTTCAGGGGAATCCACAATTCAACTAAGGAGAGTCACCAAGTCCACTATTACACCCCAAGAAATGATGCCAACACCTCTGGAATGCAACTGGGACAGCAGGGGAAGCATGCCTGGGGGTATCTAACATGCCCAAGTCCCAGGATTACCCTACTATCACAGCCTATCAACTAGACACTCCAAACTCAATATGGAAAGTGGAAAAATACTTGGAAACCTTCTTTCCTCTACATTAATATGGACAGAAACACAAATTTAAAACTAAAGAAACATTACCATGCACCCCTTTAAATCACATTGCCTATGACAACCACAGATGGCATATGCAATGGGAAATCCAACAGCCCCCACCCTTAACTGTCATTTTTTATGTGTGTGTGTGTGATGTGGTGAGACCTCCAAAAATGACTTTTCTGGCCTTTCACGTGAGCCCTTCCAAATTAAGTTAGAGACCCTTAAGCTGAGCTACCAGAAGAGATTGAGGTCCTTGAGGTGACTTGAGCCTTTTACCAGCAGAGTTTTAGGCCCTTTAAGTTAGTTCAGCCTTGCACCAGCAGAGTTTTTTGCCCTTTAGGTAAGTTGAGCCTCTAACCAGCAGAGATTTGTTGGCCCTTTGGGTGAGTTGAGCCTTGCAGCAGCAGAGTGTTAACCACTTTAAAATTGTTAGCCCCTAAAACGGTGGTTCTAAAACCATCACTCTCATTGTGTGGGATTGATGCAGTGGATTGGAGTGAAGACCCAGACATTGACCTTGATTTTGATTGTGAAATTGATACCATTTTGGCATCAAGTCCTGGGGGTAACTTTTATTTAGAGGACTGCAAAGGTGGAGAATTGGCTGCAACCACTACTACCAGTAATGGTCCTCTAATATCAGACTCTACATTACCTCTACAGGGTTCTGACCAGGTGTTAATAGTCCAAACAACATGCTCCAGTACTTTAGATGTAGATCAGAAACCAATTTCCCTTCCGACACCAGATTTAACCAAGGTTCATCATCATCATCATCATCATCATCATCATCATCCTGCTGAGATGGAGCCACTTAAGGGAACCTTGCCTTCCAAGGCATGTTCTGTAGCTGCGACTGAGTCAAATCTAAACACAGAGTCGTTTGGAACTGGACAAAATTAAAAGTGTCAAAATACTTTAGAGACTGTTGAAAGTAATGGGATCCAGAATGAGGAGTTCATCACAAGGCTGACAGACCCTACTCCAAATGCTACAGCACAAGCAACCAGCAGTCAGACTAAGATTGTCTCTTCTTCAAGTAAGGCACAAGATTCTTTGGAACCAGAACAGGAAAAACCATTGATTGCCATTGCCGCAGTGCCTAGGCCATCTTTCAGAGCCGTTCATTCAGACATTGAATTGTCGAAAAATAAGAACATTTACTGTGATCAAGTCTTTTAGCATGTAGAAGATCCTCATGCTAAGCTGGCCTCATTACTGAACAAGATCAACCAGGATAATCAGGGCTGGAAACAGCCATCAGATGTTACCGAAAGGAATCACCCTTGGTTTGGAAAGAAGCCATCTAAATGTTGTACCTTTAATTGAGTTGAGCATTACACCAGCAGAATGTTAGGCCCTTTGGGTGAACTGAGCCTCTAACCAGCATAGTTTTTGGCCCTTTGAGTGAACTGAGCCTCTAACCAGCATAGTTTTTAGCCCTTTGGGTGAACTGAGCCTCTAACCAGCATAGTTTTTGGCCCTTTGGGTGGATTGAGCCTCTAACCAGCATAGTATTTGGCCCTTGAGGTGAGTTAAGCCTTTAACCAGCAGTGTTTTTGGCCCTTGTGGTGAACTAAGCCTTTAACCAGCATGGTTTTTGTCGGCCCTTGAGGTGATTTGAGCCTTTAACCAGCAGTGTTTTTGGCCCTTGTGGTAAACTGAGCCTTTAAACAGCAGTGTTTTTGGCTCTTGAGGTGAGTTGAGCCTTTAACCAGCAGTGGTTTGGGCCCTTGGGGTGAACTGAGCCTTTAAATAGCAGTGTTTTTGGCCCTTGGAGTGAACTGAGCCTTTGATCAGCAGTGTTTTTGGTCCTTTGGGTGAGTTGAACCAGGGCTGTGGCTGTGGCCAGGTATTCCCGCAACATGTGCCTATACTTGTCCCTCCTGGTGACACTAGGCCCCTCAGTGGTGGTAGTTTGGCGAGCGGGTGCCATTAAGGTGTCCCACACCTTGGAGAGTGTGTCCCTGGTGGGTGTGGACTGCATGGCAGTTGTTAGCCTCTTGGAAGAACTGTCCTCTCTGCCAACGAGAGTTGATGGAAACATTTCCATCGTATTTTGTACAAGTTGCTTGTGGCAATCATAAATGTGATTGGCACTCCTTTCTACCGGAATGAAAGATGAAATGTTATTTTTATACGGGGGGTTGAGGATTGCAAAAATCCAGTATTGGTTGCTCTCCAGGATTTTGACAATGCGTTTGTCACTAGAAACGCAGCCCAACATGAAGTCAGCCATGTGTGCCAGGTTAGTTGGCATGACTTCACTGCTCCCACCAGAAGGGTCACTGTCCATTTCCTCCTCTTCCCCTTCGCCCCATCCGCGCTGAAGTAATGGGATGCACTGCACTTCCCTGCTAGCCTCGTGTGTAACAATGATGTGATCTGCCACTTCATCCTCCTCGTCCTCTTCCTCCAATCATTACCGGCTGAGAAGCTGACAGGAGTGTGCAGTGACTATCCTGCTGGGATGGGTCTGCTCCTATCTCCAACTCCTCAGCATGCAATGCATTATCCCTGATGACGATAAGGGATACTCGCATCACACACAAGAGCGGGATGGTTACGCTCACTAGTGCATCATCACAGAAGACCCTCTTGGTGGACTCCTAAAAGACGCGTAAGATCCCGCATAAGTCTGCCACCCATGGCCACTCATGATGCAGAAACTGCGGGAGTTGACTTTGAGAAACCCTTGGGTTTTGGAGATGGTACTCCATCAAGGGTCTCTGCTGCTCACACACCCTGCTCAACATGTGGTACGTTGAGTTCCAGCGTGCACACAACAGCCGGTGTTTGGGCAGATGTAGGCATTGCGGGAGGCTTCGGAGGATAGCAGCGGCTATTGTCAACTTACGAAAGTGGGCACACAAGCGCCGAGCTTTTACCCGTAGCTCATGAACGTTGGGGTACGTTTGTAAAAACTGTTGCACCACTAAGTTGAAAAGTGGGCCTGGCATGGAATGTATTGGAGGCTGTCAAGCTCCAGAGCAGCTACCAGGTTCCGGCCATTATCACACACGACCATGCCTGGTCGAGGATGGCATCCCTCACCTCGGAGGCAGTGTGCTGTCTGTCCCCCAAGCTGATGAGCTTTAGCACGGCCTGCTGACGTCTCCCCACGCCAGTGCTGCAGAGTTTCCAGCTCGCAGCTGGGGTTGATGTTATGACCGAGGAGGAGGAGGAGGAGGAGGAGGGGGAGGGTGGTTCTGAACCCCTGCCAGGAATCTTGGGTGGGGAGAGGAGGTAGGCCGCCCCACTTTACGACCTGGTCCCAGCCTCCACTACATTCACCCAGTGTGCCATGAGTGATATGTAGCGTCCCTGTCCGCATGCACTAGTCCACGCGTTGGTGGTCAAGTGGACCTTATTGCAAAGTGCGGAACTAAGGGCACGTCTGATGTTACACGACACGTGCTGGTGCAAGGCGGGGACAGCACATTGGGAAAAGTAGTGATGGCTAGGGACGGCATAGTGAGGTGCCGCAGCTTCCATCAGGTCACGGAAGGCCTGAGTCTCCACAAGCCTGAACGGCAACATCTCCAGGACCAGCAGTTTGGACATGTGCCCATTTAAGGCTTGGGCATGTGGGTGGGTTGTACTATACTTTTGCCTGCGCTCAAACACCTGGGAGATGGTGGGTTGCTGGGAAGAGGCGCATGATGTTGTAGGAGAAGGAGCGGAGGCAGGAAAAGAGAAGGATGAGGGTGAAGTCCCCAAAGTGACAGAGGTAGATGTGGAGGTGTCTTGGCTGGTGGTCTGGACTGCAGCAACAGCACTGGACACAGTGAAAGAGGCAGTGGCAGCAACGCCAGACGATGATCGTCCTGCATTTGCGCTCTCCCATTGAGCCCAGTGCTTGCCTTCCAAATGATGGCGCATGCCTGAGGTGGTAAGGTTGCTCTTTTCAGAACCCCTACTCAGCTTGGATTTGCAACGTGTGCAAACCGCACTAAATTTGTCCTCTGCGCATATACTGAAAAATCTCCACACCATGGAGGAAGGTGGCCTGGATGAGGGAGTTTTTCTTAAGTGGCTAGGGTAGGGAACCTCTTGGGCCTTGCTGGGTCTGCCCTGGCTTCTGTGAAGCAGCTGTCCTCTGCCTCTGGACATGCCTCTGCCTGTAGCCACGTTTTTTAGTCCTGCGCTTGCCTCCAGATCTACTCTGCTTTCCCCACTAGACATGACCCCTGCCCAGGTCGGGTCAGTGGCCTCATCATCCACCACCTCTGCTTCCAATTCCTCAATCCACTCCTCCTCATGAACACTGCACATGACAACAGCCTGCCCTGATGGCAACTGTGTCTCGTCATATCACTGATGACGGGCTGCGGGGCCACAATCACAAAATCGCCAGGAGATGGTGGATGCTCCAGTGTTTGGGCATCAGGACACACAAATTCATCTATTAGCTCCTGGGATTCGTGAAGTGGTGGAACAGAGTGAGGGACAGTTAAAGGACCCAAAAACAGCTCCTGGGAGGGGGCAAAGGTGGAATGACTCTGCTGGGAAGATTGGGCATGTTGGTATAATCCCAACATCATTGCAAACAAAAGCCTCTGAGAAGGTTGGCATGATGTTAAAGGGAGCGCCCTCTACTGGTTTGCTTGCCTGAGACTCTGTCTTCCTAATTATATCATGGAAGATAGACCTGCACATTCTCAGTGAGCGCCCTCTATTGTTGTGCATTCTTGAGGCACTGGCTTCCTAATTACATCATGGAAGTCAGATTTGCATATTCTTCCCATATAAAAACCACTGTTAATCACATCTCTAGCAGGGCTTCCTGCTGTTTTTGGCCCGCTTCAATAACATCACAGATGTGCGTTACGCTGGCCTGACCCAGTTGTGCTGGAGAGATAATACTGACTTTTATGTTCACCTCCCCTGTGTCTCCAATCATTATACTCTGGGGCCAGCGTATAATACTAGCAGTATTTGTTGGGAATCGCGGGTTCGCTGCCTTATTTACCAATCTCCGTTCCTGTTCACAGACACTTCTGCTTCCCCTTATTCCCTCTAAGGTGCACCAGCAATGTGATAAGGGATGCAATGGGGCGTCCTGGAAGGCAGAAAGGAAAGTGTATTGGTAAGTAAATAAGGCCCGTTACCAGTAACAGACTAGAAAAAAAAAAAAAGCAACAGGGCCCATCGGGCACCCTAAGGTCGCAGGTCCCATGGCAGCATGACAGCTGTTCTGGCGGTACTTACTTGACTGCCAGGAACTCTTTCCTAAAATCAGAGGAGATGAGAACTAATTTTTTTTTATCTTTTAATTAGGAAACACCTGGGACATTATTAATAAGGTGTAACATCTCTGCCTGCATATCATCGCTATGAGTAAGGAGCTCAGGCTCTGAAACGCGTAAGTGGTTCAGTATGTCGCATCGTCATTGTTAGTCCGGTATGTCTACATGAATTTTTTTGAATAACGCTGAATTTGTTTTTCTGTTCGATGTCTGTGTTGGGTTTTTTATGGGACCAAATGTTCCTATTCATTAAAAGCTAAGTTTTATCTGGATCTATCGTTGTGCTGGATATATCTTTTTTCTCATGCATTATGTCTTTTGCCTAAACCCAGTAGGCTATATCCGTGCATAACCAGTTTCACGTATATACATTTTTACCAGAGCATCGAGCCGTGAATCATTGTGACATTATTAATAAGGGGCACTATTTAAAAGGGGTACATAGGGAAGTTATTAATTTAAGATGTACTTGGGGGTATTATTCATTATGGGGGTTAGCAGCAGGATGGGTGTGCCGGTAAGAAGAATGTGGGTCAGGTACCTGGAAAAGTGAGGAGCCAAAGATGTCTGTGCTGTAAACTTTCCAGAGACTGGAAGAAGTGGTTATGGCGATCTAGATGGAAGAGACGGGAAATGTGAACGATTAGTCAGAGACGTCACTGTTAAATCACTAAATGTTACTGCACTGTATTCACCTAAATGGTCTGCAAAGCCCTGTGTAGAGCTGATATCTACCACTATACGGTCTCTGAATAGTGATAACATTGGTATACCTAAGTTGGGGGCCCATTTGAACATGTTTACCCCCATGCTACCTACGCCTCTGGGTACACGACGAACTTTGAAACTTCAATTAACTTCTTGAAGTCATTGCAAAACCTCCAGGTGCCATTGGGCTTTGAGATGAGTATAACTGGGCTAGACCACTTAGTTGTGGACTCTTGGATCCCTTCTAGATCAAGATTGCACTTGACTGCCTCTCTGCCTCATGCTTCTGGAATCCACTATGATTTAAAATTTACTATTAGTTTCACTTTTATATGGTGTTTTATTAGGGGCTTACAGCCTTGGAGATCAGAAAATTTACCTGTATTGCTTTGTAGGAACTCCTTTACCTCCTGTTTTGGTGCACTGAGAGTGATTCAATGATACATTACTAGACATGGTATTTGTAACCATTATTGATGCCTTGTCTTTCCAGGATTTGATCAGATTAACATGGTAAATCTGAAAAGCCTTTCATTTATCTGCCTCTTGCACTTCGTAATTAACTTCACCCTTCACCATTTCCACAATTTTATAAGGACCAAGGACCAAGAACTTACTTTCTACAGTGATCTCTAAAGTAAAGACTCTGTCCCCTGAACTGAAACTCCTATTTTTTTGCATATTCATTATAAATTATGCTCTTGTGCTCTTTGTAGATGCTCTTTTATTGTGACAGCTACTATCTATTTTTGCATATTTGCCACAAGTTCTATGACACTTTTATATGGAGTAGCCTATGTCTCCCATGTTTATTTGGAATATCTAACAGACCATAGACCAGCTCAATGGCGATAAACCCTGTAGAGGCGCCTCTCTTATTGAGAGCATTACATAGGGTGGCAGGCAGTCAAATCACAGCCATCCTTTTCTACTTTGTTGAACCCTCTTTTGTGTTTTGTCAGTCCCCAAATGTCCTCAGCATATGTGCAATGTCAAGTACTATATGGTGTCATGTTTTTGGCACCAAAAACTGCTCCACTATTTCACTATTAACTTTGGAAACTGTATACAACAGGTCACTAAACAACCTAAATAACATCCCTAAAGATTAATCAACAGTCTACTGCAAGCCCACTGTGCTGTAAACTAATGATAGCCTCCTATCTATAATGTAAAATTCGACCTATTTGATATAGCATTATAAAATTCTGTGGCTACTGTGCAGTATAGCCACCTGTGCCATAAATTTCCAATTATAGATACGCTGCTATATTAAAATGTGAAGCCCTGTGACATGTTTTCCTTGTATTCAGGCATCTTCAGGGGTGGTGGGATATAAACACTAATGATCGCAAAAGATGTTCTTATATACACAGTCCATTCATATTAATGTGACCACCGCCTACTTTTGATGTTAACGTTAAATAACCAATCGCAGAAGGCACATGTCATCAGTCATCTGGGTGCACTCATCATTATGGAAGGCACAATGGATCAACACAAGTATGCATCTATCCTTGCAGACCATGTTCACCCCTACATGCGAATTGTTTTTCCTCAGGGTGATGGCATCTACCAGTGGGACAATGCAACGTGTCATAAAGCTCACAGTGTACGTGCGTGATTCGAGGAGCACCAGAATGAGTTTACCATACTGGCTTGGCCAGCAAATTGAACCCAATCGAGAATCTGTGGGACCACCTCGATTGGGTTGTTCGCGCCATGGATGCTCAACCGCGTAACCTAGCGCAGCTGGCCACGGCAGTGGAGTCAGCATGGCTCATCATCCCAGTGAACATCATCACAACATCCCTTCTCTTCCTGCACATCTCGCAGCGTCCACTCTGCGAAAGGTGGTTATTCTGGATTTTGACAGGTGGTCACATTAAAGTGGTTGGACTGTGTAATATTGGTTTTGACGTCACACGCCACATTGCCGTCCAATCAGCCAATCATAACGTCTGTAAAGAATAGTGATTGGAGGTAGCCAATACACATGTCAAAGACTACCTGGAAAGCCTGTTTACTCTCAGAGCATCAGTTGCCTACTAACCAATCGGCAATCAACTTCCAAACAAGCGCACTTCTCCATTAATGAGACTTAGTCTCTGATATAAGACTTAGCAGATGTAATTGCACAAGCCAAAAAGACTAGGTATGTGCAATGGGAAAGGATATTAGTCTCCTGGTGCAAAAAGAAAGGTGAAGTGAGCATGCACAATTCTGGGACCATGTGCTGTAGGTGAAATCTCAGACTTAGTCCAAAATGGACCACTGCTACTGATCACACTTAGTTATATGTAATAGGTTAGCTCGACCTTAAATTGATAATAGTAATAGTGCAAGATTGAAGTCACATTGGCCTAGTACACGGATATTAAATAAGCACTAATAATGTATATACAACCAACGGTGATAACTCTGGCAGGACTACTAAATAGTGATATATGGCTACACCAATAAAGTACATGAAATTAAAAACGTGCATTTGGCATCAAAGATGGATGAAAGGGCAAAAGGATGACTCTGTACCCTAATATACAGAATATTATAGTATCAAAACTTTATTAGATATTAATAAAAAAAATGTCTAGAGTAAGGCAGTACTCTCATACAACAGTTAACTCCACATTGGGGTTGAGCGATCGGGATCGGAAATGTTCGGATTCCGATTGGCGATCGAGTAAATTTCACGATCGCGATCGGAATTCCGATCCTGATCTTTTCTGGTGGGATCGAGGTCGGAGGTTATTTCCCACAATGCTTGGCTACTGGCCAATCATTGTGGGAAAAGCTATAGTATCAGATGAGTGAGTACTATTTGAAACTCCCGTTTCGAATAGCACGCACCCATAGGAATGAATGGAAGCGACCGGCATGCAGACTTTGCTGGCGTCCGGCCGCTTAACCCCCTGCGTGCCGGCTGCGTCCATTCATTCCTATGAGAGCGTACTACTCTTCTGTTTCCTCCCTGCTGTGCCGTATACTCGGCCCTTCTACATCTCAGATGTAGCAAAGCTGATTATACGGTAAAACAGGGACGAAGCAGAACAGTGGCAGGCTTTGGTAAATCACTCTGTGATGCGCTGCTGTGAGGACGATGAGGCACTCGCCATATAATAAGCCATGGCTGAAGTTTGCGAGTAGATAGATACTACTGTACATTGACTTGTCTATCTACTCTTCTGCTTTGTCCCTGCTTTACCCTATACTCAGCTCTGCTACATCTGGTCTCTGAGATGTATTAGAGCTGAGTATACAGTAAAGCAGGGACGAAGCAGAAGAGTAGATAGACAAGTCAATGTACAGTTATGGAGATGTAGCAGAGTCCAGTATATGGCACAGCAGGGAGGAAACAGAAGAGTAGATAGTATCTATCTACTTGCGAACTTTGCTCAACTTACCTGCACAGATCCGCTGCCGCTCCCCGTTCTTCTCGCTCCTCTTCTCTCTCATTGACATGCCTTCAGAGTGCCCTGCGCACCCCGCCTCCCTAGACTAGTGTTAGAGATGTTGGGAGAAGGCGGGGCTTGTGGCTTAGGAGAGTGTGGGCGGGTACTGGGACACTCTCCTAAGCCACAACAAGCCCTGCCTACTTCCATCATCTCTAACACTAGTCTAGGGACTTGTGGGCAAAGCGCTGAACTTAGGGACCGCCTCATGTTTGGTGAAAAGTGCTGGTGTGGACGGCACAGTGAGGTGGCACAGTAGATACTCTGCCCAAAAAGGGCAGAGTGTCCACAAGCCAGGACCCCAACATCTCCTGGGCCAGAATTTTGTGTGCCGCTGCTAGCCTCTATGCACTCCTACAACGCCGGTATCTGCCTGAACAACGGCTGTTGTGCGACGTCTCCACACTGTTGGAACTGAACATATCATCTCTTGAGCAGAGTGTGTGAGCAGCACAGACCTTTGATGGAGTTCCAACTACAAAACCCTAGGATTCGTCAAAGTCAGCTCCCTCAGTTGCTCAACCATGAGTGGCCATGGGTGGCAGACTTATGTGAAATCCTATCCCATCCATTGCAGTGGACACGAAACATTAGCATGCGCTCATCACAACTCCGGTTATGGCAGCTGCGTTCAGCAGGGTGCAGGGTACAACACAGACCAGGCCCGAGCACCAGGAACAGGTGTTAGAAATACTGCAGCATCCGCTATTTCCTTCCAATTTTGTGGTTGTGGACCCGCCACTGATGTTTCTGGACCTCAGTGAGGATGATGAGACACAGTTGCCATCAGGGAAAGCTGTGGTCATGTGTGGTTTGCAGTAAGGGGACAGTGCGCAATTGGAAGAGGAGTTGGTGGATGACGAGGCCACCGACCCCACATGGACAGGGGTGATGTCTAGGGGCTAAAGCAGTGTAGATGTGGAGGGAAGCTAAATCAACAAAAAACCTGGGTAGAAGCAAAGGCATAAACTGGGGTGATGTTTAGGGGCGAAAGCAGTGTAGATGTGAAGGGAAGCTAATTCAACAAAAAAACAGGGTAGAAGCAAAGGCATAAACTGGGGTGATGTTTAGGGGCGAAAGCAGTGTAGATGTGGAGGGAAGCTAATTCAACAAAAAAACAGGATAGAAGCAAAGGCATAAACTGGGGTGATGTTTAGGGACGAAAGCAGTTTAGATGTGGAGGGAAACTAATTCAACAAAAAAACAGGGTAGAAGCAGAGGCATAAACTGGGGTGATGTTTAGGGGCGAAAGCAGTGTAGATGATGAGGGAAGCTAAGTAGCAAAAACAGTGGGTAGAAGCAAAGGCATGCAAAACTCTACCCTGTTGGAAGACTTATTCCTAGGTCTGGGAAACGTTATTGGCCCCCCTGGACAAATTACTGCCACTCAGGGGCCTAGTGTCACCAGGAGGGACAAGTATAGGCACATGTTGTGGGAATACCTGGCCGACCCCAGCTCTGTCCTCTCCGATCCCTCTGTGCTCTACAGCCTACACTTATTTTCTCATCTTTTTTTCTGCATTGCACATCTCTTGCCAACTTCCTTTGGGATCTCAGAAGTGGTGGTCCACTTCAAGAGATGGTAACTTCAGTGCTGGAGTTGTCAATAGACAGTGTAAAGGGATTAGCTGAGGGATCGCTGTCTTAACCACTTTTTGGCACAAAATTAAATTCCAGAGCCAAGTATGGTGCAAGTATATGATGCAAGGACACCTACACATCTGTCTGACACACTGGGGAGTTCACCCTCATACGCCCTTTTGGCCTGCACCATCATGCGCCTCTTCCGAGCCACTCCACATCTCCCAGGCTTTTCATTGCAGGCAGAAGTACAGCGCAACCCACCCCCATGTCCAAGCCTTTAACAGCCTCATCGAAAAACTGCTGGCCCTTTAGATGCTGGCGTTTAGGCTTCTGGATACCCAGGCCTTCCGTCAGCAGATGGCAGCTGGGGCACCTCCCTATGCTGGGCCTAGCCGTTACTACTTCTCTTGGTGTGCTGTCCCTGCCTTGCACCTGCATGTGTCCCATAACATCAGTCGGGCACAGCGCTTTCCTGCAAGGTCCACTTGACCACCGACACATAGACAAGCGCCTGTGGTCAGGGATGCTGCTTATCTTTAATGACAGGCAGGGTGAATGTAGTGGTGTCTGGGCCCGGGGTGCAAACTGGGGTGGCCTATCTCCTCTTACAGGCCAAAATTCATGGCAGGAGTAGGCTGAAACCCTACTACGCTGCAACCTCCACTCCAGCTACTAGCGGCAAACGCTAAAACACTGGCATGGGGAGATGTCAGCAGGACGTGCTGAAGCTCATCAGCTTGGGGGACAGACAGCACAGTGCCTCCGATGTCATGGATGCCATCCTGGATGAGATGGCAATGTTTTTTTCCCTGCTACACCTGGGGCCTGGCATTTTGGCGCCTGTGATAATGGCCGGAACCTGGTAGCACATCTGGAGCTTACCAGACTCAAACACGGTACACACATGGCCCATGTTTTCAACTTGTTGGTGCCATGTTTCTTTGAAACCTACACCATTGTGCCTGATATACAGGTCAAAGTGTGGCCATTTTCGTAAGTGAGAACTAGCCTCTGCTAGGCAGAAAACATTTAGAGCACACTCCTCCTCATTTTCGCACCGTTGGCTGGCGGAGGAAGACGAGGGGGATGGAGTGGCATCTGATGTCCCTGTCCCACACAAGGCTAGAGGGTGCACTTCAGTGCATCCCATTGCTTCACCACAGATGGTGTGAAGGGGAGTGGAAAATGGAGGAAATGGAGAGTGACCCTTACAGTTGGGGCCATCAAAGGCATGCCAAGTAACACACTGGCACACATGGCTGACTTCATGTTGGGTTGCTTGTCAAGAGTCTAACGCATACTTCACATCATGGAGAGCAAATAATACTGGATTTTTGCAAGCCTCGAACCACGGTCTAGGTCTAATGTCTGTTCCTTTCTTATATTAGGGGAGAGGGAAAAAAAATTACTTAAGTGATGTGTTTAGCGTACATAGACTGACTATTAATGTGTATCCCACTTAGTGTTGTTGGGGTTACACACCGTCACAACCTGGCTAAAGCTTCTATAGCTGTTAATAAAGTCAACATAACTTTACAGTATCCAAAAAGACAGCTGGTACTGACAGAGAGCAAGACAAATGTCAACAAAAGCTGTGAGCTCTGAACACCTACAGTGACTTTGGCGTCATCATTATAAGGGAGCGGGTGGTGATAAATAACTTGGCAGTGCCTAAAACCCAACAAGCTTACAACTATATTTACATTAAGATACACAAATGACACTTTTTATTAGCATGTCATGAGACAAGGTGATAAAATCTTCCTTTGTGCAGTGCTATTTGAAAGTTAATAGCTGCCTTCATTTTAATTAAGGAGAAGGTGCAGACAGATTAGATTTAGAACATGTTGTCTTCATTGTCAAAATCCTCTATATAGGTAATGGTTTTTTTGGGCTGAGCTGTCTGGGAACGAGCTGGTGCAGCACTGACAACCTGGGTGAATATGGCAAGAGCCTGAGATGTAGGGTGAATGTATCCCCAAATTATTTGGGGAATTTCCACTCAGATACTGGCACTATGTGGCAGTAGCAAGAATTGAGGGTGTATGTAACCCCAATATATTCTTTGAATTCCCAGTCAGAAAATGGCACTATATACCAGTAGCAAGAATTGAGGGTGTATGTAACCCCAATATATTCTTTGAATTCCCAGTCAGACCCTGGCACTATATGGCAGTAGCAAGAATTGAGGGTGTATGTAACCCCAATTCTATTGTTAGGGGACTTACAGTGTATTCAAGTTAGTTTCTGGGGTGGAGGTGGGGGGGGGCACACCTTTGGAACGTGGATCGGGGGTATATAGGGTATACAGGAATACACTTTCAGTGTATTCCATTCAGGATCCTCAACACTGTGGAAAGCTGGGTTGCGCCGATTGAGCCCGTCAATGCCACGTTACACTGACAAGCTTCTCCCTGGAATTGAGGGTGTATGTAACCCCAATATATTCTTTGAATTCCCAGTCACACCCTGGCACTATGTGGCAGTAGCAAGAATTGAGGGTGTATATAGCCCCAATTCTATTGTTAGGGGACTTACAGTATATTCAAGTTAGTTTTTGGGGTGGAGATGGGGGGGCACACCATTGGAACGTGGATTGGGGTTATATAGGGTATACGGGAATACACTTTCAGTGTATTCCATTCAGGATCCTGAACGCTGTGGAAAGCTGGGTTGCGCCAATTGAGCCCGTCAGTGCCACGTTACACTGACAAGCTTCTCCCTGGAATTTAGCTCTTAAAAGAGCTGTTGGTTCTCTTCTCCTTCTTATCCTATTCTATCCCTGCCTACCATAATCTAATCCCTAGCTAAATGGACGGAAACCTCCGTCCCCGGTGAATTGCAAGCTCAGAATGACGCGAACCTGGGCGGCGCTGTTCTTTTAAATCAGAGGTCACATGTTTTCGGCATCAAAGGGTTTTTCCTATTTTTTTCAACGTCACTGGTGTCGTAGTTCCTGTCCCACCTACCCTGCGCTGTTATTGGAGCAAAAAAGGCACCAGGGAAGGTGGGAGGGGAATCGAGTTTTCACGCACTTTACCACGTGGTGTTCGATTCAATTTGAACATGTCGAACAGCGTGATATCCTGTTCGCTTATCTCTAGTGTCCACAAATCAGTCCCTCTAATGCTACACTCCAAAATCCAAGAAGCACTCTGCCATGCACCCAAATAGCAGTTTACATCCACACATACAACGTTTTTGTAATTGTGATAGCTTGCATGTCTCTGAAGACACAACATATTGGGCACTTAAATTACATATCGCTTTAAAAATTTAAATTTCAACTTTGCGCATTAATTTTAGGAAGCACTCTTGGGCTCCAAATACTCACTACACCCTAAGGGGAGCTGACTTTTCAAAGTGTCACAAACTAAGCATGACATATCAGGAATTGAATTAGCACATATCTGGTAAAAATGTTTATTTTAATTTTGCACCATCCACTGCACATTTCTTTTTGGAAAGCATCTCTAGGATCAAAATGATCATTACATATCCGTTAATACATTTTTGAGAGGTGTAGTTTCCAAAAAGAGGTCACTTCTTTGTACTCTCTGCTGCACTGGCACTTTAGGGTCCATTCACATGAGGAAAACGGTGAGGAATTGGTGTGGAATGTTGGCGCTGACAAAAAAAAGCCTCCCATTGACTTCAATGGGTTCCTTTTTCTGTTAGCATTAGTTTACATCCATGTGTTTAGTATAGTCATGCTCTGGAGAATGTGTACATTTTAAAGTGTTTGGCCACTTTCAGACCAATGTTATTATTTGTATAATGAAAAATACAATTTTCCAATATACTTTCTGTGTCAATTCCTCATGGTTTTCTGCATCTCTGCTTGCTTTCATTTATTCTACTTACTTACAGTGGATAAAAATCAGTCTATAATCAGTTTCCAAAAGCAGAGGTCTAGAAAACTGAGGATTGTTACAGAAAGTATATTGGAAGATTTTGTAATGTTTAATTATGGAAACATTGGTCTCTAAATCAACATATCACTTAAAAGAAATGAAATGTCTAAATTTCACCTCCATATTGGTTTAATTCCAAACAATGTTTAAAGGGTTAACAAATTCCCCAAATGATGTTTTGAATTACTTTAGGAGTTCAGTTTTGAAAACAGTCTGATTTACGACAGGTTTCTAGTATATAGGCCTTTAAAATTCCCTTCAGAACGGAAGTGGTTGTAAATTTCCTTGTAAATTTGGAATCGCTTCTAGACTTATAACACTTATAACGTCTAAAATAAATCCAAGGACAATTATAATATGATAACAACATGAAGAAAAAATAAGGTGAATCATATTTATTAATTAATTTGGGTGGTTTGACTGTCCAAAAAGCAGAACAGTTCACATTTTGAAAATTGCTACCGTATATACTCGAGCATAAGCCGAATTTTTGCAGCCCAGTTTTTGGGCTGAAAAAGCTCCCCTCGGCTTATACTCGAGACAGCAAAAAAAAAAAAAAAAAAAAAATTTTTTTTTTTTTAGGGGGGGAGGCCTATGACCAGCAGCAATATCAATGTATAGAATCTCCCATAAAATAGTGGGGGGAAAAAAAGAAGCTTTAAAAAAAAATAAAAAAATTAAGTTCTAAATCACTCCTTTCCCTAGAATAGACACAAAAGTAGAAAATTACTGTGAAACACAAACACATTAGGTATCCATGTGTCTGAAAGTGCCCAGTCTACTTAATATAGGGTATCTGCAGTGCTCCTGTTCCATCGGGAAGGGGTTAATAGGAGCACTGCAGATACCCTATATTCAGCCAGGCTGAATTCCAAGGGGGGGGGGAAGCAGTCCTCAAGCTCAGGGAAGGGGCAGACAGACAACCAAAACACCCCCTACCCTTTCCCATCACCCAGCAACTACTGCACCCAAAAACTCCGACCATTTTAATTTTTGAAATTTTCCAGTAGCTGCTGCATTTCCCCCCTCGGCTTATACTCGAGTCAATAAGTTTTCGCAGTTTTTTGTGGTAAAATTAGGGGCCTCGGCTTTTCGAACTTTCCCACTTTTCATAAATTAATACAAAAAATATCAACAAATGTTTGCAATAACATAAAGCACAATGAGGGAGATTTATCAATCCCTCAACGCCAGTTTTATGTCATAGGGAGATGATATTGTGGTGCACATTTGGTGCAAGGCCCTTTACTGTGAAAAGCATGCTCCAAAACTCCCTTTCTGCATCTCATCCAAACACTGGTGTGAACCTAGCGTCACCCTTTTGCCTGTTGGTGTATATCTCACCCGTGCAGGTGTCATTATCATAAGATAATCAATGCTATTCACGTCATCTGTCAGTGTTGATAAAGTTATATTTCATGCATATAAACCCCTTTAGAACGAGTCTACTTTCAACCATTAGGACCAAGAGTAATAATAATTTTTTTTTTTTTTTCATTTTTCTGTTGGCATAGCTGTATGAGGATTTGTTTTTTTTTGCAGTACAAGTTGCAAATAAAGCAATTCTTCAGTTTTTTTATGTTTTGAACTTCGTGCCATTAAATGTTTTATTTGTAGTGAAATGGCAAAAAACCCACAAAACAGTGGTTTGGCTTTTGATTTTATTTTCCACTTCAGTGGTCATCGTAGGGGAAAAATATTTTTATAAATTTGTAGGCCCCGCATTTTCGAATGCGGTGAGGTATAATATGATTATGTTTGCTTTTGTTTATCTATTTTTTTTTTTTTTTTTCAATTCTAGAGAAAGGGGGGAGATTTGAATTTTTAGTTCTTTTATTGTTTTATTTTTTATAGTTTTAAGAAAATTTTTTAAGCCCCCACCCCCCAAGGGGCTTTAACCTTCTATATTTTGACTGCATTTCCCACTGACTGCAATACAACTGTATTTCACTGCTCAGCTATTGAGGCTGAGTAGGTTAGCCTCAACTGCTGTAAGGCAATGACAAGCCTGGGAGACTTCATTAGATTCCTGGCTGTCACAGATGCAAGATAGCTCCTACAATCTTGACGCACAGGAGCCATCCTACACTGAAGAAAACCTAGTAGCTATGGCAGCTGCTCCGATGCGTTTCTTTAAAGCCTTGGTATGCACTGTAATAATAAGGTCGATATAGGAAGGCTTAATATCCCATACCATGTACTGGAAAGCTGGAAAAAAAATCAGAATGGGGTATAATTAGAAAAAAAAAATAATCCCAAATCTATGACTAATCCAACAAAGACAAAATTGATGACAAAGATAAAACCATTGTTCATTGGTATGCTTTAAAATAGTATGTCCCAGGTAAAGGTATATGATGTATACACCACAAATCAAAAAAATATATTGTTGCTGGTCCTATATATAGAGTGAACTCCCCAGTTGTTGGAAATAGGACCGCAACAAATAATAGCAGGCAGCTGGACCTACATACAATCCCCATCACCAATAATAAATAAGAATGAAAATTATTATTTGAAGGTGTATAACCAATAAAAACTATATAAGCAAAGGTGTATTGCAAAAAATGGATAAGGCACTGTGCACATATAGCAGTATTTCTGCCACACCCATGCACGCAAATAGCAAGTGCTGACACTAGTTGCCCAGGTCAAAAACTGAGAGCATGACTAAGTTTGTAATATCAGAATAACAGCTAAATCCTGATAATTATTCAAAATGTAGCATATAAATGACTATACTGATATCAATCAATGATTGAAGTGACAGTACAGCAATAATGGTGGTGAAAACCGCCGTTCCCCACGCTCTGATGGTGGACGCAAGCACTGGAATTCAGCCAAAGGCAGAGCGCCACACTGAGGTCCTCTTATACCCAGGACCAGAGACCCCCTACTCACCTACTAGAACGCATGCTGATCCTGGACCTGATTGGATAGTGGGAGCACATCTCAGTACCAATGCTTTCTGGCTGATGTTTTGGTCACTTTTGAATGTTGGTTGTACTTTCACACTCGTGGTAGCATGATATGGACTCTACAACCCACACAAGTGGCTCATGTACAGTAGTGTAGCTCATCCAGGATGGCACATCAATACAAGCTGTGGCAAGAAAGTTTGCTGTGTCTGCAGCATAGTGCCCAGAGGCTGGAGGTGTTAGCAGGAGACAGGCCAGTACACCAGGAGATGTGTAGGGGGCTGTAGGAGGGCAAGAACCCAGCAGCAGGACCACTACCTCCGCCTTTGTGTAAGGAGGAACAGGAGGAGCACTGCCAGAGCCCTAGCAAAATGACCTCCAGCAGGCCACAAATGTGCATGTGTCTGCACAAACGGTTAGAAACCAACACCATGAGGATGGTATGAGGGCCTGACGTCCATAGACGGGGGTTGTGCACACAGCCCAACAATGTGCAGGATGCTTGGCATTTGAAACAGAACACCAGGATTAGCGACTTCACTGGCGCCCTATGCTCTTCACAAATGAAAGCAGGTTCACACTGAGCACATGTGACAGATGTGACAGACATGCCTGCAACGTCCTTCAGCATAACCGGTTTCGCAGTGGGTCAGTAATGTAAGATGAAGCTATGGCCTGGCCCGCCCATTCCCCAGACCTGAATCCGATTGAGCACATCTGGGACATCATGTCTCGCTCCATCAACCAACCTCACGTTGCACCACAAACTGTCCAGGAGTTGGCAGATGCCCTAGTGCAGGTCTGGGAGGACATCCCTCAGGAGACCATCCGCAACCTCATCGGGAGCATGCCCAGGCGTTGTAGGGAGGTCATACAAGCACATGGAGGCCACACACTACTGAGCCTCATTTTGACATGTTTTAAGGACATTACATCAAAGTTGGATCAGCCTTTAGTGTGTTTTTCCACTTTGATTTTTTTTTTGTGGGGGGGGGGCTCCAAATCCAGGCCTCCATTGGTTAATACATTTGATTTCCATTGATGATTTTTGTGTGATTTTGTTGTCATCACAGTCAACTTTGTACAGAACAAAGTATTCAATGAGAATATTTCATTCATTCAGATCTAGGATGTGTTATTTGTGTGTATAAAATAATAAAACTCTGCTGATTATCAGCATTAGGAACTCTAGATATTTTATTATGCAGCAGACTTGTAGATCGCACTACAGATTCCAGAATACACTCTAACAGTGCTGCAGAGGATAAAGACTGCACTAAACTGGTCATGGATAAAAGACTAGGGTAGTGAAAAAGAAGTAATGTAGAACAGGATACTAATCTAAATACATTTGACTCACTCTCCCTAAAGGGGAACATACTACATATAAGCACCACCCAAATAAAGAGGGCAAAATACTCAACATTCTACAATCTAATGCTATAAGTAAAAAACCTTACACAATGTAAAAATGTATTAGCAATCCTTAGACCATTGTCAGGGTCTGGGGTTGCTAGGTGGGGTGGCATAGACACACAAGTCCAGTTTCTTTAGTCCAAAACAAAGGTAGAGTTTTATTTTCACTCAAAAATATAGTGCAGCAACAAAAGGAAACAATACAAAAATAAATACCTGCCCGGCTAGGCTCTAACTAAATATAGAATAGGTTACCTCACCTAGAATCACAGAAACCAAAAAGCCAGTAGAATCATTCAGGACACAGCTCCAAAAATATGACCTCTTTCTTTGGCTCTCCAGCCAAACTCTGCCCAAAGTCTGCTGCTGGAGCTGGCTTCTTAAACCTCCCTTGATGAGCAGACTCTCTGCAGCTGAGTCGCTGCCGGAACATCCCCAAAGTATGGACTGGAGGGAGGTGGAATGACAGGTCCCACTACCAACCTACCTGCCATTCCAAAAAATCCAGCCCAGTAACCAGAACTTTGAAATAACACTCAGCAGTCAATAGTTATCTGCTGAGAAACATTCTTTCTGGAGTTTTCTCATCTCACCCACCTTAGTAGTCTGGGTGAGATGTACACCCCTTCCATCACCTGACCAGCCATCGGCTTACACCATTTAGACTAATAATGGTAAATAATCCCCAAATCCAACCCATGGACATAATATAGCACATAATCGTGCCAGAGCTGATGAAAAATGATGATAATTCAACCCTACTCATCATACCCTAGAAATGACAGAAACCCTAATGGAATAGAAAATGAAAAAATGGAGGTCAAAATAGAAGAATCAGAAGAGGGAAAGAAGATAGAAATAAACCCAGGGCACAATAATAAGTACATGATACCCCAGAGCATAACCAAAGTATATCAGCTATGAAGTGCCCTAAACAAAAATTACACTGAACCTGTAAATGATCAAATGACATAGATAGTGTATCAGACCATAAACTAGCAAGGCATACAAAACATCCAACCCAAAATCCCTTAATTGGGGGGAAAAGGATAGACTAACCTTAAAATAGAGTGGGAAGACAAAAGATAAAAGATGCAAAAGAGATGATTTCATTGAGGCCTGCAGGTTTCACACTTTGCAACCAATAGGTCAATTTGGCTTCCCTTTGCAAAAGTCTCCTATCAAGGTCACCCCTCCGTATGGAGGATTGCCCAATTTCAATACTCTTAAAGGTAAATGCCTTCAAGTCTCCACCATGTACCTCCCACAAATGTTGGCTAAGAGTCTGGTCCTCCTTCCGGTATCAAGTATCCTCAAGTATCCTCCTTCTCAATTCTCTTGTAGTTTTACCCACATAGTTCATAGGGTAACTACATGTGGCTAAATATATAACACCAGTGCTCTCACCATTTATAAAGTCCTTGATCTTATAGATTTTTCCCATACTCGTACTTCAAAAGCTGCTCCCCTTAGATATATAGCCACAGGCTTTGCAGCCACCGCATTTAAAAATGTTGTTGGGAACCGTTCTATCCAATCAAATACTAGGACTCATAATCGGTTGGAAGTGACTATGTGTGAGGCGATCCCTCAAATTTCTGCCCCCCTGTATGTAATACATGGTCTTACAGTGAGATGCTCCTAAAGATCACTATCCAGAAGGAGATTCCTCCAGTAGTTTTCCACAATTCTTCTCATATCTTGATGTACAGTGGGGCAAAAAAGTATTTAGTCAGTCACCAATAGTGCAAGTTCCACCACTTAAAAAGATGAGAGGCATCTGTAATTTACATCATAGATAGACCTCAACTATGAGAGACAAAATGAGAAAACAAATCCAGAAAATCACATTGTCTGATTTTGTAAGAATTTATTTGCAAATTATGGTGGAAAATAAGTATTTGGTCAGTAACAAAATTTCATCTCAATACTTTGCTATATATCCTTTGTTGGCAATGACAGAGGTCAAACGTTTTCTGTAAGTCTTCACAAGGTTGGCACACACTGTTGTTGGTATGTTGGCCCATTCCTCCATGCAGATCTCCTCTAGAGCAGTGATGTTTTGGGGCTGTCGCTTGGCAACATGGACTTTCAACTCCCTCCAAAGGTTTTCTATAGGGTTGAGATCTGGAGACTGGCTAGGCCACTCCAGGACCTTGAAATGCTTCCTACAAAGCCACTCCTTCGTTGCCCCGGCGGTGTGCTTTGGATCATTGTCATGTTGAAAGACCCAGCCACGTTTCATCTTCAATGCCCTTGCTGATGGAAGGAGGTTTGCACTCAAAATCTCACGATACATGGCCCCATTCATTCTTTCATGTACCCGGATCAGTCGTCCTGGCCCCTTTGCAGAGAAACAGCCCCAAAGCATGATGTTTCCACCCCCATGCTTTACAGTAGGTATGGTGTTTGATGGATGCAACTCAGTATTCTTTTTCCTCCAAACACGAAAACTTGTGTTTCTACCAAACAGTTCCAGTTTGGTTTCATCAGACCATAGGACATTCTCCCAATACTCTTCTGGATCATCCAAATGCTCTCTAGCAATCTTCAGACGGGCCCGGACATGTACTGGCTTAAGCAGTGGGACACGTCTGGCACTGCAGGATCTGAGTCCCTGGCGGCGTAGTGTGTTACTGATGGTAGGCTTTGTTACATTGGTCCCAGCTCTCTGCAGTTCATTCACTAGGTCCCCCCGCGTTGTTTTGGGATTTTTTCTCACCGTTCTTGTGATCATTTTGACCCCACGGGGTGAGATTTTGCGTGGAACCCCAGATCGAGGGAGATTATCAGTGGTCTTGTATGTCTTCCATTTTCTAATTATTGCTCCCACAGTTGATTTCTTCAATCCAAGCTGGTTGCCTATTGCAGATTCAGTCTTCCCAGCCTGGTGCAGGGCTACAATTTTGTTTCTGGTGTCCTTTGACAGCTCTTTGGTCTTCACCATAGTGGAGTTTGGAGTCTGACTGTTTGAGGGTGTGCACAGGTGTCTTTTTATAGTGATAACAAGTTTAAACAGGTGCCATTACTACAGGTAATGAGTGGAGGAAAGAGGAGACTCTTAAAGAAGAAGTTACAGGTCTGTGAGAGCCAGAAATCTTGATTGCTTGTAGGTGACCAAATACTTATTTTCCACCATAATTTGCAAAAAAATTCTTACAAAATCAGACAATGTGATTTTCTGGATTTGTTTTCTCATTTTGTCTCTCATAGTTGAGGACTACCTATGATGTAAATTACAGACGCCTCTCATCTTTTTAAGTGGTGGAACTTGCACTATTGGTGACTGACTAAATACTTTTTTGCCCCACTGTATATTGTCAAACATACCAATAAGTCTAATGGACTTGTGCTCATTCTCCGAATTTTTTGGAACCAAGAGCTTCTATTTCTGGAAGCTGCGTGATAAAAAGCACCCTCCACAATTTCAGATGGGTAGCCCCTCTGTCTAAATCTCTGAACCAGATCCACAGCCTTGAGGTTAAATTCTCATAGATCCGAATTCCTCCTCATCCTCAGGAACTGTCCTTTAGGAATTCCCCTTCTCTGGGGCTCTGAATGAAAACTATCTCATCGTAATAAAGAGAGCTCAAGAAACCATTCTCATTGATTCTGATATGTACGTCGAGGAATGAGATCTCAGATGGGTGAATTTCTGCCATAAATCTCAAATTGATATTATTATCGTTGAGGGCACCAACGAAAGACCAGAAAGATGAATAAGTACCATCCCAAAAGATCAGCACATCGTCAATATAACAAAGCCAAATTAATATTGACCCCATCCATTCATCCATATCCTCAAAGAAGACAAGGCACTCCTCCCACTAGCCCAGGAACAAGTTTGCATAAGTGGGTGCCGCCGGACTACCCATCACTGTTCCTCTGAGCTGGTGGAAGAAGGGCCCATTAAAAATGAAATAGTTCCTCTCATGGATAAATTCCAATAGCCTAAGGATGAAAATATTATGTGCTCCAAACTGATTCCCTCTGGCATTCAAAAAATGCCGTACAGCCGTACACCCAAAATAGGGCCTCAACATAAAGGCTTGTTACTTTAGTGCTAGGGGGTTGAACCAGATCCTCCAGGTGTCTAAGGATGTCCATTGTGTCCCGGACATAGGAAGATAACGCTAGTACAAATGGTAGAATAATCACATCCACATAAGTCCTGATGTTCTGCGTCACGCTTCCTATGTCCGAGACTACAGGACGCCTTTTTAGAGGATCCACCCCCTTAAGTACTTTAAGTAGTGTGGTAGACTTTTCTGGGATGAGCTATTAATTATATTACCTGGGTTACTGGCCCTGAAGGTGTATTTAGATGGTATACCTGTATGCTACTTTTCAGGTCATCTACTGGTGCATGGGTGTGGTAGAAATACTGCTAACTGTACACATTGCCCTATCCATTTTTTGCAGAGATGCTTAATATAAACAGAGAGGCAGACTAGACATCAGTATGGTCATCTATATGCTATCTTTTGAATAATTATCAGGATTTAGCGGTCATTCTGATATTACAAACTTAGTCATGCTCTCAGTTTTAGACCTGGGCAACAAGTTCAGAGTGTCAACTCTTGGTATTTGTGTGCATGGGTGTGGCAGAAATACTGTTATAGGTGCACTGTGCCTTATCCATTTTTTTGCAATACACCTTTGCTTATATAGTTTTTATTGGTTATACACTTTCCTTCTTATTTATTTTTGGTGAAGGGGCTTGTATGTAGGTCCAGCTGCCTACTATTATTTGTTGCAGTACTATTTCCAACAACCGGGGAGTTCAGCAACAATATATTTTTTTGATTTGTGGTGTATATATCATATACCTTTACCTGGGACATTCTCTTTTAATGCATACCAATAAACATTAGTGTTATCTTTGTCATCAATTTTTGTCTTTTTTTACAATGAGAAAAAACACTACTTCTTACAGATTTTTACAGTGTTCTCTGTGCAGCCAAAATGACACGTTACCTGTATTCTGCAGGTTGGCATGATTATGGTGATACCACACTTATATAATTTTTCTCACATATTAACATCTTTTAAAAATCCAAAACTTTGAAAAAAAATTCTTGTAGTTATCATATTCTGACACCCAAAACTTTTTTATATTTCTGTACACGGGAGCGCATAATACGTCTTTTATTGAAAGACAAGCTGTACTTTTTATTTATACCACTTTGGGTGGGGACGAATTATATTAATGTTTTGCTTTTTATTCAAATTTTTATGGGAAGTGAAATAGTGAAAATAGTTGGGACAGTTCTTTTGATTTTTTTCCTATGTTCACTCACTATAGGAAAAATATTTTAAGTTTGTAGAGTGGGCACTTTCAGATGCAGAGATACCTAACCTATTTGATCTAAGGAAAGGGAATTAATTATATATCTTTTTTTTAACTTTTAGTTTTAGACCTCAAGATCACTAATAGAGATGAGCGAACACTAAAATGTTCAAGGTTCGAAATTCGATTCGAACAGCCGCTCAATGTTCGTGTGTTCGAATGGGTTTCGAACCCCATTATAGTCTATGGGGAACAGATACTCGTTAAGGGGGAAACCCAAATCCGTGTCTGGAGGGTCACCAAGTCCACTATGACACCCCAGGAAATGATGCCAACACCTCTGGAATGACACTGGGACAGCAGGGGAAGCATGTCTGGGGGCATCTAACACACCAAAGACCCTCTATTACCCCAACATCACAGCCTAACAACTACACACTTTACACACTCAATACCACCTCTCTGACAGTAGGAAAACACCTTGAAACATGTGTATTTGGCACTTGCAGTGAGGAGAGCTTGTCACCAGCAGTGAATTTGGCCCTTGTAGTAAGTTGAGGTTGGCACCAACATTTGTTTTGAAAATCAGGGTGGATTGAGCCTCTAACCAGCAGAGTTTGGGCAAATTCATGGTGGAGGGAGCCTCTAAACACCCCACTTTGGGCAAATTCATGGTGGAGGGAGCCTCTAAAAACCCCAGTTTGGACCAATTCATGGTGGAGGGAGCCTCTAACCAGCCCAGTGTGGGCAAATTCATGGTGGAGGGAGCCTCTAAAAAACCCAGTTTGGACCAATTCATGGTGGAGGGAGCCTCTAACCAGCCCAGTTTGGGCAAATTCATGGTGGAGGGAGCCTCTAAACAGCCCAGTTTGGGCAAATTCATGGTGGAGGGAGCCTCTAACCAGCCCAGTTTGGACCAATTAATGGTGGAGGGAGCCTCTAACCAGCCCAGTTTGGGCAAATTCATGGTGGAGGGAGCCTCTAAACAGCCCAGTTTGGACCAATTCATGGTGGAGGGAGCCTCTAAAAAACCCAGTTTGGACCAATTCATGGTGGAGGGAGCCTCTAAACAGCCCAGTTTGGGCAAATTCATGGTGGAGGGAGCCTCTAACCAGCCCAGTTTGGACCAATTCATGGTGGAGGGAGCCTCTAACCAGCCCAGTTTGGGCAAATTCATGGTGGAGGGAGCCTCTAAACAGCCCAGTTTGGACCAATTCATGGTGGAGGGAGCCTCTAAAAAACCCAGTTTGGACCAATTCATGGTGGAGGGAGCCTCTAAACAGCCCAGTTTGGGCAAATTCATGGTGGAGGGAGCCTCTAACCAGCCCAGTTTGGACCAATTAATGGTGGAGGGAGCCTCTAAACAGCCAAGTTTTGGGAAATTCATGGTGGAGGGAGCCTCTAACCAGCCCAGTTTGGACCAATTCATGGTGGAGGGAGCCTCTAAACAGCCAAGTTTTGGGAAATTCATGGTGGAGGGAGCCTCTAACCAGCCCAGTTTGGACCAATTCATGGTGGAGGGAGCCTCTAAAAAACCCAGTTTGGACCAATTCATGGTGGAGGGAGCCTCTAACCAGCCCAGTTTGGGCAAATTCATGGTGGAGGGAGCCTCTAACCAGCCCAGTTTGGACCAATTAATGGTGGAGGGAGCCTCTAAACAGCCCAGTTTGGGCAAATTCATGGTGGAGGGAGCCTCTAAAAAACCCAGTTTGGACCAATTCATGGTGGAGGGAGCCTCTAACCAGCCCAGTTTGGGCAAATTCATGGTGGAGGGAGCCTCTAAACAGCCCAGTTTGGGCAAATTCATGGTGGAGGGAGCCTCTAACCAGCCCAGTTTGGACCAATTAATGGTGGAGGGAGCCGCTAAACAGCCCAGTTTGGACCAATTCATGGTGGAGGGAGCCTCTAAAAACCCCAGTTTGGACCAATTCATGGTGGAGGGAGCCTCTAAACAGCCCAGTTTGGGCAAATTCATGGTGGAGGGAGCCTCTAACCAGCAGAGTTGGTGGAAATCAGGGTGGAGGGAGCCTCTAACCAGCAGAGTTGGGGGAAATCAGGGTGGAGGGAGCCTAGTATTAGCAGAATTGTGCAACGCTTATGGTGGATGAGTATGAGGATGCGGAGGAATTGGAGAGGTTGAGTACAGACATGGAGTTTCATGTTGGGGTGCTTTACACAGGTGGGCACAAAAATGACGGCTCTACCCAGTGGTGGTTCATTTTTATCAAAGTGAGCCGGTCGGCACTCTCAGCTGACAGACGGGTGCGCTTGTCAGTGATGATGCCACCGGCTGCACTGAACACCCTCTCAGATAGGACGCTGGCGGCAGGACAGGACAGCACCTCCAAGGCATATAGGGCAAGTTCAAGCCACAGGTCCAACTTCGACACCCAATACGTGTAGGGCGCAGAGGGGTCGGAGAGGACAGGGCTGTGGTCGGAAAGGTATTCCCGCAACATGCGCCTATACTTCTCACGCCTGGTGACACTAGGACCCTCCGTGGCGGCACTTTGGCGAGGGGGTGCCATCAAGGTGTCCCAGACCTTAGACAGTGTGCCCCTCGTTTGTGTGGACCGGTGAGAACTTGGTTGCCTACTGGAGGAACTGCCCTCCCTGCCGCCAACGTCACATGCTGGAAACATCTCCATCATATTCTGCACCAATTGCCTGTGGCAAGCATTGATGCGATTGGCCCTCCCCTCTACCGGAATAAAAGACGAGATGTTGTTTTTATACCGGGGTCAAGGATAGCAAAGATCCAGTACTGGTTGTCCTCCATGATTTTGACAATACGCTTGTCGGTTGTAAAGCACCCCAACATGAACTCAGCCATGTCTGCCACAGTGTTAGTTGGCATGACTCCTCTGGCCCCACCGGAAAGTTCAATCTCCATTTCCTCCTCATCCTCCATGTCTACCCATCCGCGCTGCAACAATGGGACGATTCGAAGTTGCCCGGAAGCCTCCTGTATCACCATCACATCATCGGACAACTCTTCTTCCTCCTCCTCCTCCTCCTCCTCCTCCTCCATTAAACGCAGTGAAGCGGACAGATGTGTGGACCTACTCTCCAGCTGTGACGGATCGGATGCTATCCCTAACTCCTCTGTGTGATCTGAGTTATCCCTGATGTCAATCAGGGATTCTCTCAGAACACACAAGAGCGGGATTGTAAGGCTCACCATCGCATCCTCAGAGCTCACCCTCCTTGTGGACTCCTCAAAGACCCGTAGGATGTCACAAAGGTCTCTCATCCATGGCCACTCATGGATGTGAAACTGAGGCAGCTGACTTTGTGGCACCCTAGGGTTTTGTAGCTGGTATTCCATCAAAGGTCTCTGCTGCTCAACCACTCTATTCAACATCTGAAACGTTGAGTTCCAGCGTGTGGGGACGTCGCACAAAAGCCGGTGTTGTGGCACATGCAGGCGTTGCTGGAGAGATTTTAAGCTAGCAGCGGCTACTGTCGACTTGCGAAAGTGGGCGCACATGCGCCGCACTTTCACCAGTAGCTCTGGAACATTGGGGTAGCTCTTTAGGAAACGTTGCACCACTAGGTTGAAGACGTGGGCCAGGCATGGAACATGTTGGAGTCCGGCAAGCTCCAGAGCTGCTACCAGGTTCCGGCCGTTATCACAAACGACCATGCCTGGGCCCAGGTGCAGCGGCTCAAACCATATTGCCGTCTCATCGAGGAGGGCATCCCTCACCTCGGAGGCAGTGTGCTGTCTGTCCCCCAAGCTGATCAGCTTCAGCACAGCCTGCTGACGTCTACCAACGCCAGTGCTGCAACGTTTCCAACTCGTAGCTGGGGTCAATCTAACAGCGGAGGAGGAGGCGGTGGCGGAGGAGGAGGCGGTGGCGGAGGAGGAGGCGGTAGAGGAGGAGGAGGAGGGGGGTGTTCTTCTCGTGTCCCTGCCAGGAATGTTAGGCGGGGAGACGAGGTACACCGGGCCAGTTTGGGAAGCAGTCCCAGCCTCAACTACATTCACCCAGTGTGCCGTCAGTGAAATGTAGCGTCCCTGTCCGCATGCACTTGTCCACGCGTCGGTGGTCAAGTGGACCTTTGTGCAAAGCGCGGAACTAAGGGCCCGCCTGATGTTGAGTGACACGTGCTGGTGCAAGGCGGGGACGGCACACCGGGAGAAGTAGTGACGGCTAGGGACGGCATAGCGAGGTGCCGCAGTTGCCATCAGGTCCAGGAAGGCGGGAGTTTCAACAAGCCGGAACGCCAACATCTCCTGGGCCAGCAGTTTAGCGATGTTGGCGTTCAAGGCTTGCGCGTGTGGGTGGTTAGCAGTGTATTTCTGCCGCCGCTCCAATGTCTGAGAGATGGTGGGTTGTTGTAAAGAAACGCCTGATGGTGCCTTTGATGGTGCAGGAGAAGGAGATAAGACAGGACCAGGGGAGGATGAGGTAGAAGTCAACAAAGTGGCGGAGGCAGATGAAGTGGTGTCCTGGCTCGTCCTCTGGAGTGCATCGCCAGCACAGTCAGCAGTGGCAGTGGCAGAGGCAGTGGCAGAGGCAGTGGCAGTGGCGTGAACGGCAGGTGGCCTTTGTCCTGCCGTTGCTGCCTGCCACTGATTCCAGTGCTTGGATTCCAAATGACGGCGCATTGAAGTGGTGGACAGGTTGCTCTTCTCAGAGCCCCTAATCAATTTCGAGAGGCAAATTGTGCAGACAACACTATATCTGTCCTCGGCGCATTCCTTGAAAAAACTCCACACCTTCGAGAAACGTGCCCTCGAGGTGGGAGTTTTTCGGGGCTGGGTACGAACTGGAACATCTTGGGAGATTCCGGGTGTGGCCTGGCTTCGCCTAAGCTGCTGACCTCTGCCTCTGCCTCTAGCTACCCTTTTTGGTGCTGCACCTGCCTCAACATCCACACTACTTTCCCCGCTTGACATCCCCCCTGTCCAGGTCGGGTCAGTGTCCTCATCATCCACCACTTCCTCTTCCAACTCCTGTCTCATCTCCTCCTCCCGCACAATGCGCCGGTCAACTGGATGCCCTGACGGCAACTGCGTCACATCATCGTCGATGAGGGTGGGTTGCTGGTCATCCACCACCAAATCGAACGGAGATGGAGGAGACTCTAGTGTTTGAGCATCTGGACACAGATGCTCCTCTGTTAGGTTCGTGGAATCGTGACGTGGAGAGGCAGGTTGAGGGACAATGAAAGGAGCGGAGAACAGCTCTGGGGAGCAGGGACAGTTTGGGTTATTGTTCTGTAAAGCTTCGGAATTTTGGGAGGAAGGAAGACAAGACTGTTGGGTAATAGGAGGAGAGGAGGCAGAGTCTGACTGGCTGCTGGACAATGTGCTGTAAGCGTTCTCTGACAGCCATTGCAAGACCTGTTCCTGGTTCTCGGGCCTACTAAGGTTTGTACCCTGCAGTTTAGTTAATGTGGCAAGCAACCCTGGCACTGTGGAGTGGCGCAATGCTTGCTGCCCCACAGGAGTAGGCACGGGACGCCCTGTGGCTTCACTGCTACCTTGCTCCCCAGAACCATTCCCCCGACCTCGCCCACGGCCTCGTCCACGTCCCTTTCCGGGAGCCTTGCGCATTTTGAATTCCTAGTTAGAAATTGGCACTGTATACCAGTAGTAAAAATTGTGGGTGCACGTAACCCCAATATATTCTTTGAATTACCAGTCAGAAACTGGCACTATATGGCAGTAGCAAGAAATGAGGGTATTTGTATTCCCAATATATTCTTTGAATTCCCAGTCAGACAATGGCACTGTATACCAGTAGTAAAAATTGTGGGTGCACGTAACCCCAATATATTCTTTGAATTCCCAGTCAGACACTGGCACTATATGGCAGTAGCAAGAAATGAGGGTATTTGTATTCCCAATATATTCTTTGAATTCCCAGTCAGACAATGGCACTGTATACCAGTAGTAAAAATTGTGGGTGCACGTAACCCCAATATATTCTTTGAATTACCAGTCAGAAACTGGCACTATATGGCAGTAGCAAGAAATGAGGGTATTTGTATTCCCAATATATTCTTTGAATTCCCAGTCAGACAATGGCACTGTATACCAGTAGTAAAAATTGTGGGTGCACGTAACCCCAATATATTCTTTGAATTACCAGTCAGAAACTGGCACTATATGGCAGTAGCAAGAAATGAGGGTATTTGTATTCCCAATATATTCTTTGAATTCCCAGTCAGACAATGGCACTGTATACCAGTAGTAAAAATTGTGGGTGCACGTAACCCCAATATATTCTTTGAATTCCCAGTCAGACACTGGCACTATATGGCAGTAGCAAGAAATGAGGGTATTTGTATTCCCAATATATTCTTTGAATTCCCAGTCAGACAATGGCACTGTATACCAGTAGTAAAAATTGTGGGTGCACGTAACCCCAATATATTCTTTGAATTCCCAGTCAGACACTGGCACTATATGGCAGTAGCAAGAAATGAGGGTATTTGTATTCCCAATATATTCTTTGAATTCCCAGTCAGACAATGGCACTGTATACCAGTAGTAAAAATTGTGGGTGCACGTAACCCCAATATATTCTTTGAATTCCCAGTCAGAAACTGGCACTATATGGCAGTAGCAAGAAATGAGGGTATTTGTATTCCCAATATATTCTTTGAATTCCCAGTCAGACAATGGCACTGTATACCAGTAGTAAAAATTGTGGGTGCACGTAACCCCAATATATTCTTTGAATTCCCAGTCAGACACTGGCACTATATGGCAGTAGCAAGAAATGAGGGTATTTGTATTCCCAATATATTCTTTGAATTCCCAGTCAGACAATGGCACTGTATACCAGTAGTAAAAATTGTGGGTGCACGTAACCCCAATATATTCTTTGAATTACCAGTCAGAAACTGGCACTATATGGCAGTAGCAAGAAATGAGGGTATTTGTATTCCCAATATATTCTTTGAATTCCCAGTCAGACAATGGCACTGTATACCAGTAGTAAAAATTGTGGGTGCACGTAACCCCAATATATTCTTTGAATTACCAGTCAGAAACTGGCACTATATGGCAGTAGCAAGAAATGAGGGTATTTGTATTCCCAATATATTCTTTGAATTCCCAGTCAGACAATGGCACTGTATACCAGTAGTAAAAATTGTGGGTGCATGTAACCACAATATATTCTTTGAATTACCAGTCAGAAACTGGCACTATATGGCAGTAGCAAGAAATGAGGGTATTTATAACCCCAATATATTCTTTGAATTCCCAGTCAGACAATGGCACTGTATACCAGTAGTAAAAATTGTGGGTGCACGTAACCCCAATATATTCTTTGAATTCCCAGTCAGACACTGGCACTATATGGCAGTAGCAAGAAATGAGGGTATTTGTATTCCCAATATATTCTTTGAATTCCCAGTCAGACAATGGCACTGTATACCAGTAGTAAAAATTGTGGGTGCACGTAACCCCAATATATTCTTTGAATTACCAGTCAGAAACTGGCACTATATGGCAGTAGCAAGAAATGAGGGTATTTGTATTCCCAATATATTCTTTGAATTCCCAGTCAGACAATGGCACTGTATACCAGTAGTAAAAATTGTGGGTGCACGTAACCCCAATATATTCTTTGAATTCCCAGTCAGACACTGGCACTATATGGCAGTAGCAAGAAATGAGGGTATTTGTATTCCCAATATATTCTTTGAATTCCCAGTCAGACAATGGCACTGTATACCAGTAGTAAAAATTGTGGGTGCACGTAACCACAATATATTCTTTGAATTACCAGTCAGAAACTGGCACTATATGGCAGTAGCAAGAAATGAGGGTATTTATAACCCCAATATATTCTTTGAATTCCCAGTCAGACAATGGCACTGTATACCAGTAGTAAAAATTGTGGGTGCACGTAACCCCAATATATTCTTTGAATTCCCAGTCAGACACTGGCACTATATGGCAGTAGCAAGAAATGAGGGTATTTGTATTCCCAATATATTCTTTGAATTCCCAGTCAGACAATGGCACTGTATACCAGTAGTAAAAATTGTGGGTGCACGTAACCCCAATATATTCTTTGAATTACCAGTCAGAAACTGGCACTATATGGCAGTAGCAAGAAATGAGGGTATTTGTATTCCCAATATATTCTTTGAATTCCCAGTCAGACAATGGCACTGTATACCAGTAGTAAAAATTGTGGGTGCACGTAACCCCAATATATTCTTTGAATTACCAGTCAGAAACTGGCACTATATGGCAGTAGCAAGAAATGAGGGTATTTGTATTCCCAATATATTCTTTGAATTCCCAGTCAGACAATGGCACTGTATACCAGTAGTAAAAATTGTGGGTGCACGTAACCCCAATATATTCTTTGAATTTCCAGTCAGACACTGGCACTATATGGCAGTAGCAAGAAATGAGGGTATTTGTATTCCCAATATATTCTTTGAATTCCCAGTCAGACAATGGCACTGTATACCAGTAGTAAAAATTGTGGGTGCACGTAACCACAATATATTCTTTGAATTACCAGTCAGAAACTGGCACTATATGGCAGTAGCAAGAAATGAGGGTATTTATAACCCCAATATATTCTTTGAATTCCCAGTCAGACAATGGCACTGTATACCAGTAGTAAAAATTGTGGGTGCACGTAACCCCAATATATTCTTTGAATTACCAGTCAGAAACTGGCACTATATGGCAGTAGCAAGAAATGAGGGTATTTATAACCCCAATATATTCTTTGAATTCCCAGTCAGACAATGGCACTGTATACCAGTAGTAAAAATTGTGGGTGCACGTAACCCCAATATATTCTTTGAATTCCCAGTCAGACACTGGCACTATATGGCAGTAGCAAGAAATGAGGGTATTTGTATTCCCAATATATTCTTTGAATTCCCAGTCAGACAATGGCACTGTATACCAGTAGTAAAAATTGTGGGTGCACGTAACCCCAATATATTCTTTGAATTACCAGTCAGAAACTGGCACTATATGGCAGTAGCAAGAAATGAGGGTATTTGTATTCCCAATATATTCTTTGAATTCCCAGTCAGACAATGGCACTGTATACCAGTAGTAAAAATTGTGGGTGCACGTAACCCCAATATATTCTTTGAATTCCCAGTCAGACACTGGCACTATATGGCAGTAGCAAGAAATGAGGGTATTTGTATTCCCAATATATTCTTTGAATTCCCAGTCAGACAATGGCACTGTATACCAGTAGTAAAAATTGTGGGTGCACGTAACCCCAATATATTCTTTGAATTACCAGTCAGAAACTGGCACTATATGGCAGTAGCAAGAAATGAGGGTATTTATAACCCCAATATATTCTTTGAATTCCCAGTCAGACAATGGCACTGTATACCAGTAGTAAAAATTGTGGGTGCACGTAACCCCAATATATTCTTTGAATTCCCAGTCAGACACTGGCACTATATGGCAGTAGCAAGAAATGAGGGTATTTGTATTCCCAATATATTCTTTGAATTCCCAGTCAGACAATGGCACTGTATACCAGTAGTAAAAATTGTGGGTGCACGTAACCCCAATATATTCTTTGAATTCCCAGTCAGACACTGGCACTATATGGCAGTAGCAAGAAATGAGGGTATTTGTATTCCCAATATATTCTTTGAATTCCCAGTCAGACAATGGCACTGTATACCAGTAGTAAAAATTGTGGGTGCACGTAACCCCAATATATTCTTTGAATTACCAGTCAGAAACTGGCACTATATGGCAGTAGCAAGAAATGAGGGTATTTGTATTCCCAATATATTCTTTGAATTCCCAGTCAGACAATGGCACTGTATACCAGTAGTAAAAATTGTGGGTGCACGTAACCCCAATATATTCTTTGAATTACCAGTCAGAAACTGGCACTATATGGCAGTAGCAAGAAATGAGGGTATTTATAACCCCAATATATTCTTTGAATTCCCAGTCAGACAATGGCACTGTATACCAGTAGTAAAAATTGTGGGTGCACGTAACCCCAATATATTCTTTGAATTACCAGTCAGAAACTGGCACTATATGGCAGTAGCAAGAAATGAGGGTATTTGTATTCCCAATATATTCTTTGAATTCCCAGTCAGACAATGGCACTGTATACCAGTAGTAAAAATTGTGGGTGCACGTAACCCCAATATATTCTTTGAATTACCAGTCAGAAACTGGCACTATATGGCAGTAGCAAGAAATGAGGGTATTTGTATTCCCAATATATTCTTTGAATTCCCAGTCAGACAATGGCACTGTATACCAGTAGTAAAAATTGTGGGTGCACGTAACCCCAATATATTCTTTGAATTTCCAGTCAGACACTGGCACTATATGGCAGTAGCAAGAAATGAGGGTATTTGTATTCCCAATATATTCTTTGAATTCCCAGTCAGACAATGGCACTGTATACCAGTAGTAAAAATTGTGGGTGCACGTAACCCCAATATATTCTTTGAATTACCAGTCAGAAACTGGCACTATATGGCAGTAGCAAGAAATGAGGGTATTTATAACCCCAATATATTCTTTGAATTCCCAGTCAGACAATGGCACTGTATACCAGTAGTAAAAATTGTGGGTGCACGTAACCCCAATATATTCTTTGAATTACCAGTCAGAAACTGGCACTATATGGCAGTAGCAAGAAATGAGGGTATTTGTATTCCCAATATATTCTTTGAATTCCCAGTCAGACAATGGCACTGTATACCAGTAGTAAAAATTGTGGGTGCACGTAACCCCAATATATTCTTTGAATTACCAGTCAGAAACTGGCACTATATGGCAGTAGCAAGAAATGAGGGTATTTGTATTCCCAATATATTCTTTGAATTCCCAGTCAGACAATGGCACTGTATACCAGTAGTAAAAATTGTGGGTGCACGTAACCCCAATATATTCTTTGAATTCCCAGTCAGACACTGGCACTATATGGCAGTAGCAAGAAATGAGGGTATTTGTATTCCCAATATATTCTTTGAATTCCCAGTCAGACAATGGCACTGTATACCAGTAGTAAAAATTGTGGGTGCACGTAACCACAATATATTCTTTGAATTCCCAGTCAGAAACTGGCACTATATGGCAGTAGCAAGAAATTAGGGTATTTATAACCCCAATATATTCTTTGAATTCCCAGTCAGACAATGGCACTGTATACCAGTAGTAAAAATTGTGGGTGTATATAGCCCCAATTCTATTGCTAGGGGACTTGCAGGGTATTTCTGGGGTGAAGGTGGGGGGGCACACCGTTGGAACGGGTATCGGGGTATATATCGGGTATACGGGAATACACTGACAGTGTATTCCATTCAGGATCCTGGGAAAGCTGGGTTGCGGCGATTGAGCCCGTCAGTGCCACGTTACACTGACAAGCTTCTCCCTGGAATTTAGCTCTTACAAGAGCTGTTGTGGTTGTCTTCTCCTTCCTATCCTAGCCTGTCCCTGCCTACCCAGAATCTAAGCCCTAGCTAGCTGGACGGAAACCTCCGTCCTCGGTGAATTGCAAGCTCAGAATGACGCGAACCTGGGCGGCGCTGTTCTTTTAAATTAGAGGTCACATGTTTTCGGCAGCCAATGGGTTTTGCCTACTTTTCTCAACGTCACTGGTGTCGTAGTTCCTGTCCCACCTACCCTGCGCTGTTATTGGAGCAAAAAAGGCGCCAGGGAAGGTGGGAGGGGAATCGAGTAATGGCGCACTTTACCACGCGGTGTTCGATTCGATTCGAACATGCCGAACAGCCTAATATCCGATCGAACATGAGTTCGATAGAACACTGTTCGCTCATCTCTAATCACTAATACAAAAACAGTGCAATGCTAATGCATTGAAATGTATTGTAAAATACATAAACTTTTATTTCAGACAACCTAGCACAGCCTGTGATAGAAACTCATTGAAGACTAAGCTGAGAGCCTTCAATAAGCTCCTGGCTGTCATAGCAATGGATCATCAGGATATCACTACTAGACTGTGTAATATTTGGAAATTCTACATCTTGGTAGGTCCATCCTGAAGAATTCACAAGTTAGAATAATAACATTTTTATTTAAGTGCATATAAAGCCTAAATTTGTTCTTGTATCCTATGGAAACAATGCATACAAGGCACGTTATGTTAATTTTCAGTTATGCTAAAAGAAATCCATCAGGCCTAGAATCCTCCAAACCAATAATAGTTTCATGTACGTGCCATTAACAGGAGCAAAAAAACACCTTTGTGGCCACAAACTAACATAGTAATTCAAGATAATCATAATTTTATTGATATGCAAATCATTCTACAAGTTCACTTGGGCGGGAACAATTTGCCGGATTTGCATGCAGACAGCCAGGACGCAGGCTGTGGCTACAAATGTTAATCACAACCTAAAAGGGTAGTGTTGGGCTGCAATTTCAGAGGAGAGCTGGGGAATTTGCAGCTGTGTGCAGGCAAATCTAACAAATATGGTATGCCCTTGCAGGCTGGTTTGTATGTCCATAAAAAGATTATGATCTCTGCAGTGCTTTATTGGTTTGAAGACAAAAAGGTATATCTATACTCCAATTAAAGGCCCCCAATTAATTTAATTGAGGCCTTTATACTTCAATTAAGTGAATTGCAAATATGTACTATCACTTGTACTATCAGAATAAATACAGTATATGTGACATATATAGGTGACAGAAGGATACTGTCCGTGGTGACCTCCATGCGGGAGAACAAATCCCACCCCATGTATGAGACCTTGATGGGACTTGGCAGCACTGTAAGTGATCGTCTTCTTTACCCCAAGTGTGAGAAGGAGCGCTATCACAAGTCCTTCCTTCCAACCGCGACCAGGCTGTATAATCTACCATCAGACCAAGCAAAGAACCCTCAGCACAGAAAACTAATGATTATTATTATGAAGGCTTCCTTCTTTCTTCTTCTGTTCCTTAGCTGCTATGGACTCCTAGTATATCTTCTCTTCTCAGCAAATGTTTGTCTACTTCCGTAATATATTACTGTGTATTATCCTGTATCTGTATTACTATGCTGCTGTAACATACTGAAATTTCCCCACTGTGGGACTATTAAAGGATTATCTTATCTTACAGTCTTAATAGACAGGATCCTCAAAGTCGACAAATACAGGCAAATACACACATGGACAAAATTGTTGGTACCCAATAATTTAATGTTACATCAAGGTGTGTCCACTAATTAGCATCACAGGTCTCTACAATCTAGTAATCAGTCAGTGGCCTGTATAAAGGGCTACAGATACTCACTGTGCTGTTTGGTGACATGGTATGGACCACACTCAGCATGGACCAGAGGAAGCGAAGGAAAGAGTTGTCTCAGGAGCTTAGAATGAAAATTATAGACAAGCATGTTAAAGGTAAAGGGTATAAGACCATCTCCAAGCAGCTTGATGTTCCAGTGACTACAGTTGCACATATTATTCAGAGATTTAAGATCCAAGAGACTGTAGCCAATCTCCTTGGACATGGCCGCAAGAGGAAAATTGATGACAAGTCAAAGAGACGGATAATATGAATGGAAACAAAAGAGCTCAGAAAAACTTTTAAAGAGATTAAAGGTGAACTTCAAGCTCAAGGAACATCGGTGTCAGATCGCACCATCTGTCGTTGTTTGAGCCAAATTGGACTTCATGAGAGACAACCAAGGAGGACACCATTGTTGAAAACAAATCTTAAAAAAGCCAGACTAGAATTTGCCAAACTACATGTTGACAAGCCACAAAGCTTCTAGGAGAATGTCCTATGAACAGATGAGACAAAAATCAAGCTTTTTGGCAAGGCACATCAGCTCTATGTTCACAGATGGAAAAATGAAGCATATCTTGAAAAGAACATGGTCCCTACTGTGAAATATGGAGGAGATTCTGTTATGTTCTGGGGCTGCTTTGCGTTATCTGACACATGGTGTCTTGAATCTGTGCAGGGTACAATGAAATCTCAAGACTATCAAGGGATTCTAGAGAGAAATGTGCTGCCCAGTGTCAGAAAGCTTGGTCTCAGTCACAGGTCATGGGTCTTACATCAGGATAATGACCCAAAATACACAGCTAAAAACACCCAAGAATGGCTAAGAGGAAAACATTGGACTATTCTGAGGTAGTCTTCTATGAGCCCTGACCTAAATCCTATTGAGCATCTTTGGAAGGAGCTGAAACATGGCGTCTGGAAAAGGCACCCTTCAAACCGGAGACAACTGGAGCAGTTTACTCATGAGGAGTGGGTCAAAATACCTGCTGAGAGGTGCAGAAGTCTCATGGACAGTTACAGGAATTGTTGGATTGCAGAAATTGCCTCAAAAGGTTCTCCAGGCCTGTTTCATCGGTTTTATTTAAAAAAAAAAAAAGATTATGCTGAAGTGAAAAGCAATGTCTGACTTTCACTTGTTCATTTTCATAGAGTTTTTATTTATTATTACGTTTCTCAGATTCAAGTTATTTCTGTGACCATTGTGGGTTTTTTTTTCCCCCTTAAAACGAGGGGTACCATCAGTTTTGTCCATGTGTGTATGTATCTTTTGTTACTCGGAAAACACTATGGTTGCACATGGTCCTCACACACAAGCCAAAATGTACCTTCTGCTAGTCAGAAAACTGTATACACCCTTGTAGACCACAAATACATGCCAAATTTGGATTTTGTGATGTTCAAAAGTTCCATGACTGTTTATAGCCCCAAACACCGGGCCAACATGAATCTCCTACTTAGAAAAGCTTGTCCATTCATGCATATTTTGTTGGTCATAATAAAGACATGCATATTTTAAAATATGGGTGTAGCTATAGGGGGTGCAGATTCACTACGGCACACTGGACCCGGTGGATTCCTCAAATATCTCTCTGTCCTTCAAAATATACCACTATTCCAAAAGACAAAGTATGGAGGGGCCGCACTACAGATTTTGCATTGGGGAGCTTCAAGTTACCCCGCGAAAATCTATAGACAACTTACATACTGGTCAACATAGATCCCCTGATAGATTACTCCTCCTCATCCACATATGCAGGACAAGGTGGATCTTTTAATATTCAAAAAGTCTATAGCTCTTCATAAATGCAGACAACTGCAGTTTAGTCTTCACAAGTGCAGACTAAAGTGAATCGTCTGACACACAGAAAACTCTATTGTTTCTACAGACACACCAGCCATCATAGATTTCCTGATAGAAAACGCCAGAGCCCCATAGTTTACAAACGCAGTCCAATATGAATCTTCCGAACCTTCAAAAAGCCCATAGCCCTTCATACAAGTCTACACACGGAGACCAAATGTGAATGTTATGACATTTGGAAAACTCTTTAGTTTTTCATCATCTTCGAACATCGGCCAACATGGATCACCTGATGGTTAGAAAACTCTATAGCTCCAAATAGTCCCATGAAGGGTCAACAAGGGTCTCCAGAGAATTATAAAAATTCTACAGACCAAAATATTTTTTCTTATTTCATCTTTGTTTCTGCAGAAAAGCCAACCATTTCCGATTGGCTTATACAGTATCTTTCACGGTGGTCCCACTATTATTCTCATCAATACATTGCAATTTGCTAACTTGTTAGAGCACCGTGTCACATGAGCGCTTCTGGTCCAACTATCCAACCATCTATGGTTGTCTTCCTCAGAAGAAGGTGAGCCATCTTGATTATTGAACAGGGCACAACACTAGTGAAGCCAAGATTGTGATTCTTAGGACTCTAGCTGTAATAGTTCCCAAGTTTTGGATCCCTCTGAACATATCACCAAGTTGGGAGCTGTCCTACTGCTAGTTCAAGGAAACAACAGGGTGCATGGAAGGATTTTGGGTTTGTTTGGTGTCACAAATGAGGTGACATTTTGCTTGTTTAGTGCCATGAGCTTGGGGAAGTCATGAGGCAGGATGGGTAGTTGTGGTCTTGGGGTGGCAAAAGAAGACTCCCCAACACTCAAGCCTGCTCCCCAGCGGAGGGTAGGTCGGTGTAGGATGCGGGGGGTGGGTGCGAGTTGGAAGGACAATGGGAGGGGGCAGGAGGAGGGGAGACACAGCGACCTAGCGACTCCGACGAAGAGAGGAAGGAGGGAGGGGTGTAATAATGGAGGTGGGCGGTTCGGTGCTTGGTGCTGAAGGATACACTGAAGAAGAAGAAGATCGCTGAGCTCGGATCGCGCTTTTACACCCGCCCTCCCCCTCCCTATCTGCACTCGATTGTGGATCCTGTGGAGAGCCGGGGAGCCGCCGAAGCACTGAGTGTATACAGCCACTCATATACACCGCTCGGTGTGCCCGTGTGAGTGTGCCCGAGTGAGTGTGTGAGGCGGCTGCGCAGCTCCTGTGCGCACACTACTAGCACACTGGCATTTCAGAGGAGGCCAAGCACACACAACTGAGAGAAAGTACTCTGCTCAGCCCGGCGGCGGCTCCCAGACCCCCGGCCCCCACCAGCATGGCTTCCGAGGAACTCTATGAGGTACAGTAACCCGGGGAGCCCGGCCGGGGGCGGCGGGGAGGAGGGTGGCTAGACATTGACCCTTGCAGGCAGCTCTTCTTCCCTTTTTCTCCTGACTGTCCCCCCCCCTCCCCTTCCCGTGTCCCCACATTCCGGGGAGTGTGTCTCCCGGTAGTTGGTTGTGTGTTGTGTGTGGAGTTTCTCCCGTCCCTTGCTTCCTCCCACCGGCAGCTGCACCTTCATCTTCCTCCTCCTCTTCCTCGTACTCTTGCGGCTCTGAGCACTCATCAGCAAGCAGTTTGCTGGACAGAAATCATGAGGAGAGCCAAGTGGTGGCCCGGCCTTCCTCCTCCTCCTCCTGTGATGAGGAAGATGAGGGGAGCAGTCGTGACAGTGACTTTGCTGTGTGTGGCGTGTAGGGAGAAGTAGCTGCCATGTCTTTGAGGGGGACAAGGAGTTGGGTGAGCACTTTCTGGACTTCTCGCACAACATATGGGTGCAGGACCCGGACTGGGAGAAGAAGTCATTTTTGTGAATATGCTGAGGCAGCAGTAGGCACGTAGCGTGTGCAGGAGGGGGGGCAGACACGTGTGACTGTGGACAGGGGCAAACTTAACAAAGTACTTACCTGCCACTGCTGGGACTTGTAGTGCCTCATCCTCGATCTCCCTCACCCAGGAAGGTGGTCTCCAGTTTGGCAATGATCAGTGCTGGCCACTTGTGCCCGCCATGTCATGGGTGCTTTCCATTACTTTTGTTAGTTAGCTATAATGTTGGGCACATGCCCAGCATCAGTTGACCTGGTGACATGGCATGAATTGCCAGGCAGGTGAGCGGCATGTAAAGACTTTGGTTTCTTTATGTAGCACTGAGGGATCATGGATGTGATGTGCGGCATCCTCATACATGTAGAGGTAACTGGATGAGACATTGTTACAAAAAGAACTCACAGTAAATAAAAAGTTTCTATGTATGAAACACATTGATTTGTGCTATTAATGTAGAGCATGTGTGGATGAAATACTGAAGACTTTAGAGCCATTAAATACACATTTGTGCTATTTACTGCCATATAGGCTCAATTTGGTTCATCTCAACTCAGTTTTGTTTGGGTACCATGCACTTTGCTTTCTGCGACAACAAAAAGTATCTGGACATGTGACCTTCTAGTACCACTTTGGTTTGCTTGGTACCTGGCCTAAATTTTTTTTTTAAACAAAAGCAGTCTAGAATTTTACAATGGAAAAGGAACTAAAGACCCTCCTCGCAGTCACCCTTACTATAAGTGGCCGCAGTCACCTTTACTATGAGTGCCCAAGATCTTTGTTAGAAATTAATAGACAGTAATAGGAAAATGTTGGATGTTTTTAGGTACATTGACCACACTACACATAATGCAGCCTTAATCTGAAGGATTAGCATGAACTGGGACCTTAGAACATTTCAGAGTATACTGGGGAGTTACTTATAGGGAACCTCTCTAAACAGCTGCAAAAGGCAGTATTAAGCAGGGCCTACGCATCAGAGTTTTACCCATAAAGCACATTGGGAGATGGGCAAGCTGGAATTTAGTAGGTTGGATTTGAGTAGTTCATATTCAATTGTCTTCTGAAAGATAAATGTCTATATAACACTTGGTCAACCACCTATCCTCTCCTACTACAGAAATAACATGCTTATGCCATCAGAAAATATAGTTTTTGGCTTAACCACAGCACTTTTTTGACTATAGTCAATTTTACAGTCTTGTGCAGCCAATCTATCATAGCCACCCCACATAAATGTAAAGGAAGTAGTCAGATTGAATTGCACACATCACCACTGCTGTGTAGCTAATGGCATAGATCTATATGTTCCAGTATATTAAGCATGTACTGGAGAAAGTGGAGAGTACTAGAGAGAATTGACTATTGGCTGCTGTGTAGACAGCAAGAATACAGTAGTTTCCACTGATGGGTGTATCCATCAGAAGACACTTGGGTACAAGCATGTAGGGTCTGGAAGAGTGAAGGTGAAGGATTGTGTATTACAAAGGGCTCTCCCATTACTTTTTGTGAATTTCTTTCAATTGGTAAATATCTTTTTATATAATATTTCTGTATAACTGTTGGGCTACAGTAGGGATCTGTAATTACAGGTAAGGCTGTTGAGGAATGAAAATTCTACATTTGTAAGGAACATACTGTATATATCTTTATTTATCCGTCTGTAGTGACAATTCTTTTATCTCAATACAGACTGCAAACTCGAAAATGCAGCCTATATTCTGCTGAGCTATGAAATCCAACAGATCATGATTTTCTTTAGGTTGAGCCTCCTAAAAGGAGTATTTCTGAAAATAACATTACTAAACTCTGAATAAATAGTCCTGTCAAATTGCATTAAAAAAAATCTCAACAGCAAGGTCTTCCTTTGATTGGAAGTTGTCTTAAGGGGAAGGTCATCATCTACACAGAAACAAACTTGTACTAAGGGAACTGTTCCTTGGGGGCATAGTGACCTTCTGGTACATGGGCATGTCTACTGGTTGTCATACTCTTCCTCTTCTGTTCATTTGTAACTGATTGATGTGCATTGCCGCAAATTTCACAATTTTGTGTCACCCCAGGTGTGGTTTTTTTCCTGTTATTATATATCTGCCAATATATATATTTATTCCTTCTCTTCAGTAAGGTCATGTGACTCTCAGTCTGAACAGGTGAATCACAGATCCTTGACTTCTTGTACAATGTTTTGTACCACACAGGCTCACCACAGGGCGAGACAAAAATTTCTGTCACTAACTACTACTGAGCAGACTGTTCCTGACAAACTATTGTAATGAAGGAGCTCACAACCTCTACCTCCTTGACTATATACTTGTAGTCTCTTAGATTATTTACGAGAATATAGAGAGAAGGATAATTGCATTGCTCTACAGCAGAAATATCTGAAATAATGTCTGTGGTTTGCTGCACACAGCAATGCGCGTCATCTTACAACCATGAAATGAGAGAGGGGAGTGTAAGCAATGGCTTGCCTTGCTAATGATGGGTTTGGGAATGGTCCAGTGTGGAGGAACTGGAGGAGGTGGTCCTGTCTGGTGTTGAAACTGGGCCTGCCCCGCACCCATGGGATGATGTCACAACTAGAAAGCAACAGCTGCATCTATAGACTGTGGCCTCTGATGCTCAAAACATTGACCCAGTGGGCCATGACAGCTATGTGTTGTCCCTACCCATAAGTGCTTCTCTACGTATTTCTGGTGGCGTGCACTTTTTCCCACATGAACATTTACAAGGAGAGTCCTCCATGGCGATATCAAGTAGGTACAACTTTCCTTGAAAAATAATGGCAGCTAGCTATTCTCCATCAAAACTGCACACAGGCTTTGGTTGGTAAAATGGAGTGAATTTCACTAAGTGGCACAGCAGTGACGGCACCACCAAAAATTTGTCCAGGTGGGAGTTAAGTTACAGAACAGCCGGATGACTTGGTGCAACTTGCTGTTTACTGGACATACATTCCTTTACATTATGCTGATGGCATGGAGGAGGAGGAGAAGCAGGTGGAGATAATCAGTATGACTAGGTGTCGATGTGGCCTGTCTACAAAGACCGTCATCGGAAGAAGGAATAGAATGATATTTCTCACTTGGTGCCTGCACGCCAAAGGCTAATTATCTGCATGCAGATCTTGCACCTTGCCATCAATTTGGGATATAGTAATGTTTAAAAAATTTCCCATACGGGACATAACTGGATGTTGCTGCTGCCGCCAAAACCAGCTGCTGTGGAAATGTCTTTCAGTGCCACCACCACCCAAGCTTGCCTTAGATCTACCCTAGTTAGGTCTTTTGGATGTTGGCCCTGTATGTCAGGTGAAATTTTTACTATTACAGCTGCCACCACACTATTTTTGTGATGCCACCCTGACCCGGTCTTTTCTGTAATAGAATCATCATTGGATTCAGTAGTGTCATCATCTTCCCCAATTTTTTGTGACTCAGCATGGCAATGGGATTCCTCTATGCCCTCACAATTCCTAACAGGTTTCCCTGTAATGCCCCTATGAGCGTTACCACTAATAGCACATTCCCTGCCACTGCTATAATCACCAACACTAATGTCTTCTACCTCTACATTCTAAAAACACTGGTAGTTCTTATTCAACTCATCAAAAAAAAAATAGTCATCTTGGGCTATGAAGAATATTCCTCTCAGCAGATGCAATATGACTACTAGCGAATGGGATCTGTGTCGGTAAAGAAGAACTGACTGACAGTACAGAAAGACAGCATGGTAAGTTATATGTTGAGGAGGAAGACACAGAAACCTGACTCAACAATTGTGGTTCACTGCCTTCAGAAAAAGTTACTGGTGGGGCTGTCAAGACCAGAAGTAGTGTTGCTGTTGCCATCCACATTCTTATTGTTAGTACTCACACAAGTGTTTCCTCCTCCCCCTTCTTTTGCCTGTTCCCTGTACTTTTTTCAGTCATTTTACTTCACTCTGCTTTATGAGTATTGTAAGCTGATGGCTGGTCAGGTAATGGAGGGGGTGTACATCTCACCCATACTACTCAGGTGGGTGAGATGAGAAAACTCCAGGAATATTTGTTCTCAGCAGACAGCTTTCGTCTGCTGAGCATTTTGGTAAATGATTCTATGTGAGGTAACCTATTCTATGTTTAGTTAGAGCCTAGCTGGGCAGGTATTTATTTTTGTATTGTTTCCTTTGTTCCTGCACTACCTTTTTGAGTGAAAATTAAACTCTACATTTGTTTTGGACTAAAAGAAACTGGACTTGTGTGTCTATGCCACCCCACCTAGCAACCCCAGACCCTGACAGTATTATTATTTTTATTTATTTTAGAGCACCATTAATTCTATGGTGCTGTATGTTTGGTTTATATGCAATACACAAAATACACAAAACAAGTACTATACTAACAGTGACCAACTGGAATGTTGGCATAGAGAACCCTGAACGCAGGGGTTTATAATCCATGAGGGAAAGGGGATAGAGACAGTAGGTGAGGATAGGTGCTGTTCAGATGGTGGTGTAGTAGTAGGCTTTATTGAATAGGTGAGTCTTCAAGGTCTTTTTGAAGCTTCTGATTGTGAAGACAATCTTATGTGTCATGGTAGTGAATTCTAGAGTATGAGGGATGACCGGGAGAAGCCTTGGAGGCAGTTGTGTGAGAAGAAGATAAGAGTAGAGTGAAGTAGGAGGTCTTGACCAAATCGGAGGTCACATGTGGATAGGTAGCAAGAGATTAGGTTTAAGATGTATGGAGGGGTCAGGTTGTGGATGGCTTTATATGTATTAAATAATGATTGTCAACAATTCTGAGACTGAATGTAGTTTTATGGGGATGCATGGAAGACTTTTCTCTCTGCTGGTTTCAGTATAAAAACTTTGGGAACCCAACGCACACCCGGTGGACCCCATAATAGTCTATAGTGTTTGTGGGTGACCGCTGTTTTAGGGCTCTCCATTGTTCTGGTCACCCAGCAGACCTGAACAACTCAGAGCTTGGCGCAAGTGTGAACTTTGCACAATTTGACTGAGGAATAAAAAAAACTGAAATAAGTTTTGTTTTCTTTTATGAGGAAACACAAAAATATTTGAAGAAATGTTACAAAGAAAATATTTTTAGGATTACCACTCCATCACATTGTGTATTGGTGAACAGAGCAGAATGGTTCACTGTTTTAGATTTGCGCAGGTGGAATTGGCGGTGTGCTGTTGGAACAGCAGTTTGTATGTTTTTAATGAAAAAAATTTAAACTCTTGCCTAAAAAAAATTTGGGGCCCCATGTCAAATGTTTGCTTTGGAGCCCGTCATTCCTAGATATACCACTGCTAGCATTTGTAAGCTTTTCAGAACTAAGTGCTGTGTATTATTTGGTGAAATAAAACATAGACCCTTCACTATCTCCACCATTACTTTAATGCATTGTGTTCAAGTTCATAATTCCTTACATAGTGTATATGACATCAGTACTGCAAGGTGTCCACCTGCCACTGTCTATTGGATAACAGAAAGTCAGGTGGTGCTAGAACATCACAGTCTGAATCACAGATGTGTGTCTTCTGTATTTCCTGTTTAATACGTTGGCGGACATTTTTATGTTGGTTCAAGACGATTCAGCATTTGTTTGGTTTCATTAAAATGCCAACAATTTGGGATATTCAGGTCGAATCTGGTTTGTGATTTATTGATTCACCTATCTCTTCTCCCACTTATAGGTGGTCTGTGAGCAGGAAAATTGGTATTGAACTAATGACAGTAACTTTAAGGCGACTTCCCCAGTTTTCAAAGATACCTTTCTTATTCTGCATTGCAGCTCTAATTTCAAATAAATCAGTGTTTTATTCTTTTGCAAATTAGGGGCATTTCTTCTCCTTCTGGGGCTTCAGTCTGCCCAATAATTGCCTCTAACTGATGCCCATTCCCTCCCCATTACTTGAGTGACATCTTCCATTTTCTCACGCATTGCAGTTAGGGGCAGTTATCTAGAATGGAGAGCAGAGACCCAGCAGAAGAAGAAATGCCCCTAGAGCCCTTTTCAGTTACTTTGCATAAAAATATAAACAGATTTTGATGAAAATGGAGCTGCAATGAGGAACAAGAATGGCATCTTTGGAAAGAATAGAAACAGCCCTAGAAGATACTGTCATTAGCTTGACAATGCTATTTCTGCTGACAAAATCCCTTTAACCTCTATATCACTATTTGACAATATCTGCTTCCAGTCTTTATCCTGAAGTGCAGCTCTTAACCTAGGACAATTGGCCCTTTTAAAATTGAGGCATTTTGCCCTCCCATTGTTTTCAATTTTAGAGGAATCTGACTAGATTATGGTCACTATTACCAAAGTTTTTGCCAACAGTGACATTTCCAACAATGCCTGCATTATTAGAAATGATCAGGTCCAGCAGTGCATCCTCTCAAGTTGGATTGTGTGCAAGATGGACCTTAAAATTGTCCTGCAGTAAGTTGATGAATTTCTTTCCATTTGCAGATGATGCAGAACCATGCCCCTTGTGATACCTGGGTGATTAAAAATATCCCATCAAGACCACTGTAAGCAGCCGTGCCACTTACTCTGCTTATAGAACTAATCCTGTGGCTTCACAGTTATGTTGGGGGAGGGGTCTCTGGATTATGCCAAAAAGTGTATTTCACATGTTTTTTGTGGATGTTCCTGCTCAAATTCTTTTGTCTCTTCATGTAGTCCCAGGCAGACTAGACCATTTGAGGTCAGGGCTCTGTGGGGTCACATTAGGACCCTTCTTTAAAAGAGTGATTTTCCGTTTAAAGTAGTACTCCAGCATTATTTTTCCTAACTAAGCAAGGCAGTAATTGAAGTAGATTCTGTTATTGTGATTGTTGCTTCCATGTCTAGTATCTGTGACCATTTTTGTTCTTGTTTGTGGAAAAAACTGCAAATCTAATACTAAAATGGACCTTCCAGAACCCTGGACTGTGAGGATGATGTCACTAAAGGTACTGGAAGATACTTAAAAAGCTACACAAACTGTTCTTGACAACAGTGGCTAATGTGGGCATGGTGACCCGACTGTGAGTGGTGAACTATAGGAAGTATATGTGGGGACTATAGGGAGCAGATTATATGAGAGGCAGAGAGGGTCATGTTCATTTGTATAGTCTTCCAAAAGTACATAGAAAATATAACACTGTATGTTAAAATGAACATTGATGTCAGGTTATTATTGCTAAATATAGTGAAAGTAGAAACAACAAGTCTTTAGGTGAGGAAACTTGATTTGAGTTTTAGTTAGCTGATTTCAGAGGGTTGTCCCAGATCAGAATACACATTTTACAGTAATCTATGGTCTGCAAACTGCATTTATTCTGGAGAATAGGCCATCCATTTAGCAGCCAGCTTTTCGAGTGCCAGTGGCTTTCTTCTGAAATTGCCACTGGAAGATTGTTACTCCAACATAACTATAGAGATTCTCTTTTCTGGTGTAAACAGAAAACTTCTCTCATTTTGTAACCCTCTGAGAGTCTTAGTTGGGCTCTGTGATCTACTAATGTAATCTCTCCTTCATGAGAGATTACATGAGATCATGACATCAGTCTCTATAATTATTAATGTGTGAGGAATTAGTCCACCTCAAAACAGTGCTGTAACCTCTGCAAGTCAGTGAAAGCCATGGCTCTATTGCACAAATCAAATTCAATTTTGTTGGTCTAGCAGCCATAGTAAGTACTAAAAAACTTACTAGCTTTCTACCAATCCAGTGGGACAAAGTTCACTTAAACATGTCAAAAGAGTGATTCTGTATCCCAACTAAGGCCGGGGCCCCACGGGACGGAAACACCACGATTTACCAACGGCGAAAACGCAACGGGGAAAAAACCCAGCGTTTTACAGTACAGGCAAAGCAGAAATGCTGGCGGTTTCCATATAGGTATAATTGTAACAAAGTCCATGGAGGAAAACTATGCAAACTTTCTGTTTTAAAGCGCTGTGGGAAGAACCGTGATGCATTTCCGCCGTGTTTCTTTTTTTCCCACAGCGCTTTATTGCTATAGGATGTCCAGTAAGGCCTTAGCCTAAAAGACAACTGTGGAGAATTGGAATAAGCTTCCCACCCCAAATAAGATGATATCTGATGTTAAGGTTAAATCTGCATCTGGAGTGTGAATAACACTTGGTACAGGGTTTTCCAAGACCGTTATCTCCTCTAATTCATACCTTTTTGCTATAGGAGTGCTAAATATGCTGATCCAAAAATTCCCCTCCAGCAAAGAGTGTGAGCTATTCTAAACTCTGTTAAAATGCTACAACTTTTCCAATGAGTTTCACAAGCTCTCTTAGAGAGAAAACATTTGTGATGACAACCATGCTCCGTTTTTCTTGTAGTTCTACCTACTTTTCTGCAAGGACTTAAAAAAAAACTAAAATACCTGATCTCTATGTGAAAATTAGGCTTATTGTGGCCTCATGGACTTTCTTCTCTACATTTATGTGGAAACCTGTGTCTGTCAGGGTAGACTTAAACATTGATCTCTGAATAATGAAGACCTCCTGATGAAGATGATATATGAGAGAATATCCACGAAATGTTGTATATTAGGCAGTGAACTCCCTTTTCTCTTACACATTCATCATCTATGTGGATGTATATAGGGTGTTTGATAGGCCAAACACCATCATGCAGTAATAAATTTAATCTCTCCACTTGAACTGGAGTAGACACTTTTGCTTTCGAGCAACAAACTGTTCAAAAGTTTGGGGTCACCCTGACAATTTTGTGTTTTCCATGAAAACTCACACTTTTATTTATCAAATGAGTTGCAAAATGAATAGAAAATATAGTCAAGGCATTGACAAGGTTAGAAATAATTATTTTTATTTCAAATCCTTCAATACTCCATTTGCAGCAATTACAGCATTGCAGACCTTTGGCATTCTAGCTGTTAATTTGCTGAGGTAATCTGGAGAAATATCACCCCATGCTTCCAGAAGCCCCTCCCAAGAGTTGGATTGGTTTGATGGGCACTTTTTGCGTACCATACGGTCAAGCTGCTCCCGCAACAACTCAATGGGGTTGAGATCTGGTGACTGTGCTGGCCACTCCATTACAGATAGAATACCAGCTGTCTGCTTCTTCCCTGAATCTTGCATAATTTGGAGGTGTGCTTTGGGAAATTGGCTCCAATCAAGCGATGTCCACAGGGTATGGCATGTCGTTGCAAAATGGAGTGATAGCCTTTCTTATTCAAAATCCCTCTTACCTTGTACAAATCTTCCACTTTACCAGCACCAAAGCAACCCCAGACCATCACATTGCCTCCACCATGCTTGACAGATGACATCAGGCACTCTTCCAGTATCTGTTCAGTTGTTCTGCATCTCACAAATGTTCTTCTGTGTGATCCAAACACCTTAAACTTCGTTTCGTCTGTCCATAACATTTTTCCAATTTTCCTCTGTCCAATGTCTGTGTTCTTTTGCCCATATTAATCTTTTCCTTTTATTAGCCAGTCTCAGATATGGCTTTTTCTTTGCCACACTGCCCTGAAAGCTAGCATCCCGGGGTCACCTCTTCACTGTAGACATTGACACTGGTGTTTTGCAGGTACTATTTAATGAAACTTCCAGTTGAGGACCTGTGAGGCGTCGATTTCTCAAACTAGAGACTATAATGTACTTGTCTTGTTGCTCAGTTGTGCATCGGGGCTTCCAACTTCTCTTTCTACTCTGGTTAGAGCCTGTTTGTGCTGTCCTCTGAAGGGAGTAGTACACACCATTGTAGGAAATCTTCAGTTGCTTGGCAATTTCTTGCATGGAATAGCCTTTATTTCCAAGAACAAGAATAGAATAGACTGTCGAGTTTCACATGAAAGTTCTCTTTTTCTGGCCAGAGAGTTTAATCAAACCAACAAATGTAATGCTCCAGTTTCTCAACTAGCTCAAAGGAAAGTCAGTTTTATAGCTTCTCTAACCAGCAAAACTGTTTTCATCTGTGCTAACATACTTGCACAAGGGTTTTCTAAACATCCATTAGACTTACACAGCAAACACTATCTGCCATTAGAACACTGGATGGTTGCTGGAAATGGACCTCTATACACCTATGCAGATTTTGCATTAAAAACCAGATATTTGCAGCTAGAATAGTCATTTCCCACAGTAACAATGTATAGAGTGTATTTCTGATTCATTTAATGTTATCTTCATTGAAAAACTGTACTTTTCTTTCAAAAAGAAGGAAATTTCTAAGTGACCCTAAACTTTTGAATGATAGTGTACACAGAGTGAAATGAATCTCTGAGATAAAAGCAAAACATTACCCTTCCCATTTGTATCATCTTAACTGTTTCCCGTTGCTTGGGACACTTGCAATGGACCTGTGGAAATATGGTACATATGCCCTTACCCGGTTCGGCCGTATTCATGCCTTCAAGATGGAAGTGGTCCCTCGGTTCTTGTATCTGTTCCAGGCGCTTGCCATTCACCTTCCATGTATCCTCTTCACCCAAGTTCTGTTCCTTTTTGGGAGATTCGTATGGGGTATGGCACAGAGTAGGATAAAATTTCGAACTCTGACCCGTCGGAAGGACAGAGGGGGTGCGGGCCTGCCTAACCCTGGACTTTATTACCCCTCTGCAGTTTTGCATCGTCTTTTTGACTGGTGCTACCGTAGCGCGGCCAAGCAATGGGTTTCTGTCAAGGCTGACCTGCTCTCGGTTCCCCTACTCTGATTCCTCTATTCACACTTCCTTAAGACCTGGGATTCGGTGTGCTCGAGCTGGAGAGTGGCAAGAGTTCCTGGCCCCTTAGTCCTCTGTTTTGTAATCCCATGTCCCCCTGTCCGTCCCCCAAGTTGCTCTACAGATAGATTTCTTTATTGTTGAAGCGGCGATAACGTTAGACTTAGGTCGCTGGGGACCCACCCCTCCCTCCGTTGACCCAGCTGCACACTTGTACCTTCATTTATCATTGCTGGAGTACGGTCAAATTGTAGCCTTTTTTGCAGAAATTCTCTTTGTCACCCCATTCTTTCCTCCGCTGTGATTGACCCAGAGTCTATCCTTTCCCATGCTGACTCTTCCCTGCATGCACTCTCTGTTCTTTACAGTATTCTTCTCTGAGATTCTACTACTGAGGTCTCTCTCTTATACAGGCCTTTGTGAGTCAGATCTTCGCACAAGCCTTCCCCTTGCCAATTGGGATAGATCTTCCTGTTTGCTCATAAGCTCCCGTTGGCTTGTGGTGCATAAGAAAAGAGCTTCAAGATTTTGTCTCTGTGGTACCAATTCCCTGACTTCCTCCATAGAATCTATCCTGCTGTGACTGGCTGGTGTTTGTGCTGTGGTTCTGAGAAAAGTACCCTGTATCTCATTTGGTGGGAGTGTGATGTTTTCAGGCCCTTCTGGGATGCTGTATTCGCTCTATATACTAAAGTGTATGGTTGCACCATTGCCATAACTGGCGCTTCTTTCAGTTATTCCTGGCAGGATTTCTGCGGTAAAGACGGATTTCCTGGGGCACTTCTTGCGGCTGCTAGAAAAGTCATTCCCAAGCTTTGGTGTTGCTCTCCTGTGCCCTCCCTGGTTGAGTTTCTACAGGAGCTTCTCCTCTTTTTTTTCCCCTGATTCAGTGCTACCTTGCTATTCTTCTTTACCTTTCCTCTTGAGAGGTTGCTGATCATTCTGCTCTCCCCCTGTTGTCCTCCCCTTCTCCTGTATGTGTCCTCCTGATTGCTATTTCCATTGTGTGTCCCCTCTGTCTGTTTGTCTCTCTTTTATTTGAAGATGTTTTATGGTCCCTTATGTTTGGGCCTTTCGTCCCTTTGTTCTACTGACAAGGCTGTTAATGTATTGTTTTCCAAAGTGTTGGGCGGGTACTCCCCTTGCCTTTTCTATAAGGGTGAGGCCTGTGTGCTTTTGTGCAATTTGTTTATTTACATTGTTCTTGTCCTTTTTCTATTGTATTTGAAAAATCTTTAATAAACATTGATTAAATATAAAGGGAAAACATTATTTTATAAACGTAATCTCAAGTCTGTAATGCTCACTAACTAAAAACTTTTTTTTAAGAACCTGTTTAAGGAGTTTACATTGACAACTGGTCTGACTGGTCCATCCTACTTTCCAACTGGAAACAGATGTTTTATGTAACCTTTCTGTTCCGGATGAGCTGGGGAACTATTTCCCATCACTAGCACTTGATCTAAAATTGCATCTAAGCGCCAATTCTCTTAAACCTGGGTTTCCATCTTTAAAACAGATTGTTTCGGACTGGAAGGCATAGACCGTTCTTCTCTATATCTAAGATCCAACAGGCTGAAGTAATTATTTTCAGTCTTGCACATATGTTCTGGATGCTATCAGAAGTTTACTTCTTACCTGCCTGTTTTTTTTTTTTTGTTTTGTTTTTTTTTTGATATGGTAAGTCCTGAAAGAACCACCTTCTGCTCAGAAAGGACTCTGTCCCTTGTTGGATGAATGTTTGAAGTGTCTCTGTTCATGGTTATTTACCTGCCCCCAGAGCTTGTATGACTGGAACTCTGACCGAAAGGGCCATTTGAAAGAGTACATAGGGGTATTTGTCTGTGAAAGACTTAGAAGCACTATATCATCCATCTTATCTTCTTTAATGAATTTGGGTCTATACAAGGACTCTTTTTTTGGGGGTACTTGTGATTGTGGTTGCCTCCAAGAATGCTCACTGGGGTATTCTTTTGGATTCCACTGACCATAGTTATTCTAAGGATTTAGTTAGAGTTTTTACCAATGTATAAGTAATTTTGTAGGAGGTGTCTTGCCTTCTAAGTTCACACATCTGTTTATTGTTTTGTTTGCCCATTTCATATGATGCAGAAGACTAGTTGACACTATCTGACTCCCAGTCTACTTCCATGGGGTATAAGGGACATGTTACAGAGGACTTGCTTGCAGGATTTTTTACTAGTTGAACTGCAGAATACTCTGAAGAGGGTTTCTGCCTGTTCACTATTATAAATATGCTGATAGCCTCACAGGTGTCTGCAGTTTCTCACAAGCATGAACCTTCCCCTCACTGCCCAGACCCGAACTCATTGTCCAAGTCACAGGGATATACTCTTGTCTGAATCTTCCTTCCTTAAACCTATACTCCTTTTGAGAGAAGGAGGAGCAGTATTTTGTGTCTTCAGCACCCACACCGGGAAATTCCCCACAGAGGCAATGCTGCAATATAAAGTATCATGTTCCATGTCCATTAGAAAAATTCCTATGTGCATATTATCTCATTTAACATTGCAGTAGGTCACTTTGATTTTCCTTCCTCTTTTCATGAAAGTGGCCGCCAGCACCCTAATGACTAAATTTTGCTATTCTACAAAAACTTAGAAAGACCTCCTTTTTTCCCCTAGAAACAGCACAGTTCTTTTTTTTTTTTTTTTTTTGTGGGTTGTCCAGTATTGAAGCTTCGACATATTCAAGTAAATGGCACATGAAAATAAGCATGATAGCCAAAAGTGTTCTAAGTTGTACACTGAAAAACTGAAAATTAGATTATAGAAAATAGGATATTAGAAAGTATTGAGGGCATTGTTACCCACATAATTAAAGAAGTGTGTAATTGGCTTTTGTCAGTCAAAAATGACTGCAACAACGATTAATATCCGAGAATGCCAACCTCTGGTTTCACAAATAATGTATAATGTATAGTTAAAAACCTTAGTGCCCTTCTTATTAATCTTTCTGGCATGGTTCTCTGAAAAGACAGACTTTTTTTTTTTTATTGCCTCTCTGACTACTGTAAGCACATTGGGGTAGATTTAGAATGCCCTGTACACCAGTTTTCAAGTTTTTAGGCAATAGTTTATAGCTTTTTCTCCTATACACCTCCCTCAACACTTTTCTGAAGGAGAGTGTGGTGAGGGGCATGATTTGGCATGGGCTGGGCCACCGGATTTGTGACCATTTATGCCAGTTTATTTTCATAAATGATCTCTGTAATATATATCAGTTTCGAGTAGGCTTAGAATTCAGCATAGGTGCACAGCCTAGCGGAGACATTCGCCTCGTCATAAATGAGGCTGGCCTACCATCAGTACAAGATATATTCATTAGAAACAATTGTGCTTTGGTAGTCTGAGAAAATCTACCACTGTTTTTGGTCAGTCCACCATATATCTCAGACTAGTAAACAGTGGCGGATCCAGGGTTTGCAGAGCAAATTAGGCCCCGCCCACTTTTATGTTGACTCCGCCCATTCTCGTTCATTTTTCATGTGATTCCACACAGTATAATCCTCCTACAGTCACCCATAAATTATATGTCCCCCCTCCATCTCTCCCCATTTTCATATACACCCTTCATCTACCCCTAGTTTCATGTCCCCCCCTCTATCTCTGTCCCCAGTTTCATGCCATTCTCCCCCTTTATCTGCCCTCAGTTTCATGTCCCCCCCCGTCTCTGCCCCAGTGTCATGCCGTTCTCCCCCCTTCATCTGCCCCAGTGTCATGCCATCCCCCCCTTCATCTGCCCCAGTATCATGCCATTCTCCCCCCTTCATCTGCCTCAGTGTCATGCCGTTCTCCCCCCCTTCATTTGCCCCAGTGTCATGCCGTTCTCGCCCCTTCATCTGCCCCAGTGTCATGCTGTTCTCCCCCCTCCATCCACCCCAGTGTCATGCTATTCTCTCCCCTTCATCTGCCTCAGTGTCATGCCGTTCTCCCCCCCTTCATTTGCCACAGTGTCATGCTGTTCTCCCCCCTCCATCTGCCCCAGTGTCATGCCGTTCTCCCCCCCTTCATCTGCCCCAGTGTCATGCCGTTCTCCCCCCCTCCATCTGCCCCAGTGTCATGCCGTTCTCCCCCCCTCCATCTGCCCCAGTGTCATGCCGTTCTCCCCCCCTCCATCTGCCCCAGTGTCATGCCGTTCTCCCCCCTTCATCTGCCCCAGTGTCTTGCTGTTCTCCCCCCCTCTATCTGCCCCAGTGTCATGCTGTTCCCCCCCTCCCCTTCATTTGCCCCCCAGTTTCTTTGGGCCCCCTCCATCTCTGTCCCCAGTTTCATGCCGTTCTCTCCCCACCCCCTTCATCTTCCCCAGTGTCATGCCGTTCCCCCCCCCCTCCAATTCATTTGCCCCCCAGTTTCATGGGCCCCCTTCATTATGTTCCACCTTAATATTTAATACAAAATAAACACTTACACTCACCTTCCGTCACTCACCTTCCATCGTTCCCCCGACGCTCCTCTCTCTCACTCCAGTCACATACGCGATGCAGGAGCTGTTAGCTGCGGCCCGACTTGCGTGTGTAAGCGTGATGTGATGACGTCATCGCGCCTACACACGCAAGCCGGGCCGGAGCTTTAAAGCAGGAGCTGAGCTCACAGCTCCTTCTTTAATCGCGATTCAGCTCATCGGCGGACAGACACCGATGAGCTGAAATCGTGACAGGCAAGTGCCGGGGGGCCCCCAGAGGCTCTGTGGGCCCCGGCACTTGCCCGACTATGCCGAGCTGACCGGGACCATTTTGTTAGGGCTGGGCCGCGGGGTCCCGCTAAGCGCGGGGCCCCGGGCGGTTGCCCGGCTCGCCCGGCCCTGGATCCGCCCCTGCTAGTAAAACACAGTGTGGTCATAGGCTGGTTGATATTTTACAGAAATTAAGAGGGAACAGTAAATTGGACTGCGAATGAAATATTATAAAGGAAAACCCAGGAATTTTCTTGCTGCCTCAGGGTTGTGTTTGATTCAGACCTTTACACCATCCCCCATATCCAATAACTCGCACGCTCATGTCGCACGCCACAAGGATCTCCATAATGCTGCACCTCCCTACATTTACTCTCGAATTTCTATCACCCATCCCATGCTCTCCGTTCACTCAATGACCTAAGACTAACATCCTCTATTATCAGAACCACCTATGCTCGTATATAAGACTTCTCCTGAGTTGCACCACTTCTCTGGAATGCTCTATCCCGGCCATCAGATTAACTCCCAATTTCTACAGCTTCAAGTGCAAACTAAAGACTTATCTTTTCAGATAGGCCTATCACAATTCTTAATGTAAACCCTTCTGTAGTTAGAATCCCTGAAATAAACCCTCCTCTGTGCACGCTTCCACATTACCCCACAGGTAATATGATGCTGTTTCAGACTAACGTTATATGCCCAGGCACCATCTGCAGTTAAAAGACACGACTGGTGACGGCTGATATAGCTTTATATTTGTGTAATGACAATAACCTCTATTACAAAAAAAAAATGAGAAAAATTCAAATCCTCCCCCTTTTCCTAGAAAACAAGTAAATAATAACCAACATAAAATTAATTAAGCATCCCCACATCCTAAACTACAAAAATATTTATTCCATACCTGTGGAGGTAAAAAAAACACAAAATCAATTAATCTCCTGAAAAATTTAATAAAAAGTGATCGAACATCATATGTTCACCCTAAACGGTGTAAGTAAAAAGTACAGTACATCTTGTGTCCCAAAAGAGACACCTTACATTTTACAGGTGTCAGAAAATGATGACTAAACCTTATTGCATTTTTGAAAGTTTTTCTATCTTTTTTAACGTAGATTGTGAGCCCCATATAGGGATCCCAACTCAAGCACAGGGAAAACATACAAACTCCTTGCAGATGTTGTTCCTGGTGGGATTCACACCCAGGACTCAAGCGCTGCAAGGCTGCAGTGCTAACACTGAGCCACCATGTTGCCCCTAAAGTTTTTCTATCTTTGTTAAGGTATCACTATATAAGGAACATGTCATTTTTACCAAAAAGTGAAAGCTGTAAAGCTAAACCCTAAATTTGCTAATTATTCTTGGAAGAAAGTTATATTAATGATTTCCCTGCTTAAACACTTAATGTTATATCAATTTATTTTTGGGGTGGCCATAATGGAGACGCTTCTTTTGTGGAATGTCTTTATAGACTATGTGCAGCAAGTGTGTGCTTGATGGTGATTGCGATGAATGTGAGTCCCGTCTTCCTTTCTCAGCAGTTTTCCTGCTATCTGTTATTTTTACTTCCTATGTTCTTTTACAAGCTGCAGGGCGGGCTTTGACTGTTTGATGGACAGAACACTATAAAGTACTAAAGCAGATATAGACATTGCCTCTACCATGAAATCTTTTTTTATTATGATTACTAGAAATCTATAATAATGCAGATCAAATAATATGCACAGTAAATGTATATTACATTACACAGATTTGGAGAGAAAGCATTTGCATGCGGCAGGACTGACAATGTATTTACAGTAAACTCAAGGTTAGCTTTGTGTTTACATAGTGAGTTAACAAACACTTGCAAAACCATTATCAGTAAGCTGTAATTATCTGATCTGATTGCTCAGGACCAAAGAGCATGAAATAACAGCTCAGGAAGCAAGTGTGATCCATCCAAGAGAGCAGCGAGTCTCATCCTGTTTAGATAACAGGCCGGTACCTTGACAAACTTGTGTAAACAGTGGAAGGAATAATTTCGCAGAGCAGGCAAACAAAGCAGTATTTCTAAAGAAATGTATTCAGGAAAACTCTTGAATTTACGTAAGGTAGCAGAATACTCCTTTAAGGACTGGGCCAATTCAGGACCAAACACATTTTCTGTTGTTTTTTTTCTTGGGTCTTTTTTTTTTTTTTTTTTTTTTTTTTTTTTGTACATGCAGTTTTGAGGGCTATAATTTTTATTTTTTTTCCAGCGGGGTTATTCAAATATAAAAGTAGAAAATGTAAACAAAAAAAAGAAATATTTTTTTTTATGTAGCTGACAGATAGTGTTGTATGAGTGGGGGTGGGGGCTAGAACCTTTGATGTGAGTGTGCTATTGGTGTTTTTATTTTCCTTGATTTTTTTTTTTTTTTTTAATATATATTTATTTATTTTGTGGGGCATTTCAATAGTAATTTGTTTGTTTTATGGCTGCTTTCCCTTGTAACTAGGGCTGATACATTTACAGCCTCCTGACAGGGATGGGGAAAGCAGAGATGGTAATAAACCATAGCTGTTTTCTCTAGAGGGGCTCCAAAATCGTGCAGCTGTTTAACACTGCAAGGATTTGTGGTATGCCTTTGCAAGGTTAAAGGGGCTATATCAGCAAAATTATGCTGTATGAGCCCCACATATGCGTGAACAGCCTTTAAAATGGCTATTCAGGTACCGCAAATGTTATTTTAAACCTCCCCCCCCCCCCCCCCCGTTTTAAAATAAAACCATAAAAACATATTTGTAAATCATACCTATCGTGCATGGTGGGCGATCCTCCATGGTCCAACGTCATCTTGCTGTCACACCTTCCTCTTCTTTCTTATTCCAGCAACACCCTCCTGTCCTTGCTCTTCCCCGCCTACATCTTCTTTTCTTCCGTAATGAAGAAGTTCGCGAAGGGTACTTAGAACTACAACAAAAATGGTGCCGACACGTTCGCAGTAGGAGCGCTACTGCGCACGTGCGGGATTTGAACACAACCCGCCGGAAGAACAGAAGATCAAGGCGGGTTGATCAGAAGAGCCAGGACAGGAGGACGTCACTGGAAGAAGAAAGAAGAGGAAGGCGTGACAGCAAGATGACTTCAGACCGTGGAGAACCGCCCACGGTGCATGATAGGTATGATTTACAAATATGGTTTTATTTTAAAACGGGGAGGTTTAAAATACCGCTAGCAGTGTCTGAATAGCCTTTTTAAAGGCTATTCACGCATATGTGGGTCTCATACAGCATAATTTTGCTGATGGAGCCCCTTTAAGAGTGGAAAGTCTGGACGTATAGTCAACTGGTAGTCCAGAAACAAATAGCAACCTCTTAGCATTATTATGCCAGCATATTAATTATTTCCATTACTGTGAACTCCATACTTCTCCGTGGCTAAAAAATACTCCTCAAAAATGACAGAGTAGTATTTTGACTAGTAGTTCAAAAATGTAGTGTGAAAATCTAGTGAAATCAGCCATTCTGAAGAACTAAGGGTAAAATTAAAATAAAAACTTGCGGGCCTTTTTCTAATAGAAAATAAAACCTATGACATTGTGGTAAATATTTGTACAGCCATTATTAATTATGTCTTCATGTTATGTCTCTCTCTAATAATCTTCTTATTACTGGCAGCATTCTTTTTCTTAGCAAAGGCATTTTAGTTAAAGCAAAACAAATACATCAGCTCACCTGCTTCTGTACGTTTCTCTACTATGCCCCATTGGTAGCATGCAAAGCAGTGCAGCATCCATAATCCAGCACTCAGCTTCTAGGAAAAAATGAGAACAAAACACGGCTTATATTGGGTATGTATAAAAGCAGAGGATAAAACTGCTGACACGTTATGAATCAGATGAATCTTTCTTACTTTTGGTATAAAGGCTAGGTTTTTCTACTGGAACCTGAGTGCTGGATTATGAATGCTATTAGGTCCTCCTCAATTCCAGATACTTCTGTCTCTGCCTTCTTAGTATTTGCAAGTTTGTATGTTTTTGTAATATTATGCTTCACAACTATTTATAGTTATGTACCTTTTTAGTCTTTTATCTGATGTAATCCACAATCTTTTTAGTTTACTTTTACGTTGCTAATTTAGTATTTTATTTGTAACATTTTTCCTTATGAATGACTTGATTTAAAGCACACATGCTGTAATCTGAGAATAAAGTTTGTGTCTGTAGTGAAATGATGGCCTTTGCTCATGTTTTATATTACTCATTGTGAGGTGAGGTACTTTTATATATGTCCTGGAAAAACAATCTTGTATTTTTTTTTTTTTAATTTTTAGGTAGAAAGAATAGTTGACAAAAGGAAAAATAAAAAAGGTAAAGTTGAATATTTGGTGCACTGGAAAGGATATGATAGTGGTGATGATACCTGGGAACCAGAACAACATCTAGTAAACTGTGAGGAATATATTCTTGAATTCAATAGAAGACACAATGAAAAGCCAAAAGACAGCAACTCAATATCAAAAACAAATAGAACATCTCCCAACAATGCCAGAAAGCAAATCTCTAGGTCAACGAATAGTTCTTTTTCAAGAACTTCACCAAAATCTTTGTCTCTTAGTAAGGATGGTGACTCAAAAAATACTCAGCTTTCTACCAGTCCAAAATTACGCAAAAGTCCTTCTCATCTAATTCCAGTAAGGAAGAATATGGACCTTTCTAGATCAGGTATCAAAATTCTTGTACCAAAAAGTCCAATGAAAAACAGGAATTCAGTAGATGGATTTCAGCATGAACCTGGAGAAAAACTAAACCATATTGAACAAGAGCAGGACTCTGTAGCACCAGAGGTAACAGCTGAGAAACCAGTTGGAGCTTTACTAGGACCTGGGGCAGAAAGGGCTCGAATGGGAAGCAGACCAAGACCCCCATCACTAGTGCCACAAATTCAGCTGCCATTGACTGTTTCCACAGCATCAACACTGTCTATAAATGGAAAAGGTAAGATTTAATGCTTAACCTGTATGAAATCAAATTAATTCTGGTTGTTGTATATAACAGTTTTTACATGTTTTTTTTCTTTGATTCTGCTAATTTCCAATTTTGATTACAAAATCTAGTGGGGAAGATCCATTTTCCTGCTGATTTAATTAATTAGATTTTTGTTTTTTGACACATTTCTGTTATATGTATGTTTTCTACAAGTGTTTGCAAACATTACAAAGCAAAGGCTATTATTGGCTAGACCACAGTACATTTGATTATTTTATTCGATATCCTACTTTTTCTTCAAAGTACCAACAGAGTTCCTGGAAATACATGAATTTACTTATTCTGTAGCCTGACCTCATTTTTTTGTACAGATGGCATTGGCAATGTTTGTTTCTTCTTTGGTATTGTTTACCTTGTTATAATGTAGCTCTGCTTTTCTTTGTTCTTTTACAACTTTAAGGTTTATCCAGCCAGTAAGTTAAAAAAAAAAAAAGTTAACACATTGATCCACACTGATTTCTACTTCCATATCACCCTCAATATACAAGAAATTATAGCTCAGACAAGTTACTGTAGTGGCAAATAAGCTGAGTGGTCATTTCCATGTTATGGCAAGGACCAAAGTATAGGGGCCAGTAGGGTCAGGGAAGAAGCAGAATAGAATTTAGTGACCAGCCTTTTTTTGTGTATATGTGTATGTATATATATATATATATATATATATATATATATATATATATATATGTATGTATGTTGACTTCACAACTGTTGGCTCATTTTCTGTAAACACGCTCTGATGTGACGCATTGTGGAATATACCTGACTCTATACCAAGCTTCACCTAAACATATGTTGAACAACCTAAGCAAAATAAAATAAATAAATAATGTACAGATCATAGTACATTGTAGCAAAGTACATTGCTTAGAGGGCGTTCACACTTGTGCCCGTCTCCACCCGTCGGATCTCTGTCCTATTCCCCAGAGAAACTGCATAGGGGATGCCTTCCCGGCGGTCAGTTTCAAAACCAATTCATTTTAATGGGTTTTTAAAGCAAACTGCCGGAGTCCGTATACAGCCTCTCCAGTTTGTTTGGCTGGACACAAAGTTGGACATGCAGGACTTCGTGTCCGGCCAAAAAATCCCCAAACAAACAAAAAATGCTTTCTGCACGGAAACGCCCCCCTCAGTAGGACTGTAGCCAGTGTATGAAGCTGGATGCACACATTAAATCATTGCTTTTCAAACGTAGAGGCACATCAATATTGTTGGTTAGATTCAAGGGGGGGCGGGGGGGCGTCACTTTTGACATAAATGATTATATAATGCAGGGGCCGTTATGTGGTTTCACAACTTTAGTAATGAGTGTCTCTTTGTATTTATTTTAGCATTCTACTGAAAGAAATTCAGATTACCATGAAATATTTCTCTTATGAGCTACATAGAGAGAGCCCAAGGCCTTAATGTGTTCTGGATGGGGAGGCCCTAGAAAAAATATTGAGAAGGCCTCACTAGATAAATGTTAGCCCATTGCACTGCTTTTGGCTGAAATGACCTAAAATTTATTGTTCATGAGAACAGTCTTACAAGTTCAGTATTATGGAATTTCAACTTGCCTAAATGTTTGTTCCCTAAAGAAATGGCTTCTGTCACAGTTGTCTGGAATTCCACCCCCCCCCCCCCTTCCTATGGCCCTTCTACATTTATTTACATAATATGAGTTATTCATTCAAATGGAGATTTATTCTAAACAGTATTCACACTTTGATTTCAGATGGTGGTAGTTTTTTGTAAATTAATAGTTGACATAACTCTAAGAAACTTTATAATTTATCATGTCAGAGGAAAAGACTTCAGTTTTTTCTGATCCTGCCTGCTAAACTGCTCAATTCATTGCCAAATCAGTCTTCACTGAAGACTGGCTGCAGTCTATAGACAGGGGAGGGGGAATGAGGGAGATGAGTGTGTGAGAAACACAGACATTTGGATTACATTTGGATTAATAGAAGTTATTCAACTTCTATAAAATTGCTATACACTGAGTATGTAGTGTCATCTCTTGCGGCATGTATCCCTTTTTTTTTTCTCTCGCTCACTTGCCTGCTCCACCCATTCTCTATTGACTTCTGTGTAACCCGATCTGTTTGTGAGCTGCAGTCCATTTTCACTGAAGTGTAGTCTGCCATGAATTGAGAGCTTTATAACGGGGAAAGAGCTGATGGGAGGGAAAAGAAGCCTTTTCCTGTGATAAAATATACCACAAAGTTTGTTACATTGACACAAACTATTAATTTACAAAAAAAAATTTGAAACAATGCGTACTTTTTTTTAAATTATGCTTTTGTGACACTGATTAACAGTCTGTAGTGATGAAGTGAAAATATCAATGATCTTCATTGTTAGTTAACACCTTTAGGCTAAGATCTCATGTTATGGAAACACAGCTTTTTTTGTTGCAGATTTTGTTACAGTTTTTGAGCCAAAGCCAAGAATGGCTGCAAGAGGAATAGGATGGAGATATATATATATATATATATATATATATATATATATATATATATATATATATGAAGTTCTTAAACTTCTACCTTCTTCTCAATGCACTCCAGGCTTTGGCTCAAAATACCGCAACGAAATCTGCAACAAAAAAAGCTGCGGTTCTGCAAAGTGGGGCCTTAACCTAAAGGGGTTCTACCATCTCAGTCTTTCAGCCAGGCTGTTTACAGTGTCTACTTCTAACTTCCTGTATTTCTCTCCTTCCCCCTTCCTCCTGCTGAATGTGACAAACAACACTTCTGCAGGTCAGAAAATCTGCAGTTTCTTGTACAAAACGGACTCCGTGTTATCTGTGTGTTTACTTAGAGAGATAACAGCCTTGGCTTTATCAGCAAAGTGCAATTAGCTGAACAGATTGCCCTGCCAGCACTGAGTAAGTGACGTCACTTGTCCTATCTCTCAGGTCCGTGGTTATAGCAATGCAATGTAAACAATGGGAAGAATAAGGTCACATAGCAGGCAAACAAAGCAGAATTTCTAAAGCAACATATTTAGGAAAAGGCTTCAATTTACATAAACTACCAGTATAGATAGGATCTTTGAGATGGGACAAGCCCTTTAAGGACACAGCTTAAAACTACCTTTAAGGGGTATTCCCACAAACATAACCATTTTTAAATTTGTACATAATTAAAAGTTCAACATTTTTGAAAATGTGAGTAATTAAACATTTTTCGGAATTTTAAAATTTTCTCTAAATATCTTGTGGTCACAAGTTATCTTGATCAGTTGCCAGTGGATACGACCATGAATGCAGAACCTTTCTAAAGTCAGAAAATCAGCCATGATTTCCTTATTGTGGCCAGGATATCTTTTGATACATGTAGTGTCCCTGTCTGATAACCCTGCTGCAATAAGAAAATCATGGCTGGGTTCCTGACAAGTCCCAGACCATAGAAAGTTTCTGCATTTGTGGTCGTATCCATTGGCAACCGATCAATACAACAGTTGTCACCACTAAGATAGAGAAAATCTTTGAAACTCTGCAGTATTTTTAACTACTTATGTTTGCAAAAAATGTTAAACTTTTAATTATCTACAAATATATCGGTAGATATGATCATGTTCATGGGAATACCCCTTTAAGGACATGGCTTTTCAAAACTGACATGTCACTTTATGCGGTAATAACTTTGGAATGCTTTAACTTATCAAAGGGATACTGGGATTGTTTATTTGGGGTTTTTTTCATGACACATTGTACTTCGTGTTAGTGGTAAATTTTGACCAATATGTTTTGTGTTTTAATTATTATAAATTAGGAAATTTGATGAAAGTTCAGTGTTCAAACTTTGAAATTACATGCCTTTTATATAGGTAGTCATACTACCCAAATTAATTCCTAAATATAATTTACTATCTGCTTTATGTTGACATCAAACTTCAATCACCCTTTCATTTTTTTTCAGATATTATAAGGCTTACAAGCCAAACAGTGATTTTCCAAATTTTCAAAAAAATTTTCAAAATCCATTTATCAAGTAGAACCTCAGTTCTGGAGGGACTTTTGAAATGCCTCTGTAATAGAAACCCCCATAAATCTCCCCATTCTCAAAGTTTGTTAATGATTTCAGTGTTTCACAAGAAGGTGAAAAATGAAGTTGAAACTTTCACATTTCAATCTCTTTCATTAATACATTAATTTATCCCTAGAATGTACACATTCACAAGGGGTTAAAGAAGAAAGTGCATTCGACAATCTGTTATTCAATTGCTCTCGAGCACAAAATTTATTTATTTAAAATGTGAAATGATGTATGGGCACGTAGCAAGATGCAGAAGGAAAAGAGTGCCATTGGGACTTTGAAGGGCAGATTTTACTTGAATAATTTTCAAGTGCTGTATACCAGAACAGTACAACCCCCCCCCCCCCCAAAAAAAAAAAAAAAAAGAAACGGGACCCCCATTTTGGAAACTAAACCCCTGAAGGAATTTATTAAGCTGTTTAGTGAGCATTTTGTTTAGTTTTTTGCTGGATTAGTTTTCAGGCACCAAGTGTAAATGTAAATTTTGTAAAATAGACCTGTGAAAGAGTTTATAAAGGATTATACTGAGTATTTTAACCTTAGAGATGTTTTACATAATTTTTTACCATTAGTGAATGTTAGTGAAAAGCCCCAAATTTTTATTTTTTGTATTGGGTTATAGGAGAGACTTCACTCATAATTTGTTATGCAATTTCTAACGATTACAGTAAAGTTCCAGACATATATATATAAACTGCTGTATGGGCAGACGGTGGAACAGAACCTTTTTGGAGGGCAGATTTTGCTGTAATGGTTTTCAGGAGCCATGTCTAATTTCTAGAGCCCAGGAGTCTCATAACAGTGGAAACTGTCAATATATGACCCCCCTCAAGAAATTAATAAAGGGGTTTAGTGTGCCTTTTGATCCCACATGTGATTCACAGAATTGGGCAGTAATTTTGGAACATTACATACGTTCCAAAAGAATTTTGCTTTAACCCAATTTCTTTAATTTCAATAAAGGGTGAGAGGAGAAAACACACTCACAATTTAAGCAATTTCTCACTACGAAATAAATGTCCCACGTATGGCTGTAAACTGCTGTATGTGCAGCGGGACTCAATAGGGACAAAATGCTGTTTGGAAAGTAGATTTTGCAGAAATGTATTTCAGGCACCATGTTGTATTTGCAATGCTCCTGAAGTACCAGTTAAGAGAAAACTCTCAACTAATGACCTCTGCGTTGAAACTAGACCCCTTAAGAAATTTATCTAGGGGTGTAGTGAGCATTTATATTCCACAGGTGCTGTTTTATTATTATGGTATTGTATTATTTTCCAGAAATCAATGCACAACAGAGGTTGAGAGGTAAATCTGTGTAGAGTACATCGTAGTATCAAGGAGATTATATACCAGCGTAAATACATAAAAAAATTAATAATCCATGAATGTGTGGTACAGTAGAGTAGTCTGCAATAGAATCCATTGAATGACAGGCTTGGGAGCCTTCACAAGGCTCCCGGCTGTCATGACAACAGGATCCCAGCCCCCGAGCAATGATCATGGACAACAGCGCCAGGTGTCTGCTATATAAAACACCAGACACTCGGTGGCTATGATGACTGCCCGGCTCCTGAGCAGCCACCATCTTTAACACCCAGCACGGATGTCGGGAATGGGTTAATGCCATACCTTGCCGCCTTACTTGACGAGTATTAACAAAATTTAAGCCTCCCTTTGAAATTGATCATGGAATCCTCTATTGGTCTGATCTGGCATGTACGTCTCTGCAAATTTGGTTCTGAAGTGTTCAATGACTGGCCTAATTTTGAATAGGCAGTCATTATATGGTTAGAACGCAGAAACTACAGGATCTTTTTGAAACATGTCCTGGCGATGGCCATTCAATATATTGTAGAGTCTAATGCTGCCTAATGCTTGGTTTCTTTACTAAGCCCATATGTAACACAAGACCCCTGAATATTTTCATCTCTGCTGCATTTATGGGGGTCCACCTGGGGCATATAAATTTGTTTGTGCCACCATAAAATTTTTGAAGTTATCAGAGACAAAGACTTTGCAAAAATTCCATTTCCATTAGGCCTTTAGTCTCATGGTCATGTGATGTACACACAGGCGCGCAGCTCATTACAGCACAGTAATTGGACATCTGCCTGGTAACAGGCCGTGCATCTGTGTGTCCATCACATGACCAGGGACTGATTTTTATTCACTGGGAGTAAGCAGAATGAATGACAGCGAGCAGAGGTCTAGAAAACTGTGAGAAATTTATACAGAAAGTGTATGGGAAAATTGTACAACTTTTTTATTATACAAACAAAACCTTGGTCTCTCAGTACTGATCTGAAAGTAGACAACCCCTTGACACTTGTAGCTTAAGTTAATTGATGTGTTTTAGCCAATACACTGCTTTATCCATCTTTTTCCATTCGCCAGATCGGCTCATTACTCCTCCTTAGTTTTCAGCTTATTGCTTAGGTACCAGACACCACCTCTCTTTAACTAGCTGTGGTGTCCCTGCTACCGGCCGCATATATTATTTTCTCTTTTTCTCTCTGCATATTGTTTTCAGTTGTTGAGCCCTATAAGGGCTAGAAAAGTTCTTTGGCAGTGCCTTTGTTTTTTCTATGTGAAAGCCCAGAGATATCTGCAGTATAGAAACAAGCACAGACCACACTGCTGAATTGCACTGAAAACCAGTAAATGGAAGGGAGAGTAGACAATAAGGCAACTGAAACATTGACATTCAGCAAATCTGACATGTGTGAATATACCCTGGGAATCTGTTCCTTTTGGGACAGAAATACTGATTTGGCAATTAAATCCATATTATGATTAAAAGACTTTATAACTGAGTCGTTCATGATGTTAAGGATGCTGCCCTCTATAGGGTGGTGTACAGAGTGCACTGTTCTCCTAATTCCATCCTGGAGAATAGATTTGCATATTTTATACCCTTATAGTGACTCTGAATGTGGAACTTAATAAATACTGCACACTGCAATGAATTACTATGCTATTAGAAGCTATAGTTTTTTTGAGAATACAAGGTGTTAATATACACAGCCTCTCAGCCAATAGACAGTGGTATGTAGACACCTTAAAGAGCTAATGACATGTATATTATATAAGGTGCTGTTAGCATGATCACAAAGCTTTTGTAGTAACGGTGGAAATTGGGAAGGATATGGAATTCATCTTGTTGCATCACACAGCACAGTTCTTAAAAACTTACATATTTACAAGCAATAGAGCTAGATAATCAAGTTGGAAATAGTAGATTTTAGTCACACTGAAGCAATTACAAGCATAAATTGATATAAATCATATATAAGGAGGAGTGAGGGTGCATAACTGTGTTGCTTGAGCCTGCATTCCTGCTCTAATACAGAATTAGACACAAAAGGCAGCTAACCCTTTCATTGGCAATATAATGTTGTCTGCCTGTTGTGCAATATAGCAGTTTCATCTGTATACAGTATTTTAATCATACTTTTTAGTGGCAGTCAGACCTGCTAGTGAAAAATATTTTGTTAAGGGATTTTTTTTGGGAAAGATTAAATTTTTTTATTCATTAAATAAATAGAAAACGCTCATTCAGACTTTGCTAACCTGAACAAAATCTATTATTTAAATGAGCTCTATCAGCAAAATCATGCTTTTAGAGCCCCACATATGCTTGAATAGCCTTTAAAAAGGCTATTCAGGCACCGCTAAAGTTATATTAAACTACCCCCCAGTTTTAAAATAATACCCTAAAAAAGAATGTGATCAACTTATTAGAGATGAGTGTGCACGGTGGGCGGGCATTCAGGGTCCGCCGTCTTCTTCATCCACGCCTCCTCTTCCTGCGATGTCCTCGGGTCCCGTCTACCTCGCGAACTGACATTGCTAAAAAAATTGTCTGGGCGCATGCGCAGTAGCCGTAGTAGAAGCAGCATGCTACTGCGCATGCGCCCAGGCCATTTTATAGCAATGTCAGTTCGCGAGGTAGACGGGACCCGAGGACATCGCAGGAAGAGGAGGCATGGATGAAGAAGACGGCGGACCCTGAATGCCCGCCCACCGTGCACACTCATCTCTAATAAGTTGATCATATTCTTTTTTAGGGTATTATTTTAAAACTGGGGGGGTAGTTTAATATAACTTTAGCAGTGGGGCTCTATCAGCATGATTTTGGTGATAGAGCCCCTTTAAGTTTATTTTTGTTGTTTACCCAATATACAATCTAACAACTTGTGCTAAACAAAGAAAAAAAAAACCTATTTAATGGGTTGGATTTTTTGCTCTTTTGTAACCCAATAAAAAGTGTCATGTAGTATTAATCTGAAAAAATGTTTTTTAAGCTTTTTTTTGTTGCAGCTCATATATACAGTATTGCAGGCTGCATTAAAAAATAAACTTTTTGTTTAAGACCTTTAAAATTGTTGTTTAAAAAAAAAACAAGACATAAATGCAGTGTCAGAATTGTTTGTAACCAGTATTATAATTAAGCATCGAAAGGGATACGCAAAAGGAGGGGAAGGAAGAAATACTCATGTAATACTTCAGGTAATAAGAATGTGAGTGGCAACAGCAACACTATTACTGGACAGTTGTTCTTCTTGAGAGTGAAGATGGAGTTTTTGATTACTTAGCTCCCTTATCTATATTGCATCTGGTAGTGATGTGATCTTACTCCGTCTTCTGTATGTATCTCCTCCTTTTCCTCCTCCCCCGTAATACATAATTTACCACTGGGCCTTTCTGGGCTGCCAAATGTGTCTCCTTCATCTTTTTCACTGACACAGATCCCCGGTAATCATGTGGCACCTGCTGGTGGAGGTAGCAGTGGCAGGGATGTGATACTACTGCTACACATGATTTTGCTAGACTATGGCCATTATGTGTCAGAAAAAAGTGGAGAAGACTATATGGCATTGCTGCTGCTGCTGATGATGTTGATTTTTATTCTTCTGGATCTCTCAGCAGCATTTGACACTGTTGACGATCAACAACTCCTCACTATGCTCCACTCTGTTAGCCTCGCAGACATCACACTCTCTTGTTTCTTCTCTTATTTCTCAGACCGCACTTTCAGTATAAATATTATTATTCTTTTGCAAATTGGACCTGGCTGCCAGGTCAGATGACAATTAGACATTAGATAAATAAGGTGGTGGCAGTGGCGATAGTAACGATTCTAGACAATTCATGGGTCCAACATCGAAAAAGCATGCCTGTGGCAGACCTAAGGTAAGCTCATGGATTTGGGCTGGTGGTAGTAGTGGCAGACATGTTTCTGCTGGCAGTGGCGGCAGCAACGACTCTTGGTTTATGCCTTGCCAAATGATAAATCCATAGGAACTTATAAGATCTGAAAGCAGAAATTTGGCCGTGGCTATGCAGGAACAAATATAGGAATGACATCTCTGTTATCCTATAAAAAGGCATAACCATCTTATTTGGCAAAATAGACTTGGCAGTGGCACTGGCCGAGGAAATGAGCCAGACTGTTCTACTCGACCCTGTGATCTTACTTGTAGGCAAGCCATACATACACCGAGCACTTGGTGTACGTAATCATCAATGGTCTTTCCTGTTCCTCTTCTCATCAGTGTTAGTCATCCATGAGGGAATGTGTGTGGCCAGAAAATGGCAATATGCACCCAGTTATCTGGTAGCTCTGCAACATATCTCTGACCTGGCAAGCTGTTGGTGCAGTCGCTGCTGTACCACTTAGTGGATTCCACTGCATCTCTCCAAGTGATGGCATGCTCTCATTCTTGATGGGGGATACTTGGCAGCTGTTATCTCTCTAGAAAGCTGCCCCAGCTTTATATCACCATGTATCCCATGTGGGCCTTTCCCTGGATATGTCAGTCTGGGGAAACATGCATTCTACCGTCTACATATGGAGCAGCAATTATGCACAAGGACAATGCATGGCTTTCATAGCACCACTGGGTTAATGTTTTCAGTAGCAGCAGCCACAGTCCAGAAACGCAACAGGGCTAGTTGCTAGTTCCACCCCATTTGTGCAGGGCCAGTTCAAACATGATTCAGAGCCATTCACCTCCTCTGGTTCCTCCTCTTTGGACATTTTTCCAGCCACAACAACACCAGGGTTAGGTGTTGCTGACACTCCTATTCCTCCTCCCCTGCCCTCTCGTTTAAAGGCTGTAAGGTGAAGTGAAGTGATGCGGTTTTGTAGTTAATGAGCCTTGATCAGAGTAGTCACACAGCAGAGGAGGTCTTCGCTTTATCCTGCAGCAAGTACCCTGGTGGGTGGCTCTTTATCAACTCCAGCTGGGCAGTGTGGCCAGCAACAATGGCACCAATATTGTTGCTGTGCTGCAGTTTGGTCAGGTAACACATTGTCCCTGTAATGGCAGTTGTGCTTAATCTGATGGTTCTCTGCTTTATTAACTTGTACAGTGATTTAAAAGCAGTGCTCCTCATAGACAGAAAAGCCATTCTTATGTTACAGAGAGAAAGAAAGGTCTGCCTCTGCACCACCTTATCTGTGACATTCCATGTCAATGGAAATCCACCTTAAAGAGGCCCTTTCACCACCTCCACCAATTTAAGTTTCTGGCATTTATTAATAGGCGCTGCTTTACTGATCCCATTGAAGTTGGAATTTTCTCTCTAGCAGGCTGTTCAACAACTACTGGTAGTTTTTGGTGTCTGCTATACTATGTAAGCTCTTTAATGTCAGAAAGACAAAGTGTCGGCATGGGGGCATGATTCAGAGCTCAAATCAGAGGCAGACCGTGTCAGACAGAGCTCAGAATCACACCCCTTGCCTGCACCTTCCTGACACCACCCTGACAGTACTGAACCTAAATAACATATAAAGCACCAAAACTAGCAGCATTGATTTCTCAGGAATGGTGAGGATTAGGGTAAAAATTCCAACTGTGCCAGAAGTGGTGGCGTGGCTCCCATGACTTGATGTAAATAACTGGAGGAATGAAAGGTCCTCTTTAAGAATGCTGGCCCAGTAAAAGGGAGTATAATTTTCCTGTCCAATTTATAAGGGGGTGAAAAATGAACACAAGGTTATATTGTCCACTCTTTCACAAAGGGAACGATATACATGCATGTTTTTGCTAAATAAACATAAAAAATTTTGCAGAATTTTAAAGATTTTCTCTAACCATTTAACCATTGTAGTAGAGACAGTGTGTTGTTATGATTGGTTGCTAATAGGTATGACCATAAAAGCAGAAACTTTCCATGATCTGGTGCTTCTTAAAAACCCAATGATGACGTCCTTATTGTGCCCGGGTTATCTTCTTATGGATGTAGGTTCCCTGCCTGATTGATCTCTCTACAATAAGGAAATCATGGCTGGTTTTGTGCCAAGTGTCAGATCATAGAAAGGTCCAGTGTTCATGGTCGTATCCATTGGCAACCAAGACAAAAGAATGTCACCAAGATGATTAGAGGCATTTGTAAAACTTTGCAACATGTTTAAATACTTGTACTTGTAGAATCATTTACCGTAAATGATTGCAATAAACCCCTTTTTGTCTATATAAGTTTAAATATAGTTGTACTCATGGGAATACACCTTTGAAGTAATTCAAGTTGTTATATTTAAGCCAAAACCTTTCATTGCATCTGTGTTGTTATATTTTATCTCTTTATATAGAACTGAATGTATACAACGTGGTGAAAATAACACAATACATGCATATGCATATATATATATGTATATTATATGTAAATACTGTATATAAAGCATCACACTTTCTGTACCATTTCTTTCATTATTGCTATACTCTTCTGTAACAGCAGATCACACACAATCACAATTCTGCTGCCATTTAATGCTCAAATTAAAGTCCAGGAAAAGTTAGCACTTGCATCTCAAGTAACACCCAGCTCTAGTTTATTAAATCTAAACAATGTAAAAGGTTGGACTATTATACACCTTATCTTAATATACTATGGCTAAAGCCATGCATGTCTGATTGGTTATGGTAATTCCACATTAATCAGTAATTGGCACCATCAGAAAGGCAGCCAAAAGCAGACCATCCCCTAAACACTCAACGCTGATAGTATTGTTTTATGGCCAGTTGGTGGCCAAACTGAAATAGGCCAATTGGGCTGACAAAAATCTGAGTTTGGCTGGCTTTAGGATTGTATGGTAGGAAACGTGCAGGTATAGTGTATTTTGTGACAGGCTGTCTTTACTGTAGGTTAGTAATACTTTATTTATTTATTTTCCTCTTACCTGGAAGTACATCTTTTATATGAGTGAACAAAAACTAAAGCATTGAGATAAGAATTAACAGTTTTGTGTTTTGACTGGAATGGTTACTGAATGGATGGACATTACAGTATAATTTTGTTAAAAGCCAATACATGGTTGATTTAACTGCACACATGGAATCACAAGTTCCTTGCTAGGATTAAAAAAATTCCATCCAAGAACAACACCTGGAAAATGCGCAATATGGTTTGTATATATAAGAATCTTACTGTAACATTGTGTTAGTGTAACCATTTTAACTATTTGCAAGGCCTTCTACTTTCACCCAGGTATTGATTGTAAGGGTGGGTTCACACCTGCACCCATGTCCGCTTTAGCCAATACAGCGGGTTTCCGTCTTCTGCCCCGAGAAACTGGACAGGGGACGGAAACCTGGTGGTCTGTTTTCAATCCCATTCACTTGAATGGGTTTGCAAAGTGACCGTCCATGTGCGTCTTCTGCCTCCCCGCGGCTAAACCATTTTTCTTTTTTTTTTCTTTTTTTTTCTTTTTTTTTTTTTTAATCGGACACAAAGTTCTGCAGGTCCAAGTTTGTGTCCGGTTAAATAAAATGGTATTGCCACGAAGAGGCAGAAGACGCACATGAGCAGTCGCTTTGTAAACCCATTCAAGTGAATGGGATTGAAAACTGACCACCGGGTTTCCATGCCCTGTCCAGTTTCTCAGGTTAGAAGACTGAAACAGGCAGGATTGGTTAGAGCGGAGACCGGGCACAGGTGTGAGCCTGCCCTAAATGTTTTTTACATAGTTTGTATTTATAACAATCTTACTGTAACATGACCAGAGTGTAACTATTTTAACTATTTGCAGGGCCTTCTACTTTCATGCAGGCATTGACTGCAAATGGTACCAATACTTTGCAGACATCAGTGGCAGGAGTCACGGGAAAGCGGAAGTTTATTGATGAGAGAAGAGAACAGTCTTTTGATAAAAGGCTACGTTTCAGTGTCAGACAGACGGAAAGTGCTTACCGATACAGGGATATTGTTGTGCGCAAACAGGATGGATTCACACACATCCTACTTTCCACTAAATCATCTGAGAATAATTCACTGAATCCGGAGGTTAGTTTTATCAGTATATTATTAATTTTCAAGGTTTGCCTCAACGTGATCATTGATTTTTATTTATTTTTTTAAAATTTTTTTTGTAATCTACTTGCTATACTTGATGACCGCTTTGTGTGATGTTTTAGGGTGCATTCACATGTTCTTTACATCTATTTAGCTGATTCGTTTAACAAGGTTGGAAAATAGATACGAACCATAGACCAAACCAGCAACTCCATCTAATCTATTTTTCCACAGCCTGACTCCTGTTCCGACTTTTTACTCCTTCATAAAATGCAGCCATGGTCAGACGGAAGCTGCAGAGCTCCTCTAATTCACAAAAAAGCTACTGATTGTATTCCCATAACTATAAATACTCAACCAACTATACATCTAATTAATTATATAATATAATAATTATGTAATATTGTTAACAATAATTAAACATTTTATTTAATCGGAGGCTGTAACTTTTTCTGATGCCACCCAAAATTTGCACCAACTGCGCAGCTCCAAGAGCCAATACATAAAGATAATGTTAAAAAAAAACAAAAGAAAAACAACTTATTTTGTCAAAAAATGGGGAGAAACTGATCTATTTTTTTTTTTTTATGTTGACTGTATGTAAGTCAGTGGCTGTTGCATCCATCTGCCAAATTTAATGTAAAAAAAACTATGTGAATGAACCATTGGCTGTGTAATTTGAGGCTCTGAGCAGATAAATAACTTGGAAATATGCCACATTCAACCATGACAATGGCACTCCTCAAGGAAATGTGATATATTAGGTATTGATCTAAATGCAGGGGCGAACCTGCCCCTTTCACCGCCTGAGGCGAACTACAGAAAGCCGCCCCCCCCTCCGGAGGAGCAGAGGGGGCGTGGCAAAGTGCAGGGGAAGGGGCTTAGCGCCGTTCACCGGCAGAGAGCAGGCACGGAGACGACCTGCTCTCTGCCTGAGCGTGAGAGGAGGCTGCTGGAGCAGCGCTGCTCTAGTGGCCTCCCCAAACCACCGCTCGGTGCTAAGCCAGTCCAGGACAGCTTGTCCTGGACTGGCTTAGGTAACCAAAAATGCCGCCCTCCCTGAGGCCCTGGCATAGCGCCGCCTGAAGCGGTCGCTTCAGGTCGCCTCATGGGAGGTGCGGCGCTGTCTAAATGACTCTGTTAATGACCTAATCGTGAAGGCTAGAGGCTAGATGCCTGGGTCAAAGTGTCTAAAATAATCTAAAAGAGAAGGACAATTGGTGCATCGGTAACACATTTATAGACTCTTAAAGGGGGTCTATCATTCAGAAAAGTCATTTTTAGATAAGCACATACTTGCATAACCTTTAGAAAGGCTTTTCCACACCTACCTTTTGTATGTAAATTGCGTCAGTAGTTTTTGAATGTCTGTTTTCATTCATATGCTAATTAGCCTTCTCCGTGCACTCTAGAAGTGTCTGTGTGCACTCCTCTCTGCTATTCTCTATGTGTATGTATAGCAGAGGCTGCTGTGCTGATGACTCCTCTCCCTGCTCTCATACACATAGAGAATAGCAGACTGTGCTCACAGACACTTCCAGAGTGCACAGAGAAGGCTAATTAGCATATGAATAAAAACAGACATATTCAAAAACTACTGAGGCAATTTACATACAAAAGGTACATGTGGAATAGCCTTTCTAAATGTGCAAGGATGTGCTTATCTAAAAATGTCTATTTCCAATTATTATTATTTATTTATATAGCACCATTAATTCCATGGTGCTTTACATTCCAATGATAGAGCCCCTTTAAGGTGCATAGGGGGTTTAAGCTGGGCAGTTTGGTTTCAAGTCATAGAGCAGCTATTGTAGCAGAAAAAGCTCAAGAAAAGTTAATACTTGTCATGATGTAAAGGTGACAGGACACACCATGCCTCACAACTTTCTGCATATGGAGCAACTAACACGTCAAGAGTGGATCTAAAATGGAGGAAAAGTAAATCTGCAACTTATAACCTTTTATTTGCACTCCTGGCTTTGACCCTTAAAACTGCATCAAAATCTGCCACTAAAAGCCCTTGTGGGTTTATTCATGAATTACTGAAAACTCAGTGGTGGCCAGGGCGGATATAAAACAGAAAAAGCTTATACTCTCCTATTATTTACGTTCTGTTGTGTGGTCCCAGTTCTCTTGTCAGTCTGGAAGTGGGAAGGCTTGCGTGACCTCGGAGAGCAGTCAGTGGCATCAGCGATCTCTGGAAAGGAACTGGCGATGTGTGATGTAGTGCAGATCATGGATATTTTTTCTATGTATTGTACATAGTAGTAGCAGCACAGTATAGGCAAGCTAGATAAATACAACTAGCAATTTACTCATCTTCAAGAAGTTTTTCTTTCTCATGAAAGAAAATTTTTCTCATAGCTAAAATATTTTTAAGAGTTATTAACATTTGGATTGAAAATTGTCACAAGCTGGTAACGAAGATGTATAAATTGGCTCTTATTGTGAATCCATAATCTGCAGAATGTCTATAGCCACATAGCCTAGTCACCTGTTTGTTTGCTTATAGTCAGATGAGAGTGGCTATTTAAAGGGATTGTGCACAACGTCTAAAATGTCACTGTGTCTTCTTCTCAGGAAGTAACATCATGTCCATTAGTCACATGGCCATGCTGCAGCTCGTCCCAATTCATGTTAATGGCATGAAGATGTGGCAGTGCCATGTGACCAACAGACATGATGTCACTATCCAAGAAGAAAGCAGCTATGTTTTAGAGTCTTTAACCACTTCAGTACCAGGCCAATTTCTGGCTCAGGACCAGACACGTTTTCGGGTTTTTTGTATGTGCAGTTTTGAGGGCTGTAACATTTTTAACATTTCCGTTATTCAACTAATTTCTGCGCCTTTTTTGGTGACATATAGGGCTTTATTTTTAAGTTTTTATTTTTGCATGTGTTTTTATATTTTTAGAACTTGAAAGAATTCTGTAATTAATGCTTCTTGGAAAGGTGCTTTATTTTCCATTATAGATTTCGTGTATCAATAATAAATTATATATATTGGCATATAAGCTATAGGATGTTGCTACACCGGTTACCCGATGTAATTGAAGGACGGCGTTTGAATTTGTATGTTTTTGTTTCTTAAAGTTATATTTTTTTACCTTTCTGTAACATTTATTTCCGGGTGACTCTAACTTATTGAATACATTTGAGTAACTCTTTCGGGGGAAAATGGAAAAAGACACTAATTGTGGCATATATCCTTAATTAATTAGTTTAATTAATTACATTTTTGTAACATTCACCATGTCATGTTCTAAAAGTCATAACATTTAGATTTTCATATCTGCGTTTTTATTTGAGGGCTTTTTTGTAAGACGAGATTACCAAATAATAGGATTTCTTTTAGGGATGGGGTTTTGGTTTTTTAAAATCTTTTTAACATCATTCACCTTGCAGAATAAATAATACATTAGCTTTATAGCACAGGTCATTATGCGTGCAGCAATATCTGTTTTATATAGCTTTATAGATTTAGGAATAATTTTATACGATGAGCTGTTGGGGGGTTTTTTAGCCTTTTTTTAATGGTATGGCTCATTATGGATGTAGATACCAAATATTGTGATTAATAGTTTTACATACTTCAGCAATTTAAATGGGGAAGGAGGGTGGTTTTTATTTTGTAATTTTTATTTTTATTTTTTTTTTTGTCTCAGGGTCTCATCGGCCCAATCATAGTATGTAGTACAATAATATGTCAGTTTACCAACTTCTCCTTGTCATGACGTACTATTACATCATGGTTTTGGAAGGGGTTAAAAATCAGTACGAGATGAGCAGATTATTACATAGTTTGGTGGAAAGAATTCAGTATATCTTGTATTATATTAATTTGAATCCCTGCTATTTCTATGCCTAGCAGTCCATTGGTAGGTGCTACTCAATGATGGATCAGCTCTTCCTTCTCTATATCATGCTGCCTGCAAATCAGACACCATGTTCACCGTAAAAAGATGAACAGTTGTTAAAATTAATGCTATAAAGCTTTGATAAAAAGTAATGTAAAAGTAAGTTCACTCGGGCTACGTATGGAACATGGATTTAACTTCCTGTAATTATATAGTTACTTAAGACTTTTCTTTGTTACTGTTGCATAACTTCAGCTGATAAACACAAGGACAAGTTTTCCATTTGGACCTTTCAGTTTAGAATCCTAAACTGTGTACCGGGGATATATAAACAACAAGACAATGCAACTCTGAAACCAAGTTTTCTGCAGCCATCCTTTGTTGCTAATGACAGAACTGAGTAGTTTCACATTGCCTGGTTAAGAGTAATCTACTTCTTTAAACTGAACATTGTCTCCATCTTGTAGGTAATGAAGGAGGTCCAAGGTGCACTAGCAACAGCCGCTGCAGATGACAGCAAACTAGTTCTTTTCAGCGCAGTTGGGAGTGTGTTTTGCTGTGGGCTGGATTTTATTTATTTTATAAGGCGCTTGACAGATGATCGGAAAAAAGAAAGCACTAAAATGGCTGATGCAATTCGGTATGTATGCTTTATAAAATGATGCTGTATTATAGAAGTATAGTTTGGAATCATTATTACAAAATTATTTTATCAAAGTGTGTGTAGAAGGTGTACATTTGCCATATGTAAATATATAACCTACTTTTGTCAAATCCATTAAAGGTTTTTTTTTTTTTTTTTTTTTAATTATTAAATAGTGCTCCTGAGGGGTCCATAAATATAAAAGGTAATTACTCACCTCTCCCCACCCCTCCATTTCTCGCAGTGACTTCTGCAGTCTTCTGTATACAGGTACAAGGCTGACATCAAAAGTGATTTCCCATATGTGCTAGGGGACCACTGCAGCCAATCATGGCCATCAGTGGTGGCCTCTTTACAAATGGCATGTGACAGCTGTAAAGCGAGAGAGGCCTGTGATTAACTGCAGAGGTTAACTGGCATAAACAGCCAGGGGACCTGTAAACTAAAGATCAGATCTAGTGTGGCTGGGCCCAGGAAGAGGTGAGTAAAGTCCTGGAAGGATAAAGAGATGGGGCAAGGGATTCACCTAGTGTTTTAGTGTCATATTGTAAACTGTAGCCAGGTATGGTTTATAACAATGATGAGCAGGTAATTAACTGATATTCTGTGGCATATGTAGAAGAATCTTTTACATTTTTTATACACTTACTGTATGTACTCGAGTATAAGCCAAGTTTTTCAGCACAGTTTTTGTGCTAAAAAGTGCGCCTCGGCTTATACTCGAGTCAATACGGTAATTGAAAATGTCACATGACTGGTCCGCAGTGAAAGACATCTATGGGAGGCCGCTGGAGCAGCGCTGCTGCCGATAGGCGAGTGGTGAGGCAGCACTGTCTCCAGGACCGCCCCAAGATATTTCCAGAGCGTCTTCTCTGCCTTGGAAACATCTTAAGGCGGCCGTGGAAACAGTGCTGCCTAGCCACCCACCTATCGGCAGCAGCCCCTCACAGATGTCTTTCACTGCGGACCAGTCATGTGACATTTTCAATTACCGTATTGACTCGACCGTATTGCCTCTGCTCCAGTCCTGGCCCCCTCCCCCGGCTACATCACATGCCGGGGGACGTGGCCACGTTAGCTCAGGCCCGCACCCGGTGTGTGTTGATGACGTCTTACTGCGTATTCAGCGCAGGCGGCGTCATCACGTCCCCTACGCTGAGATGCAGCGTACTGGTGGGAGAAGATGATCCGCTCCGGCAGCAGCAGCAGTGCGAGGTCGGTAAGTATGAGAACTTAATGTTTGTTTTATAATAGACCGGTACCTGCTGGTGTATTTCCAACAGGTATCGGCCTATTTACCAACCTCCCCAGGCCTGCTCACTGTCGACCCCCGCTTCACCTTATACTATAGGCCGCGCAGGCCGGCAGTGAGTAGGCCCAGGCCACGATCCCACTGCTACTATTATTATACTCTAGGTCTTTTCAGACCCCCGAGTATAATAATCGGAGCCCCAGGGTAGGTAAGAGAAAATAATAAACAGTTTTACTCACCTCTCTGGGATCCGATGTTAATCCTAGCCGGCTTCGGGCCTGTATGATAATGTCCCAGACGTCACGTGGTCTGGGATATTACCATATAGGCCCAAAGCCTTTGCTAGCAGTACCATACAGGCACAAAGCCTGGGGTAGTAGTAATAGCCTGTTAATGCTCGCACAGACTTTAGGCCTGTATGGCAACAGGCTGTTACTGCTGCCATAAGGCTTTGGGTCTGTATGATAATATCCCAGATGTCTGGGGTATTATCATAAAGGCCTTAAGGTAGCAGTAACAGCCTGTTGCCATACAGGCCTAAAGCCTGTGCTAGCATTAACAGGCTATTACTACTACCACAGGCTTTGGGCCTATATGGTAATATCCCAGACCACATGACATCTGGGGTATTACCATATAGGCCCGAAGCTGGCTAGGATTAACATGAGCACAAACATAATGTCATGCATTTTCTGCCCTCAGCTTATACTCGAGTCAATAAGTTTTCCCTTTTTTTTTTTTTTTTTTTTTTTTTTGTAGTAAAATTAGGGGGGTCGACTTCTACTCGAGTGTATACAGTATGATTGCCAGATAGCTCTGTTCTCCATATAGTAGCTGTGCTGGGTTACTGCAGCTAAGGTCTATACAAGGAATGGCAGCTGGACTACAGTTACTCTACACAGCCACTACACAAATAATAGCTCTATTGGTGTCTGGCTTTGCTCTCTGTATATCCGCTGGTGAGGACGGGTAATTTTTGCCAAACAAATTGTACTATGTACTGGGAAGCTGGTAAAAAAAATCTAAATTGGGTAGAATAAGATAACTGCATTTACACTATTTTCTTATTTTTGTTTTTATGGTGTTCACTGTGCAGCCAAAAATGACATGTTGCCTATATTCTGTGGATCTGTATGATTACGGCAATACCAAATTTATATATTTTTTGTTACTGCTTAATGCCTTTACAACAATCAAATTGGTTGGGGGGGGGTTGAACTTTTTTTAAAAATAATTTTTAAAACTTTTCCTTAGTTTTATTGTTAAACCCCCTAAGGAAGTTGAACCCTAGCGGTCTGATCACCAGTGTAATATATGTATGGCAGCCTATATTAGAAGAATAGTAATGACAGACCTGGGTACCTTCAAACAGGCACCCAGATGCCATGAAAATGGATTGCCATCCCCATCAAAGGATAGGGGTTAAGTATAACCTGTCATTGATCCATTGAAATTTCTTATCATTCTATGCTGGAAAGTTAAGAAGACGGTGCTATCAGTGACAGCTATCTCTGTATGTGCAGACCTAGAGGGGAGGCTGTCAATCACTGATGGGACAACTTTCTTCAATTCTCAACATACAACAGACCAGATATTTTATAAAGATAAATGACAAGTTATTCTGAATCTTTTCTTACAAACTTGCTCTTTTGTATGTTGCATGCCGATTAGACACTATTTTTCATGTGACAGCTTCTCTTTAATTTTGCCTCAAATGAGACCTCACGTACTGCAAGCAATCACGATTGGTTTAATAACTTGGTCAGAAATGTAACTCATACTTTGTTTCTTCAATATGCATTTTTTTTGTATTAATTGTTGGCTATAATATTTTGCAGAGTGTTTGTGAATACTTTTATACAGTTTAAGAAACCAATTATCGTAGCTGTAAATGGACCTGCAATTGGCCTTGGTGCATCCATATTGCCTCTCTGTGATGTCATCTGGGCTAATGAGAAGGCGTGGTTTCAGACTCCTTACACTACTTTTGGACAAAGCCCAGATGGCTGTTCATCATTACTGTTTCCTAAAATAATGGGCATTGCATCGGTAAGTTTATCATTTCACTGGTATTACGTATGGGTAATAAAATACCTATTGTTAATTTGATTATTTTTTTTTCCATTGGAGAGAATAAAACTAAAAAAAAAAAAAGCAGAGGTTTGGGAAGGTTTCTGAACTTATTTTCACTCAACAGCCTGTGTCTTAAGTAGGTAAGATTTGAAAATGATGACAGTTCTCACAGATCTCTAGTAAATCTTTAAACCAGTGTTTAAGTAAAAAAATAAACAAAAACAAAACCTGTCAAGGAAAAAAACACTGTGTGTGCGTGTGTCTTTGTATAAAGAGAAAAGTGAATTTGGCATACAAGTAAAACTTAAAGGGGTTTTCTGGGCAAATTTTTTTATTTATTTTTTTATAAAAAGCTTAGTGCTATTAATGGGTTAAGAAGTGCACCCGAATACAGTACCTTTTAGCAGTGTTTTGAGTGATTTCAGGCTTTCTCTGGGAGCTCCTGCATTTGTTTACATGGGTAACTTCCTGCTGTTTTAGCCTACAACTACCATGATGCATTCAGTTCACTCAGATCCCCCCCCCCCTACTCACTTCCTCCAACACCCCCCCCCTGTTTCCCTAGCTAGCCTGCAAACTAATAGTCCTAGCTAACCCCCTCCCCACCCCATCATACTTGCCTGTCTATTCGTCCTGGAGATGACTTTGAGACATAGGCTTAAACGGTTTGGGCTTAAACTAATACTTTAACACTAAGCTAAACCCCCTTGAATAACTTCTACTTTACTCACTTTAAAAAATAATGTTTAGTTACCCACGTGCCAGGGGCAGTCATGTGAGTCAGTCATGTCCTCTCTTCTGCCCGACATCCCCCCTTCAGTTTCCTTAGCTAGCCTGCGGACTACAAGCCCTATCTACTTACCTAGCTACCCAATTCAGTTCCCCAACCCAACCCCCTCTCCACTCCATCATACTTTCCTGTCTTCTCATCCTGGAGATGACTTCGGGGTACTGCTGCACCCTCTTCTGCCTCTTTACCTGGGATCCGGAACTGGCGCCTGTGCAACAGAACACCAGAAGAAGTCACACATGCGCAGTAGAATGCTGCCTCTTTTTGCTTCTGCTGGCGTTCTATTGTGCAGGCTCGGCTCCCTTATTAAGGAAGCGATGGCCAGCAGAAGAGGAAGTCAGTGTTGGTGAGAATGGGAGGGTGGAAAGAGAGAGAACTCGTGGCCTCCCGTCTCCAGAAACGCCGAAACATAACGTCACCAGGAAATCAGAAAATATGCATGGGCCGGTCACATGACTGCCCCAGGCATATGAGTAAATATACAATGTACAATAACTGTACATCTTACAATAAAAAAAATTCTAAATTCAGTGGCATGTAAAAGGGTTTTTTTTTCCTAAAATGATCAGGTATTTTTTGTTTTTATATTTCATTGAGATAAAATGTTCAATTAATCCTGATTTTAATTTGGGTCTTAGTTGCCCAGTCCTAACTTCGGGGCCAAATGCTTACTGATGGCAACCTATTCTTGCCTAATCAGTGCTTGAAGTTTCCCATATTTTTTCTGTTTGCCTGCTTTTTGAGGATTCACCACAGGTTCTCAAAGGGAGTTTATTGGCGTGTACTCAGAATTTCATTGTTTTGTTCATGGAGTCACTTAGTTTGCACTTTTGTCTTGTGACATGGTGCTCCATCATGCTGGTTAAAGAATGGATCATCTTCAAATCCCCATGGATCTTTGTGAGAAGTTACTTTTGGAAGATATTTAGATACCACATTGATGGTAGAGTTCTTAGACAAAATGGAGAGTCCTCTCTCTTGGATGAAAAGCAACCCCACACATGAATGGTCTCAGAATTTTTGGCATGACAAAGGACTCACTATAGTGCTCACCTTTTGTTCTCTGGGCAATCATGTTTCCAGATGTCCCAAACATTCTGAAGGGGCTTCATCATAGAAAATAACTTTACTCCAGTCCTCTGCAGTCCAATCCTGGTATTCATGATTTTGCAGAATGTAAGGCTGGGTTCACACTGGGTTTTTTGGTCCGGATGTTGATGTGGAATCCACCTCAGAATCCGGCTTAAAAAAAACCGCCTCCCATTAGCTTAGCCGTTCAGAAAAAAGAAGCAAGTTGCCTTTTCTTGACGCGGATTCCGTGGCTGGATCAGTTGCAGACGTCCGCGATGCGACACTCCTTCCCGACTAGGCCCATTCATTTGGGGCTAATCTGGAGCAGAATGCTGTAAATATTAAGTCTGTGCATGACCTTGATGTATTTATCAATAAAAGTTTAAAAGCATATGAAATGCTTGTAATTGTACTTCAACATACCATAGAAACATCTGACTAAAAGATCTGAGAACTCTGAGGAGGCTAATTTTGTGAAAACCAAAAATTAGACTGGAAAGTTAGGCTGAACAGTCTTAAAAGGTGTCAGATTTGTCACAGTGTCTCCTGGCCGATAAATCAGTTGTCTTATTAGACTGTCTAGTCTAGTTTTACACCTTCTAATAGTTTAGTTTGCACAAGAAAAATGGGACAAAATTTAGGCACTTTGGTGGACACTTGGTAAATCTCTCCCTGTGTTTTAGTAGTCTGAGAAAGTTACCTGTGCCTTAATGACCATACTGACCTTTTTTATTTTATTTTAGGCAAATGAGATGTTACTCAGTGGAAGAAAACTGACAGCACAAGAAGCATGTGCAAAAGGCCTTGTATCTCAGGTGTTCTGGCCTGGGACATTCACGCAAGAAGTTATGGTCCGCATTAAAGAACTTGTGACCTGCAATCCTGTTGTATGTGGATCTAAAGAATCTATTTTACTACTTATTTGATTATGGTAGTTGCAGTAGGGTCCAAATTTTCATGTTATTTTTCCTTGTTATCAGGTACTTGAAGAGTCCAAAGCTTTAGTCCGGAATGTCATGAGAGAAGATTTGGAGCAAACAAATGAAAGGGAGTGTGAACTGCTTAAGAAAATCTGGGGATCTGCCCAAGGAATGGACTCTATGTTGAAATACTTGCAGAGGAAAATCGATGAATTCTAAAAATCCATTACTTATCTTATGAAGTAGCCTTGAAACACTTTAAGGGATATCAGCATCAATTGTGATACCCTAGCTTATTTAAAGAAAAAAAAAATAGTTTTTTGTTTTTTCTTTTTTTCTTTTAATTTTTGAACAAATGACTAAAGTTGCCATCAGTTCTTCCCAGGCAGAAGTAAATATGGAGTATACTTACAGAACATCTTGCAATCCACATCTTTAACTCAGCAGACATTGTGCCTAAAGATGTTGAAAAACGTTTTGGCAAGGAAATACAGAAAAATACTTTTTTGCTTTTGTTCATAAGATATATAAAAATTATATAAATATATATTTAAAATGAAAAACGGGTAGCAGAGAGCCCTGACTTTCATTGCCCACTGAGGACTGTGGAAATGCTTTGGTTCAAAAGAAGGTAAAATACCTCAGACATGGACTTTTTTTTTTTTTTCGTCTAAAGGACTAAACCAATTCCCACAGGACTCTGTGTATGGATGCATTTTAATAAGCCCCAAAAAGAGTGTGTGTGTACTCAGGACATATGCTAATAAAATGGAAAAGGAAAACCAATCTTTCTATACTGTCAGGAACATGTCTAGTTCATTTTCCATTAGCATGATGAAACCACTGTCAAGGTATTTTCCTTTGTGTGATGCAGTATTAACAGGTCACTGATTTATCTTGTGTTTAAGATTGAGGTTTATTTACTCTTCAGAAACAATTTTATATAGTTGTTTAGTTCCTGAGTGAAGCTTCCTAGCTGTTTGCAGGTAATGTATTACACCAAAAATAATTTTATGTTCATACATGTATAAATGTTAGGTCTCACTAGAATATATTTTATTTAATAAGTTAATTTTGGTACACTATTAAATTGCAAAATACCTTCCCCAAATTACCTTTTTTATTAGGAGTGTGCTATTCTATTCTATTGCCTTTTTTAATCAATACACTATACAAATCCCAAATATATATTTTACTTTTCTGTATAGTTTAGGAATGTCTTGTAAATATATCAAATGTGCCATCAATTCCGGGAGTGTAACCGTTGATATGTGACTACAGATATATTACTCTGGATACTGAAATATCTGTGCTTGCAATGTAGTTGAATGTATGAAGAAAAGTTATCCACCTTATTTTTGTACAGTTTTTACATTTTTACTTCAAACTGACCATCTCCCATTCTTGTTGGAGAGTTGTAAATCTGCCTGTAGCTTGGTTTGGTACATACAGTATTTGCATTCATTGGACCTATGCTTTTGTTCTAAAGATAAGATATATACACTGTACAGTCTGTAAAGTTTTCTAAAATATACAGCTGTGACATTGGCTAAAAATAAAACTAATTTTTCTTAACTTAATTTCGACTGTCCTGGCAGACTTTCCTGATTTGTTGATCTGTAAAAAAAAAATGTGTGGGAAGTTACAGCATTTCTTCCTGTTTTACGGAGTTGTGATAGTAGTAGTAAGGCATGAAGACCAGATGTTTAACCCTTTCACTCGCATAAAGAGTATATCTGTCATGAGCGACAGGCAGTTAATGCTCAGTGACTGATACAGTGGGGTATGGAAAGTATTCAGACCCCTTTAAATTTTTCACTCTTTGTTTCATTGCAGCCATTTCCAAAAATAAAAAAAAGTTCATTTTATTTCTCATTACTGTACATTCAGCACCCCATCTTGACAGAAAAAAACAGAAATGTAGCTATTTTTGCAAATTTATTAAAAAAGGAAAACATGGTTATAAGTATTCAGACCCTTTGCTGTGACACTCATATATAACTCACATGCTGTCCATTTCTTTCTGATCCTCTTTGAGATGGTTCTACTCCTTCATTGGAGTCCAACTGTGTTTAATTAAACTGATTGGACTTGATTAGGAAAGGCATACACCTGTCTATATACAGTCATGGCCAAAAGTTTTGAGAATGATACAAATATTAATTTTTACAAAGTCTACTGCTTCAGTTGTTCTAATGGCAATTTGCATATACTCCAGAATGTTCTAAAGAGTGATCAGCTTAATAGCAATTACTTGCAAAGTCAATATTTGCCTAGAAAATGAACTTTATCCCCCAAAACACATTTCAACATCATTGCAGCCCTGCCTTAAAAGGACCAGCTAACATCGTTTCAGTGATTGCTCCATTAACACAGGTGTGGGTGTTGATGAGGACAGAGCTGGAGATCAGTCTGTCATGATTAAGTAAGAATGACACCACTGGACACTTTAAAAGGAGGCTGGTGCTTGGCATCATTGTTTCTCTTCTGTTAACCATGGTTATCTCTAAAGAAACGCGTGCAGTCATCATTGCACTGCACAAAAATGGCCTAACAGGGAAGAGTATCTGAGCTAGAAAGATTGCACCTCAGTCAACAATCTATCGCATCATCAAGAACTTCAAGGAGAGAAGTTCCATTGTTGGCAAAAAGGCTCCAGGGCGCCCAAGAAAGACCAGCAAGCGCCAGGACCGTCTCTTAAAAGTGTTTCAGCTGCGGGATCGGGCTACCAGCAGTGCAGAGCTTGCTCAGGAATGGCAGCAGGCAGGTGTGAGTGCATCTGCATGCACTGTGAGGCGGAGACTCTTGGAGCAAGGCCTGGTCTCAAGGAGGGCAGCAAAGAAGCCACTTCTCTCCAGAAAAAACATCAGGGACAGACTGATATTCTGCAAAAGGTACAGGGAGTGGACTGCTGAGGACTGGGGTAAAGTCATTTTCTCTGATGAATCCCCTTTTTGATTGTTTGGGACATCTGGAAAACAGCTTATTCGGAGAAGACGAGGTGAGCGCTACCACCAGTCTTGTCTCATGCCAACTGTAAAGCATCCTGAAACCATTAATGTGTGGGGTTGCTTCTCAGCCAAGGGAATCGGCTCTCTCACAGTCTTGCCTAAAAACACAGCCATGAATAAAGGATAGTACCAGAATGTTCTCCAAGATCAACTTCTCCCAACCGTCCAAGAGCAGTTTGGCGATCAACAATACCTTTTCCAGCATGATGGAGCAACTTGTCATAAAGCAAAGGTGATAACTAAATGGCTCAGGGAACAAAACATAGAGATTTTGGGTCCATGGCCTGGCAACTCCCCAGATCTTAATCCCATTGAGAACTTGTGGTCAATCATCAAGAGACGGGTGGACAAACAAAAACCTGCAAATTCTGACAAAATGCAAGCATTGATTGTGCAAGAATGGACTGCTATCAGTCAGGATTTGGTCCAGAAGTTGATTGAGAGCATGTCAGGGAGAATTGCAGAGGTCCTGAAGAAGAAGGGTCAACACTGCAAATATTGACTTGCTGCATTAACTCATTCTAACTGTCAATATAAGCTTTTGTTACTCATAATATGATTGCAATTCTATTTCTGTATGTGATAAAAACATCTGACAAACACACATAAAAACCAGAAGCAGCAGATCATGTGAAAATATAATATTTTTGTCATTCTCAAAACTTTTGGCCATGACTGTACAGTCACATTTTGCCTCTGTTATGCTGCCCTCTATGGGAAGCACCTTGAACATCATGCCCAACTTTTCCAGAAGTCTTTACTGCATAATGCGGGGTTATAACCAAATCAATTTCTCAGCTACGGACGGCACCGTTTCTGTCTGGTTGGACTTCATCCTAGAGAGAACTGATTTGGCATGATGTTCAGGGTGCTTCCCATAGAGGGCAGCATAACAGAGGCACTGTCTCCCTGTTTACATCTTGGGAGACAGATTTGCATATTTTTCCCAAGTTCCCTTGCAGTGGAGCAACTATGGCTGTATAAGTCTCCACACACCTGAAAAGGTGGTCTCTCCTTAAGGATTGACATTATCCCTAAAAAGAATATAGAAAGCCAAGTATATAACATAGATCAGGGGTCAGCAACCTTCGGCATTCCAGCTACTTTGAAACTACAACTCCCAAAGTGCTCCATTTACTTCCATGGGAGTTCTAACACTAAGTTCACACAGCGGATTTTGGTCCGGAATTTGAACACACCGACAAATGAATGGGCCTAGTCTGGAAGGAGTGACGCGCCGTGGTCTCCCGCAACTGATTCCGCCATGGAAGATAGAGCATGTCGCTTCTTTTTTTTGCGCGAGCGGAATAAAGCTGCTCACGGAAAAACAAAACGCCTGGCTCCCATTGAATTTAATGGAAGGCGGTATTTTAATCCAGAATTTGACGTGGATTCAGCGCCATATTCCGGACCAAAATCCGCCATGTGAACTTAGCCTAAGAACAGCAGAGCAAGTATGCATGCTGGGAGTTGTAGTTTTACAACAGCTGGAGCACCAAAGGTTGCCTACCCCTGCCATAGATAATATACATTGCATAAAAAAGAAGCAATTTAACAGTCTCTTGTAAAACAATTCCAAAATCACATATATCGCAAAAGGCCGGAAGACGAAAGATGTAACCATTTGACACATTTTAAAGAAGAAATAACAAAAACATGAGACATCAATTATAATATAATAAAAACAAATATGACCTAAACAATTATTATCAATAAAAAAAACTGCAGTTGTCTAATATACATAGCACGAGGAAAAAAAATTGTATATATATTTTTACATACTTCTGACATAATTAACTACATTAATACCTAGTATGTGTAGCATGTCAATGAAAAAATGTCACCCAGGACAAAAACACTACACAAACTCAAAGAAAAGAAGCAGAACTTATGTTTTAGTTCAGGCTGCTAAATTGGAAGGTATTCAAAATGAATATCCATCTGCATTCTTTTTGTTACAAGTATAACTTTATAACTTTTATAAATTTCCTGCCCTTGGTCCAATTATCACCTGATTGATGGCGCAGACTCTAAAACCTGAAGGATCTGAATTATGAAAAATTTTAAATGTTTTGGAATTGTTGTCAAAGACATAACATCAATCGAACCTGCAGTGTTTGGTATACTTAAGACATGCTGACAAGTATGTCTCCTTAATTCTCGAATCGTAAGAGTAATGTACATGAGATTGCACGGACAAATTGCAAAATGTATCACCCCAGAAGATTGACAATTCAAAGAGTGGTGTTTTTTTTGAAATGTCGAGAATGATCCAAATTCCACAAATCAGTTGCTGAATCAATATTACGCCAACACAGTTTTTTTTAAGAAAAGCGGGTGATGTATTACTGTGACCAAAGAAAATGTATGAACGTGAGGCGATGTGACAGCTAAAATATACTGTACTGCATGCTACAAGAAACCTAACTTCAACCCCCTTTGAAAAATGTCTTCTGAATTGTCTTCTCTTTTATAGGGGGCAGCTGATAAAGGAACTTTAACCCCAAAACAATTGACATATCTTTTACCGGAATTTCCATCAGTTGAAACACTTTATATGCTTCCAAAAGTGCATAAAAACGCTTTCTGCCCACCGGGGCAACCGATTGTTCAGTAACAACACAACCGATCTGTCAGCTTGTGGATTGTCTTCTTAAACCGTTAGTAGAGACACTCGCTTCATTATTAAAGATACATCTGATATACTGTTGAGATCAATGATATACAGTGTTGGGCAAAAGTATTGGCACCCCTGCAGGTAATACTCATGTTCTTCCAGAAAATGATTGCAAGCACAAACTCTTTGGTATTAATATCTTCATTTATTTTGCTTGCAATGAAAAAACACAAAAGAGAATGAAAAAAAGTCAAATCATTGATCGTTTTACACAAAACTCCAAAAATGGGCCGGACAAAAGTATTGGCACCCTCAGCCTAATACTTGATAGCACAACCTTTAGACAAAATAACTGCGAACAACCGCTTCCGCTAGCCATCAATGAGTTTCTTACAATACTCTGCTGGAATTTTAGACCATTCTTCTTTGGCAAACTGCTCCAGGTCCCTGAGATGTGAAGGGTGCCTTCTCCAAACTGCCATCAAGAGATCTCTCCACAGGTGTTCTATGGGATTCAGGTCTGGACTCATTGCTGGCCACTTTAGAAGTCTCCAGTGCTTTCTCTCAAACCATTTTCTAGTACTTTTTGAAGTGTGTTTTGGGTCATTGTCCTGCTGGAAGACCCTTGACCTCTGAGGGAGACCCAGCTTTCTCACACTGGGCCCTACATTATGCTGCAAAATTTGTTGGTAGTCTTCAGACTTCATAATGCCATGCACACGGTCAAGCAGTCCAGTGCCAGAGGCAGCAAAGCAACCCCAAAACATCAGGGAACTTCCGCAATGTTTGACTGTAGGGACCGTGTTCTTTTCTTTGAAGGCCTCTTTTTTTTCCTGTAAACTCTATATTGATGCCTTTTCCCAAAAATCTCTACTTTTGTCTCATCTGACCAGAGAACATTCTTCCAAAACGTTTTTGGCTTTCTCAGGTAAGTTTTGGCAAACTCCAGCCTGGCTTTTTTATGTCTCTGGGTAAGAAGTGGGGTGTTCCTAGGTATCCTACCATACAGTCCCTTTTCATTCAGACGCCGACGGATAGTACGGGTTGACACTGATGTACCCTTGGTCTGCAGGGCAGCTTGAACTTGTTTGGATGTTAGTCGAGGTTCTTTATCCACCATCTGCACAATCTTGGCTAAAAACACAGCCATGAATAAAGAATGGTACCAGAATGTCCTCCAAGATCAACTTCTCCCAACCGTCCAAGAGTAGTTTGGCGATCAACAATGCCTTTTCCAGCATGATGGAGCACCTTGCCATAAAGCAAAGGTGATAATTAAATGGCTTTGGGAAAAAAACTGAGATTTTGAGTCTATGGCCTGGAAACTCCCCAGATCTTAATCCCATTGAGAACTTGTGGTCAATCATCAAGAGACGGGTGGACAAACAAAAACCTACAAATTCTGACAAAATGCAAGCATTGATTGTGCAAGAATGGACTGCTATCAGTCAGGATTTGGTCCAGAAGTTGATTGAGAGCATGCCAGGGAGAATTGCAGAGGTCCTGAAGAAGAAGGGTCAACACTGCAAATATTGACTTGCTGCATTAACTCATTCTAATTGTCAATATAAGCTTTTGTTACTCATAATATGATTGCAATTATATTTCTGTATGTGATAAAAACATCTGACAAACACACATAAAAACCAGAAGCAGCAGATCATGTGAAAATATAATATTTTTGTCATTCTCAAAACTTTTGACCATGACTGTATATGCTAACATGGAAATATATAGGCCTGTATAGGAGCTGGAGACTCAACTGAATTGGAAATATTTCATTAAAGGGGCTCTATCAGCAAAATCATGCTGATAGAGCCCCACATATGCGTGCATAGCCTTTAAAAAGGCTATTCAGGCACCGTAAATGTTAAATTAAACTACCCCCCCCCCCCCGTTTTAAAATAACTTAAAAAAGAATGTTCTCTACTTACGGAACGTGCACGCTGGGCGGGCATTCAGGGTGTGTCTTCATCTTCTTCCCTGCCTCTTCTTCCTCTGACGTCTTCGGGTCCCGTCTTCCTCCGGCGCTTGCTCGCGGACACTGATAAAAAAAAATAGCCCGGGCGCATGCGCAGTAGCCGTAGTAGAAGCCACGTGCTACTGCGCATGCGCCCGGGCTATTTTTTTTATCAGTGTCCGCGAGCAAGCGCCGGAGGAAGACGGGACCCGAAGACGTCAGAGGAAGAAGAGATGGGGAAGAAGATGAAGACACACCCTGAATGCCCGCCCAGGGTGCACGTTCCGTAAGTAGAGAACATTCTTTTTTAAGTTATTATATTAAAACGGGGGGGGTAGTTTAATTTAACTTTTACGGTGCCTGAATAGCCTTTTTAAAGGCTATGCACGCATATGTGGGGCTCTATCAGCATGATTTTGCTGATAGAGCCCCTTTAAGGCAATTTGCAAAGTTGCTTCATTTTTCTTATTAGATACATTAGAACAATAGAAAATGGTTTCCAAGGAGAACATTGTGTTTAATGCAAGAGAATTATTGAGTAAGTAAATGCTGAACTGATTTGAGAGATCAATTAGAAGTATAACTTCTCCTCTGTTGTTAATAAAACCAGGCTACCGAAACACACTGTAGCGATACTGATATGTGCTTTCCCTACATCTTATCTGTTATATGATGCCATTGGATACTGGAATACAATATTACTAAATGAATATCATAAAGCACTACACTGGATATAAACCAGTGGCATAACAAGTAACTGTGGGGTCCTATAGCAAAACCTGGAATGGGGTAACTATACCATGACCACATTAAGCAGAAAGTTCAGAACTTGAAATGTGTACAAATATATAATAATACAAAGGTGTGATGAAATAGTTTACATCTTACGGTACAAATTATGTATTTTGTGCTCAGTGTTCCAGAGGAGTTCACTCCAATGTGTCAGCGCAGCCTGTGTAATTGGTGCAGTAGTCATAATGCACAATCCAGAGAGAACCAGTCCCAGGTGATAACTCAATTATGGTCGATCTAATTATAAAACCAGATTTACAGATCATTGTAGACATTTCGGCACTAGTCCATGTCCATGGAAAGAATGAATGGGCCTAAACTGGAGCTTACCTGAAGCCGCAGATGTCGCGGTTGACTCAGCTATGGAATCCATGGAAAGATATGTCATGTCGCTTCATTTTTCTGCTACTAGCTAGCGGGGAAAAAAAGCGAGCGGCTCTCATTGAAGTCATTGGGAGCCATTTATGCAGGCGGATTTTGAGGCTGATTCCGCGTCAAAATCCGCCTCCAAAAAAACTCCATGTGAACATACCCTAAAGGCTCATAAAAAGTCATGTGGCACATGACCCTCTTGTTCGATTCTTTAGAATGTAGTTTGGATTCTATCCCAGACTTAAAACCAGGTATGTATTTTTATTCCTATTTTATTTCACATTGTTGGTATGTAATAGTCTTTACTAGAGATGAGCGAACAGTGAAATGTTCGAGGTTCGATATTCGTTTCGAGTAGCCCCTCAATATTCGACTACTCGAATCGAATATCGAATCCTATTATACTCTATGGGGGGAAAATGCTCATTTCAGGGGTAGGCAACGTTCGATCAAATTATACTTACCAAGTCCACGAGTGAGGGTCGGGCTGGATCCTCCGAGAAGTCTTCTCCGTGCAGCGTCCCCGCGGCGTCTTCGGGCCTGGGCAGAGCCGACTGCGCATGCCCGCACTACAAGTGGACATGCGCAGTCGGCTCTGCCCAGGACCGATGCCTGGCAGAGTGAATTCAGAGCCGGAAGATGCCGTGGGGACGCTGCACGGAGCAGACTTCTAAAGGTAGGAGAAGAAACAGCGTTGATTGGCCGACTGTATAGCATTTGGCCAATCAATGCTGGTTCTGCATTGAACTTTTACATTCGAATAGCGAGTGGTATTCGATCGAGTACGAGTATTTCGAATACCATAGTATTCGATTGAATACCTACTCGATCGAGTACTACTCGCTCATCTCTAGTCTTTACTATTCCGTTATTTTACTGTTAATGTATTGTACCTTTTTATGTATAATAAATCTAACTCTAATAAGATTGCCCTTTGACTCTAATATTCCCCCAATTCTGAAGAGACTAGATAAGGTTCAGTTGTGTTACCCCTTTTATTTGCTATATGTGCATGGTGTGGGGATACTGGTGTCTATTCTTACTGTACAGTGATGAGTGGTGGCAGCTTTGTGTGGATGCATAAGGAGTGTAAAAATCACAGTACCAGGAAAATGCTCCCAGTGATGTTACAGTATAGAGATAATATAGACAGAGATATCACAGTACAGACCAACTATAATATAATAGCACAAGGATAATCACTGTGTACACTGTTACATCACAAAATATGAAGAAAATATAATGCCACATATAGACATATCATCCTAGTAAATTAGAGATGCTTTCCGTTTTCCCCATTCTCTTTTGTAATCCATAGTTATTACCATTTGCACCTTAGTTCTCCATTTGGGCCCTATAGCACATGCTATGCCTGCTAGTCTGGTAGTTACACCCATGATATACAGTCCTATGAAAAAGTTGAAAGTTGAAAGCGATGAAACTGAAATGGCTGCTACAAACACCAAAATATTTAGAACTAAAAATGATTAAGATTAATAGGGGTGCCCAAACTTTTTTATAGGACTGTATATGTTTATAGGGTTCCCAATTATGGCGATTGTCTGCATAGACATCACTCTATTTAATCTCTCAGCATAGAAAAAAACATTCTCCAGTCAGAGCGTTAGCAATGTTATCAATTCATTTCATTTATTTATTAAATAATAATTTATTCTATTATTGGAAATGTGTTGTTTACACATTAATTAACCATTATCCTAATCTTTAGTTTCTATGTCTGATCTCTGCCAACTTGTAGTGTGTTACATAGCCTTCGCTGTAGCTACTATATATAATGTCATAGGAATCACATTACCATAAAAAGGACAGCAATAAAAATGAGGCCTGAAAGTAACATATGCAAGTTATGACTGATAAATCTTCACAAAGCTAACAAATCTATACTACAGAACACAAGTAACATGGTATAATGACCTAACAATGATCCAGAAATATGACAGAAACAGCAGAAAGCAAGAGAAATAAAGGCCAAATGAATGACTTATCTGCATAGTTTGTAGATTAGTTATTCCAGATGCCATACACTAGAGTATGACAGAGGTGTCTGCTGGAATGACCTCTTTGGGGATTGGGAATGTATTATGTGTATATCAGCAGTGTAAGAATAGGCTTTTAGCTGCATTTTCACTGTCACTAGAATTTATTTCCATGGACTTGAGCTGTTACTCTTAAATATATGGCACAACTGATTGCTCCTGAGCTCGGGAAAGCTTCCCCTAATCGCCCTGCTGCTCTGGCTCAATTATTTGCCCATTGATTTTGAGAAATGTTCACTTGATTGACCATTAGAGAAAAAAAATGGCCGCTATATTAGAAAAATGGAATGAGAAATACAGTAGTTACAGTGTTTTAAAGGCACAGACAAATCAGATCCAGGACAATTAACGGAGGTTTACTTCTCACGTAAGTGGCTGAAAATGTCTAATGTTCCTTTTACACTTGTCTATACTAATAATGTACAGTACATTTATCTTTTCATGTTTACTTTTCATCCCAATCCCAAGCCACAGAGGGATTGGGATCTAAGAACATGATGGTTCAAAAATCAAATACCTTATACAGCACCATAAAACAGTGTAAGTCCTTGTTCACATCTGCGTTTGGTAATCCGTTCGGGGAATCCGCATACCAAATGCATTGGCAAGCGGTAAGCAGTGAAGCACACACACCCCATAAACTATAGCGGAGTCTGTGTGCTCTCCACACGGTGTCTGCACAGAACATGCGGACAGAAAAGTACTTTGTGATCTAATTTCATGTCCACATGATTCGTGCAGGCAGCACGCGGAAAGCACATGGACCCCATTATAGTCTACTACTTGCCAGTGTGTTCGGTAGTTCAATCGGGGGGTCCCCATGCGGACTCCCCGAACAGATTACTAAATGCAGATGTGAACGAGGCATAAGGCTTAACTTTTACTTTGAAAAGTAGGAAGAAATACACCGTGAAAAATTTACATAGTCAACATGATCCAATAGTTCAAATCCAGTATACAGAGTAATACCACTAAGTTACTGATGCAATATTTCAATGTAAGGAACAATCTTAGCAGATGTGTGATGTAGATAAATTAGTAAGGAGTTAATAACAGGGGTATTATTCAACACAAGTAATAATACAGTGACCACTGGAGGAGATCACTGTAGTACAGGTGCTTTAACCCTATTTTGCGCTGAATTGCACCCTACACCCCCTATTAAATACTTAAACCCTTACAAGGACAGTATCATAAAAAACTGGACCATAGGTACAAACTATTTCTCCTTTTCATCTCAACGTGTTTTGTCCCACTCAAAAGAACTCATCAGGGATCTAGGAGAGAGTATGGGAGAGTGAGGCATATTTAGCCCGCGGGTGATCTGGTATCCTCTAATATCTCTCATATGAAGTGTCAGTCTATTCTTAGAATTGATGATCAGAATGAAAAATATAGATACAAACACAATGAGTGAAAGATTTTATTTTGTTTTTTTAAAACTGTAATTTTTATTGAAATTTTTTTTTTAAATATACAAAACATCAAAACATACAGAGCACGAAAACCAATAACATGAATGTGATAGAGGGGAAAAAAGGAAAAGGGGGGGTTAGAGACCATTCAAAGTACAATACACGTCCCAGGGTGACCATATAGCTTGGAAAGCCTCAATGGTGTGGTTAAGTGAGGCCGTCAGATTCTCCAAACTGTGCACATCTTTTACCTGGGCAATGAGATCCAGGCAGGAAGGGGGAGAGACGTGCTTCCAGCGAAGGGCAATAAGCGTCTTAGCTGCAGTGCATAAATAAAGAAACAATTTAGAAGACTGTTTACCAAGATGTATAGGTGGAAGATTCAGGAGGTATGTAAGAGGATCTAGTGGAACCCTACAAATAAACAAAGCGTCCGTAAGGGACTTAACCTCCAACCGGAATTGGCGAATCCTCGGACATTCCCAGAAAATGTGATACAGGGAGCTGACCCCTACCCCACAACGCCAACAGTGGGGAGAAATACTTGGGTTGAGAGAATGGAGCAAGGCAGGGGTATGATACCAGTGCTTCAATAATTTGTATTGGGTCTCGCGGAATGTAACACAGGTGGAGGACTTAGCCACACGAGACCAGATGATTTGCCATTGGGAGGGCGAGCTCTGCCTATTCAATGCCCTAGACCAGTGATTTTCAACCTTTTTTGAGCCGCGCCACACTTTTTACACTTAAAAAATCCCGGGGCACACCACCAACCAAAATGGCACAAAATTACACTAAAACAGTACATATTATACATATAGTTAATAATATAGATTCTAAATGTATTTATACTCACTCAGTGTGAAACCTGGGCCGGTTTCGATGAACACAAAAGGGATATCCTGGCAGGAATGGTGGAAAGACACACACGAAGCTCTTCCTCAACAGTTCTCAGTCTCTCCCTGTCTCTCCCTGAAACCTGCAAAGTGGAGACCGGGCGCAGGTGTGAACCCGCCCTCAGTGAAATGTGGATTAAATTCAGCCTCTTAATTCCTGGCGGTGCAGTAACAGCAAAACCCCAGCCAGGAATTAATGAATGTCACACTTACCCCAAAGTGACTGGTGCCCAGAAACTGGAGTTGGCTATAGTTGCACCTGGGTACACAGTGTTACCACCCTATAGACTCCCACTAAGAATGATGTCCCACGTTGCAAAAACGCTGCCTTTTTTGTAGCAGATTTTGCTGCTTTTTTTTTCCCATCAAAGCCAATAATGACTACAAAACGAATGGGAAATAGGAAATATATAGGGAGCTTCTTGTACTTTTATTTTCTGCTCAATACACTCCTGGCTTTGCCTAAAAAATAAAAAATAAATCTGCAACAAAAAAAGCTTTGTTTCTGCAACGTGGGGCTTTAGCCTAAGACTGGGGCCCCCACGCTGTGGAAACGCAGCTTTTTTGTTGCATATTTTGCTGTGTTTTTCTGAGCCTAAGCCAGGAGTGGACTGAGCAGAAGGGAGAAGTATAAGAAGCTTCCTATATATTTCCCATTCCTTCTGTAGCCATTTTTAGCTTTGGTTGTAATAAACCAGCAAAATCTGCAACAAAAACGCTGCGTTTATGCAACATGGGGCCTCAGCCTTACGCCTCCTGCATACAAGTGGCACGCATGTGGTTTTCACTGATATAAACATTAAAAATTAATTGACAGGGCCACAAATGCAGACAGATATAGGGTATATATAGGACAGATATAGGGTAGGTATAGGACAGATATAGGGTACGTATAGGACAGATATAGGGTACGTATAGGACAGATATAGGACCTGCTCTATAATTTTCAGCTCTTCAATTTGGCCCAGATACACAGCCACAAAAAGAATGGCTGTATATACGGGTCCTTAGAAATGTATAGGTCTGTACTTTTATCCACAGTTGTGTATAAAAAGTCTGGTCATGTATATTACAGGTTACAACTCAATGTGCCTCATATTAATAGCAGTGAACCCCATCATGTCCCTCACATTAACCCCCTGTGTGCTTTACATAAGGGATACTGATATGTGAGACATATGGAGGTAATAAGTGAATATCTTCATTATATAGTACCCCCATATGTCACACGTTATTAACTCTTATGTGAGCCACACAGGGGTTAATATGAGGGACATGATGGGGATAATTGCTATTAATGTGAGGCACATGGAGTTACTAAAACTAAAGTAATAACCCCAAATGCCTGACATTCATAAGAATAGTTACTAACCTGGTGGTTTTTTTACTTTCACTTTGTTCAGCTTCCTCTCCTCCTCTCCTATTCAGGGCTGCAGACGGCAGGAGCTCCTCACGTGTAGCAGCAGGTCCAAGGAGCCCTTATCCTGTGTAGTGAGAGGCTCATCTCTGATTGGTGGGCAGGGAGAGAAGGGGGCGTGTCCTACACCTCAGCTCTAGCTAGCAGAGCAGTGAAGGGACGCTCCGTCTACATTTACAAGTACACGAACGTCGGGGACTGGCTGCTGTGCCAGCAAAATAGGTCTCCCATGCCAATCTTGGCACGCGTGCCAGGGGTTGCCGACCCCTGCTGTAGGAAGTTGTGACTGCGCATCGCTGCGCAAGTTTGGGGAACTTTCCCCGCGGCGCACCCGACCATGTGTCACGGCACACTGGTTGAAAATCACTGCCCTAGACCACTTCTCTATATAGTTATGTGAAACGGGGCTCCGCTCCCCAGAGGATGAGAAGAAGCAATAAATACTAGAGATAAGGCCAGCCGTGGAGGTGACCGCACAACAGAGTCTCTCAAAGGATGTCGGCCAGGACACCTTCAGGGAGCCAAACTGGGCAAAAACGAAATGGACAATCTGTTGGTAATGTAACCACTCGGAGGCGGGTAAGTGTAGGTCAGTTACAAAATAGTCAAAGGGTCTGATCTCCAAGGTCAATGGGTCAATTAGGTCCGCAATATGGAGAATGGCCTAGCTTACTCCAGGGTTTCACCAGATCTGAAGTGAGTCCCTCCAGGAGGAGGGGATTGTACAAAAAGGAAATCATAGACACTTGGAAGCTAAGGGGAAAAATTTAGAACAGGTGAGCCAAACAGATCTTGTAAAACTTATAGGACCCAGTAGAGGGGTTGAAGGAAGGGGGAAAAGGCGGAACCACAAGAATGCATTGGGATGGATCGGAGCTAGCCAAAGCTTCTCTATCTCATTTTGTGTGAGTAATTGTGTGAGTAATGAGTTGTGAGATTATTAAAAATTATGTTTAGCATAAACAATTGATTTATGTAGTAGGTAATTTTTTCAATTTAATTTTTTGATGTCAGTTTACTATTAAACCATGCTGTACATTTGAAGCAGGTTGAGTGTGCACATAATGCACCATGTAGTAAATGTACGGTATGGTGATGGTGTCAGCACAGGAGCGGAGCATCAGCAGGTGTAACTCCTGCAGTGTCTGAAACTGGAGATCGCTGGCATACCTATTAACAAAATAATAATGCATACCTCCCAACTTTTGAAGGACCGAAAGAGGGACAAAATGTGCGGCGCGTACAGCGCGCCGTGGCAAATATAGCTCCACCCACTTTGTTGACTCCTACCATTTTCATTCATTTTTCATGTGCCCCCCACACAGTATTACCCTTCTACAGTCACCCGTAAATTATATGTCCCCCCTCCATCTCTCCCCCAGTTTCATGTCCCCCCATCTCTGCCCACAGTTTCATGTTCTCCATCTCTGCCCCCAGATTCATGTCCCTTCATCTCTGCCCCAGTTTCATGCCGTTCCCCCCCTTCATCTGCCCCCAGTTTCATTGTCCCCCTTCATTATGTTCCACCTTAATGTTTAACACAAAAAACACATATTCACCCTTCCAATGCTCCCTCGCAGCTCTCTCTGCAGTTTCACTAAAAGAGTTGTAGGCGTCATAACATCGCGCCTACACATCCACTAGCCGGAGCGCAGCGAATGTGTTGAATATAACTTGTGTATGTATTCAACTCAGATCTGCATTTTCCGGATGCAGATCTGAGTTGAAACAGGAACATACTTCCCGCCAGAATCCGGGACGGTTGGGAGATATGATAATGTCAGAACTTTGCCGGTTTTTTTATTTATATCTGTAGGTTTAGGTATACCTTATGGATCAGCTGTATAAACAGCTCAGTATAGGTAGTGCGAACATAGATTTCAATCATGAACCCTGAGATCCACGGTTTAGACAAAGATAAATATTATTTGATTAGAACCAAGCTATAATTTTGGCCATGTAGGATTTCAGCTGGAACAGCTCTGTTCTTTTAAGCAAACTGTAAAATACTTTAATTATTGTTAAAAAGTAGAGATGAGCGAACACTGTTCGAAACGGCCGTTTCGAATAGCACGCACCCATAGGAATGAATTGAGCCGGCCGACATGCAGACCTTGCCGGCGGCCGGCCGCTTAACCCCCTGTGTGCCGGCTATATCCATTCATTCCTATGGGTGCGTGCTATTCGAAACGGCCGTTTCGAACAGTGTTCGCGCATCTCTATTAAAAAGGTTGTCCAGGATCAAAATATTTTTTTTAAAATTACCGTATTTTTCGGACTATAAAACGCACCTAGGTTTTAGAGGAGGAAGATAAGGAAATGATTTTGAAGCAAAAATGTGGTAAAATATTTACTATATGGGAGTTGTAGCTTTTCAGCAGCAGCAATGGCATCTCTCTTTTTGTGGGGTCAGCTGTACTTGTTTGGTTATACCATTTTGGGGAATGTCTATTGCTTAGATCACTTTTTATTCAAATCAGAGGCGAAAACAGTGAAAAAAAAGGTCAATTCAGCACTTTTGATTCTTTTTCCTGCTACGACGTTCACTCTAAAAACAAAAATATTTTTATACATTTGTACAGCCATTTTCAGACACAGGTATACCTAATGTTTATTTGTTCCACTGTAATTTTGTACTTTTAGGGTGAATTCACACTGAGTAAACGCTAGCTTATTCTGAACGTAAAACACGTTCAGAATAAGCGGCGTCTAAAGCAGCTCCATTCATTTCTATGGGAGCGGGGATACGAGCGCTCCCCATAGAAATGAATGGGCTGCTTCTTTCACTCTGTGCAGTCCCATTGAAGTGAATGGGGAGTGCCGGCGTATACGGCAAGCTCTGCTCATGCCGGAGCGTACACGCCGGCACTCCCCATTCACTTCAATGGGACTGCACGGAGTGAAAGAAGCAGCCCATTCATTTCTATGGGGAGCGCTCGTATCCCCGCTCCCATAGAAATGAATGGAGCTGCTTTAGACGCCGCTTATTCTGAACGTGTTTTACGTTCAGAATAAGCTAGCGTTTACTCAGTGTGAATTCACCCTTATATGTATTCTACTGAAAGGGGGTGATTTAGAGCTTTTATTTTTTTTTATATATTTTTTTAAACTTTTTTTTATTATTAATATTCCCACCCCAGGGTACTTGAACCTGCCATCATTTGCTTGCACGTCTCATAGACTGCAATACAAGTGTATATCAGTCTATGGGAGATTCTTTTTTTTTTCCCCTACCAGTATGTCTTTGGAGTGTGGGAGGAAACCCACGCAAACACAGGGAGAACATACAAACTCCTTGCAGATGTTGTCCTTGGCAGGATTTAACTCCAGGACTCCAGTCCTGCAAGACTGCAGTAGTAACCACTGAGCCACCGTGCTGTCCTATGAGAGATTCTGTATATTACTATTGGGGCCTGCAATGAAAAAGATAGCCACCGGCCCCAGGGTCAGACTTCATATGTATGGGGGGTTTATTGGTAGTAATGCCCACAATCAGAGTGGACTCTGATCATGGGCATTAGCTCCGAGTCTCTGCTGTACAGCGGAGAATCTCCAGCCATGGCAACCACTCTGCAGCAGAGTGCTTGTCATCATCTTTACAGACAGACAGGATGGGATCGATGAGACACCCTCTTCTCGTGCCCAGGGCCCGCAGCATTGTCCCACTTCTTCCGCTGCAGAGTCGGACGACGCATTCGGACTGTAAGACACCCCCCCCCCCCCATTTTCCTCCCAAATTTGGGGGGAAAAAGTTTGTCTTAAAGTCCAAAAATTAAAAAAAAAAAATGAAATTATTCTGGACAGCCCCTTTAAATGTACCATATTCCTTGTATGTATTCAATGTACTGTACTGTTCTTCCAATAAATCCATTTATTAGTTCACATATCAGTAAATTAACTACATGAGACTTGTTAAAGTAATGACCTCAGAATACGGTACATTTTCTATAATGTATTTGGACAGTATTTTCTGTATAAATGATAATTGGCCAATGTCTCCCCAAAAAAGACATATGTTGCCTATAGGCTTTATCATAGTATAATTCTCTAATATTCATATATTTCGTCACTGTCATAATTATAGAAAAAAAGATAAATAATTAGACATTATATAAATTGAAGATATAAATGATATAGAATAGGATTACAGAGAAATTTTAAAGTGTTTTTCAAATGCAGTATCCTTTGTATATTTTCCCTTCTCTGGAATCCTCAATGGTATCACTTAGGATTATAACAATATGGAAAATATCTTCACTGAAAGCAGTTCTAATCTTGCAAAATTCAGAAAGAAAGAGATGTATAGTGACATATCTCCAAGACAATTTCTGCCAAAGTGATATTTTCACTACACGAGTTTTTACTTCTTTTAACCCTTTAGTGACCAGTCTGTTATAGCCCTTGATGACCAAAATCTGTTATTAGTAATAATGAGCGAGTGCTGTTCGGATCAGCCGATTCGAACAGCACGCTCGCATAGAAATGAATAGACGTAGCCGGCACGCGGGGGGTTAAGCGGCCGGCCGACGTCAAAGCGGAAGTACCAGGTGCATCCATTCATTTCTATGGAGCGTGCTGTTCGGATCGGCTGATCCGAACAGCACTCGCTCATCTCTAGTATTACATACAAAGACCTATAGTGTTTTTTTAAATTTTCTGTGGCTATAACTGTATTAAAGCTTGTAATTTTTGTGGTAGTGTTTAATAGCACTATTCTGTGGTAGATACACCTCACTGAAACATCATTTCACGTTTTTGGGAAGAAATGGAAAAAAAAAAGAAGCAAATGAGCCAGTGACTTTTTATTATATAAATTTTGCTCCATTCATGTGGCTTAAATAACCTGATACACTTATTTACTTCATACAATTAAATTGATACCAAATTTGTACAAAAAAAAAATTTACTACTTTTTACAAGTAAATAGAGATGAGCAAGTATTTTCAATCGAATACCTCTCCTGCATAGTTTTTGGTGGGGAAAAAAAGCGCCAGGGAAGGTGGGAGGGGCATCGAATGTTTACCGCATGGTATTCGACCGAGTACACCAATAACTATGCAAAGGGAGGTATTCGATCAAATACCACTCGCTCATCTCTACAAGTAAAAACTTTACGTAGAATCTTTTTTTTTTTTTTTTTTCTTTTTGCATCACCACTTTCCAAGACCCATAATCTAATTATTTGTTTGTCAATGGAATTGCTTGGGGATTTTTTTTTTTTTTTTGCAGGAAGACCTAACATTTTTGTATTTTCAATTCTTCGATTGAATAATTAACCCCTTCCTGCTGTAGGCATTTTTCGATTTTCATTTTTGAAAAAAATCAGAAGAATGGTGGGGAGAGGCTCTGCACTGTACTGTGATTGTAGTGTTCACTGTGTTATATGTATAATGGCCAGGTTGCCCTTTCAGTGCCAAAAATCTACTTTTGTTAAGATTTTTGCCGTAGAGCTATTTCATTTTGTACAATGTCAAATCTGCCATTAGTGTTGCTGTACTGGGATCTGAGATTGTGTCTTACATTGTTTTGAAAGAAAAAGTTACCCATTCAATAAAAAAATCTCATTTCATTAAGGGTTCTTTTTGCAATAGCGCAAAACAGAAAAACTGAAATTATTACTATAAACATCCAAGCTGACTTACACAGTGTATTCTATTCTAATACTCGCTTTGTCCAGGCTACTGTTTCAGTTCTAAATCTTCTTCTTAAGTAGTTGTTGAAATAGTGTTTTTTGATAACAAATACAGAAAAAATTTCATTATGGCTACTAAAATCCAGGTTGAATCATGGAGTTTGAATACTCACTGGCCAGGTCACTCTTCAGTGTTAAACCATTGGTGGTCACCTTCCTATTCTTTGTGGCTTCCTTTCATAGGCAACCAATCTTTTTTAGAAAGGAGACCTCCACCGATCTGTCACCTCATGCACCAACAGGGATAAGATTTCTTGGCTAAAGTCCTCAATTCTCATGGTCAGGTGTTGTCCTACTCCATGGTCTATAAGAAATTTCCACCTCCTAAAAGGACAGCCAGTTTATTTATCTTCAAATTTGTGTATATATCCCAAGTGCTTACACAATTGAACTTTAATCTCTATTGTGGACAGAGGTTTGTGATTTGCTAGGAACTTTCAAAGTCATTTTGATCTGACTCCAGAATGGAACATCCTGTCAGAGGGTGATAGAAGTCGCCTTTTAATAAACAGAGTAATAAAAAAGTACATATGACCCCTCCCCCCACAATAAAGACAGTTATGGGTGTCAGAATAAGCCGACTTTCAGAAATTCAATTTTTTCTAAGTTTTGGAATTTATTAAGGGGATAAAACGTTAAAAAAAAAATCTACGTTAAAATATGTTAAAAAGTAAAGTTAAAAATAGCTTAGGTGGGAAGGAGTTAAGCATCTTTTCATTTTTTTAGAATATCAAAAGGATTACATAGTCTAACAGCAATTTTCTGAAGGGTTTTTAACCCTTTCAGGACCAAGCGTCATTGATGCCCCAATGCTCAGGCCAAATGTAACACTTTTGTATGCATTGCTTTACACAGTAATGTCTTTTTAATGGCTTTCCATATCCCAATTATTTTTATCATGTTTTTTTTCAGGACACATAAGGCTTGAAATACGTAACCTTATTTGTTAAATAAGTTGAATATTTTTTTCACTAGAAGTAAAAGAATGTTATAAAATGTGAAGAAAAAGGAAATTTTGTTTCTTTTACCTAAAACAAAATAGCTTTTATATATATTGTTGCAAGTAAACATAATCAAATTTGCTTTCCTAGTTCTTCTGATCACAGGAGCTACACATTTATATAGTTTTTAAGAAAAAATTAGGTTTCATCTGTAAATTACCCAGTAGCTTAGTATACCGTGTTTCCCCGAAAATAAGACAGTGTCTTATATTAAATTTTGGTCCTAAAGATATAATATGTCTTATTTTCAGGGGATGTCTTATTTTATATTTGTGTGCTGCTGCCACCACTGTGTTACACTGAGATGTGCTTGCTGCACAAAGACTGTATGAAGAAAAACATTGCAGCCGGCTGAACGCTGTGTGCGGTGTTCTGTGTGCACAGGAAAGCCGGCTGCTGTGATATCGTACGTTGTATCCACTGTTACTGCTGCTGTGGGATGAGCAGGAACAGTGGATACAATGTATCACAGCGGCGTCAGAAGCCGCCATACCTGTGCGCAAGGGACATCGCGAACAGTGTTCAGCCAGCTGCAATATTTTTCTTCATACAATCTTTGCACAGAAATATTATTATTGGGGGATGTCTTACTTTCTGGGGAATGCCTTATACTAGGCAATTCAACAAAACCTCTGCTATGTCTTACTTTTTGGGGGGGTGACTTATTTTTGGAAAAACAGGGTAGCAGAGGGATGTAAACTGCTTTTGTTATCTTCAGCTAGACTCCCTGCTGAAACAGAGCAAACATGGTGAAGGAGAAGGAGGGGCAGAGGAGCAAGTCCTGCTAAGCACAATGTAAATTAAAAGTCTCTTTTACTTTACTATCATCACTATAACGAGTTAAATTTTGTAGATAAAAGTGATGATAAAAAGTCCTAAAAACTTCCCTTATCACAGTGTAACTCCAGGAGAGTAACTTCAGCATGGAGATACCGGAACTTATCACTGTTGCAGGAGCAGCTATAGATCACACATGTTTGATTTTAATTAATGTGAGTGCAGCACCGGGCTTCAGATAAAGTGAGGTAAATAGCCAGATTAGCGACGTCTAGGGGTTTAAAGCCTATATATAAGAACCTCTTGATTTTAAAACCTACAACCTTCAAACCAATTGAAACAGCATTTAGAAAGTTTGTTAGTGCTGACGCTGAGTGATGAGGAATGCCCCCCAGTAGTAGACTATGGATGAGTACTTTTAGGAGAGGGAAGGGGCATTCCTCACCGCTTAGCATCACCGCAATAGTATCAATAAAACACAGCTCATCCCATAAAAAAATAAGCCTTCAACCATCTCTTTCAAAAATAAAAATGTTACGCCTCTCAGAAGAGGGCAATGCAAAAATAATTGAATTCTATCCTCAAATGGGTTTTTCGTCCTGAAAAATTAGTAGTAGATAAAAAAAAAACCCCAATAAAAACTAGTTATTGCTGTAATCGTAGTGACTCTCTAGATTGAGGAGCTGGTGGACTATGAGTGTGATGGTGGCTGCTGCTGCTGCAATTACAGTTTAATTACAACCCTGACCTCATTGCCTATAACATAAATGTCTTTACATGGAGTGAGAGACAGCAGTCCTGTACACAGTAAGTTAGTTTAAGTCTGACATGGTAACTTACATAGGACTGCTGCCTCTACCTCCATTTAAAGCAGTATTGAGCTAAATTACTTTACACAGGACTGCTTTACATGAAGGAGCTACTTGTGCAGGCCCTGCCTAATTGTATTTACTCCGCCTACTTGCACTGAGTCCACCGTCTATAAAATATGGCCACTTTTAGGGCCCAATCTGTCCCTGGTACTACCCAGATGACACTGCCTCCATACAACATGGAAGCAGAAGAAGGTGGAGTAAATCCAATGCGTTTTTACATAGAAGAGCATTTATTTTTCAGGCTCAAATTTGTATTGCCGCTATAAATAAATCTACTCTAGTTAACTGGTTTATAGCATCTTACTAAAAATATCTAAAGTTTTTATGTTACATATGAGAGGCTAGCCTCTGGCTGACCTATTGCCCTGATTGAATTGGAATATTTTTTTCCATTGATCCATAGCAAGTTATCGCTTATAGCTCTACATTCAACCTGCATAGTTTTCACTTGTGCTTAACCTTGTTTTATAGTCAGTAATCTTGGCGAAGGTTACTTATGTCAATAAAGGTGTGCCGTATATTGTTATGTGATGCAAATGCACTTATTCTTATCCATGCAACAAAACTAAAATATTTGGAGCATTTGTTTCTTTTTACGACATATGCCACTTACTTCAGTGGTACTAGCTCTTATACTGTATAAGTAACCTTTCCATAAGAATGTTACACACACAGATAAGTAACAGACCTCCAAGTTATACATAATATCTGTAATTTTTTTGTAGCTGAGATCTCGGGTGCAATTGCTCCCTCTGTATTCCCTGCCAAACTTATACACACATAAAATTTACAGCAAACAAATGTGACGTTTACGTTTTATAATGTACATTTGGCCCTGTTTCATAAAGTAAACTGATGTACAGATGTAGCAAAGGAGATGACTATGGCGCAGGGTGTTAACTATTTCAATGGCTTATGTTCTCTTCTGTTATAGGATGTCATCACACAGAAAGTTATAATGTAGCAGAAAGTCAAGTTAAACAGTGCTGCATCTGGATTTGTATTGCTTTTGTCCTTGAATTCTTCCAATTAATATGTAAATCTTTCTCTGCTGTTAGTATGTTAGTAACACTTACTACTGTTTTGCATAGATGAAGAGTTTCAGGCCCTAGTATGTTTTCACAAAGGCACTGTTGAAATATGTGGTTAAATAAAATCTTTATAAGGTTTTAATAGAAAAGATATACACAAGCATGCGTTTTTATGGCATTATGTAACATGCTAATCTTATTACAGTAACAAAGTTTGGGAAAGAAGCAAACTAATCATTCATATTTCTATTTTCCAATTATTTGGTAAGACCTTTCTTGGAAGGTTGCCCAGAGCTTCATTTTTATCAGTGATTTCCATTTCTAAGAATTTGTCTGTGAAAAGTTACTATTTTTCTTATGTTATGAATCACGTTTTAAAGTGAACCCGTCAGCAGGTTTGATGTCACTAACTCACAAGCATGTCCTTATGCAGCTGTGGTCCTACAGGGATATTTTATTTCAGCAATAATTGCTTATTATGTAATAGTACTATAATTTTCTCTTGTATTACTACTATGTTCTCTGCTTGTATTTATTATGCAATAACAGTCTAGACCAGTGATTTTCAACCTTTTTTGAGCCGCGGCACACTTTTTACACTTAAAAAATCCCGGGGCACACCACCAACCAAAATGGCACAAAATGACACTAAAACAGTACATAGTATACATATAGTTAATAATATAGATTCTAAATGGTTGATTCTTTGGTTGAAATAAACTGCCGCAAAATCTGCAACAAAAACGCTGCGTTTATGCAACGTGGGGCCTCAGCCTTACGCCTTCTGCATACAAGTGGCACGCATGTGGTTTTCACTGATATAAACATTAAAAATTAATTGACAGGGCCACAAATGCAGACAGATATAGGGTATGTATAGGACAGATATAGGGTAAGTATAGGACAGATATAGGGTATATATAGGACAGATATAGGGTAGGTATAGGACAGATATAGGACCTGCTCTATAATTTTCAGCTCTTCAATTTGGCCCAGATACACAGCCACAAAAAGAATGGCTGTATATATGGGTCCTTAGAAATGTATAGGTCTGTACTCTTATCCACAGTTGTGTATAAAAAGTCTGGTCATGTATATTACAGGTTACAACTCAATGTGCCTCATATTAATAGCAGTGAACCCCATCCTGTCCCTCACATTAACCCCCTGTGTGCTTTACATAAGGGATACTGATATGTGAGACATATGGAGGTGATAATTAAGTAAATATCTTCATTATATAGTACCCCCATATGTCACACATGTTATTAACTCTTATGTGAGCCACACAGGAGTTAATATGAGGGACATGATGGGGTTAATTGCTATTAATGTGAGGCACATGGAGTTACTAAAACTAAATTAATAACCCCAAATGCCTGACATTAATGAGAATAGTTACTAACCTGGTGTTTTCTTTTACTTTCACTTTGTTCAGCTTCCTCTCCTCCTCTCCTATTCAGGGCTGCAGACGGCAGGAGCTCCTCCTCACATGTAGCAGCAGGTCCAGGGAGCCCTTATCCTGTGCAGTGAGAGGCTCACCTCTGATTGGTGGGCAGGGAGAGAAGGGGGCGTGTCCTACACCTCAGCTCTAGCTAGCAGAGCAGTGAAGGGACGCTCCGTCTACATTTACACGGGGACTGGCTGCTGTGCCAGCAAAATAGGTCTCCCGTGCCAATCTTGGCATGCGTCTGGGGAACTTTCCCCGCGGCACACCCGACCATGTGTCACGGCACACTAGTGTGCCGCGGCACACTGGTTGAAAATCACTGGTCTAGACAATCCTCTGTGAGCTAAATAGTGTTTCTGCAAGTTAAAAGCTATAATATACACTGATATATACAATTTGTGTCCTTCAATACAGACTGAAATCAGGGGTGTATTGATTAGGGTTGAAGAATAGCAGTTGCTTCTGGGTCCGTGAAACTTAGGGGATTCCAAAGGTCCTTCTGCTACATAAAATATACCACTATTCTAAAAGGCCAAGATCATTAAGGATCCCATTAGGGTAAGTTCACATGGGGTTCTTTGGTCCAGAACCTGAGGCAGAGGCTGCCTCAGTTTCCGGAACAAAATACGGGAATCTGCGACTGGATGCAGCGCACTGGCATGCAGTTGCGCATTCCGCTCCGGATTAGGCCCATTCGTTTGGGCCTGGTTGGAAGGGAGTGTCTTCAGGTGAATGTCGCGAGGTGAATCTGCCTGAAAGAATAAGTATGTCGCTTCTTTTTTTTCCGGGAGCCTCACTCCCGGAAAAAAGAACTGACCGCCTTCTATTGATTTCAATGGGAGCTGTCTTTTTGATTAGGATTTTGAGGCGGATACGGCCTCAAAATACTGACCAAAATACCCTGTGTGAACTTACCCTTACTCATTTTTCATTGTTGTCCTGGGGCTTTAAGTTACACCTCTGCCTGAAAAAAAAAATACTTAATTTTTTTCTCCACAGACCAATGGTCCATGTGAAAAAATGGTCCTATGAAATGCAGTATGCTATACTACGCGCCAGTGTAAACTCTGTTGTACACATTGTAAGCACACTGAACACAAATATGGCCATATGAATAAGGCCTAAGGGAAAGTAGTGTGGTAGCTTTTATAATCACATTGCACAATTCAATAAAGTGTCCTACAAATGTCTCAGGAGATCTACTTTGTATTTATCAAACAGCTGGGAAACATTAAAAGTACCTGAGAAACTCTAGGCCTTATTAACACTATTCAGATTTGATCAGTATCTGCATCAGTATTTAAGGCCAAAACCAGGATTAAATCCTAAACACAGTTACCTTGCGTCCACTTCTGATTTGGGCTCAAAAATACTGAAGAAAAATACTAACCAAATCTGCGACAAGGTCTGAGGCTGCATTAATATGGCCATAAAATATCCACTTTATATAAAGTGAAATGTAAATGCAAAGGTCTGCACTAAGAGCACCATAGGAATGGGATAATACAGATTATTATACGGCTATTATATACCTACAAATGGGACCTTAGAGCTTTTTACTATTCATATGCTTGGGCAGGCAAATGGTGAGGGTGTTTATCAGAGGCTTAAGCTCAAGTACCTTGTGCCATTTAGAATAGTGTTATATCCATCAGTGAAATAAGTATTGAACAAGTCATCAATTAAATACACAGTCCAGTCATATTAATGTGACCATCGCCTACTTTTGACGTCAACGTTAAATAACCAATTGCAGAAGGCATGTGTCATCAGTCATCTGGGTGCACTCATCATTGTGGAAGGCACGATGGATCAACACAAGTATGCATCTATCCTTGCGGACCATGTTCACCCCTACATGTGAATTGGTTTTCCTCAGGATGATGGAATCTACCAGCGAGACAATGCGACGTGTCATAAAGCTCGCAGTGTACGTGCTTGGTTCGAGGAGCACCAAGATGAGTTTACCGTACTCCCTTGGCCAGCAAATTCCCCGGACTTGAACTCAATCAACAATCTGTGGGACCACTTTAATCAGGTTGTTCACGCCATGGATGCTCAACCGCGTAACCTAGCGCAGCTGGCCACAGCACTGGAGTCAGCATGGCTCAACATCCCAGTGAACATTTTCTCTGACCAGCACTCATCGGTCTCTATCTCCCAGTTTCGAGGGTCTGCTGACTCGGGGCATATTTAGACAATCACCATTCACCTTCCACTTCGTAATCACATAGGCCACTGTCGATTTTGTGTAATTCAGTTCGCTTGCTATGTCCCTTAAAGTGGCTCTATCATTGGGAAAAGTAATTTTTAGATAAGCACATCCATGCATAGCCTTTAGAAAGTCTATTCCACACGTACCTTATGTATGCAATTCGCCTCAGTGGTTTTTGAATGAGTCCGTTTTTATTCATATGCTAATTAGCCTCTTGGTGCACCCCGGAAGTCTGATCGTGCACCCTCTGCCTATTGTTTCCTATGTATTGTCAGGGTCTGCGGTTGCTAGGTGGTGTGGCATAGACACACAAGTCCAGTTTCTTTAGTCCAAAACAAAGGTAGAGTTTATTTTTACTCAAAAATATAGTGCAGCAACAAAAGGAAACAATACAAAAATAAATACCTGCCCGGCTAGGCTCTAACTAAACATAGAATAGGTTACCTCACCTAGAATAACAGAAATCCAAAAGCCAGTAGAATCATTCAGGACACAGCTCCAAAAATATGACCTCTCTGTTTGTTCTCCAGCCAAGCTCTGTCCCCAAAGTCTGCTGCTGGAGCTGGCTTCTTAAGCTCCCTTGATGAGCAGACTCTCTGCAGCTGAGTCGCTGCCGTAACATCCCCAAAGTGTGGACTGGAGGGGGTTGGAATGACAGGTTCCACTGCCAACCTACCTGCCATTCCTAAAAATCCAGCCCAATAATGAGCATTTACCAAAATGCTCAGCAGACAAAAGTTGTCTGCTGAGAACAAACATTCCTTCTGGAGTTTTCTCATCTCACCCACCTTAGTAGTCTGGGTGAGATGTACACCCCCCTCCATTACCTGACCAGCCACTGGCTTACAGCAGGGGTAGGGAACCTTCGGCTCTCCAGCTGTTGTGAAACTACAACTCCCAGCATGCTCCATTCACTTCCATGGGAGTTCCAAGAACAGCAGAGCAAGTATGCATGCTGGGAGTTGTAGTTTTGCAACAGCTGGAGAGCCGTACATTCCCTACCCCTGGCTTACAGTATACGGCAAAGGCTGCTGCTGACTTCCTGCTTCCACAGATAGGAAAGAATAGGAGAGAGACAGTGCTGCTGGGAACTATCTGTGCTGGCTGGAAGCTAATTATCATATGAATAAAAACTGGCTCCTTCAAAAACCATTGAAGCGATTTACATACTAAAGGTAGGTGTGGAATAGCATTTCTAAAGGCTATGCATGTATGTGCTTAATTAAAAATGACTTTTCCCAATGATAGAGTCCCTTTAAGGATCGACCATTTTTGTGGTACCCGACAATTACCCCTTTTTCGAAATTGGACAACTCTGCACTTCATTTCATCTTGCATGCAACTAATGCCAATGCTGTTTCCTATTTAATGGCGGAAGGCGTGACATACATCGCGACCGCAGATATATCTTCATTTGCATTTGCAAGGGTGTCCAAATACTTATTGGTAGACAGTGTAGTGACATGAAATTCTCAACAGATGTCAGTAACAACCCATCCAATCCACACAGTTAAAAAAAAATCAAACCATAGATGTCTATAAATTAAGTTACGTGTAATGATGAGAAATACATCAAGATAATAAAAAAAAAATAATAATAAGACAGGTCCTATATTTAGGACAACAATTTAATATAAGACACTGTCTTATTTTCGGGGAAACACGGTATATGCAACAATACAAATAGTTATATGTGAAGTAAAAGACGTGAAAAAACACATTTAGTCAAAATGAATGACTAGAAAGGCTGTGTGCCATAATAACTACAAAGAGTCTAGTACAAAACAACATGATTTGTCAGGGTATGTATCAAACATAGCTTCAGAAGAGTGTTACCAGACAGTAGAAGTTGTTAGGGTAGTATGTAACGTGTCCTATAACACTTATTGGTGAGGCAGAATAATAGAATTGAAGCAATGAACCACACATTAGATAGTAACATCATAGTTTAAAAACAAATTCACTCGGGAATCCATACAGTATTATATATTCAAATAGAACATATAGTATATAACATTATGAGTTCAGAGAGGCCCAGATTGCTATACAAAGATAGCTAAACCCTGCTGGAGTAACATATCTGCCCATCAGCTTACCAGCATGGGAGAGGGAGCTAGCAAAAAAAAAAAAGGATAAGAATAAGAAATTGGTGGAAGGGAGGGGGACACAATTAAGAGAGGCAGCAGTATGGAAGGGGCCAATGACTGGGCTTCATGAGATTCCCATATCTTTATAGAATCTGCTAAGGACATGCAAAGAGTATTAAGAAAAATGTCAATATACAGTGGGGCAAAAAAGTATTTAGTCAGTCACCAATAGTGCAAGTTCCACCACTTAAAAAGATGAGAGGCGTCTGTAATTTACATCATAGGTAGACTTCAACTATGAGAGACAAAATGAGAAAACAAATCCAGAAAATCACATTGTCTGATTTTGTAAGAATTTATTTGCAAATTATGGTGGAAAATAAGTATTTGGTCAGTAACAAAATTTCATCTCAATACTTTGTTATATATCCTTTGTTGGCAATGACAGAGGTCAAACGTTTTCTGTAAGTCTTCATAAGGTTGGCACACACTGTTGTTGGTATGTTGGCCCATTCCTCCATGCAGATCTCCTCTAGAGCAGTGATGTTTTGGGGCTGTCGCTTGGCAACACGAACTTTCAACTCCCTCCAAAGGTTTTCTATAGGGTTGAGATCTGGAGACTGGCTAGGCCACTCCAGGACCTTGAAATGCTTCTTACAAAGCCACTCCTTCGTTGCCCTGGCGGTGTGCTTTGGATCATTGTCATGTTGAAAGACCCAGCCACGTTTCATCTTCAATGCCCTTGCTGATGGAAGGAGGTTTGCACTCAAAATCTCACGATACATGGCCCCATTCATTCTTTCATGTACCCGGATCAGTCGTCCTGGCCCCTTTGCAGAGAAACAGCCTCAAAGTATGATGTGTCCACCCCCATGCTTTACAGTAGGTATGGTGTTTGATGGATGCAACTCAGTATTCTTTTTCCTCCAAACACGAAAAGTTGTGTTTCTACCAAACAGTTCCAGTTTGGTTTCATCAGACCATAGGACATTCTCCCAATACTCTTCTGGATCATCCAAATGCTCTCTAGCAAACTTCAGACGGGCCCGGACATGTACTGGCTTAAGCAGTGGGACACGTCTGGCACTGCAGGATCTGAGTCCCTGGCGGCGTAGTGTGTTACTGATGGTAGGCTTTGTTACATTGGTCCCAGCTCTCTGCAGTTCATTCACTAGGTCCCCCCGCGTGGTTCTGGGATTTTTGCTCACCATTCTTGTGATCATTTTGACCCCACGGGGTGAGATTTTGCATGGAGCCCCAGATCGAGGGAGATTATCAGTGGTCTTGTATGTCTTCCATTTTCTAATTATTGCTCCCAGAGTTGATTTCTTCAATCCAAGCTGGTTGCCTATTGCAGATTCAGTCTTCCCAGCCAGGTGCAGGGCTACAATTTTGTTTCTGGTGTCCTTTGACAGCTCTTTGGTCTTCAACATAGTGGAGTTTGGAGTCTGACTGTTTGAGGGTGTGCACAGGTGTCTTGTTATACTGATAACAAGTTTAAACAGGTGCCATTACTACAGGTAATGAGTGGAGGAAAGAGGAGACTCTTAAAGAAGAAGTTACAGGTCTGTGAGAGCCAGAAATCTTGATTGTTTGTAGGTGACCAAATACTTATTTTCCACCATAATTTGAAAATAAATTCTTACAAAATCAGACAATGTGATTTTCTGGATTTGTTTTCTCATTTTGTCTCTCATAGTTGAGGTCTACCTATGATGTAAATTACAGACGCCTCTCATCTTTTTAAGTGGTGAAACTTGTACTATTGGTGACTGACTATACTTTTTTGCCCCACTGTAGATCTTAAAGTCAGAGAAGTCTATTAAAAAATATGGAAACTAACAATTCATGGTAATGCCTCACCAGTAAGTATTATAGGACATGTTATATACTACTATAACAACCTCTAGTGTCTGGTGACATTCTTCTGAAGCTACGTTTGATACATATCACTAAATATATATAAATGGACCTGTATATTTAAGAAGATTTTAGTGGCATTTTTCACTGCTCCAACGATAAATAGGCTTTACACGGCAAGCCAAAAGAGAGGACCCTAAGGACTCTTATTGTATATCAGGGAGCTGAATAATAGTCCGAAAATAAGACCGTACGTGTTTCCTCAAACATACAGTGCCTTGTGAATGTATTCGGCCCCCTTGAAGTTTTCAACCATAGTTTGCCACATTTCAGGCTTAAAACATAAAGATATCAAATTTAAATTTTTTGGGGAAGAATCAACAACAAGTGGGACACAATTGTGAAGTGGAACAAAATTTATTGAATATTTTAAACGTTAACAAAGAAAAAACTGAAGAATTGAGCGTGCTAAAATTCGCCCCCCTTGCATTAATACTTTGTAGCGCCACCTTTTGCTGCAATTACAGCTGCAAGTCACTTGGGGTTTGTCTCTATCCGTTTTGCACATTGAGAGACTGAAATTCTTGCCCATTCTTCCTCGCAAAACAGCTGGAGCTCAGTGAGGTTGGATGGAGAGCGTTTGTGAACAGCAGTTTTCAGCTCTTTCAATTTTAACCATCTTCCATTTTCATAGATTTGCAGTGGTCTGATACTCCTTCCATTTCAATATGATTGCTTGCACAGTGCTATTTGGGATGTTTAAAGCTTGGGAAATCTTTTTGTATCCAAATCTGGCTTTAAACTTCTCCACAGCAGTATCTCAGACCTGCCTGGTGTGTTCCTTGGTCTTCATGATGCTCTCTGCGCTTTAAACAGAACCCTGAGCCTATCACAGAGCAGGTGCATTTATACGGAGACTTGATTACACACAGGTGGATTTTATTTATCATCATCAGTCATTTACTACAACATTGGATCATTCAGAGATCCTCACTGAACTGAACGGAGTGAGTTCGCTGCACTGAAAGTAAAGGGGCCAAATAACATTGCACGCCGCACAAAATTTGATATCTTTATGTTTGAAGCCTGAAACGTGGCAAAAAGTTGAAAAGTACAAGAGGGCCGAATACTTTCACAAGGCACTGTAATCATCAGGGGACTGATCATAGCTATGAAGTGGATCAGATACAACACACTTGGACAGCATGTCCGCATAGATGGTGGCGGCACTGCCACACTGAGCTTGCAGGGCTAAATAGGGTGAGCTCCACCTACATCTCCACCCCACATAGGAGGAATGGACAATCAGTGAATGCCATGTCATTAGGCAGTGCCAAACATGCAATCCACATCACTGGCTTCAGGTCCCGATACTGGGACAATAAGGAGACGTCTAAGAGAAGGACACTTCAACCCTAGCGTTCCCACCTCTTGTGTATGTTTATAATGTAAACTCTGTGATCAGAGCACAGTGGGGCATGTAAGACAAGCAAGGCATACTAGAGGCACTCTATACACTTTGTCCATTCAAATGCCCATTAGCAATCAGAAGGGATTAACAATCCAGCATTACTAATAAAGTATACTCATAACAGTCTATACCAGTGAGCCTTTTAGAGACTGAGTGCCCAAACTGCAACCCAAAATCCACTAATTTATCACAAAGTGCCATCACGGCAATTTAACCTTAATACTATGCGAATCTACAGTACACTTGCAGACAGTTATGGACCTGCAAAATATGGTCATGTGAATGGAGTTTTAGAGAGCTTTCAATGATACAAAACTGAAAGGTAAAAATTTGCATTTGGTATACTTTGGAACAATTAATGTTCACTGTTTACATTGCACAGGATTTGTTTTATAGTGACTGTTATAGTGATTTGTTTTATAGTAATGTTATTACAGCCTGTATTAATATTATGTCTGTTATAAAATAGATACTGTTTGATATAAATAGTGAAGGGCCCCCAAACAGCACACTTTGCTCCACAGTGGCCCCCAGACAGTTCACTGTGCTTCACAGTGGCCCCAACATAGTATAATGTGCTTCACAGAGGACCTCAATATAGTACAACATGCTCCACAGTGGCCCCCACACAGTATAACATGCTCCTGTACTTACTGTGGGGAAGATAGCCCAGTAAAAGCAGTGGTGTGGACCCAAACAATCAAGACGGGGACACATAATATGCAGCAAACCGGTTTATTTAGAAAAAAAAACTGGAAAATAAATAAACATTGACTTCAGGGACAAAATAAACAAAACAAAATACAGCCTTAACTTCAGACAAAAACAAAATAAATACCTTTTTGACTATACAGTAATGTTAACCTAACTATTAGAGATGAGCGAACACTAAAATGTTCGAGGTTCGAAATTCGATTCGAACAGCCGCTCAATGTTCGTGTGTTCGAACGGGTTTCGAACCCCATTATAGTCTATGGGGAACAGATACTCGTTAAGGGGGAAACCCAAATCCGTGTCTGGAGGGTCACCAAGTCCACTATGACACCCCAGGAAATGATGCCAACACCTCTGGAATGACACTGGGACAGCAGGGGAAGCATGTCTGGGGGCATCTAACACACCAAAGACCCTCTATTACCCCAACATCACAGCCTAACAACTACACACTTTACACACTCAATACCACCTCTCTGACAGTAGGAAAACACCTTGAAACATGTGTATTTGGCACTTGCAGTGAGGAGAGCTTGTCACCAGCAGTGAATTTGGCCCTTGTAGTAAGTTGAGGTTGGCACCAACATTTGTTTTGAAAATCAGGGTGGATTGAGCCTCTAACCAGCAGAGTTTGGGCAAATTCATGGTGGAGGGAGCCTCTAAAAACCCCAGTTTGGACCAATTCATGGTGGAGGGAGACTCTAAAACCCCCAGTTTGGACCAATTCATGGTGGAGGGAGCCTCTAAAAACCCCAGTTTGGACCAATTCATGGTGGAGGGAGCCTCTAACCAGCCCAGTTTGGGCAAATTCATGGTGGAGGGAGCCTCTAACCAGCCCAGTTTGGACCAATTAATGGTGGAGGGAGCCTCTAACCACCCCAGTTTGGACCAATTAATGGTGGAGGGAGCCTCTAACCACCCCAGTTTGGACCAATTCATGGTGGAGGGAGCCTCTAACCAGCCCAGTTTGGACCAATTCATGGTGGAGGGAGCCTCTAAAAAACCCAGTTTGGACCAATTCATGGTGGAGGGAGCCTCTAAACAGCCCAGTTTGGGCAAATTCATGGTGGAGGGAGCCTCTAACCACCCCAGTTTGGACCAATTCATGGTGGAGGGAGCCTCTAAACAGCCAAGTTTGGACCAATTCATGGTGAAGGGAGCCTCTAAAAACCCGTTTGGACCAATTCATGGTGGAGGGAGCCTCTAACCAGCCCAGTTTGGGCAAATTCATGGTGGAGGGAGCCTCTAAACAGCCCAGTTTGGGCAAATTCATGGTGGAGGGAGCCTCTAACCAGCCCAGTTTGGACCAATTCATGGTGGAGGGAGCCTCTAACCAGCCCAGTTTGGGCAAATTCATGGTGGAGGGAGCCTCTAAACAGCCCAGTTTGGGCAAATTCATGGTGGAGGGAGCCTCTAACCAGCCCAGTTTGGACCAATTAATGGTGGAGGGAGCCTCTAAACAGCCAAGTTTTGGGAAATTCATGGTGGAGGGAGCCTCTAACCAGCCCAGTTTGGACCAATTAATGGTGGAGGGAGCCTCTAAACAGCCAAGTTTGGACCAATTCATGGTGGAGGGAGCCTCTAACCAGCCCAATTTGGACCAATTAATGGTGGAGGGAGCCTCTAAACAGCCAAGTTTTGGGAAATTCATGGTGGAGGGAGCCTCTAACCAGCCCAGTGTGGGCAAATTCATGGTGGAGGGAGCCTCTAACCAGCCCAGTTTGGGCAAATTCATGGTGGAGGGAGCCTCTAAACAGCCCAGTTTGGGCAAATTCATGGTGGAGGGAGCCTCTAACCAGCCCAGTTTGGACCAATTCATGGTGGAGGGAGCCTCTAACCAGCCCAGTTTGGACCAATTCATGGTGGAGGGAGCCTCTAACCAGCCCAGTTTGGACCAATTCATGGTGGAGGGAGCCTCTAACCAGCCCAGTTTGGACCAATTCATGGTGGAGGGAGCCTCTAAACAGCCCAGTTTGGGCAAATTCATGGTGGAGGGAGCCTCTAAAAAACCCAGTTTGGACCAATTCATGGTGGAGGGAGCCTCTAATTAGCCCAGTTTGGACCAATTAATTGTGGAGGGAGCCTCTAACCAGCCCAGTTTGGACCAATTAATGGTGGAGGGAGCCTCTAACCACCCCAGTTTGGACCAATTAATGGTGGAGGGAGCCTCTAACCACCCCAGTTTGGACCAATTCATGGTGGAGGGAGCCTCTAACCAGCCCAGTTTGGACCAATTCATGGTGGAGGGAGCCTCTAAAAAACCCAGTTTGGACCAATTCATGGTGGAGGGAGCCTCTAAACAGCCCAGTTTGGGCAAATTCATGGTGGAGGGAGCCTCTAACCACCCCAGTTTGGACCAATTCATGGTGGAGGGAGCCTCTAAACAGCCAAGTTTGGACCAATTCATGGTGAAGGGAGCCTCTAAAAACCCGTTTGGACCAATTCATGGTGGAGGGAGCCTCTAACCAGCCCAGTTTGGGCAAATTCATGGTGGAGGGAGCCTCTAAACAGCCCAGTTTGGGCAAATTCATGGTGGAGGGAGCCTCTAACCAGCCCAGTTTGGACCAATTCATGGTGGAGGGAGCCTCTAACCAGCCCAGTTTGGACCAATTCATGGTGGAGGGAGCCTCTAACCAGCCCAGTTTGGACCAATTCATGGTGGATGGAGCCTCTAACCAGCCCAGTTTGGACCAATTCATGGTGGAGGGAGCCTCTAAACAGCCCAGTTTGGGCAAATTCATGGTGGAGGGAGCCTCTAAAAAACCCAGTTTGGACCAATTCATGGTGGAGGGAGCCTCTAATTAGCCCAGTTTGGACCAATTAATTGTGGAGGGAGCCTCTAACCAGCCCAGTTTGGACCAATTAATGGTGGAGGGAGCCTCTAACCACCCCAGTTTGGACCAATTAATGGTGGAGGGAGCCTCTAACCACCCCAGTTTGGGCAAATTCATGGTGGAGGGAGCCTCTAACCAGCCCAGTTTGGACCAATTAATGGTGGAGGGAGCCTCTAAACAGCCAAGTTTTGGGAAATTCATGGTGGAGGGAGCCTCTAACCAGCCCAGTTTGGACCAATTCATGGTGGAGGGAGCCTCTAAACAGCCCAGTTTGGGCAAATTCATGGTGGAGGGAGCCTCTAAACAGCCCAGTTTGGGCAAATTCATGGTGGAGGGAGCCTCTAACCAGCCCAGTTTGGACCAATTAATGGTGGAGGGAGCCTCTAAACAGCCAAGTTTTGGGAAATTCATGGTGGAGGGAGCCTCTAACCAGCCCAGTTTGGACCAATTAATGGTGGAGGGAGCCTCTAACCACCCCAGTTTGGACCAATTCATGGTGGAGGGAGCCTCTAAACAGCCAAGTTTGGACCAATTCATGGTGGAGGGAGCCTCTAAAAACCCCAGTTTGGACCAATTCATGGTGGAGGGAGCCTCTAACCAGCCCAGTTTGGGCAAATTCATGGTGGAGGGAGCCTCTAAAAAACCCAGTTTGGACCAATTCATGGTGGAGGGAGCCTCTAATTAGCCCAGTTTGGACCAATTAATTGTGGAGGGAGCCTCTAACCAGCCCAGTTTGGACCAATTAATGGTGGAGGGAGCCTCTAACCACCCCAGTTTGGACCAATTAATGGTGGAGGGAGCCTCTAACCTGCCCAGTTTGGACCAATTAATGGTGGAGGGAGCCTCTAACCACCCCAGTTTGGACCAATTCATGGTGGAGGGAGCCTCTAACCAGCCCAGTTTGGACCAATTCATGGTGGAGGGAGCCTCTAATTAGCCCAGTTTGGACCAATTAATTGTGGAGGGAGCCTCTAACCAGCCCAGTTTGGACCAATTAATGGTGGAGGGAGCCTCTAACCACCCCAGTTTGGGCAAATTCATGGTGGAGGGAGCCTCTAACCAGCCCAGTTTGGACCAATTAATGGTGGAGGGAGCCTCTAAACAGCCAAGTTTTGGGAAATTCATGGTGGAGGGAGCCTCTAACCAGCCCAGTTTGGACCAATTCATGGTGGAGGGAGCCTCTAAAAACCCCAGTTTGGACCAATTCATGGTGGAGGGAGCCTCTAAACAGCCCAGTTTGGGCAAATTCATGGTGGAGGGAGCCTCTAACCAGCAGAGTTGGTGGAAATCAGGGTGGAGGGAGCCTCTAACCAGCAGAGTTGGGGGAAATCAGGGTGGAGGGAGCCTAGTATTAGCAGAATTGTGCAACGCTTATGGTGGATGAGTATGAGGATGCGGAGGAATTGGAGAGGTTGAGTACAGACATGGAGTTTCATGTTGGGGTGCTTTACACAGGTGGGCACAAAAATGACGGCTCTACCCAGTGGTGGTTCATTTTTATCAAAGTGAGCCGGTCGGCACTCTCAGCTGACAGACGGGTGCGCTTGTCAGTGATGATGCCACCGGCTGCACTGAACACCCTCTCAGATAGGACGCTGGCGGCAGGACAGGACAGCATCTCCAAGGCATATAGGGCAAGTTCAAGCCACAGGTCCAACTTCGACACCCAATACGTGTAGGGCGCAGAGGGGTCGGAGAGGACAGGGCTGTGGTCGGAAAGGTATTCCCGCAACATGCGCCTATACTTCTCACGCCTGGTGACACTAGGACCCTCCGTGGCGGCACTTTGGCGAGGGGGTGCCATCAAGGTGTCCCAGACCTTAGACAGTGTGCCCCTCGTTTGTGTGGACCGGTGAGAACTTGGTTGCCTACTGGAGGAACTGCCCTCCCTGCCGCCAACGTCACATGCTGGAAACATCTCCATCATATTCTGCACCAATTGCCTGTGGCAAGCATTGATGCGATTGGCCCTCCCCTCTACCGGAATAAAAGACGAGATGTTGTTTTTATACCGGGGGTCAAGGATAGCAAAGATCCAGTACTGGTTGTCCTCCATGATTTTGACAATACGCTTGTCGGTTGTAAAGCACCCCAACATGAACTCAGCCATGTCTGCCACAGTGTTAGTTGGCATGACTCCTCTGGCCCCACCGGAAAGTTCAATCTCCATTTCCTCCTCATCCTCCATGTCTACCCATCCGCGCTGCAACAATGGGACGATTCGAAGTTGCCCGGAAGCCTCCTGTATCACCATCACATCATCGGACAACTCTTCTTCCTCCTCCTCCTCCTCCTCCTCCTCCTCCATTAAACGCAGTGAAGCGGACAGATGTGTGGACCTACTCTCCAGCTGTGACGGATCGGATGCTATCCCTAACTCCTCTGTGTGATCTGAGTTATCCCTGATGTCAATCAGGGATTCTCTCAGAACACACAAGAGCGGGATTGTAAGGCTCACCATCGCATCCTCAGAGCTCACCCTCCTTGTGGACTCCTCAAAGACCCGTAGGATGTCACAAAGGTCTCTCATCCATGGCCACTCATGGATGTGAAACTGAGGCAGCTGACTTTGTGGCACCCTAGGGTTTTGTAGCTGGTATTCCATCAAAGGTCTCTGCTGCTCAACCACTCTATTCAACATCTGAAACGTTGAGTTCCAGCGTGTGGGGACGTCGCACAAAAGCCGGTGTTGTGGCACATGCAGGCGTTGCTGGAGAGATTTTAAGCTAGCAGCGGCTACTGTCGACTTGCGAAAGTGGGCGCACATGCGCCGCACTTTCACCAGTAGCTCTGGAACATTGGGGTAGCTCTTTAGGAAACGTTGCACCACTAGGTTGAAGACGTGGGCCAGGCATGGAACATGTTGGAGTCCGGCAAGCTCCAGAGCTGCTACCAGGTTCCGGCCGTTATCACAAACGACCATGCCTGGGCCCAGGTGCAGCGGCTCAAACCATATTGCCGTCTCATCGAGGAGGGCATCCCTCACCTCGGAGGCAGTGTGCTGTCTGTCCCCCAAGCTGATCAGCTTCAGCACAGCCTGCTGACGTCTACCAACGCCAGTGCTGCAACGTTTCCAACTCGTAGCTGGGGTCAATCTAACAGCGGAGGAGGAGGCGGTGGCGGAGGAGGAGGCGGTGGCGGAGGAGGAGGCGGTAGAGGAGGAGGAGGAGGGGGGTGTTCTTCTCGTGTCCCTGCCAGGAATGTTAGGCGGGGAGACGAGGTACACCGGGCCAGTTTGGGAAGCAGTCCCAGCCTCAACTACATTCACCCAGTGTGCCGTCAGTGAAATGTAGCGTCCCTGTCCGCATGCACTTGTCCACGCGTCGGTGGTCAAGTGGACCTTTGTGCAAAGCGCGGAACTAAGGGCCCGCCTGATGTTGAGTGACACGTGCTGGTGCAAGGCGGGGACGGCACACCGGGAGAAGTAGTGACGGCTAGGGACGGCATAGCGAGGTGCCGCAGTTGCCATCAGGTCCAGGAAGGCGGGAGTTTCAACAAGCCGGAACGCCAACATCTCCTGGGCCAGCAGTTTAGCGATGTTGGCGTTCAAGGCTTGCGCGTGTGGGTGGTTAGCAGTGTATTTCTGCCGCCGCTCCAATGTCTGAGAGATGGTGGGTTGTTGTAAAGAAACGCCTGATGGTGCCTTTGATGGTGCAGGAGAAGGAGATAAGACAGGACCAGGGGAGGATGAGGTAGAAGTCAACAAAGTGGCGGAGGCAGATGAAGTGGTGTCCTGGCTCGTCCTCTGGAGTGCATCGCCAGCACAGTCAGCAGTGGCAGTGGCAGAGGCAGAGGCAGTGGCAGTGGCGTGAACGGCAGGCGGCCTTTGTCCTGCCGTTGCTGCCTGCCACTGATTCCAGTGCTTGGATTCCAAATGACGGCGCATTGAAGTGGTGGACAGGTTACTCTTCTCAGAGCCCCTAATCAATTTCGAGAGGCAAATTGTGCAGACAACACTATATCTGTCCTCGGCGCATTCCTTGAAAAAACTCCACACCTTCGAGAAACGTGCCCTCGAGGTGGGAGTTTTTCGGGGCTGGGTACGAACTGGAACATCTTGGGAGATTCCGGGTGTGGCCTGGCTTCGCCTAAGCTGCTGACCTCTGCCTCTAGCTACCCTTTTTGGTGCTGCACCTGCCTCAACATCCACACTACTTTCCCCGCTTGACATCCCCCCTGTCCAGGTCGGGTCAGTGTCCTCATCATCCACCACTTCCTCTTCCAACTCCTGTCTCATCTCCTCCTCCCGCACAATGCGCCGGTCAACTGGATGCCCTGACGGCAACTGCGTCACATCATCGTCGATGAGGGTGGGTTGCTGGTCATCCACCACCAAATCGAACGGAGATGGAGGAGACTCTAGTGTTTGAGCATCTGGACACAGATGCTCCTCTGTTAGGTTCGTGGAATCGTGACGTGGAGAGGCAGGTTGAGGGACAATGAAAGGAGCGGAGAACAGCTCTGGGGAGCAGGGACAGTTTGGGTTATTGTTCTGTAAAGCTTCGGAATTTTGGGAGGAAGGAAGACAAGACTGTTGGGTAATAGGAGGAGAGGAGGCAGAGTCTGACTGGCTGCTGGACAATGTGCTGTAAGCGTTCTCTGACAGCCATTGCAAGACCTGTTCCTGGTTCTCGGGCCTACTAAGGTTTGTACCCTGCAGTTTAGTTAATGTGGCAAGCAACCCTGGCACTGTGGAGTGGCGCAATGCTTGCTACCCCACAGGAGTAGGCACGGGACGCCCTGTGGCTTCACTGCTACCTTGCTCCCCAGAACCATTCCCCCGACCTCGCCCACGGCCTCGTCCACGTCCCTTTCCGGGAGCCTTGCGCATTTTGAATTCCTAGTTAGAAATTGGCACTGTATACCAGTAGTAAAAATTGTGGGTGCACGTAACCCCAATATATTCTTTGAATTCCCAGTCAGAAACTGGCACTATATGGCAGTAGCAAGAAATGAGGGTATTTGTATTCCCAATATACTCTTTGAATTCCCAGTCAGACAATGGCACTGTATACCAGTAGTAAAAATTGTGGGTGCACGTAACCCCAATATATTCTTTGAATTACCAGTCAGAAACTGGCACTATATGGCAGTAGCAAGAAATGAGGGTATTTGTATTCCCAATATATTCTTTGAATTCCCAGTCAGACAATGGCACTGTATACCAGTAGTAAAAATTGTGGGTGCACGTAACCCCAATATATTCTTTGAATTCCCAGTCAGAAACTGGCACTATATGGCAGTAGCAAGAAATGAGGGTATTTGTATTCCCAATATACTCTTTGAATTCCCAGTCAGACAATGGCACTGTATACCAGTAGTAAAAATTGTGGGTGCACGTAACCCCAATATATTCTTTGAATTACCAGTCAGAAACTGGCACTATATGGCAGTAGCAAGAAATGAGGGTATTTATAACCCCAATATATTCTTTGAATTCCCAGTCAGACAATGGCACTGTATACCAGTAGTAAAAATTGTGGGTGCACGTAACCCCAATATATTCTTTGAATTCCCAGTCAGAAACTGGCACTATATGGCAGTAGCAAGAAATGAGGGTATTTGTATTCCCAATATACTCTTTGAATTCCCAGTCAGACAATGGCACTGTATACCAGTAGTAAAAATTGTGGGTGCACGTAACCCCAATATATTCTTTGAATTACCAGTCAGACACTGGCACTATATGGCAGTAGCAAGAAATGAGGGTATTTATAACCCCAATATATTCTTTGAATTCCCAGTCAGACAATGGCACTGTATACCAGTAGTAAAAATTGTGGGTGCATGTAACCCCAATATATTCTTTGAATTCCCAGTCAGAAACTGGCACTATATGGCAGTAGCAAGAAATGAGGGTATTTGTATTCCCAATATACTCTTTGAATTCCCAGTCAGACAATGGCACTGTATACCAGTAGTAAAAATTGTGGGTGCACGTAACCCCAATATATTCTTTGAATTACCAGTCAGAAACTGGCACTATATGGCAGTAGCAAGAAATGAGGGTATTTATAACCCCAATATATTCTTTGAATTCCCAGTCAGACAATGGCACTGTATACCAGTAGTAAAAATTGTGGGTGCACGTAACCCCAATATATTCTTTGAATTCCCAGTCAGAAACTGGCACTATATGGCAGTAGCAAGAAATGAGGGTATTTGTATTCCCAATATACTCTTTGAATTCCCAGTCAGACAATGGCACTGTATACCAGTAGTAAAAATTGTGGGTGCACGTAACCCCAATATATTCTTTGAATTACCAGTCAGAAACTGGCACTATATGGCAGTAGCAAGAAATGAGGGTATTTATAACCCCAATATATTCTTTGAATTCCCAGTCAGACAATGGCACTGTATACCAGTAGTAAAAATTGTGGGTGCACGTAACCCCAATATATTCTTTGAATTCCCAGTCAGAAACTGGCACTATATGGCAGTAGCAAGAAATGAGGGTATTTGTATTCCCAATATACTCTTTGAATTCCCAGTCAGACAATGGCACTGTATACCAGTAGTAAAAATTGTGGGTGCACGTAACCCCAATATATTCTTTGAATTCCCAGTCAGAAACTGGCACTATATGGCAGTAGCAAGAAATGAGGGTATTTGTATTCCCAATATATTCTTTGAATTCCCAGTCAGACAATGGCACTGTATACCAGTAGTAAAAATTGTGGGTGCACGTAACCCCAATATATTATTTGAATTCCCAGTCAGAAACTGGCACTATATGGCAGTAGCAAGAAATGAGGGTATTTGTATTCCCAATATACTCTTTGAATTCCCAGTCAGACAATGGCACTGTATACCAGTAGTAAAAATTGTGGGTGCACGTAACCCCAATATATTCTTTGAATTACCAGTCAGAAACTGGCACTATATGGCAGTAGCAAGAAATGAGGGTATTTATAACCCCAATATATTCTTTGAATTCCCAGTCAGACAATGGCACTGTATACCAGTAGTAAAAATTGTGGGTGCACGTAACCCCAATATATTCTTTGAATTCCCAGTCAGAAACTGGCACTATATGGCAGTAGCAAGAAATGAGGGTATTTGTATTCCCAATATACTCTTTGAATTCCCAGTCAGACAATGGCACTGTATACCAGTAGTAAAAATTGTGGGTGCACGTAACCCCAATATATTCTTTGAATTACCAGTCAGAAACTGGCACTATATGGCAGTAGCAAGAAATGAGGGTATTTGTATTCCCAATATATTCTTTGAATTCCCAGTCAGACAATGGCACTGTATACCAGTAGTAAAAATTGTGGGTGCACGTAACCCCAATATATTCTTTGAATTCCCAGTCAGAAACTGGCACTATATGGCAGTAGCAAGAAATGAGGGTATTTGTATTCCCAATATACTCTTTGAATTCCCAGTCAGACAATGGCACTGTATACCAGTAGTAAAAATTGTGGGTGCACGTAACCCCAATATATTCTTTGAATTCCCAGTCAGACACTGGCACTATATGGCAGTAGCAAGAAATGAGGGTATTTGTATTCCCAATATATTCTTTGAATTCCCAGTCAGACAATGGCACTGTATACCAGTAGTAAAAATTGTGGGTGCACGTAACCCCAATATATTCTTTGAATTACCAGTCAGAAACTGGCACTATATGGCAGTAGCAAGAAATGAGGGTATTTGTATTCCCAATATATTCTTTGAATTCCCAGTCAGACAATGGCACTGTATACCAGTAGTAAAAATTGTGGGTGTATATAGCCCCAATTCTATTGCTAGGGGACTTGCAGGGTATTTCTGGGGTGAAGGTGGGGGGGCACACCGTTGGAACGGGTATCGGGGTATATATCGGGTATACGGGAATACACTGACAGTGTATTCCATTCAGGATCCTGGGAAAGCTGGGTTGCGGCGATTGAGCCCGTCAGTGCCACGTTACACTGACAAGCTTCTCCCTGGAATTTAGCTCTTACAAGAGCTGTTGGTTGTCTTCTCCTTCCTATCCTAGCCTGTCCCTGCCTACCCAGAATCTAAGCCCTAGCTAGCTGGACGGAAACCTCCGTCCTCGGTGAATTGCAAGCTCAGAATGACGCGAAGCTGGGCGTCGCTGTTCTTTTAAATTAGAGGTCACATGTTTTCGGCAGCCAATGGGTTTTGCCTACTTTTTTCAACGTCACCGGTGTCGTAGTTCCTGTCCCACCTACCCAGCGCTGTTATTGGAGCAAAAAAGGCGCCAGGGAAGGTGGGAGGGGAATCGAGTAATGGCGCACTTTACCACGCGGTGTTCGATTCGATTCGAACATGCCGAACAGCCTAATATCCGATCGAACATGAGTTCGATAGAACACTGTTCGCTCATCTCTACTAACTATACATGTGGTTTACTACCAGCCACATGAACAAAACAAGCACAACTTTGTCTCACTGGACTCATGGTTACAGGACAGAACCATACACCTCCTTTCACTCCATGGATCTGCACTGGAATGCAGGAGCTGCAGCCTTTTCTGACCCAGTAATGAGCCAAGGATCTACACCTGGGCTGAGGCCTACTCAAGACCCGCCCTGGACCGCACACGTCCGAAACCTTTCTGCCACCTTCTCCCAGTATCTAAAATGCTTCTATTTTATGCCAAAATTCAGACACAGCCACCACAGTAAATTCATTAGGGTACAGCTGTGAGAGTGACACATTCTGAGTCACTTAAGAATAAATGTAAGAGAGGCATGTTAGTACAAGTTAGTGACTCTGTAAGTCAAGGACATAGGTGTGAGCGTGGCACGCTGATGCATGTGTTAATAGGTCAGAGAGCCTTAGATGTTATGTATGCAACTGTGAAAGTATGATTTCCAGATACGTCAACCTTGACGTCAAATTGACAGACTGATCAGTGAATGTCAAATTGCGGCAAAAAAGAGTGGCTTTTCAAAGGGTGTGGCCTTTATAGAGCCAAATATATTAAGACCTCATTCAATAACATCCCAGCCGTACTTTTTTGCCACAGATCAGATTTGATCCCTGTGTTTACAGTTTTATTGGACTTAATTTCCCATGTGGTTTACCCAGTTTTGTTGACAGAAGGCAAAAATTGTTAGAAGTGAACCACAACTCGAGCCATTAGTGATGGAATTTTTCTGACCCAAGGCTTAAAAAGGAATTTTGTTTTTCTTCATAATATACTGTTACATAGAAATATATCTGTCTATGCAAGTATATTACACAGTCCACTCACATTAATGTGACCACCAGTCAAAATCCAGAATAACCACCTTTCGCAGAGTGGACGAAGACATGCAGGAAGAGAGGGGATGTTGTAACGATGTTCACTGGGATGTTGAGCCATGCTGACTCCAGTGCTGTGTCCAGCTGTGCTAGGTTACGTAGTTGAGCATCCATGGTGCAAACAACCCGATCGAGGTGGTCTCACAGATTCTCGAGTGGGTTCAAGTCCGGGGAATTTGCTGGCCAAGGGAGTACGGTAAACTCATCCTGGTGCTCCTCGAACCACGCACGTACACTGCAAGCTTTATGAGACGTCACATTGTCCTGCTGGTAGATGCCATCATCCAAAGGAAAAACAATTTGCATGTAGAGGTAAACATGGTCCGTAAGGATAGATGCATACTTGTGTTGATCCATTGTGCTTTCCGCAATGATGAGTGCACCTAGATGGCTGATGACACGTGCCTTTTGTCATTGGTTATTTAATGTTGATGTCAAAAGTAGGCGGTGGTCACATTACTATAACTGAGAAAACAAAAAACAAGCAAGCAAGCATACACAATATGCTGGAATAGAAAGATACAGTATATCTCTATGTACCAATATATAATGCGGGGTAGCAAAATCACTATTAACCACTTCAGTACCGGGCCAATTTGTGGTCCAGGACCAGACACGTTTTAGGTTTTTTTGTATGTGCGGTTTTGAGGACTGTGACATTTTTCTCATACGTCTCATTCAACTAATTTTTGCGTCTTTTTTTCGGGAACACATAGGGCTTTATTTTTATTTTCGAATGTGTTTTAGTTTTTTTTATATCTGGGAAAATATAAATGAAATAGGAGGGAAATTATATCTGGTTTTCACTTTTCTTTTTTTTAATTTAATAACACAAAGTGCCACTGAAAAACTTTATAAAATAGTTTTTCTCTCTGTTATGGTAATTTTTATTTTGTATCGTGTTGTCGGGGGTGGGGCTATAACCTTTAATAACAGGATTTTATTGGCGTATTATTTTACTTATTTTTTTAATTATTATTATTTTTTTTTTACTTTATTAATTTTTTTATATATTTTTTTTCAGATGGTGTCCCCATAAGGTCATAAGAGACTACTTTTGCAAATTGCAGCATGTGAATTATACCTACAGAAATGCTGGCATTTTCCATACGGCTAAAATTAAACAGAAAATCCGCAGAAGAAATCTCAGCAAAATTTCTATGAAAAATGTTGTAGAAAAAAAAAAAAAAAAGGTGTGTGTTTCTGCCACTGATTTATCCGCACCGTTTTTGGCTGTGGCTCAGTATGTGGGACCTTAGCCTTAGAAAGTTTCTTAACTCTTTCAGCATTTCACAGAAATCAAAACAAAATGGAGGTCCAATTTACAATTTATGTCTTCTAATATATTCATTCCACTAATCTATATGCCCATTCCACAATCTACTATGCAATTTTTCCCAAGCATGAAATTATTCCATATGTGGAAATAAACTGATGTATGGGCATAGTAGGGTCCAGGACAGAAAGAGAACTTGGGATTTTGGAGGGCAGATTTTGCTGGAATTTGCACCATGTTGCATTTGCAGAGCCCCTGAAGTGCCAGAACAGTGGAACCCGACTCTCTAAAAAAAAAAAAAAATAATAAAAAAAAAATTACCTCATTTTGGAAAAAATACCCCTCTAGGAATTTATCAAGGGGTACAAGTGAGCAATTTAACTCTACAGATGTTTCAATGATTTTTATTTACCATTGGGAATTGAAAATAAAAGTAATAAAAGTGATGTGAAGGTTATAAGCATGTAATGTATGAAAAACATTGTTATCCTTAAAAGCTGAATGCTAGATATAGTTGTTTATGCTTGAAATTGGTATAATGTTATGATAAGATTGCGCCTGCATCCAGGATGGGTGCAAGAAAAACAAATGCTTGGCTTGCTGTCAGAAGACAGCTCCCCAAGGTTACTATGCAGGACTGGGAGGAGCTGGCTATATATGGAACTGCTTAAACTTTTTCTGTTTGATTGAGATGTACCATACCAATCAGGAACGAATATGAAAACTTGTTATCTCTCTTCCTTTCTCTGCTGCTATTTAACCCCACGTTGTTTTAATAAAAGTGCGTCAGTATTTCCTCCTTGGTTGAGAGAGGAACTAATACCAGCATTGTGTCTGGTGCCATTTCCTTACTGCTGGCACTCCGCCTAATTAATTAGGATGACGACAGTTACCCAGGATTATTGGTCAATTAGTCATAAACACGGCTTTGACCTTCTCTTCGACACATGTCAGATTTTAAAAATGAGGCTTGGTCATGAAGGTACTTTTAGGCTCTGTCTTGAAGGGGTTTAATTTAGAATTTGGTAACATTAGCTTTTTGTACTGTACAATATATGTATAAGTTTAGCACATTTGTGGTTGATGACCAAATATTGCATTCTTCTTTTCCAGAATTTTTGAGATATCAAGTATTTTGGTGTTGTTGTGATTGTGGTATATATAAACAATCTGGAGGTTGGGGGTTGTTACAGATTTCGTAACCTAGGCGTCAAAACAGAATGGAACCCTTGGATCCATTATGAAGAAAAAGATCGATAAATGAAAGTAAATTTAACTCCATGGAAAACCCCTTTAAAATATTTAATAATTTGTGTTTATTACAAAGTTACATGAAGGTGAACATAGCTTGCCAAAACAACACATGGCATTCAACATGCAATATAAATCATATTCTTAGAATGTTGTAAGACCTACAGTTATTCTTTCTAGAAGACTGTGTAAAGAGAAAAATATATATATATATATTAGCTGTCTTGCAAACTTTTGATCACTTACATAATACACTGCAATACTCATGCATTAGGAATGTCAGCCTAACAGACTTGGTTAGGCCCACCAACTGCCAAAACAACTCAATGGCAACCTGTCATCACATCTCAGGATGCCGATTGACTTGAGGAAACATCCTTCCTCACAAAAAAAAAAAAAAAAAATTGAAAAATTCAGTGCATGTTATCCACTTTTAGATCTACATAAATTGTGGCCTCTCTACTGTTGTGATCTGTAGAGATCCTAGAGGTCAGACCTTCCACAATCAAACACTGGGCGCCATTTTAAACATAGGAAATCAATGTTAAAAGAGGTTGTGCATGTTTTTATTTTTTCTTGGGATAGGGCATAAATATCTGATTGGTGGGGAACTATTTAGAGATGCATTTGGTCCCTGTACTAGACAGTGCACAGAGCCTGGACAACCTCTTTAAAGTCCTGTAGTACATCTTAAAATAAGTTAGAAGTAGGAAAAATGTTACAAAAAAAAAAAAAAAAAAATTATATTATATATATATATATATATATATATATATATATTTATATATAAAAAAGGATTTCATGGTCAATGGAATAAAAATTCACTAAAATGTGCTGGTAAATGTATACTTCATTATCAATTCTTGAATAGCAGCTCTACAAGAACTATTAAAACAGCTCTCAACAGGTAGAAGATTGATAACCAGCACATTTTAGAATGTTTGATGCTCGCTATTAAGGCACTGGTGTAATAGATCTCTAGACTTAGCAAGATTTCAAAAACTAGATCACAAAAAAAAAAAAAAAAATCCACATACATTTTCATATGTTTACAAGCGTATCTTTGGAAACACATTATTTAGTGGAAAAAAAAAATAAAAAATTAACCTCCCGTACTGTAAGCAAGCAATTCCAGTCCTTATTAGGGAGGGCAGCCATCATATGTTCCAACAGCCATTTGAAGCCAATAGTCCTCATTATTAAAGATGACAAAACTGTACAAATTTTCACCACCTTTAAAGAAACCATGTTCACTTTCTTTCCAGGATATAGGGCTGTCTGCGAAACCATGTACCATAAGGGATACCCACTGACTTAGCTTTGGTTCATTGAAATATTCACTGAAATGAAAACAGAGAAAAATAAAAACAATAAAAAAATGACAGAATACAATGTGATCTACAATACATTAAGTACGGTAGTCAGTCATAAGTTGTTCAGAAATAAAAAAGGTTTCCTGAAAATTACAGAATTATGTATGCAATAACCCATCCCATTCACCACATATAAACACATGGTGGCACAGAATGGTCCTTGAGATGTTTTAACTGTATTGTATGTGAGGTGTATGAGGGCATAATACATCCTTGTGCCATTGACTGGAATGGGATGTCAATTGGAGTGCTGTATTCCCAGATGTTAAAGCAGTTGTTCTGCATTAGGATGGTTGCTATAGTAACTTGTGATGTCTTAATAACATTGCAGGATTCCCTGAGGCAGTGGTGGTCAGGATGAATGCTTGGAAGACTAGATCAGTATCTTCCCTGCATTCCCCTATATGCTGTCTAGTAAGAACAATCTTATGCAGCTGCCAATACATCACTATTAAGCTGACCATACATGTACCAATTTGCCCCAGGTCTAAGACTCCAGGATTTTTCACTAAGCGGACATTGGTCTTTGGAGATATGTACAAGGATTCTGCCCTGTGACCCATTTTCTGAGTGTTACAAATATCAAATACACATTAAAGCTCAGGCACATTCCCGTAACTCATTAAATGTACAAATCTCTATAAACAAGCTTACCTAACCAGCAATGATGGAACAATATACTACTTAATCAGTTAGGAGAAGGAAAACAAAGTTTTGTTGTGTCGATGGTGCAAATGAGCTCAGAAATATTTATATAAAAGAATACTTACTTGGTTTCCATATACAGAGAAGGAATACAATATTTATATAGGTGAATTGCTTAAAGGGATTCTATCATTAAAAAACACATTTTAAACTAAAAGCACGTAGGAATAGCTTTTATAAAGGATATTCATCTCTTACCTTTATCTTGTAGGTCCGCGCAGCCATTTTTGAATTTTTCTTCATTGTGCTCAGAAAGCACAAAGGTGTTCCCCCGTACTCAGAAAGCACAGGGGGCGTACCTGCTGTACTCTGAGCACAGCGTTGTCATCCATTTCAGTGTTGCCTACCACAAAAATGGCCGATGGAGAAGCCAACTATGCATGTTCGTCGGCCATTTTATGGTGTTCTCCTGTAAGAAGAAAAGTTAAAAGGAGGAGATTGCCGACAGAGCAGGAAAAAGGCAGTGCTGAAATGGATGACAACGCTGTGCTCAGAGCACAGGGGGTGTCCCCCTGTGCTTTCTGAGCACAATGAAGAAAAATTCAAAAACGGCAGCATGGACCTTCAAGATAAAGGTAAGAGATGAATATCCTTTATAAAAGCTATTTCAACGTGCTTCTAGTTTAAAATGTGTTTTTTTAATGATAGAATTCCTTTAAATATTAAAAGATTTTTTTCCCTTTATATCGGCCAAATTACCTACTAAAAGAATAAGAAAAATAACTTGTTTAGTCTTTGAGACTTTTTTTTTTATTAAAAGGACACATCTCTATTATGAATAAATATTTCTAAAAGATGGAAATTTGTACCTGTTACACTAGGGTTAACACTAGTGTTTGGGTACTCCATCCCCCATTCTGCTTAAAGGGGCTCTATCATTTGGAAAAGCCATTTTTAGTTAAGCACATCCTTACATAGCCTTTAGAAAGGCTATTTCACACATAACTTTTGTATGTAAATTTCCTCAGTAGCTTTTGAATAAGTCTGTTTTTATTCATATGTTAATGAGCTTAGACCGTGCACAGGAAGCATCTCTATGCACGGTCTGCTCTGTGTGTATGTATAGCAGAGGCTGCTGTGCTGAGGACTCGTCTTTGCTGTGCATACACATAGAGCAGACAGTGCAGAGACACTTCCAGTGCACTGTCTAAGCTGATTAACAGATGAATAAAAACAGACTTATTCAAAATCTACTGCGTTAATTTACATACAAAAGTTATGTGTGAAATAGCCTTTCAAAAGGCTATGCAAGGATATGCTTATCTAAAAATGACTTTTCCCAATGATAGAGCCCCTTTAAAATAAAAGGAGAGAAAAGTCTAACAAGCAGCATAAAATTGGCGGTTCTTAAACGGATAGGGTTTCAGGTTTTTGGGGTTCCCAAGCAGACCCAAAGAACGGAAGGCCGAACACTAGTGTGGATCTTGCATGACCAGTAAAACATTAATTTTATGTCTAAATCTAATATCCAAATATTTTCTATTTAAACTCCTAATGCTGTGTACATGCAATGTAAATACTGCCAAGGAAGCTGTGGAATCAAACACCAACTGTAATAAGGAGGGGTGGTCCTGCAGGAATTTCTGAAGGACCCTGCAGTTTTCAGCCTTTACATTGCATAGCATAGGCAGTAAAATTTGTTGTTCTCGGTCTTCCAGTGGTCATAGCATTTTTTACAGTTTTTTTTCCTTGCTGTAGTGGGACAAGTTGTAGTCTTTATAGGAACTTTTTTGGAGTTGCATTGAATAACTTTTTAAAACTGGGGCCCCATGTTGCACAAACCACTGCCTTTTAGTTTCAAAAGTATTTATTGCAATGATAGAAAACAGTCCAAGCGATGAGACAGTAGTTATACAAATGCAAGAGTGCAAAACAACAGAAATACAAAACAGAAACACTGTCAAACATCTGAAGTCAGTAAAAGCAAATTTTTATTGGTGGCAAAACCGTGCAAAAAAACATTGGTTTACCTGAAGCACTGTTTCAGACATTAGAGAGAGCCCTGTGTTGAGGTGTTGCTGACCCCTGTTCTACTCAGTAATCCCATTCTAAACTGTTAGGGTAAGTTCACACAGGTTTTTTTAATCGCCTCAGGTTCCAGACCAAAATACAGGTAGCTGTGACTAGATGCCCATGCAGTGCACCAGCATCCAGTCGTGCACTCCGCTCCAGATTAGGCTCTAATGAATGGGCCTAGTCGGGAGGGAGTGTCTTCAGGTGGATGTCGCGAGTCGAATCCGCCTGAAAGAATGAGCAACTCGCTTCTTTTTCGGGGAGCCAGAACAAATGGCTCCCGGAAAAAAGAACTGACCGGCTACCATTGATTTCAATGGGAGCAGTCTTTTTGGTCAGGATTTTGAGGCAGATATGGCCTCAAAATCCTGACCAAAAAAGCCAGTGTGAACTTATCCTTAGGCTGGGTTCAGACGGGTTTTTTTGGGCTGGATTTTGACGTGGAATCCGCGTCAAAATCCGTCTCAAAAAAAAAAAAAACGCCTCCCATTCACTTCAATGGGAGCCATCCATTTCCTTTTTCCCATTCGCGGAAAAAAGAAGCGACATGCCCCTTCTTTAGGTGGATTCATTTGGGCCTAATCTGGAGCGGAATAACGCGAGTGGATGCCGATGCACTGTAAGCACTGCACCGACATCTAGTTGCGGCTAGCCGTTTTTTGGACCGGATTTTAAGGCAACCTCCATGTGAACCCGGCCTTAGGTTCTACAACCCTGAAAAAGCTTACAAAATTTATAATAAAGAAGGCAAAGGATTTCCTTAGTAATTAACTCAGGCTACATTCACATCTTCTTTATCATTTTTATACCAGAAAACAAAACATAACTGCAAAGCCATATTAATCACATGCTGGACCCATGTTACAGGACAAAATAGTGCAGCATGCTACAATGGTCGTTCATTACATTACTCTGACAAAAGCAGGACAAGATTCTCCAGCTATGTTCCACCTAATGCTGCAGCCATATCCATTCGGAACAACTGAAACAGCCAAGCTAGCTATATTACGTTGTTACGGAAATGGCACAAAGCAGCGAGCCAGCAACCTCAGAATGCAGTCACAGCCCTGATGCCAAAGCCAAAGTCCACTTCACCAAGCACAACTGAGTTGACGCACCTTAACTCTCAAGACAGATGTAGGTCCCAAAGCTTTAAATGCTTGTCCTTTTATTCCCACAACTTTTGCTAAATAAAGCTGTATAAATATTCACTACCATACTAAAAAGGACCACTCAAGTTTTAGGAGGGGGGGGGGGGGGAATTAAATATTTAAAATTTCTTACCGTAGTTGATTCACCAACTGTTGGATTTTCACTGGTGTTATAAAGCCAGTAATTGTGCATAAATGTGTTTGTTCGATTAAAATGTTTGGCTCTGGACAGCAAAAACTCGATATGAAGCTAGAAGACTCATTGTCACTAAAAGAAAACAGCAAAATTATTTTGACATATTTGTATAACATTATGGGTTGATTATTGTGATATATAAACCATGACATATATTTAACATTAATGGGGTTTTCCAGGATTTAAAATATTGGTGACCTGTCCTTCAGATAACAGAGGTGAGATGGTGAGGATCTCAGCTCAGAATACAGAGTACTGTAATACTGCTTCCATCTAAAAGGGTTTTTCCGGGACTTACATATGTTATGAGACTCATAACCCCCAACCATTAGCTGGTTGAAGAGGCTACAGTGTTTAGGGTAGTATTGTGGCCTCTTCACTGAATACCAAGCACAACACCATATTTAGCATGTCATTGCAGTTCAGCCCTATTCACTTGAAAGGAACTGAGCTTTAGCTGTACCATGTGACCCATGAACGTTATATCAGTAGTACAGGAAAGAGGTCGCAATGCTTGAAAGTACCAAGCCTGCAATGGAGATTACGGTGTAGATGTGAATTGTGCCTAAGACAGTCTGGTGTAAAATGTTACACCCTTTAGTTGTTTGACGTGTTTATGAATGTTTTTTTTATAATTTTTTTTAATCCTTCATATAAGATCTGGATATTTGGCAATCTTTTTTTTTGGTTTAAGGGGAGTGGGAGAGAGTGTTCTCTTTTAAAAATGCCAGCAAAAACAAAAGAAGAAGTTCCCCTAGGTCTACTGATGAAGTAGACATACCAAAATAAATAAATAATGATGGTGACTAAGATGGATACATTATTTCACAGGGGGGAAAAGGTACTTCTTTTGCTCCATTAGCACCAGATAGATTGACTAAACCTGTGGGTATTATTTATGAGAGAGTTTGGAAAGTAATGGTGATGGTTCTTTAGTAGAAGCAGGGTCAGCTTGTTCTTCCCCTAAAGTGAGAAAGTTTGGAGGAGCTGGTGAGGAGTTTGATGAGATAGTAACCTGTGTTTGATTATGTGCTATGACCAAAAGTATGTGAAAGGGATAGATAGGTAATAAAAATCTAAAGAAATTGAGTAACCGATTTTAAATAATAAAGATTTCCGTCCCTACTAAAATTCTTCAATTATATTTTGACTGAAGGGAAAGCCCCCATATATGTGATACTAAACGTTTTGACGATGAAAATACAGAATACACAAAAAGGTTACTTCTGTGTAACTGGGAGATGGATCTCAGATACTCCTTTTCTAGGCCCCATTGGGACTTGGCTTGTAAATGGGTGATGAGGTCTACCCTTTCGATCACGTTGATATAAACTAGTCATAAGGAGGAATTATGCCTCACTGAAGCTAAAACAAATCTTTCCAGGATTCTCCAACTTCTGTTGAAGAAATGGCGACATAAAGGCTCTCTGTACCTATTTTGTATCACTTATTTTGGAGCTGTCTACATTTAATCCATTTCTGAACTAATTCTCAATTTGACTATCAAAACATTAGGCTTAGTTCTCATGTGAATACCGTGTGGCGTAATTTGGTCCGCCTTGTGGCGTTTTTTTTTGAGCAGTTTTTGGTAAAAACCGCTTCAGAAAACGCCAGGTGGTTTTTCCCTCCCGGACAGTGAATGGACCGTAAAAACCGCGACGCAATTTCGCCTCCTATTCACTTGTATTGACTTCCTGAGGCGGAATCCGGCTCAAGAAAGGTCATGTCACTTCTTTTTTCCGCTAGTGGCAAAAAACCGTTAGCGGAAAAACAAATGCTAGCGGTCTCCATAGACCACCATTTTGAGGGGGCGGATTATGACGTGGATTCCACACCATAATCTGCCCCCTCTGGGCCCGTGTGAATGGGCCCTTATATCTAATGCTGCTCTAGCCCTACTACTCATTGGGCGTAATGACTACCCACTTAAATATAGCTTATTGGTGGGACATGCGTTGCTATCAGTTAACCTGTTGGTGGCTTGGAAGTGGAGTTCTCATTGTTCCCCAACTTGCTTTTCTGTGATTAACATAGTGACTGAACATTGTATATGTGAAAAATTATTTGCCATTAGAACCAACAGACTTTGCTCCTTTTCCAATATATGAATTCACCTGCTTCCAAGCACTCCTAGAAACCTTCCTGGTTTGAACTGAATGTTACTGCAGACAAGATTTTAGGTATCTTCAGACTGCCAGGTCAAAACGATACCGATGCTGACCCCTCCCCCAACACACCTTTCAAAGTTGAATACTTTGCAATTACCTTTGCCCTTTTTATTGGAACCCCATACCATAACCCTTATGTTCCTAATTATTTATTTCCATTATAGTACATGATGTTCTATTATTTTGTAACCAAGAAATCTGTGAATTTTTCTTTACAAATACTCATGTATTTACTTTTTCTGAAAAAAAAAAAACTAATAAACATTTACTTTGAAAAAAACATTGATTTTAACATGTAGATGAACTTTCACAGGCATATGATCTTAAACAACATTTTACAAACTAATCACTTTTGTTATTTCCTGTTTTGACTAGTCAGTTTTGCAGTATAGATGAAGATAAAATAATGAGTCATCTCACTACCATTAGAATATGGAAGCTCTGTTGTACTGCAGAAGACCTATATAAGGGTGCATTCACACTAAGTATACGCTGACTGATTCTGAACGTTAAAACACGTTCAGAATCAGCGCGTACAAAGCAGATCCCATTCATTTCAATGGGAGCCGGCAGACGTGCGTTCCCCATTGAAATGAATGGGCTGCTTTTTTCCCTATTGGTTTCAATGTGATACACACGTATCACATTGAAACCAATAGGGAAAAAAGCAGTCCATTCATTTCTATGGGGAGCGCTCGTATGCCGGCTCCCATTGAAATGAATGGGATCTGCTTTGAACACACTGATTCTGAACGTGTTTTAACGTTCAGAATCAGTCAGCATATACTTAGTGTGAATGCACCCTTAGGCTTTGTATGAATACTCCATGTTGATCCCTGGTCTCTGTGGTGGAGACTGTATGTCACTGCTTATTAGACTCTATAAAGTGTGACTTCTTTTTTTTTACTCCAATTTATTTCAGCTGCCATAAAGCAGCGCTATTCACAGAAAGTCCGCAGAGGTTTTTGTGGGTATAACTGATATGACATTCATTTTATACTAGGATTTATATTAAACGTAATTGTAGTGCATTGTGGTTTCCATATCATATTTTTATATGTCAAATTAGTAATAATAAAAGTTATAATCTGGATGAAAACGGAGAATAATTTCCTTACCAGTCAATATTATTGCTGACAGCACCAAGCCATTCAAAAAACTCAGTTGCACTACATGATTCACCTTCTTTACCATGCAACTCTTCACTCTTCAGCACAGGACTGTGCAGATTCTTTGAAACACTAGAACTTATCCTAAATGGACACTCTTTAACAGCATATTTTGAAAAATAAGATAATATAGATGGTTCCTCTGAAAAACAAAAGCCAACCAAGTAAAACCATCAGTAAGGTCAACACAGAATATAAACAATATAAGGAAAAATAGGTGTGGTGCTGTGTTAGGCTGGACTCACATCTGCACTCGATGAGTGTTCAGGGATTCCATTCCACTTTACAAATGCAGAGAGAAAAGTCCTGCAAGCTGGACTTTTCTCTCCGTATTTTTTGGGCACAAACCTGGCGGACCCCATAGACCAGGGGTCCTCAAACTTTTTAAACAGTGGGCCAGTTCACTGTCCCTCGGACCATTGGAGGGCCAAAATATAGTTTAAAGTGATTCTACCATTAATATCACATTTTTTCTCGATAACAAGTAGGAATAGCCTTAAGAAAGGCTATTCTTCCCCTACCTTTAGATGTCTTTCTTAAGGCTATTCCTATGTGTTATTGAGAAAAAATGGAGATGAATGCACCCGTGGGGTGGAGGGGGACACTCAATTTTCAATCTCAGGGGGCATTCACACTTGTGCTCGGTGTCTGGTGTATGCATTCCATTGGGTTTCCATCTACAGTCCCAGCGAAACTGGACAGGGCACGGAAACCCGGTAGTCACCTTTAAAACCCATTCAATTGAATGGGTTTGTAAAGGTGACCACCAGTGTCCGCCTGTGGCCTGTCTGCGGGGAAACCGTTTTTTTAGCCAGACACGAAGTCAGACATGCAGGATGAAATGCATACACCAGACACCGAGCACAAGTGTGAACGCCCCCTGAGGTGTTATTTATCCTACAGTAAAATATTATACTGCTTACTTCAGGGGGCACAGGTAGGGTCCTATCCAGGAAGGCAGCAGGCACTAAATCTGACCAGTGAGACCACTGCTGAGCAGCACAGCAAACTGTAGTACGGTAGTGGCTTTGCTTACTGTAATTTGGGCTGCGTCAGGTCAGTTCACGTTGCTAGGGTGACCTGACTGACGAAGTGATGGAGGGGCACAGTTGACTATATTGGGCCAGGCCATGGAGACAGCGCGCTTCACTTTACCTATTGGAGGGCACCGCTCCTGATGTCTGTGCGACCTGCGCTGCCTCCGGTGTCCGTCTGTGTCCTCCTGCCACATCGCTTGTATGCGATGTAAGGAGGGTACAGGAGGCACCGCTCCCGATGTCTGTGCGACCTGCTCTGCCTCCGAGGCCCGCCTGTGTCCTCCTGTCACCTCACTTGTATGCGATGTATGGAGGATACAGGAGGCACCGCTCCTTATGTCTGCATGGCCTGATCTGCCTCTGGTATCCTCGCATACATGCGATGTGACAGGCGGACATCGGAGGCAGAGAAGGTCGCACAGACATCAGGAGCGGCGCCTCCTGTATCCTCCTTACATCGCATACAAGAGATGTGGCAGGAGGACACAGGTGGACACCGGAGGCAGCGCAGGTTGCGCAGACATCAGTAGCAGTGCTCTCCAATAGGTAAAGTGAAGTGCGCTCCATGGCCTAGCCCGAGCTCCCCAGGTGCTTCATTATAAATGCACGCCTGCCGGCGTTGTCAGTGGGGCCAGACAGAAGTGCTTGGCGGGCCGCAGTTTGAGGACCCCTGCCATAGACTATAATGTTTCAGAGGGTAACTTCTTTTTAAGTGGATTTGGTTTCCGTTTTCCGGGTCCCCACGTGGACACGAAAAATGGAAACCCAAGTGCACATATGAACCTGGAGTTAGTCAGAAAAAAAATTATGCAATATTTGATACTACTGTGTTAAAAAGACAAAAATGTTGTAGGTATGATCCCTTTATTGGCTAACCAAAATAAGTACATTTGCAAGCTTTCAAGGTTTTTGAGGTGGTAGGTTTGTGCAATAAGATAAGACAATAACAATGAGGTTCTCATGAACCGTATTTTTCAGACTATAAGACGCACCGGACCATAAGACGCACTAAGGTTTTAGAGGAGAAAAATAGGAAAAAAAAAAAAAAGCAGAGAATCACAGGACACCAGAGATGGGCACCCAGACCCTGCCCTCACTTGCGGTGTGGAGAGTATGGTGGAGCCTGGCCTGGCATAAGCGGTGTGCCACCATAACAGGTGGTGTGTGTGCGTGTCACTGCAGCCGCAGCATCAGTGGGTGACGTCCTCACAGTGTCCTCCTCCCGGCACTGGGACGTGCAGCTCGGCCGCTGACAAGCTTGTGCTCACCGACAATCACCGCAATCCCCAAGTCAACCTGCGTCCTCTCTGCACTGCGAGTGAGGGCAGGGTCTGGGAGCGCGTCTCTGGCATCCTGTGATCCGCTGCTCCTTTACACAGCTCCAGTGCCAGCCAGCATCGGGCCAGCAGTCAGCATGTCCCGATGCTGGTGCTGAACAGCTCTGCTGGCCCGATAACGGAATAGTACCAATTTTTTCTCTGCTACAGCATTCACCATACGAGAAAAATATTTTCGTAAGTTTGTAGATCGGGGGTTTTTGGACACAGGGATTCCTAATGTGTTTGTGTTTCACAGTAATGTTTTTGTTTTATATGTATTCTAGGGATATGGGGGTGATTTGAACTTTTTTTTTTATATATATATTTTTCATAGCTTTCAAATTTTTTTTTTTAAATGTTTTATTTTCACCCACCTAGGGAGTTTGAACCTGCAATCATTTGATTGCAAGTCCCATAGACTGTAATACAACTGTATTGCAGTCTATGGGAGATGCTCTCTATATGAAGGCCCCTCCTGCAGAGCGGTTGCCATAGCTCCCATGTCTTCGCTGTACAGGAGACCCGATGGCTATTGCCATTGCTCTGCAAGAGCGGCCAGAAACTTTCACCTGTTCTGTTGCAGGCCAGCTCCCGCAGAGCCGCGTGGCACAGGAACAGGTCGGCTCTGCAGGAGCTGGCCTGCAACAGAACAGGTGAAAGTTTCTGGCCGCTCTTGCAGAGCAATGGCAATAGCCATCGGGTCTCCTGTACAGCGAAGACACGGGAGCTATGGCAACCGCTCTGCAGGAGCGGCCGCCATCTTTTAGACCCGACATCTAAAGTGGTCTGGGTACATGGGCAATTTTTTAACTCTCTGGGGGAAGAGGTAATGATGACATTATCTGTTACGGCTTGTGACCGCTCTTGCAGAGTGATTGCCATAGCTATCAGGTCTCCTGTACAGCAATCGCTCTGCAGGAGCGGCCACCATCTTTAAGACCCGGCAATTATGGTATTGATGTCAGGAAGCGGATGTAGTAGCCTGTTGGTACACGGGCGGTTTTTTAACTCATTGGGGGGGGGGGGGGGTAAGAAATGTACCAGTACTAATGACATCTTTTACGGCTTGTGACCGCTCTTGCAGAGTGATTGCCATAGCTATCAGGTCTCCTGTAGAGCAATCGCTCTGCAGGAGCGGTCACCATCTCTAAGACACGGCATCTACCTTATTGAAACAGCAGATGTCAGGAAGGGGCTGAAGTGTAGGGACATGATACGGTAACCACTCTCAGACCATTAACATACCTCCTTTGCTTCTAACTGACCGGACTAAACTGGCGCTGCAAGTTTATGTGCCTGCCCCGCCCACTACACTATCGGCCACTACTACATTCGGACTATAAGACGCACCTCTTTTTTCCTCCCATATTTGGAGGAAAAAAAGTGCGTCTTATAGTCCGAAAAATACGGTAATTGCCTTTCTGTAGCATCTTGCTAATGTTGTGTTCTCAGTCATTTATTTGGAAATACTTGAAGAAGGAGCCTCTGTGCTTTGAAAGCTTGCCAATGTAATTATTCTGGTTAAAGGTATATCTACAACACTTTTGTAGGTATAATACCTTAATTGGCTAACCAGTAAAATTACAATACTTTTTTCTTTTTAACATAAAAGAATCAAATATTGCATTTTAACAATAATTAGTAATGTGGAGCTCATGAAATATATCTTCATTATTACTCATTATACTTATATTATATGGTCCAGAAAAAAAATACATAAATAAATAAAATAAAATTAAAAAATATTTGTGTTGATTCGATTCCCAGATAACCCTTTAAATGTTATCAATCATAAATGAAAACGGAAATTAGAAATTACGAGTAGTAGTAGTAGCAGCAGTAAAGGTGTTATTTACCAGAATTATCCCAAGCAAGTAGAAAATCAAAAGTCAAAGGCTTTTTCTCTGTCAAGGCCCAATTCACACGCTGGAACTTTTTGCCACCAGGTGACATGGCACTGTCGGTCAGATCTATTGTAACAACTGTAAAATATTGTACAGCAGTCATAATACTTCACAAAAGAATAAATGTACCACTCCCAAAATAAACAACCACACATCTCAAACTTACTGTGTCGCATGGCAGGTTTCCCGGAATACAGAGAGGGTTTGCCCTCCAGACCCAACTCCTCATAGGTGTCTTTATTTACAGACAAAACCAGCTTTCCTGAAAATAAAAATCACAACGAACATACAGATTATGTTCAAAGCAGTCTTAATTTTAGAAAACTTTATAATAAATTTGGAAGCCTCATCTATGTCTAAATAATAAAGTCCATTTATGCAACTTAGTAAGTAAAGAGGATCTGCCAAGTAGAAAGTGCTAAATGTCATACATCATTTCATTGCCGCTGCGCCCCTAAACAATATGGAGTTTCTTTTAACAAAAGAAATGACTCCCAGAAAGTTATAGATCAGCTCTTATACTAGCTCTGATTCTACTGAAGTGGGCGAGAATCTTGTTTTCTCTCAGAGAAATATAAGGATTAGGACTAGTTCACATAGAAGGGTAAGTTCACACGATGTAACGTTGAGCGTGATCTGACACGTATACATGTGACGGCAGATGACGCCCTCAAAATGCTCCCATTCATTTCAATGGGAGTTAGGAGTGTATACGCCGCGTTATTTTGCGCCCGTGATTTTGTGGCAACGTTACATCATGTGAACGCACCCTAAGGCTGAGTTCACACAGAGTTTTTTTGGTCAGGAATTTGATAAGGAATCCGCCTCAAAATCAGCCTCCCAATAGAGCTCAATTGGGAGGCTTTTTTATTATTCAGCAGCCTCATGTGGATTAGACTTGCATAGTACAGTGAAGCTATTCTGTGGGTATTCTGTGCAGTGTACAGGGCAACAATTAACATGATGAGGATTCTAAATCAAGGGTGCATTCATTATTCTACAATTACTTTTTCCCCCATTTACTTGTCAGCAGATTCTATCCAAATTCAGGAGTGAAATCTTTGAACCAATTCCTGACAAAATCTGGAACGTGTGAATATGGACTAAGTGTCAGTTCATTACAGTGTACTTCCAGTTTTATCACCCAGGTTGTACTATTACAATCTTTTATTCTTACATCCACTGTAGTTACCCTTCTAGCCTAATATATAATATAGTACAATTATACCCATGAAATATCCATTTCCTTTGGTTCAAAATTCATTCCTGCCATTTGTGTTAAATAAAGGTTTACCTGGCAGCACTGCAGCACAGTTGTCTTGGTCAACTCTTGTGTTATATGAAAGTGCATAAAACAAACCTAGGAAAAAAAAACCCATAACAATGAAAAAGCGTTATGAAAACAGTTGATTTCCATTACTCCTATTCCTTTTATAAAAGTTTGATACAAGCGGGAAAATCTAGAAGTGCCTTTGTAAATAGCTAGGTGGACCTAGAGATTAAATTTCACATATTTTAGGAAAACTCCTATAAAATATCAATAACTTATATTAGAAAAACACTTTAAAAGCACTATAACAATAAAAAGGAGTCTATCATTACCCAAGCACCTTTTTGTTGAAGCCACGTTGGAATAGCCTATAGGCTATTCTACTCCCATCTTTAATTTTTCTTCTCCAACGAGTCCATAACACTGACCTAATAAGGGTATAGTGGGTTTCTCCTGCATTGCAACGAGGATCGGCAAAATAACTCAGCTGCACTCATAGAGATCTCCACCCTATTCACTGCAAGCACTCCTATCATACAGTGGGGGAAAAAAAGTATTTAGCCAGTCACCAATTGTGCATGTTCTTCCACTTCGGCCTGTAATTGACATCATAGGTAGACCTCAACTATGAGAGGCAAAATGAGAAAACAAATCCAGAAAATCACATTGTCTGATTTGGAAAGAATTTATTTGCAAATTATGGTGGAAAATAAGTATTTGGTCAATAACAAAGTTCCTTGTTATATATCCTTTGTTGGCAATGACAGAGGTCAAACGTTTTCTGTAAGTCTTCACAAGGTTGGCACACACTGTTACTGGTATGTTGGCCCATTCCTCCATGCAGATCTCCTCGAGAGCAGTGATGTTTTGGGGCTGTCGCTGGGCAACACAGGTTTTCTATAGGATTGAGATCTGGAGACTGGATTGGCCACTCCAGGACCTTGAAATGCTTCTTACAAAGCCACTTCTTCGTCTCCCTGGCGGTGTGCTCGGGATCATTGTCATGCTGGAAGACCCAGCCATGTTTCATCTATAATGCTCTTGCTGATGGAAGGTGGTTTGCACTCAAAATCTCACGATACATGGCCGAATTCATTCGTTCATGTACACAGATCAGTCATCCTGGTCCCTTTGCAGAGAAACAGCCCCAAAGCATGATATTGCCACCCCTATGTTTCACAATAGATATGGTGTTCTTTGGATGCAATTCAGCATTCTTTCTTCTCCAAACACGACAAGTTGTGTTCCTACCAAACAGTTCTACTTTGGATTCATCTGACCATAGGACATTCTCCCAATACTCTTCTGGATCATCCAAATGCTCTCTAGAAAACTTCAGATGGGCCCGGACATGTACTGGCTTAAGCAGTGGGACACGTCTGGCACTGCAGGATCTGAGTCCCTGGCGGCGTAGTGTGTTACTGATGGTAGGCTTTGTTACATTGGTCCCAGCTCTCTGCAGTTCATTCACTAGGTCCCCCCGCGTGGTTCTGGGATTTTTGCTCACTGTGCTTGTGATCATTTAGACACCACAGGGTGAGACCTTGCCTGGAGCCCCAGATCGAGGGAGATTATCAGTGGTCTTGTATGTCTTCCATTTACTAATTATTGCTCCACAGTTGATTTCTTCACACCAAGCTGCATGTCTATTGCAGATTCAGTCTTCCCAGGCTGGTGCAGGGCTACAATTTTGTTTCTGGTGTCCTTCGACAGCTCTTTGGTCTTCACTAGAGATGAGCGAGTAGTATTCGATCGAGTAGGTATTCGATGGAATAGTCGAATATTGAGATCTAATCGAATCTTCAAATATTTCACTACTTGCTCATCTCTACTGTATCTGTTTTTTTTAATGCCTACGTTGTCCTAGTTCCTGTCCCACCTCCCCTGCGCTGTTATTGGTGTAAAAGAAAGTGCCAGGGAAGGTGGGAGGGGAATCGAACTTTTATTGCGTTTACCGCGTGGTATTCGACCGAGTACGGGCATTTTGAATACCATAGTATTTGATCGAATACCTACTCGATTGAATACTACTCGCTCATCTTTAGGCTTCACCATTGTGGAGTTTGGAGTGTTTGAGGTTTTGGACAGGTGTCTTTTATACTGTATACAAGCTCAAACAGGAGCCATCACTACAGGTAATGTCTGGAGGACTGAGGAACCTCTTAAAGAAGAAGTTACAGGTCTGTGAGAGCCAGAAATCTTGCTTGTTTGTAGGTGACCAAATACCTATTTTCCACCATAATTTGCAAATAAATTATTTCCAAATCAGACAATGTGACTTTCTAGATTTGTTTTCTCATTTTGTCTCTCATAGTTGAGGCCTATCTATGATGTCAATTACAGGCCGACCTCATCTTTTTAAGTTGGAGAACTTGCACAAATGGTGGCTGACCAAATCCTCTTTCAAAACATACAGTGGGGAAAAAAGTAACATATATCCCCTCATGAATTGCTCAATGTGTTTCACCTAAACACCGGATCGTCAGGAGCAATACATTAGGAGGGTAAAAAGTAAAAAAGAGAAGTTGCGGAGAACTCTGCAAGTACTCACCACCGGAGCCCCGGGAAATACTCCCGCACTATCTGAGCGGGTGGCTGGCAGCCTCGGGTGTACTACTACGCTCGTGTGCACTAACTACCTAGCGCACAGGACATAATAGTACGTCCAAGGTCGCTAAGGGGTTAAAGTGGTTTTTTGGGGGTCTTAACTGTTAGGGGGTGTTCACATGTTGGAAATTGACACTGAATTTGAGGTGGAATCCATTTGACTGGGAGGTGGTGGATGTTTTTTTTTTTTCAGCTCCAAACTCTGCTTCCAATTCAGCGTTGGTTTTTGTGAAAAATATTCTGCTTGTCAAATTCAGTGTCAAATTCCTACATGTGAACACCCAGAGGCCAAAAGCCAATACCTACACAGATCAGCTGTTTACTGACTGTAGCATTCGACTTAGAACTGCAGCCTCTTCACTGAATTCCAAGCACTGCACTATACACACCATAGGGTCTGTGCTTGGTATTAAAGCTCAGTCTCATTCACTTGACTGGGACTAAGCTGTAACTGTACCATGTGACCAATGAACGTGGTATCATTGACATAGGCAACAGCATTCGTGAGGGTCATGGCCTCTACAAACAGTGGATCTCTGGGAAGACGAGTCAACAATAGTTAGTATCAAGCAAACCCCAAGCAACAATAGTCCCAAGCAAAACCTCTTTATAAAAAATACTTATACATAGCATGATTAAATAGTAACAGAAATGTGATTTTTTTTTGTTTGTTTCTTACCTTTTTTTATAAACCTGTCATTGAATTCTTGTGTCAAAAATTCATGAAGGGGCAAGTTCCTCACTACAAAATAGCTCCCCATACCATCAATCACATGCTTCAGTTTTCCTGGAAGAAGTCCACATTCAGGGAGCAAAATAGATACCTGTGTTAATAAAATAGCAACACTGTAAAAATAACATTAATGGAAAGACTATGTAAGGATGTACTGGTCATTTAAAGAAAAGCATCTTTGTCATTTACTTCTGTTCATGAAAGGTATCAGTGTTTCCCCTAAATCAGACTAAAACAATGAATATACAGTACAACTTTATATACCGTATATACTCGAGTATAAGCCGAGTTTTTCAGTTTTTGTGCTGAAAAAGCCCCCCTCGGCTTATACTTGAGTCAAGCAAAAAAAAAATAAAATATTTTTTTTGGGGGGAGGAAGGGGTGGGGGGGTCTATGACCAGCCACAATAGTAATGTATAGAATCGCCCATAAAATTGTGAAAAAAAAAAAAAAGGGCCACACGGTGGCTCAGTGGTTAGCACTGCAGCCTTGCAGCGCTGGGGTCCTGGTGTTCAAATCCCGCCATGGGCAAAAAAACATCTGCAAGGAGTTTGTATGTTCTCCCCGTGTTTGCATGGATTTCTATCCCATATTCCAAAAAAGACATACTGATAGGGAAAAAAATGTACATTGTGAGCTCTGTGTGGGGCTCACAATCTACCGTATTTTTCGGACTATTAGACGCACTTTTTTTCCCCAAAATTTTTGGGGAAAAGAAGGGTGCGTCTTATAGTCTGAAGGTGGCGCCCGTCATCCGCTGTAATAGAGAGGCGGAAGCCGGCAAGTGATAGACGCCATTACAGGTGCCGGGGCCTGAGACACCGCTGCGCTCCTCTGCCCTGCATGCTTCATGCAGGGCAGAGGATCGTAGCGGTGTCTCAGGCCCCGGCGTCTATCCCGTGCCGGCATCCGCCTCTCTAGTACAGCGGATGCCGGGTCTTAGTCTGGATTGGCGGCCCCTTTTTCCCCGGGGCCGGTCCCCACCGGCCCCGTACCTGTGACGTTGCAGGCCGGCTCCTGCGCGGCGATATCGCAGGAGCCGACCTGTTCGGGTGACAGCCGGGAGCCTAATGAGGCTCCCCGGCCTGTCACGGCTATATTAGTATTGCAGCTGGTCTCTATGACCAGCCGTAATACTAATAGACAGAATGGCCCATAGACGGCAATACAGGGGGAATAAAATAGTAAAAAAAAAAAAAAAAAAAAAGCTTTAAAAATATGAAATAAATAAAAGTTCTAAATCACCTCCTGTTTTTTTTTTTCAATACAAGGTGATCTAAGCAATAGAGTTATCCCCCAAAATGGTATAACTAAAAAGTACAGCTGGCCCCACAAAAAAAACACTCTATGCATCCCCGTACAGCTGCAGGGTCACCTGTCAATGTGGCCTTGCAGCTGTTGCAAAACTACAACTCCCATATATTAAATATTTTACCAGTTTTTGCTTCAAAAATTTTTTTCCCTATTTTCCTCCTCTAAAACCTAGGTGCGTCTTATAGTCCGAAAAATACGGTACATTTAAAGAAAAAAATAAAATAAAATAGTGGAAAAAAAAAAGAAGCTTTAAAAAAAAAATATAATAAAAAAATAAAGTAAATAAAAGTTCTAAAGGACTCCTTTTCCTAGAATACATATAAAAGTAGAAAATTACTGTGAAACACATACACATTAGGTGCCCAGTCTACTGAATATAGGGTATCTGCAGTGCTCCTGTTCCGTTGGGAAGGGGTTAATAGGAGCACTGCAGATACCCTATATTCAGCCAGGCTGAATTCCAAGTGGGGGAAAAAAAACCAGTCCTCAAGCTCAGGGAACGGGCAGACAGACAACCAAAACACACCCTCCCCTTCCCCAGCACCCAACAACTACTGCACCCAAAAACTCAGACCATTTTAATTTTTGAAATTTTCCAGTAGCTGCTGCATTTCCCCCCTAGTCTTATACTCAACTCAATAAGTTTTCCCAGTTTTTGTGGTAAAATTAGGGGCCTCGGCTTATATTCGGGTCGGCTTATACTCGAGTATATACGGTAGATTAAAAAAATAAATAAATAAAACACAAAAAAACTTGGAGAAACTAGTGATAACTTGCTTATACCAATACAGCTTGATATGCTGGTAAGTTACAGTCTTTTTGTTTTTTTTTTCTTCAAGATCCCCTGTCCAAGGTACTGACAAAAGTGACATCTGTAGGCACTACATTGGTTTCTTCGCTGACAAATAAAATAAAAAAAGGCCACATTTTGCTTAAAACCTAAGAAAAACTAATTTCCCCATGCCAGTCGCCATCATTTAAACAGAAGTAAAATATCTAGATATACTTTGCTTCGTGTTTTAAAATACATCATAGGTTAAAAATTATGGCATTTTAAAAGGGAACCATGAAGATCCAGTGCAGTATGCAGGCACCAGGTTATAGAACAGCAGGAGCTGAGAAGGCATAGATTTATGGGAAAAGATTCAGTATAGACTGTTATTTGTAGCTTTGCTGAGAAACAGTCCTTTAGCCATGGGGGTGGTCTTACCAGTGACTGACAGCCCTCCATACAATGATAGCTGTCAATCACTGTCCACCCTATAACTAGATGACTGCTTCTCTGCATAGAAAGATATAACTGAATAAGCCATATTGTATATATTTTGTCACAGAACTATATAACATTCTATTCAGCTCCTTCTGCTCTATAACATGCTGCCGGCGGATTAGGCTTCATTTTCCATGTTCCCTGTAATGCACATTGTGGTTAACATTTCTACTTGTCTCTCTATTTCAGTCTGGAACTTTCACATATAGCTGTGTAAACACAAAGGACACAGTATTTGGAGCTTCTTATGAGACAGAGCCTTTAGGTCGGGTTCAGATGGAGTTTTCTGGACCGGATTTTGACGCAGAATCTACGTCAAAATCCGGCTCAAGAAACCGTCTCCTATTGAAATCAATGGGAGCTGGTCATTTTCTTTTTCCGCAAGCAGTTTGTTCCTGCTCGTGAAAAAAAAGAATGTGTGGAATGCTGTTTCCAGTCGCGGCTAGCCATTTTTTGGACTGGATTCTGAGGCGGCCTCTGCCTCAAAATCCAGTTCAAAAAAACTCCGTCTGAACCCGGCCTTAAAGGATAATCTATGGACTTCAATTTAACTTACCTTGCCAAGGAATTTTTTACAGTTGGACTTGGGAGTTTCGGGCTGCCTCCAACTTCAGGTTACGTGATTGGAACCAGGCCTGTCCCCCGGGTTACCACCTTCTTTCTCCTCTCTTGTTCCCACTGGACCTGCGCTTTTGTGGCCAATTTTTCCATAGTCAACCACCCCCATAGCACAGATAAAAACCTGTGCCAGCAGGAGAGAGGAGGTAAAGTGACCTGGGGATGGAGGCTGGGTACTATCACGTGAGGTGGCGTCAGAACTAGTCCAGAACCCTCAGGTCCAACTACAAAAAATGTCACCATGTGTTTTCTCAGTAGCCTTGAATAAGTAAATTACAGGTAGATTTGACTGCAGGTTTTTACTTTTGTAAATTTATTAATTTTCCATTCTTTTCTTTCTTTGCTTTAGACAAAGAGTTTTCACAGGTTTCCTCTGAGGACTTTCTGTTTCATTTATACCTATAGGGAAACCGTCAGCTTTTCCGTAGTTATAATTGACATGCTGCAATTTCCAAAACCATGGTTTTTACCACAAAGTGGCCACGGGGGTCACTAGAATCCCATGCACTTTGCTCTGACTGTAAAACACCAAGATTTTTCCAGCAGTGTTTCTGCTGCGGGCAAATCACGGTGTTTACGCCACATGGGGCACCAGCCTAAAAGTCTTTTTCTCTGTAGATTTTGTAAACTATGTAGAGGCCCAAACAAATAAGTACAAACAACAATTTTTAGCACAGAATCCCAAGTCGGTGGGCCCCTGTGGATGCAGCAGAAAGGATGATATTTTGGGGTTGTGTGCAAAAAACTGAAATTAGACAATATTAGAGTGCAGATGTTTTGTAAAACACTCCAATTTACTATATGGCCATGACCTGGACTCGATCTGAGTCTAAAGTTTGTTGATTATAATGATAATGCACAATGTCTTCCCCAAAATGCCAATACCTGTCCAGCAAAAGGGCAAAATATAGCATTAAAATTTATAAGCTGTGTGAGAGCAGTTTAGTGAACACTCACAGGTTTCAGGTTTATGAGGGAAGGGACAACAGAACTGAGCCCCCAGAACGTTCCTCCAACCTAGGAGTTAGTGAGTAAAGCGTGTGGGATTTGCTGCAACCACTACTGGATCATGGTTACCACCTCTATGTGGATAACCTCTATACCTGTATTTCACTTTTTAAGTCCCTCTTTTCCTGAGCTACTGTAGCATGTGGCATTGATTGCAAAAACCAGAAAGGCATCCCTAGGTCCCTGCCACGGTGAGAGTATGGCACTATGTACTGAGAACATGTTGCTAGTCAGGTATAAGGACAAGAAGGATGTCCTTGTACTGACCACAATTCATGGAAACGGCAGCACTCCTGTCCCTGTATGTGGTACTGATACCCCAAGACAGACTGCATTCTTGCCTACAACACATACATGAGAGGGGTTGATCTTTCAAAGGAAGTGTGCTGTATAAGTGTGCTGTGCAGATTGTACAAATGGCAACGTATAACACTTAAGGGCTAATCCAATGTGTAGGCAAGGACAGGAACATTCCTTTATTTTCAAATCTTCTAATTTTTGGAAGCCAAGAAGGCAAAGGACCTAGTACTTCTGGAAGAGAGGGTGTTCGTATTGTTCCAGGGGCAAAATTTCACTGGTGAAGTCCCCCAAACTGCTAAGAAGGGAAGAACCCAAAAAAAGATGCAGCGCTAGCTCCAAAAGGCCGGATACGATATGATACCATTTACCAATGTGAAAAACCTGGCCTCTGTATGAAGGAGTGCTTCAAGTTGTACCACACATCGAGGGGTTATACCAGGGGTCTCAAACTCAATTTACGCGGGGGCCGCTGGAGGTAGAGTCTGGGTGAGGCTGGGCCGCATCAGGTTCTCCACAAGCTATGCTCGCCGCAGCAAATTTAGCTCCGCCCAATTTTATGACTCCACCCATTCTTATTCATTTTTCATGTGCCCCCACACAGTATAATCCTCCTACAGTCACCCGTACACTATATGTCCCCACATTATAATGTTCCCTTCCAACTGCCCCACAGTATTAGGTCCCTCTCCTGGTGCCCCAGTTTAAACTCGGGGAAACTAGAGGGGACATGAAACTGGGGCAGCTGGAGGGGGACATAAAACAGTGGGGGTAGTTGGAGGGGGGCAATAAATTAATGGCAGCTGAATGGGACATTAAACTGGGGGCAACTAGAGGGGGACATTAAACTCAGGAGGCTAGAAGCAGACATTAAACTGTAGGGGTAGCTGGACGGTGACAATAAACTGGGGACAACTAGAGGCAGACAGGTCCCCCTCCAGCTACTCCCACGGTTTAATGCACCCTCCAGTTGTCCCCAGTTTAAGAGCCCCCCTTCATCCACCCTCAGTTTCATCTCCCCCCACCATTTCTCCCCCAGTTTGATATCCCCCTTCATTTGCCCCATTTTATGTCCCCCCTCCATCTGTCCCCAGTTTTATGTTGTCCCTCCATCTGCCCCAGTTTCATGTGCCCCATCCATCTGCCCCAGTTTCATGTGCCCCATCCATCTGCCCCCAGTTTCATATTCCCCTCCATCTGCCCCAATTTCAGATACCCCCTTCATCTGCCCCCATTTTCATGTCCCCTTTCCATCTGTGACCCCAGGTTCATGTCCCTTCCTCCATCTCTGCCCCTAGGTTACTGACACACACACGCTCCATCTCACATTCCTCTCAGTACTACATCTCTTCATCTTTCGGCCGGCACACTAAGACACGCCTCCAATAGTCAGGTGACGTCTGACGTCACACACAGGTCCTTAAGTCTTAAACTTCAGCAGTACTAGCTTTCCACTGATCACCCATCTGTTATAACAGCAATAAAAGCGATGGGTGATCAGTGGAAAGCTAGTACTGCTGAAGTTTAAGACTTAAGGACCTGTGTGTGACGTCAGACGTCACCTGACTATTGGAGGCGTGTCTTAGTGTGCCGGCCGAAAGATGACTATAGCGGGACATTCAGGGAGCTGCGCGGGGGCCGCAAACTTTCGTCCCAAGGGCCGCAGTTGGCCCGCGGGCCGCAAGTTTGAGACCCCTGGGTTATGTAAGGGGCTTATGGAATAACTGTGTCATTTGTCTGATCTTCTGCTGCCATCTACTGCTGAAAGACTAAATTGCAGGGCAAATCTATTCACAAAAGAACCCCCCCTACAGCTCAGAGAAAGATGGTATGTTCCAGAGAGGAAAAGGTGTGCATACAGGAAGCTGCAGGCAGAAGGGGGACACATGTCATGCTAGGAGGACCTGCTGCAGGCTGCTTTGCCCATTAAGGACTTTCCTTTGCTGAACAAGGACCCTGAGAGACTTCACTATTCCTGCCTTGTGTCAGCTTGTAAACAGAGGTATGTTAGAGTGTGAGTAGAGTGAGGGGCCATACAGCTCGGTCAAGCATTAAAGCAGCTTTGTGTGCTGGAAGACAAAGCAGGCCCTGCCTGGAAGATAAAGCAGGCCCCTGCCTGGAAGATTAATAAGGTGCACCTTGTTACTGACTTACTTTAAGAGAGGCCTCTCCTAGCCAATGTATACAGGTTCTAACTAAAGACACTAGAGGGGTAATTACCACTATTTGTTGTGCGCACTGTCATATTGAAGTTATATGTTTTGCTTAGCTACTGTATACTTATTTCTTACCTTCTCTCCCATTCCCTTCCCCTCCTTTCTTTATTAAACTGTTATATATTGTTATTCCGTGGCTCTGTGCAGTTACTGCGTATATCATCACCTGCTCCCCATTACAGTTATACATTCCTTACTTTGGTACTATAATTCCCAAACAAAACTATTACCTCTCATTAGTCTTATAAATTCATTTCTTGAGAGGTGTAGTGTCCAAAATGGGAGTCACATTTTGGGGGTTGCCACTGTTACCTCAGTTAATGAAAATGCAACATGGCACCTAAAAACTCTTCCTGCAAATCTTCCCTCCAAATATCATTCCCTGTTCTGGCACGTCAGGAGCTCAGCAAATGCAAAATGGTGCCTGAAACAAATTCTACCAAAATCTGCCCTCTAAAGCACCAATAGCACTCCTTTCGTTTCATACACTACAGTGTTGGCCAAAAGTATTGGCACCCCTGCAATTCTGTCAGATAATACTCGTTTTCTTCCAGAAAATGATTGCAAGCACAAACTCTTTGGTATTAATATCTTCATTCATTTTTTTCTAGTTGACACGTCAGAATAGCCTTTAGAAACTGTAGTTCTATGGTGAACAGGAGCATACTGCGCATGTGCGTGTAAGCGGCCTCCAAAAAATGGAGTCCCGATGGCAGGGCCAACTGCGCAGGCGCACACAAGTCTGACCCCAGCCGGAAAAAGAAGATGAACAGGCGATTGCTAAAGAAAATGGAGGCGGCGCTGGAGAGAGTTTTCTCACAGCATTGGGACGCCCCCAGTGCTGTTTGAGCGCTGGGGCCTGCCCCCGATGCTGCGAGAACTCATTTGCATACCGACAAAAAAACTGATTTTTCACCGAACGGCGGGCTGCAGACGACTTAGAAAAGTAGGAGACAAATAGTCTTTCTTAAGGCTATTCCGATGTGTCAGCTAGAAAAAAAGTGTTTAAATGTTCTTGAAAAGTTGGAAAACTTGTAATACCGGGTTTCACATCTGCGTTCGGGTTGTCCACTTGGGGACCCCCTGAACGGAAACCTATATGCATTAAAAAGCCCTTACCTGGGAAACCTGCTGACCCCATAGACTATAATGGGGTCTATTTGGTTTCCGCTTTTTAATGCGTTTGGGTTTCCGTTTGGGTGGTCCCCAAGTGGACAACCCAAACGCAGATGTGAACCGGGCCTGAGCCTTATAATTTCCAAAACATTAAAAAGTTGTTTGATGCCAACATAAAGTAGAGATATGGTAAATTAGATTTCTGACCTAACTTGGGTGGTATTTCCAGCTGTATGAAAGGCTGATAATTTCACTTATAACTTTGAATATTGCATATGCTTCCAGATTTTCACCACACTTCTTATTTTTTCAAAGCTAAATACAAAATATTTAAAATTTAGCACGAACTACAATGTATCATGGTAAAAAAATCTAAAAATTACTTTGGTGAGGAGCGATCCAAAGTTATTACCACATGAAGTGACATGTCAGGAAATCATAAAATGGCTGTGGCAAGAAGGGGTTAAAGCTTCAAAACTGTTCAGTCATCGCTTCCCCAGGTGTGTGCCTTTATTACAATGTACAATTACTGGCCCCGCCCATACTGCCCACAGCAACCAATCAAACGTCACTTCTCATTAGCTAACCTAATTGACTAAATAAAACACGGTTTGTGATTGGCTGCCTACATTACACAAAGCTACTTCTATTTCTTGTTATAGATCGCGTCTAGCGATACGTCACTATAAGATACGTATTTCGCCCTCTAAGCCTCATCAGCCGTGTACAGTTATTACGTCAGCGTTGTCTTCCACGGCACACATCCATCTACAGTACTCACACAGCAGTTGTAGTAGTGTGTCTCCACGTGTGTGCTATGCCGGGACTTCTCATGCAGAAAGCTGGACTTCTCACACACGAGCAGATGCCGCGGACATACCTGCAGTGCGGACAGCATCCCGACCTCTCCTCCACACTAATTATTAATAGGACACTGAACTGGTCAAAGCTGTATTATTTACAACATTCCCTCATAACCTAAGAGACGAGGAAGGGGCGGGAATCACACGACATTTCCTGCCCGGTACATGCGAGCTGAGTGTACCACACTGCCCTCTGCTGGCGGAGAGCTCATAGTGCAATGTCCCTATAGCTTTATTATCAGGAAGAGCTCATGTGTTTGGCCCAATGCCATAGTCATGTACTAATCAGTGGTTGTACAGAATATTAGGCACAGCACATGTTATCTGTCGGTACATTTGGTGCAGGCTGTACATGGAGAGATATTGACCTTGTGTGACCTAGAGTGTTTGGTACTGTGGGCTATATTCATTCACCAAAATCAAATATAATGGGTCAAAGATTGTAGAAAACAAACATTACTTATCGGCAGGGGCACAGCGCTAGTGAGACGGCCGCCTCAGGCCGCACTGTCAGAGAGGTGGCATTTTTACTTTTTTTCCCCCTAAATTAGCCCAAGACATGAATACAAAGCTGAGCCGACCTGTCTTGGCTGGCTTAGACCTCTGACGTCTCGGCGCAGGCAGCAATGCTAAGACGTCATCATGTTTCCTGCACTGAGACACAGACGTCTTATGCACGGGTGAAGGGAGGAGGCAGCGGCTCCATTAACCCCTTAGAGACACAGCCCAAAAGTGACTTAAGGACCAGGCCTCTTTTTTCAAATCTGACATGTGTCACTTTAAATGGCGATAACTTTGAGACGCTTTAACTTACACAAGTGATTCTGAGATTGTTTTTTCGTAACACATTGTACTTCATGTCAGTAGTAAATTTTCGTTGATATGTTTTGTCTTTAATTATGAAAAAATAGGAAATTTGGTGAAAATTTTGAAAAAAATGCAGTTTTCAAACTTTGAAATTGCAAGCCTTTCAAATAGAAAGTCATACTACCCGAATTTTTTCATAAATATAATTAACCATGTCTCTGATTTATGTAGCAATCAAATTTTAAGCACCCTTTCATTTTTTTCAGATATTATAAGGCTTACAAGTCAAGCAGTAATTTTCCAAATTTTCAAGAAAATTTCCAAAACACATTTTTCAAGGGACCAGTTCAGTTCTGAAGGGAACTTGAAAGGCCTCTCTAATAAAACCCCCCAAAAGTCACCCCATTCTAAAAACTGCACTCCTGAAAGAATCTAAAACAGCAGTTAGAAAGTTTCTTAACCCTTTCAGCATTTCACAACAATTAAAACAAAATGGAGGTCAAATTTACATTTTTCAATTTCTGTCACTAATATATTCATTTAGCCCTAGAATTTACACATTTACTAAGGTTTAAAGGAGAAACTGCACCCCACATTTTGTTACACAATTTCTCCCGAACACGACATTACCCCATATGTGCTGGTACCCTAATGTACGGGCACACGGTCGCTCTCAGAGCGGATGGAGCACTAATTGGATTTTGTAGGCCAGATTTTGCTAGAATATTTTTCAGGCGCCATGCCCCGATTGCAAAGCCCCCAAGGTGCCAAAACAGTGGAAAACCCCAAAATGTCACCCCATTTTGGAAACTAGACCCCTCAAGGAATTTATCAAGGGGTATAGTGAGCACTTGGACCCTACAGGTGTTTCACAGATTTTTTTACCATTGAGATGTGAAAATGAAAAATTACTTTTTTTTATAATAAAATGTCACTGTAGCCTCAAATTTTTCATCTTCACAAAGGGTTAAAGGAGAAACTGCACCCCACATTTTGTTACACAATTTCTCCTGAACACGACAATACCCCGTATGTGCTGGTACCCTAATGTACGGGCACACGGTCGCTCTCAGAACGGATGGAGCGCTAATTGGATTTTGTAGGCCAGATTTTACTAGAATACTTTTCAGGCACCATGTCCCTTTTGCAGAGCCCCCAATGTGCCAAAACAGTGGAAACCCCCAAAATGTCACCCCATTTTGGAAACTAGACCCCTCAAGGAATTTACCAAGGGGTTTAGTGAGCCCTTTGACCCTACAGGAGTGTAACAGAATTGGCCCAACAAAAGGAAAAGTGACATTTTTTGCTATAAAATGTAGCTTTAACCCCAAATTATGCATTTCCACAAGGGGTTAAAAAAGAAAATGCACCCCACAAATTGTCAAGCACTTTGCCCCAACTACAGAAATGCCCCACATGTGTATGTAAAGTGATGTATGGGCACACTGTAAAGTCCAGAGCTGAAGGATCGCTATTGGGATTTTGGAGGGCAAATTTAGCTGAAATCTGTTTCAGGCACCATGTTGCATTTGGAGAGCCCCTGAAGTGCTAGAACAGTGGAAACCCCCCCCCCCCCCCCAAAAAAAAAAAAAAAAAAACGACCCCATTTTGAAAACTAGACCCCTCAAGGAATTTATCAAGGGGTTTAGTGAGCACTTGGACCCTACAGGTGTTTCACAGATTTTTTTACCATTGAGATGTGAAAATGAAAAATTACTTTTTTTCCAATAAATCGTCCATTTAGCGCCATATTTTTAATTTTTGCAAGTACTTAGAGAATTAAGAGCCCCCCACAGTTTGTTACACAATTTCCCCTGAACACGGCAATACCCCATATGGGATCATAATCTGATGTATGGGTACATGTTGGGGCTCAGAATGGAAAGAGCGCTATTTGGATTTTGGAGGGCATATATTGCTGGAATAGTTTTGAGGTGCCATGTTCCTTCTTCCCTTCTGTGTCTGGCTGGGCCCTAATATCAGTTTATACCCACATATGACATTACGTACGTTATCCGGGGTACACCAGTGTCATATATGTGCCCTAATATCAGTTTATACTCACATATGACATTACCCCGGTTACACCAGTGTCATACATGTGGCATAAAGTGCAGTTTGGGCACACAGCAGGGGGCAGAAGGGAAGGAGCGCGATGCGGCTTTTGGAGTACAGATTCAGATGTTTGGTATCTAGATGCCATGTCATGTTTGTAGAGCCTGTAAGGTACCAGAAAAGTGGATTCCCCAAAGGAGTGACCGCAGTTTGAAAACTGCACCCCTAAAAGAATTTATCAGGGGGTGTAGTGAGTATTAGTATCCCGGACGTGACTGCACAGCGGATGGCGAAGAGGGAATATATAAGCGGTGCGGAGGACATTGCAGACACTAAATTCCCTACTGTACCCCCAGTACCTCCTATGATTGGGGGAGTCACACGGGGGTCACTTCTGGTATATTTTCCCTCATAAGCTGTAAATATAGGGTGTCCCCTGATATTCGCTTGCACAGCTTATACATTCCCTGCCTGCCGCACCCAGTTGTGTTCTAATGATTTGGCGATTTTGCGTGATTTTGTCTTCACATTGGTAGAGGCTATATTTTCTTTATTTTTCTGCTGACGTGGCCATATAAGGGCTTGTTGTTTGCGGGATGCGATGTATTTTGTAATGACACCATCTTGGGGTGCCTAAAACTTACTGATTACATTTTATTAACTCTTTTTTTGCTGGATTTAAAAGAGAAAAAATCAATTCTGGTATTGAGTTTTACCTTTTACATTTTTCGCCATGCAGCGTACAGTATAAGTAACATGTGACCTTTATTCTGCGGGTTGGTACGGTTACGGCGATACCTCATTTATGTTATTTTTTTATGCGATACTAAGGGTGCATTCAGACTACGTAACGCCGGGCGTGTATGAGAGCCGTACACGCCGGCATTACGGCAGACTGCCGAACACTTCCCATTCACTTCAATGGGAGCGCTCGTAACAGCGGCGTTTACGAGCGCTCCCATTGAAGTGAATGGGAAGTGTTCGGCAGTCTGCCGTAATGCCGGCGTGTACGGCTCTCATACACGCCCGGCGTTACGTAGTCTGAATGCACCCTAAGTCTGCAGAACAAAAACACATTTGGGGACATAAATCAGTGATTTTTGCATCGCCATCTTCTGAGAGGCGTAACATTTTTATTTTTCGCTTGACAGTGTTGGTTGAGGGCTTATATTTTGCAGGACAACCTGTGCATTTTATTGGTACTATTTTGGGGTGCATATGACTTTTTGATCACTTTTTATAGCACATTTTGTAAGGTGAGATGGCAAAAAATCACTACTTCCGGCGGGTTTTTTCCATTATTTTTTACCGCCGTTCACTGTGTATATTAAATATTGTTTCAGTTTTGTTGTACAGGTTGTTACGGACGCGACAATACCAAATATGTATTGTTTTTATTAATTTTTTGTGTTTTTTTTACATAATTCATTTTTTATAGAAAAAAGGGATTTTTGGGACTTTATAACTTTATTAATTGTTTTCAAATACTTTATTTTTTTTTTTACACTTTTTTTTTTACTTGTTCTTGTGTCCCTATGGGACACATGGATCAGTGAAGATTGCATCACTGATTCTCTACTCTAGACTGAGACACAGGCTGCAGTGACAGCCTGCACGTGTCTCACTCTAGACACAGGAAGTGAGCTGTGCGGACGGGACAGCTCACTTCCAGAAGACGCCGGGAGCATCACCAGGTAAGTGAGTGCTCAGGGCTGTCTGGGGTCACTAACCAGACCCCAGACTACGTATTACAGATACCGGCACCCCCCGATCTCGGTCCGGGGGGTGCCGGCGGGGGGGGGGAAGAGATCGCGGCACCCTTTGTTTGCGGTGGTCATGTTTGACCATCGCAATCAAAGGGTTAAAACCTCCGATCGGTAAAAGTACCGACCGGAGGTTATGGAAAAGGGTGATAGCTGTCAGTAACAGCTATCACTCAGTTCCGATTCCACCCGCTCAGCTAGTGAGCGGGCGGAATCACCATGACGTAATATTACTTCATGGTGCGCGAAGTACCTCGCGTCCATGACGTAATAGTACGTCAAAGGTCGCTAAGGGGTTAAGGAATCGCAGGTAGGTGAGGATAATTTTTATTTTAATAGGCAGTTACCTGCTGGAGTATCCCCAGCAGTTAACGGCCTATTTACCTACCTATCCCTGTTTATGGCTGCTCCCGCTTCCCTTATACTATAAGACACAGAAGAGGGGAGAAGAGACAGCTGTGAGCAGGTGCGGGCCCGCGAACCCCAACAACTACCTCTATTATTATAGTATAAGAATCGGAGATTCAGGGGAGGTGAAGAAACATTAAAACCAATGTTACTCACCTCTCCTGGATCCAGTGTTACTCCTAGCAGGCTTCGGACCTTTATGGTAATATCATAGACGTTACATGGGGCAGGCCAACGTCATTATGTGTCACGACGCCAGTCTGGCCCATATGACATCAGGCCCAACATTGAAGATGGCCGAAGGCTGCAGGGAGTGCACTGGAGCCTGGGATAGGTAAGTAACGGTTGTTTTTATGTTTGTCACCTCCCAGAATCTCCAATCTTTATATTCTGGGGTCTGAAAAGACCCCAGAGTATAATAATAGTTCATGGCTGTGCCACTATGGGGCATAATAGAGGTTGGCTGGGCCACTGTGGGGCATAATAGAGGTTGGCTGGGCCACTGTGGGGCACAATTCACAGCTGGAAGAAGTTGGTCATGGCATTCCAAAGGGAAGGGTCGGGAAATGTGAGCGATTAGTCAGAGACGTCTCCTGTAACGTTACTGCACTGGATTTACTGTAATGTTACCACCAGTACACCCCCTTACACACAATTCAGTCCGGGGGGATGGGGGGTGTCTTTCTATCATCTGCCTCAGGCAGCAGAGAGGCTAGGTTCACCGCTGCTTACTGCATAAAATTCCTGTACAGTCAATATTGGCTGTATCAATGGCGACATCACATCTACATCATGTGACTAGATAATCAGTGATTGGCTGATATGATCATATGTTGTAGACGTGACGTCATCACTGCTGCCAGGTAAACAAATGAGTGCAGGGATTCAATCTAACACATCGCTAATGCTTCTTTTACGTTTTACCATTCCTTGCATTTTTCCTATTTCCTTTCAATCTTAAACAGCCCTCTTAACTCTTTCATGCCTATGTCAATTTTTGTTTTTCCATTTCTGTTGTTCCCTCTCCCCTATTCCAAGAGCCATAGTTTTCTAATTTTTCAGTACACAGAGTCACATGATGGCTTATTGTTTGTGGGACAAATTGTACTTTGTAATGGCAACATTCAATATCCTGTACAATGTACTGGGAAGCTGGCAAAAATTGTGAATGAGTTGAATGGGGTGCAATTGCAAAAAAAAATTCATTTGCAACAATTTCTTATGGGTTTAATCAGCTCTGACGCCTGCGCAGTCTTGCCTTGCGGCCTCGAAAATATGGCCGCTGGATGGCATGCGCAGTCGGCTCTACCAGTGTCTCGCTGGCAGAGCCGACTGCGCAGGCGTCAGAGCTGGCGAAGAAGGAAGACGACAGAGAATGGGAGGATGCAGGTGAAGAAGAAGGCGGCGCTGGAGTGGGTTCTTGGGCAGCAGTGGGGACGCCCCCCATCGCCGTTTGAGCGCTGGGGCCCACCCTCATTGCTGCGGAGTACTCATTAGCATACCGGTAAAAAATGGTATTTCTAAGGAACGGCGCGGCGGAGACCACGTCTAAAGGTAAGAGACGTTAGCCTTTCTAAAGGCTATTCCGACCTGTAAAGCACAAAAAACAGCGTTTTAGTGGTAGAATCCCTTTAATGATGGCAGGACAAACCATAAGGAACCTGTATACCTCCATGTTCGACAGTATATCATCTTGTTTCCAGGCTAGAGATGGCCCAGAAGGGTAGTACAGTAGAGCCTCTTTTCAGTGATAGTTTTCCCTAATAAATATTAACATTCATTACATTCAGAAATATGTTTCATTCAATTCCAACAGCTCCTTCTTGGTGTGTTATTTTTTTTTTTAGTTGGTGAATGTATGTTTTGCATGATCCTGGGGTTGCATCTGAATGAGAGAGACAGCTACAGTGTTGGCCAAAAGTATTGGCATCCCTGCAATTCGGTCAGATAATACTCATTTTCTTACAGAAAATGATTGCAATCACAAATTTTTTGGTATTATTATCTTCATTTAATTTGTCTTCAATGGAAAACCACAAAAATAATTGTCAAAAAGCTAAATTGGATATAATTCCACAGCAAACATAAAAAGGGGGTGGACAAAAGTATTGGCACTGTTTGAAAAATCATGTGATGCTTCTCTAATTTGTGTAATTAACAGCACCTGTTACTTACCTGAGGCACCTAACAGGTGGTGGCAATAACTAAATCACACTTGCAGCCAGTTGAAATGGATTAAAGTTGTCTCAACCTCTGTCCTGTGTCCTTGTGTGTACCACATTGAGCATGGAGAAAAGAAAGAAGACCAAAGAACTGTCTGAGGACTTGAGAAGCAAAATTGTGAGGAAGCATGAGCAATCTCAAGGCTACACGTCCATCTCCAAAGATCTGAATGTTCCTGTGTCTACCGTGCGCAGTGTCATTAAGAAGTTTAAAGCCCATGGCACTGTGGCTAACCTCCCTAGATGTGGACGGAAAAGAAAAATTGACGAGAGATTTCAACGCAAGATTGTGCGGATGGTGGATAAAGAACCTCGACTAACATCCAAACAAGTTCAAGCTGCCCTGCAGTCCGAAGGTACAACAATGTCAACCCATACTATCTGTTGGCGTTTGAATGAAAAGGGACTGTATGGTAGGATACCCAGGAAGACCCTACTTCTTACCCAGAGACATAAAAAAGCCAGGCTGGAGTTTGCCAAATCTTACCTGAGAAAGCCAAAAACGTCCCAACAGTCAATCATGGCAGAGGTTCCCTGATGTTTTGGGGTTGCTTTGTTGCCTCTGGCACTGGACTGCTTGACCGTGTGCATGGCATTATGAAGTCTGAAGACTACCAACAAATTTTGCAGCATAATGTAGGGCCCAGTGTGAGAAAGCTGGGTCTCCCTCAGAGGTCATGGGTCTTCCAGCAGGACAATGACCCAAAACACACTTCAAAAAGCACTAGAAAATGGTTTGAGAGAAAGCACTGGAGACTTCTAAAGTGGCCAGCAATGAGTCCAGACCTGAATCCCATAGAACACCTGTGGAGAGATCTCAGAATGGCAGTTTGGAGAAGGCACCCTTCACATCTCAGGGACCTGGAGCAGTTTGCCAAAGAAGAATGGTCTAAAATTCCAGCAGAGCATTGTAAGAAACTCATTGATGGTTAACGGAAGCGGTTGTGCGCAGTTATTTTGTCTAAAGGTTGTGTTAGCAAGTATTAGGCTGACGGTGCCAATACTTTTGTCCGGCCTATTTTTGGAGTTTTGTGAAAATGATCAATGATTTGACTTTTTTTCATTTTCATTGCAAGCAAAATAAATGAAGATATTAATACCAAAGAGTTTGTGCTTGCAATCATTTTCTGGAAAAAACTGAGTATTATCTGACAGAATTGCAGGGGTGCCAATACTTTTGGCCAACACTGTATAGAGTAGATCTGCCTTTACTCACTGTGTGTGGCAGCTAGTCGGCACCCATCAACTCAAGTGGAAACTACATATAGAGCCCACAGAAGAGGAAATTGCTAAAAATTGCAAAATATATACCGGTATCTCATGTAATGGTCATAAAACAGACATAGCAGTTACTCTTCATGTACACACACTGTACTGTTGTATAATGCAAGGCTTGCTTACAGCTAAGTGTTAATATTATACATGTGCAGACGTGAGATATTCTGTGGCTTTGATAAACTGTTTTTTTCTAATCTGCTATTTTACTCATTGCTGCATAATTTATACTGCTGTGTAAATGGCCTGAAATCTGTGAGATTAACTTTAATCTATGTGAATTTTTGCAGTATACTCAAAAAGGATAACATGATGGTTGCTAAGAAGCTTATTGCATAATATATTATTAGTCAGTAATTGCATCACTGAGGGGAGGCTACATGTTACTGCCGGGTGAGGATGGGAGCACTGTTGTGATCACTTAGAAGCTGGCCTTCCTATGACTACTGGAAAACTGTATGTTTTGACTACTCAGGAAGGAGGGAGTTGGTTCGGAACTGTTACAATTGGCCCAAAATAAGCTTTACTTTGGTCATTAATTTTTAAAATGGAAGATTTAAAGGGGTAACACCATTAAAATGATGTATTTCCTGTCCTCACCAATCCTGACAATGGGGGAAGTTTTGTGAATGTAGCAGTGGACTCTGTAGTAATGCACGACCCTGCTCTATTCACTTCAGTGGCGGTCCTCAAGCCAAGAACTATAGTTTGGTCCAAAGTGATAAGAAATGTATTGCCTATATCACCCCCCTAGTACTAGTCTATGGATGAGTACTGTCAAGAGGGGGGCCTTTCTCACCACTCAGTGTCATGGCTGGGCGGTAAGGAACGCCCCTTCTGACAGTACATCGCTATGGACACAACTGTCAGGAGGGTGTGGTGAATTCAGCGCATTGTCGGCTTTCTAGCGGTATATAATACTGTGTGTGCCCGAGAACATGAAAGGTCCTCTTTAAGAGGTTGTTCACCTCATAAAAATGAAACAGATGCGGAGAATTGTATAAAGTAAAAAAAAAAGTAATAATAATTTCCCTGCTGTAGCAATAGCAACACAGTACCTGCATTTTCCAGTCCTTGCTGCCTGGAGAAGTATACTACAGCACACACAAGTTATGAATGCAGGTTGATTTAAGGGTTTTTCCTATCTCACTGTTTCAGCAGTTTTCCTGCTGTCTCTTCTTCTCACTTCCTGTATTACTCTCCCCCCCCCCCCTTAGCTTGCTTGATAACAGTGAGTGACGTTACTTGTCCTATCTATCACACATGTGCGATGTTATGGAAACACTGTGTAAACAATGGGAGGAATAAGTTCACATAGCAGGAAAACAAAGCAGCATTTCTAAAGTAATATATTTAAGAAAAGTCTTCAATTTACATAAGCTACCAGTATAGATAGGATCCTTGAGATGGGAATACCCCTTTAATTTTGTACCTAGTACAGCTTGAGACCAATAGATTGAAATATCTTACATTTCAGCCATCCCTGACCATACTGAAGCCAGATCTGAGATGATATAGGAAGTGGTGGTGGTGCAAGGCATTTTGGGATAATATCTTATTTCAAGCTATTTGTCCCAAGCTTTACCAGCTACAAAATAAATAAACTGTATAGTTGATTTTTATTCATAACTAGTTTATGCCAGGGTTTCTTCCTCACAGGCATTATTGGGTTGGAGAACCCTACCACAAATCACCACACATCCTCTAGTGTGTGCAGTTACACTCACATCTCTTCTTGCTGGAATGAAAGTGATGACATACAGTGGGGCAAAAAAGTATTTAGTCAGTCACCAATAGTGCAAGTTCCACCACTTAAAAAGATGAGCGGCGTCTGTAATTTACATCATAGGTAGACCTCAACTATGAGAGACAAAATGAGAAAAAAAAATCCAGAAAATCACATTGTCTGTTTTGTAAGAATTTATTTGCAAATTATGGTGGAAAATAGGTATTTGGTCAGTAACAAAATTTCATCTCAATACTTTGTTATATATCCTTTGTTGGCAATGACAGAGGTCAAACGTTTTCTGTAAGTCTTCACAAGGTTGGCACACACTGTTGTTGGTATGTTGGCCCATTCCTCCATACAGATCTCCTCTAGAGCAGTGATGTTTTGGGGCTGTCGCTTGGCAACACGGACTTTCAACTCCCTCCAAAGGTTTTCTATAGGGTTGAGATCTGGAGACTGGCTAGGCCACTCAAGGACCTTGAAATGCTTCTTATAAAGCCACTTCTACGTTGCCCTGGCGGTGTGCTTTGGATCATTGTCATGTTGAAAGACCCAGCCACGTTTCATCTTCAATGCCCTTGCTGATGGAAGGAGGTTTGCACTCAAAATCTCACGATACATGGCCCCATTCATTCTTTCATGTACCCGGATCAGTCGTCCTGGCCCCTTTGCAGAGAAACAGCCCCAAAGCATGATGTTTCCACCCCCATGCTTTACAGTAGGCATGGTGTTTGATGGATGCAACTCAGTATTCTTTTTCCTCCAAACACGAAAAGTTGTGTTTCTACCAAACAGTTCCAGTTTGGTTTCATCAGACCATAGGACATTCTCCCAATACTCTTCTGGATCATCCAAATGCTCTCTAGAAAACTTCAGACAGGCCCGGACATGTACTGGCTTAAGCAGTGGGACACGTCTGGCACTGCAGGATCTGAGTCCCTGGCGGCGTAGTGTGTTACTGATGGTAGGCTTTGTAACATTGGTCCCAGTTCTCTGCAGTTCATTCACTAGGTCCCCCCGCGTGGTTCTGGGATTTTTGCTCACTGTTCTTGTGATCATTTTGACCCCACGGGGTGAGATTTTGCATGGAGCCCCAGATCGAGGGAGATTATCAGTGGTCTTGTATGTCTTCCATTTTCTAATTATTGCTCCCACAGTTGATTTCTTCAATCCAAGCTGGTTGCTTATTGCAGATTCAGTCTTGCCAGCCTGGTGCAGGGCTACAATTTTGTTTCTGGTGTCCTTTGACAGCTCTTTGGTCTTCACCATAGTGGAGTTTGGAGTCTGACTGTTTGAGGGTGTGTACAGGTGTCTTTTTATTCTGATAACAAGTTTAAACAGGTGCCATTACTACAGGTAATGAGTGGAGGAAAGAGGAGACTCTTAAAGAAGAAGTTACAGGTCTGTGAGAGCCAGAAATCTTGATTGTTTGTAGGTGACCAAATACTTATTTTCCACCATAATTTGCAAATAAATTCTTACAAAATCAGACAATGTGATTTTCTGGATTTGTTTTCTCATTTTGTCTCTCATAGTTGAGGTCTACCTATGATGTAAATTACAGACGCCTCTCATCTTTTTAAGTGGTGGAACTTGCACTATTGGTGACTGACTAAATACTTTTTTGCCCCACTGTATAAACAAATGGAGCAAGACCAACGGTTCTCTGCAGTGAAATTGATGTTTATTGCTGATGGGTTATGTTTTTTCTTTCACTTTTATACAATTTACAGCCCCAGTCCCATTTTTGTACAATGTCAGACAACATGCTTAAAGAGGACCTTTCACCATATCCGGGCACAGGCAGTTCTATATACTGCCAGAAAGCTGACAGTGCGCTGAGTTCAGCGCACTGTCGGCTTTGCCGATCTGTGCCCGGTGTGAAGAGCTTACGGCCCGGTACCGTAGCTCTTCTATGGTCAGAAGGGCGTTTCTGACCATTAGCCAGAGACGTCCTTCTGCCTCGCGGCGTCAATCGCGCTGTGCTGTGGAGCGGGGAGGAATGCCCCCTCCATCTGCTCACACAGCTCGTCCATAGACGAGCATTATCAGGAGCGGGAGGGGGGCGTTCCTCCCCGCTCCACAGCACAGTGCGATTGGCGCCGCGAGGCAGAAGGACGTCTCTGGCTAATGGTCAGAAACGCCCTTCTGACTGTAAAGCGCTACGGTACCGGGACCGATAGCGCTTTACACCGGGCACGGATCGGGAAAGCCGACAGTGCGCTGAATTCAGCGTACTGTCAGCTTTCTGGCAGTATATAACACTGCCTGTGCCCAGATATGGTGAAAGGTCCTCTTTAAGCGTAATAGGGGAAAAAAGCTTATTTGTGTTCTTTAATAAGAATCTTTATATCTATTTCCTTTAATAAATAGATATTAAAATCTTTTTTAATATTTACCAAAGCTGCTGACATCAGTACTAACCAGCAGGGTGCACCATTAGCTTAGTTATTCTCTAGCAAATACTGTACAGTGTAGTTTGATCATTTAATGTCATAGTGCAACGGCAAATAAAACTACCCCATTACAATGTTTTTCTTTTCTTTTTTTTTAAGTTTTGCTTTAATTTAACCTTGCCACTTTTGTTTCTCAGTATTATTTATGATGAAGATATGGAGTGGTTAATGAGTTAAAGGGATTCTATTATTAGAATACCCTTTTTACAATAAATACACGTAGGAATAGCCTTAACAAAGTTTATTTTTCTCTTACATTTATTATTCTGATCTGCACCACTGTAAGGGAGCGTTCACACTACCGTCGGGGTCCGACAGGTAGTGTCCGCTCCTAGTGTCCGCTCAAAATCTGGCACGGAAATTAGGAGCGGACACTAGCTGTGTCCGTGACACCTGTCATTCAATGGTCATCGGGTGCGTTCTTTTGCACTCCGTGCCCTTTCTTCCCTGTCCGCAAGTGAAGATGTCCGACTTCTCAAGCGGACAGAAGAACGCTGCATGCAGACATCTATTAGAAGGTACTGAGAACCTCAAATCTACAGTCCCCTGACATGCATGGACGTTATAGAAGTAGTGCACTGTATAGGTAAATCAGACATGCTGGAAGAGACTGATTCTATTATGATTCTGAACACTTGTTATGGTCTGCATTTAAAACAGAGACCACAATACAGATTGAACAACGTTTAAGGCTAAGGCCCCACGTAGCATAGCGCAGCAAACAAAAAACAATAAAGCACAGGAGAGAAGCATTGTGTTTGCGTTTTCACAGTTTTCCTCTGCAGACTTTCTGCAGATATAATTGCAATGCTGCAATTATTTAAAAAAAAAACGCAAGCTTTTTTGAAAACGCATCTCTACCTTTGCAGATTTTTTTTTGCAATGTTTGGATGGGATTAGCCAGAATTTCATTCGCTTTGCAGGTACTGTAAAATGCTGCATTTTTGCAATGTGGGGCCCGGCCTAAAATTGTGTTTTTCTGTCTTAAAAGTTTGTTAAAAACTGCATTGTATCTAGGGATGAGCAAAGTGATTCATTTTCAGAAAGTTTTGAGTTTGCCAGAACACAAAACTTTTGGGGTTCGTCACCCATCAAACACTATTATATTCTGTGTTCGGCTCAAACTCCAGAAGGTAATAAGTTTAGTCCCAGTGAAGATGAAGGAAAATTACAAGCACATATTTTCATTTGCCTCTCTTCTCCTGAGCCTCTTCTCCCTCAGCAACTCCTTGCAGATGTTGCCCTTGGCAGAGATTTGAACCCAGGACTTCAGCACTACAAGGCTGCAGTGCTAACCACTGAGCCACCATGACTGACAGGAGCCCCACTGACAGTGGCGGATCCAGGCTTTGCGGGGCCCTGGGCGATTGACTATGGCGGGGCCCTACTTATCGGGGTGTCTGGGGGTATAGAACACCCCCCCCAGGATTTTTTGAAAAAATTAGCCCTAAAAATGCGTTTTTGAGGCGTTTTTTTTAACTAGTTAGCTGTATTTGACCAACAGGGGGAGGGAGACGGGCCAAGTACACGGGAGCGAGCCTGTTCCTGTGTCTGCACCACACATGTGACCTAGCTTCCTGCTCACAGATAAAGGAGGGTCTCACCATCTATTTATAGAGCTGTATGTCTGATGCCTAGCTTCACCTATAATTTAAAAAAAAAAAAAAAATGTTATCCTGCACACCCCCTTTAATGTTCCCCAGGCTATTGGCTTCCATCACTGCACTCCCATGGTTTAATGTCCTCCTCCAGTGACCCCCATTATTTAATGTCCCCCTACAGTTGTTATATACCGCTAGAAAGCCGACTTTCATGATCTGTGCCCCATGTGAAGAGCTATCAGTGCTGGTACCGTAGCTCTTCACAATGAGAAGGGCGTTTCTGACACTCTCGAACGTCCTTCTTCACAGCAGTGCCAATAGCGCTGTACTGTGAGAGAGGGGAGGAACGCCCCCTCCCCTCCTGATAATATTCGTCTATGGACGAGTACTGGGGGGGCGTTCCTCCCCACACTGCTGTGAAGAAGTTGTTCCTGACTGACTGTAAAGAGCTACAATACCGGCACCAATAGCTCTTCACCTGGGGCATAGATCCCCCCTTCAGTATTATATGCTTCACAGTGGCCCCTCACACAGTATTATATGCTCCATTTTAGGCCCCAAAACAGTATTATATTCTCCACTTTGGGCCCCCACACAAAGGGTTATATGCACCACAGTAGACCCCCACATAGTATCCCACTCAGTATTATATGCACCACAGTAGGGCCCCCAGACTCAGTATTATATGCGCCACAGTAGGGCCCCACACTCAGTATTATATGCGCCACAGTAGGGCCCCACACTCAGTATTATATGCGCCACAGTAGGGCCCCACACAGTATCCCACTCAGTAATATATGCATCACAGTAGACCCCCACTCAGTATCATGTGCATCACAGTAGGGCCCCCACACAGTAGACCCCCACTCAGTATCATGTGCATCACAGTAGGGCCCCCACACAGTAGACCCCCACTCAGTATTATGTGCATCACAGTAGGGCCCGCACACAGTAGACCCCCACTCAGTATTATGTGCATCACAGTAGGGCCCCCACACAGTAGACCCCCACTCAGTATTATGTACATCACAGTAGGGCCCCCACACAGTAGACCCCCCACTCAGTATTATGTGCATCACAGTAGGGCCCCCACATAGTAGACCCCCACTCAGTATTATGTGCATCACAGTAGGGCCCCCACACAGTAGACCCCCACTCAGTATTATGTGCATCACAGTAGGGCCCCCACACCCCGAGAATTTTACTTACCTGAAGTTCCACATGACATGTCCTACGAAGAGCAGCCAGCGTCCTCCTCCATGTTCTGGCTGCAAGCGCTGATGACGTCAGTCCCTGGAAGACGCTTTGTCGGGGCAGAGGTCACTCTACAGTCAGTGCAGGCCGTGGGCCGCGCGACCACAGCCTGCACTGACAGCTTTCAGCGGTATGTGCATTTGCACATATTGCTGAAAGCAACGGTCCCTAACTAATGGGAATTCCAGTACAGAATTCCCCGTTAGTTCTGTGCTGGGGCGGGCAAGTGCCGGGGGCCCCCAGAGGCTATGTGGGCTCCGGCACTTGCCGAACTATGCTCTGTGCTGCCGCTGGCCATGCGACCTGCGTTCCGGGCTACGCCGCGGGGCCCCGCCGGGCGTGGGGCCCCGGGCGGTTGCCCGGCCCTGGATCTGCCTCTGCCCACTGAGATGCCCAAGGGACCCACCAACTCCTGGAGCCAGCTCTGAAGGTACATACTGTTTGGATGCAGTATTTCGTAAATTTGGTAGAAAAAACCCCATATACTTTCACAGTGGTTTATAGGGTTCTGCAAAGGGTTTTGTCTCGGAGGTTGGATTAGGTTGCCTAAATTTTGTAAGCTGTGATGTGATGATAGTGTCCCAAATTGCCAATACCGTGAATGGCTCTGTGAACAGAAAGTAAAAAAAAAAGTTATGGGATTTGGAAACCAGGAAATCAATGCCTGGTACTTCAGAAGACAAAAAACCAGACAGAATGATGTATTTACTTGGGGATTCAATACCATTTACAGTTGCTAGCATGGCGTGCCCTGCAGCTTCAATGGCATGAATTTGGTAAGTTGCACTTGGTACAGTCCATTAAACCTAGTTTTAAGCCTCTCTCTTGTGCCCGGTCTCCTAAATACAGAGCTTGTCGATTAGCGATAGGAGAAAACCCTGACTAGTTAAATCCCTATGAGATGCTTGCATCTGATAAGGAAGATACAAGTTTGAGAGCCTTTATAAGGCCCCCATGGCCATTTTTTCATTGGAGGGGGGGTCCTGACCTGCAATCCCATGCTCAGAGTGCACTCCTATTGCGGGCATTAATGCCAAGTCTCCGCTGTAGAATATTCTACAGTATTCTACAGCTGAGACCTACTCACTATGGCGGCCTCTCTGTAGCAGAGTGGCCACCATCTTTAAAGTCCCGGCAAGTGAACAACACTCTCCAGAATGTAGGTGTATTAAAATCCAAATCTACCATAGACAGAAAACTCCATGAAAGTAAATACAGAGGGTTCACTGCATAGTGTAAGCCTCTCATAAGCCTCAAGGATTAAAAGGCTAGATTGGACTTTTCTAAAAAAAAAAAAAAACATCTAAAAAAAGCCAGCACAGTTCTGGAAGAACATTCTCTGGACAGATGAAACCAAGATCAACCTCTACCAGAATGATGGAAAGAAAAAAGTATGGCAAAGACGTAGCAAAGCTCATGATCCAAAGCATACCACATCATATGTAAAACATAGCGGAGGCAGTGTTATGGCTTGGGCATGCACGGCTGCCAGTGGCACTGGGTCACTAGTGTCTATTGATGATGTGACACAGGACAGAAGCAGCCGGATGAATTCTGAGATATTCAGAGACATACTGTGTACTCAAATCCAGCCAAATGCAGCCAAACTGATTGGCCGGCATCTCATAATACAGATGGACAATGACCCAAAACATAAAGCCAAAGCAGCCCAGGAGTTTAGGAGCAAAGAAGTGGAATATTCTTGAATGGCCAAGTCAGTCATCTGATCTCAACCCAACTGAGCAGCATTTCACTTGTTAACCACATAAGAACCGCCACACGTAAAATTACGGCCTTCGGTCCTGGTATCTAAAGATCGGACCATTGCCGAAATATGTCCGGTCTTTAGGTACCTCCTTGGCGGGGGGTGGGGTGCGGGGGGTTTCAGGGGTTAGGTGTTACTAACACCTAACCCCGCCCTCAATAATGTCCAGTCGAACACAGCTCCGGCTGGACGTTTTAACCGCTTCGATGTGTACTCAAAAGAGATCCGCCGAGTTAATGTCCCCATCGGCACCCCCCCGCGGCGAGATCGGGGGGTGTCGATATGAGTAAAAGGCAGCCTGGGGTCTGGCCAGTGACCCCAGGCTGATGGAGCCCCCACATTTCTGGTTGATCCTGCTGGGCGATGGAGGAAGTGAGCGATGTCTGTGAATGCTGTGTCTTGCAAGCTACAACGCAGAATCAGTTGATGCTTTCATCAAAGCATCAACTGATTCAAGTGTTGTATAAGGACACATGAAAAAGTTTGAAAAAAGTGAAAAAAAAATAAAATGTATGAAAAAAATAATAATGTTATAAAGCCCAAAAATCCCTTTTTTTCTTTAAAAAATGAATTATATAAAAAAAGCACTAAAAATTAATAAAAACAATTCATATTTGGTATCACCGCAAATGTAACAGTCTGTACAACAAAACTGAAATAATATTTAATGTACACGGTGAACGCCGAAAAAAAAAAAAGGAGAAAACCCGATTTTTCGCCATCTCACCTTACAAAATATGCTATAAAAATGAAAGCACACAAACCCCAAAGACTATAATGGGATCCGTGTGTTTTCCACGTGGTGTGCGCACAAATCATGCGGAGAGTAAAGTACTTTATAGTGATTATGTGTTTTAGATTACTCCTTGGAATTTAGGGCCCCACTGTTAAACTTGCCCAGGGCCCCACTTTGTCTAAAACTGGCTCTGTGTGCATGGGTAAGGAGAAAGTCCCCGATGGCTGTATCGATGGCTGATTTACAAGTAGCGTCTTTCAGCAGACTTTTGTTTAACGTCCATGTAAAAGGGCGATGCGCTAGGCCCAGAACCTCAAGAGAGATGAACATGGGCGCATGGTCAGACCAGAGGGCTGAATCGATGTGAACAGCAGGGGACCAGGAAAGAGCATGATGACTGGTAAGGGCTCGTTCACATCTGCGTTGTCGGTCCTTATTGCAGGTTTCCGTTTCCTGCATAAAACAGATGCAGGAGACGGAAGCCTGCAGGAGACTTTCTCACCCATTCATTTGAATGGGTGAGAAAGCTGTCCGGCCGTGCGCGGCAGTGAGCGTTTTGTGCTCTCCGCCGCGAAACCGGGTTTTATAATCCGGACACAGAGTCGGACATGCACTACTCTGTGTCCGGATAAAAAAATCCGGTTTCGAGGCGGAGAGCCTAAAACGCTCACCGCCGCGCACGGCCGGACCCGATCTATGGTTTCCGTCTTCTGCCATGCAGAAGACGGAAACCATAGTACGGAGACCCCAGACGCAGGTGTGAACCCAGCGTAAGGAAGAAATCTATGCGGCTATAGGAGTTGTGGTCAGGGAAGTGATAGGTATAATCTCTACCCTGTGGATGCAGGATGCACCAAATGTCAACTAACTGGGATCGATGGAGAGTAGCAGCGAGGCGGCACAGCTGCGAATGGGCGTGAGGGGGTTGGGGGGGAGAGGAGTCCACCAATGGGTACAGGACGAAATTAAAATCGCCCCCGAGAACTACCACACCTTCACAAGTCTGCCAACTTGCTGATCAGGGATCTGCAATATGACAGTTGACCCTGGTTTGGGATATAGCAACCAGACTATGGATTTCCGGCATATGATCTTTCTGGAAGTGAGTTTCCTGCAAAATAACGATGTGAGAGTACTTCTTATGCGACTGGTATAGAATTTGACTACGTTTTTAGGGAACATTAAGACCCCTGACATTCAGCGTACAGAAATTAAGAGAGGACATGGATAAGGAAGCAGGGAGACAGAGATACGAGGGGAAAAACAGGCAGGAGAAGATGAGAGGGAATGGGGGGGCAGACAAAGAGAAAGACGAACCGAACCGAACAAAGACGAACCGAGTGCAAAAGAAGAAAAGTGGGGTGGAGGAGTAACCTCCACTCGAAGAGGGCGGGGAAAGAGGCAAAGAAATGCCAAAACCCAGACTACTAAGTAGAGTGGAGGCCCCGGTGGGAAACGGGTTTTTCAACAGAGGAGCCGTAACCCCGCCCCGGACCCCCAGACCACAAGGCAAAAAGAACAAGAGCAACACATACAAGATGGAAAAGCTGACCGGCTTAGCAAAGGAGAAGGGAGAATCCCGACATCACCAATGTTAAACGACTTAATAGTGGTAAAGGGATGCGTGCCCAAGGGGAACGTAGGAGCCGACGGAAAAAACATCCGCAAGGCCACCTGCAGACCCCAGGAACAGGCAGAACCCTGCATAAAATACAACATCAGAAGAAAAACATGACACAGCAATAATCTCAATAATCAAGAGGTGGGTGGAGGTGTAATGTCCTGGTTGTCTGCCACAGAGGTCGCACCCAAGCGGCGCCTCTGAGGCCTGGCAGGCAAAGTCAAGGGAAGAGCTCCGGAGGATGAGGGCCAGGAGACAACAGGAACAGAGGGAAGTCCCAGGGCAGCAGCAAAGGATGGGAGCTCATCCGGGTGAGAAAGAAACACCATGCGGCCGTTATGGCGGACCTGGAGATGAAAGGGCAAGCACCAGGAGTATGGCACTTGATGTTGAACTAGAACATCCAGGAGCGGTTTCAGGGCTCTCCGCTTGGCCAGAGTGAGGCGAGAGAGATCAGGGAGTAATTGGAGCTCAGCATCCTGAAACGTGACTTGGGGGGACTCCTGGACTTTGCACATGATCGCCTCCTTCAGTTGATATCTGTGAACCCTGCAAATGATGTCCCTGGGGTTCGAGGAATCGGGAGGGCGTGGTCCCAGAGAACGGTGAGCATGGTCAAGTTCAATTGGGGAGTCCGGAGGGGCCCCTAGCAGAGAGTTTAAAATGAGGCACAGAGTATCGTCCAGCTGCTGGGGCTCAATGGATTTGGGAAACCCTTGCACCCTGATGTTATTCCGCCTGTTACGGTTCTCCAAATCATCCAAAAGATCCGACAAGTACTGCAGCTGCTGAGTATGAGAAGCTACTGTAGAATCAAGGGCGGTGAGCTAGGCACCCTGAGAGGCAGAGGAAGATTCCAGAGTGTCCACTTTTCCTTCCAATTGTTGGACGGCAGAATGAACCGCAGAAAGTTCAGATTTATAAGACTGTTCCAACCGCGAGACATATTCCTCCATGTCAGACTTAGTAGGAATGTCCGCCAGGTGGGCGCTGAGTCGGTGAAGCTCATTGAGAGTGTCAGTAATGGACATAACAGAGACTGTGTTGTTGCCCAGAGCACAGCCAAGTGCAGCACCATCAGCAGTAGGAGAACCAGTGCCAGGAGTAGTTGTCATGGGGCCCCAGAAACACAATCCCGCAGCAGGCAGCAGCTGAGAAGTGGAAGGGCAGGGGTCCTGTATACCAGAGGGAGAGGGCACTGGGGAGCCCACCAGGCCACGTGCAGGGCCAAGGCCAGGGACAGAGGTGCCAGGAGGAACAACAGGAGGCGCCAGGGTTCGGGGGTCTGAGACAGACATTACAGCAGGAGCCAACCAGGGAGAGGATGGACTGGGAGACATTGAAGTAGGCCTACCTCCACTGCAGTGAATGAACTGAGGAGAGTCCTCTACGAGGCCAAGGCGTGGAGACAACGGAGGAGCCACAGGTGATGGAGGAAGAGAAGGCCACACTGTGTCGGAGCCCCCTGCCGATGTGGGGGAGGGGAGGGCCGCATGGCATTCATCGGTGTGAAGCAGCCAGGGAGCCGGTGGACTGGAGGTAGGGCCAGGGACCGCAGACACCATGGAGGACAGAGCCGGGGCCGCTGGAGAGCTGCAGGTAGCAGGAGGGCTGCTCGCGGGCGGCAGAGAGGCAGAGCCACATGGTGGGGATCCGATGGCGGCGGCCATCTTGGGAATGCGGAGGAAGCGCTCTATTGAAGTATCCCTGGAGGCCACAGGAGGTGTCGAGGAGGACCTCTGAAGATTTCGCCGGGATCTGTCCATGGTTTGGGTGAGTGTAGAAGTGCCGGTCAGCACTAAAAACACCAGGATCTGAAGGCTAGGAACGGAGCTGAGGCAGTGTGCGTCCTCACTCCTCCATATCCAGGCCACACCCCAAGGCCTGGTCTTTAACATACTTTTGGGCCCGGTCCTTAACCGGTTAAAGACTAAAGTCCCACAAACAAACAGCAACTGAAAACCACTGCAGTTAAGGCCTGGCAGAGCATTAAAAAGGAGGAAACACAGCAGAGTCTAGTGATGTCCATTAGTTCAAGGCCTCAGGCCTTTAGACTTCAGTCATCAGGACTTCAGACTTCAGTCACCAGGCCTTCAAATAGATACACTTGGGGGGCTAGTGGCACCTGCACAGTGGCGCGGCTAACTCTAGCCTTATTCACTGTAACACATGATGTAGGTGATGTGAGTGTTATCCTCAAACAAACCCTTTATTGGGTAGTAGTGACAGTAGGAATCACACATGAGGCATTTATGTAAGTTTGTTCTGGGAAGGAGTTAAAATCAAGAATAGCTTATGGAGCAAGCATGATCTTTCTAAAGAGGGGTGGTCTACACAAAAACAGGACCAGGGCAAACATTCTGTCCATGACTTCTGTATTTCTTCCTTAGACTTCTAAACTTCCAACCTAGGCCTTTCCACTTTGCCAATACTCTGAAGGTGACATGGTGAATGGAAGACTCAAATTATTCTGAAAAGAGACCAAAGCAGACAAGGACATACTCATATTGACCCACCTTTGGCAGTTAGACAAAGTCCACTTGCAATCTCTGAAAAGGTTAAGATGGTTGTGAAATGTGTTGGGTAGGTACCTTCACAGTTTTATCTGGGTTATGACAAGCACAGATTATGTAAACCTGCACAAACCTTTTTGCTGCATTTGGTGAATCTCTGCACCAACCAATGTAAGGGTACTATATAACATATTGCCTCCTTTACTTAAGTAAGTGGGGCTGCATGCTGGATGGGTAATTACAGGTACAGGGCTCTTGGCAAACAAAGTTGCTTACCAATTCTTCAAATGCCTGTGTCGTCTTCTCTTTCCACTGGCAACGTTCGCCTGTGGAATTTGTTTCTCCAGTAGATTTCAGACAGACAGATCCACATGCCCTGGTTACCTGTATACTTTGAACCTCTGTCACAGGGAGTAGCTTCAATGCTTCAGCTTTGGCAACCTCATCTGTTATCAGGTTACCCATGACTTCTGGGGTTGTCTCCTTTGTACAGACTTATACCTTTGATAGCCACCTTCTTTGGTAGCTCTATGGCTTTTAACAAATAGATTAAAGAATAATACATGTTTGATTGGTTTGCCCTCAGATCCAACAAAGTCCCTACTACACCAGATGAGCCCATAACCAGTGGCAATCCCAAAAAGCATAACTGTAATCCACATATACATCTGCAGTCTTAACTGCAGCCATTTTACATGTATCAGTGACTGCCTTCAACTCTGCCTCTGAACCTAAAACTACGAATGGAATTCAATCTACATGGCTGCCAAAAGTCCTTGTCTTACGTGATCCTTCTTTGCAGCATTTGGAACAATCTATGAAAAACTGAAAATCTACATTAGGAAATGGATCGTATTTTACATTTTCTAAATCTTGTCAGATTAGGCCTCCTTCTGTTTACTACTTTTTGAAGTTTGTTCAAGAGGAAGTAGATTACAAAATCCACAGTTGCTATATTACCATTCTGGGGAATTTCTTAAAACAATATCCAAACACACCTTTCATACAAGCACCAAGCTCAGCTCTATATGAATCCTTCAATTATTTACAAACTTGCTTAAACATTTTCCATCTGGATTTTTGTTTTGGTGTCTACTTCACTTGCCCAATAGGGCACCCATTGCTCTAGTCACTTGGCTAGGCTATCACCATTGGTCTGGGCTACAACACTTGACACACTATCTGATTGGCCGACCTGGTCAGATTGTCAATACAGATCTGAGATACACCACTTGACATCCCTTATAAACAAACCTACCTTCTGTCTTCATCAGGACTTACACAGTATAAGGGAAGGCTCCAATTAACACTCTCACCTACTATAGTTAATGTGCAGACACACAATCACACAACAAACAGCACATATAGTGAGATGCATAGCAATCGCTGCTTTTACTAACATTTCCTGTTGAAGAGACATGCATATGTATATAGTAATGCTAAATAACCAGTGATAACCAAATAACAATATACTAGGATACAGAGAGAGAGAGAGAGAGAAGTTAAAGGGGTTGTCCCGTCACAAGGATCCTAGCTATACTGCTTATTAATGTGAATGTAAGACTTTTCCTAAATACAATGCTTCAGCAAAACTGCTTTGTTTGGCCACTATCTCACTTTATTCATTTTTTGTGGCCACAGCCCTGACTTAGCTGCTCCTGAGTCAAGTGATGTGTCTGCCTGCTCTCAGGGGGGAGGGAGGAGGGGCTAAGTACACGGGAGCGAGCCTGGAGGGGGGGGTAGTTTACCCTTTGGGGGACAGGTGAAGCCAGCAACATCGCTATGCTTCTGCCCTGCATGAAGACAGCAGCGGCAGAAGCGATGCTGTTATTCCGCTCCTCCGCCCGCCCCCCCCCCCCCACCCATCGCTTCTGCCGCTGCTGTCTTCATGCAGGGCAGAAGCATAGAGATATTGCTGGCATCTGTGCCGGCATCTAACTCCCCGGCATCCGCTGTAATAGGCGGATGCTGGGGACTGTTAGACGCCGGCACAGGCACATCGCTATGCTTCTGCCCTGCATGAAGACAGCAGCGGCAGAAGCGATGCTGTTCCGCTCCGCTCCGGGGTCACATATGCAAAGCCAAGCGGCGAGATGCCGCCGGCCCTGCGTGCAAGCTCATACACCAGTCTAACCTTCACAATGCGAATACAGACCCGCAGGGTGTCGGGTCTGTATTTGCATTGTGAAGGGTAGACTGGTGTATGAGCGCGCACGCAGGGCCGGCGGCATCTCGCCGCTTGGCTTTGCATATGTGACCCCGCCCACCAATGACGAAACAAAGCCGGAAGACAGAAGATTTTAGAGGAACGAAGACGGGTGAGTATGCGACGTGGGAGTACCCCTTTAATGCTTCATTATGTGCTTTTTTCCTGTTTAATGCTCAGGGCAAAGTCTAATGACATCAGTAATTATTGGACCATCTCCAAAGCTAGAACTTGACATCAAGTTAGATTGTTTGAGAGACAAATGCAAACAAATGGTCTTTCACATAATACTACTATATAATCTTTTATCAACTCCTGTTACATGAAGGGACAAACTTGACTTTGTATGTTTGGACCATTTTAACAATTCCTCATACTTTCAATCCTCATGCAATACTTCCTGGCATATACTTCCTAGTTGTGTGTCAGTGCTATTCTAGGCAGCCCCTCTCAGCATGCAGCTCCTAGCATTTTCTCAATGATGCCCGATACATCCTCTGATGTCATGCAATACTCTTCCTGTCTTGCATAAATACAGTACATATATTTATGAGATACTAGAGGGAGGACCCGGCTTCGCACGGGTATATTACATTTTATGTTTGTGTAGTGGCCTCATAAGAATTGTCCAGTTTTGCACTGGTGTATTTTGTATGTGGTTTGTGTGTATGTCCATAAGCGTCATGTGATTATGTGTATCTCATTTTGGGTATCAGTGAAAAACCTGTGATCAGTTGTTATGGATACCTGGAGTAAAGCTGTATCTAATCCTTCCCCGTGTAGTACTGTGTTTAGACGCAAGTATCTAATCCTTGTTGGTGTGGTACTGTGTACAGATGTGTGTATCTAATCCTCCGGTAAATGAAACTGTGTGCAGACGTGCATATGTAATCTTACAGCATGTGGTACTATGTGCAGACGCGTGTATCTAATCCTCTGGCGTGTGGCACTGTGTGCAGACAGGTGTATCTAATCCCTGGCGTGAGGTACTGTGTGCAGATGCGCGTATCTAATCCTCCCCCGTGTGGTACTGTGTGCTGAGATGCGTATCTAATTATCTGGCATGTGGTACTGTGTGCAGAGGCATGTATCTAATCCTCCAAAGTGTGGTACTGTATTCAGACGCATGTATCTAATCCTCCCCTGTGTGATATTGTGTGAAGAGGCGCGTATCTAATCCTTTGGCGTGTGGAACTGTGTGTAGACGCGCGTATCTAATCCTACAGCATGTGGTACTGTGTGCAGATGTGTGTATCTAATCTTATGGTGTGTGGAACTGTGTGCAGACGTGCGTATCTAATCCTCTGGAGTGTGGAACTGTATGTAGATGCATGTATCTAATCCTAAGGCATGTGGTACTCTGTGCAGACGTGTGTATCTAATCCTATGGCGTGTACAACTGTGTGAAGACACGTGTATCTAATCCTCCCCTGTGTGGTATTGTGTGAAGAGGTGCGTATCTAATCCTATGGCGTGTGGAACAGTGTGTAGATGCGCGTATCCAATCCCCCGGCATGTGGTACTGTGTGCAGACGCGCGTATCTAATCCTATGGCATGTGGTACTGTGTGTAGACACGCGTATCCAATCCCCCGGCATGTGGTACTGCGTGTAGACGTGCGTATCTAATCCTCCCCCGTGTGGTACTGTGTGCAGACGCGCGTATCTAATCCTCCCCCGTGTGATACTGTGTGTGGAAATGCGTATCTAATTCTCTGGCTTGTGGTACTGTGTCCAGAGGCATGTATCTAATCCTCCAAAGTGTGGTACTGTGTGCACACACACGTATCTAATCCTTCCTTGTGTGGTATTGTGTGAAGAGGCGCGTATCTAATCCTTCGGAGTGTGGAACTATGTGTAGACGGGCGTATCTAATCTTATGGCATGTGGTACTGTGTGTAGATGCGCGTATCTAATCCTCCCCCGTGTGATACTGTGTGCTGAGACGCGTATCTAATTCTCTGGCTTGTGGTACTGTGTGCAGAGGCATGCATCTAATCCTCCAAAGTGTGGTACTGTGTGCACACACACGTATCTAATCCCCCCCTGTGTGGTATTGTGTGAAGAGGCGCGTATCTAATCCTTCCGCTTGTGGAACTATGTGTAGACTCGCGTATCTAATCCTACTGCATGTGGTACTGTGTGCAGACGCGTGTATCTAATTCTATGGCGTGTACAACTGTGTGCAGACGCGTGTATCTAATCCTCTGGAGTGTGGAACTGTATGTAGACGCGTGTATCTAATCCTACGGCATGTGGTACTCTGTGCAGACGTGTGTATCTAATCCTCTGGAGTGTGGAACTGTGTGTAGATGCGCGTATCTAATCCTACGGCAAGTGGTACTGTGTGCAGACACTCGTATCTAATGCTACGGCATGTGGTACTGTGTGTAGACACGCGTATCTAATCCTACGGCATGAGTTACTGTGTGCAGACGCGTGTATCTAATCCTATGGCGTGTACAACTGTGTGAAGACACGTGTATCTAATTCTCCCCTGTGTGGTATTGTGTGAAGAGGTGCGTATCTAATCCTATGGCGTGTGGAACAGTGTGTAGACGCGCGTATCCAATCCCCCGGCATGTGGTACTGTGTGCAGACGCACGTATCTAATCCTATGGCATGTGGTACTGTGTGTAGACGCGCGTATCTAATCCTCACCCGTGTGGTACTGTGTGCAGACGCGCGTATCTAATCCTCCCCCGTGTGGTACTGTGTGCAGAGGCACGTATCTAATCCTCCCCCGTGTGATACTGTGTGCGGAGACGCGTATCTAATTCTCTGGCTTGTGGTACTGTGTGCAGAGGCATGTATCTAATCCTCCAAAGTGTGGTACTGTGTGCACACACACGTATCTAATCCTCCCTTGTGTGGTATTGTGTGAAGAGGCGCGTATCTAATCCTTCGGCGTGTGGAACTATGTGTAGACGTGTGTATCTAATCCTACGGCATGTGGTACTCTGTGCAGACGCGTGTATCTAATCCTATGGCATGTACAAATGTGGGCAGATGCGCGTATCTAATCCTCTGGAGTGTGGAACTGTATGTAGACGCCTGTATCTAATCCTTCGGCATGTGGAACCGTGTGCAGAAGTGCGTATTTAATCCTCTGGTTTGTGGGACTGTGTGCAGACGCGTGTATCTAATCCTCTGGTGTGTGATACTGTGTGCTGATCTGTGTATCTAATCCTCTGATGCGTGTATCTCAGTTTGGATATCAGTGTTGTATTGTGCATGTGGAGTGACCGTGTGTATTGCAGTTGGAATATGAGTGAAAGACTTGCAGGTTTGTATTGGCTAAGGGGGGGGCACTGTGTTTGGAATGCTGTATCTCAGCAACGGTACGTCCGAGCGAGTTGGAGTCTCGTCTTAAACCTTCCCGGATACCTGAAGTATCTCTGTACCAAATTTGGTGAAGATCGGTCCAGTCGTTTGGTTCGCATTAGAGCACAGGCAGACAGACAGACAGACAGACAGAAAGAAATTCATTTTTATAATATAGGGAGATTAGCACTGTAGCAGAAGCAAACCGAAACAGTAATAGACAGGGACACAATGTCCTGTAAAACCAGGGTTTTTCGCTTGTGTCTTTATTTTGGAGAAAAACAAATAAAATACAGGCTTACTTCAGAAAAAAAGGCACAAACAAAAACCTACTCGTCTGAGCGCTAACTAAACAGAAAGTTTCTGACTATACATGTGGCTTACTACTGACTACACACATAGGTCCCATAGATTGTAAGCCCTCGCGGGCAGGGCCCTCTACCCCACTGTGCCAGTCGGTCACAGTTAGTATTATATCTACCTGTATATTCTGTGTATTGTATGTAACCCCCAAATGTAAAGCACCATGGAATTAATGGTGCTATATAAATAAATAATAATAATAATAATAATGTTACTCATACTAATCGCACCTTCTCTTTGTCTCTGCAATGTATAACCACACCTATAATGTATAAAAACCTCACTATCCGCCATTAAAAACCAGAATCCATATTGGTCACATACTTGCACCTTGTAACTGTGTGTGTTTCTCTTAGCTGGCTCATAAATCTTTTTATAGTAATTTGGACTTCAATACGGTGATACTTAGAGTGGATTGATCTCACACAACTTAGAAGTCTTATGCAAATAGAAAAGTTGGTGCACTGGAGGCAGACCTTCACCTCCATGGAGTGCTGCTCTTGCCATTCAGACCCTTACCATCTCCTGCAGTGGGAGCTGATCCTCTGTTTGCTATGCCATCACTCATCCTACTTAAGGAGCAGGAGCAGTGCTCAGAGGAGATGAAGGCCTGTTTTTTCTTGAAATACACATACATACATACATAACAAAGGTATGTTGTTTATCACTGTAATATGCTTTGTAACATAGTGGAGACAGTTGAATAAAATGCATTTTATAAATAATTTGATCACCCAACATCCATTAAAGAGGACTTTTCATGGCCTCTGACATTGGTGTTGTTATATACTGCTAGAAAGCTGACGTTGAGCTGAATTCAGCGTACTGTGCACTTTGCTGGTATGTGCCTCAGTTGCAGGGTTATTGGTGCCATTATCTTTGGAACCAATATCACTGCACCATCAGAGGGACCAGTCTTAGAGTTCAGAGTCATCACTGGGTATTTAGGAACATCGCCATGACGGTACATTTCCATAGACTTGTATTATCAAGGTGGGCCATTCCTAACAGCCCAGCAATGATGCTAAGCTGTAAGGAGGCCTATGACAGTGCAGGTTACAGTGATATCAGTGTTGAAACTAACAGCATTGATATCACTGTAACCAAGGCATATATCGGCAAAATTGACATTGTGACACTGTCAGCTTTCTTAGGGTATGTTCATACTGAGTTTTTTGCAGGTGGATTTTGATGCGGAATCCACCTCAAAATCCGCCTGCAAAAAAGGCTCCCCATTGACTTCATTGGGAGTTGCTCGCTTTTTTTTCCGCTAGCTAGCAGAAAAAAGAAGTGACATGCCTTATCTTGCCACGGATTCCACAGCTGAGTCAGCCGCGGTGTCCGTGGCTCGAGACATGCTCTTGTTTAGGCCCATTTATTCCTGCGACGGAATGCCGATGCTGTGCCAAAAAAAATACACAGCGGAAAACTTTTCTGCCGTGTGAACTAGCCCTAATAGTATTTAACACCGCCAACGTCTGAGGACATGAAAGGTCATCTTTAGAGTGTCTTAAAATTTTAAAAGTCAAAGGTTTCTGGTAGGTGGGGGAGTACTCTGAGATTTTCACTGGTCATGAGAATGAAGTCTGCAGTGCTGCTATAGTGCTGTGTCTCTTTTACTGATTTTTTTTTTAGCACAGCAGCATTAATGATATACTAAAATAAAGTGCATTGTGTTCATTTTGTGTTTTTTTGGATATCAACATAAAAGAGTAATATTTCTGTGTTTTCATTATTTAAAGGCTATTTGCACTTTTGCAACTTGTTTTATGAATATAAAGAAAACAAATTTTGCAACTTTGTAAATAAAATTGTTTAAAAATATGCTCACATTTTTATGTGCACAGCTGCTATTCACACCAGGTTCTTGCATCACTTCCCCCAAACATACTGTATTGAAAAGAAACCATGTGCATACTATTTTGTATATCCAAGAGAAGACTTCTCTGCTGCATTTTGTCAAAGAAATCATAAATTGCTAAGCCCTTCCAGTGTGGCAGATGAAGCGGGAGGAGACACAGACTCCAGGATTTATAGGGAATCTCCACTGAGCTCTGAACTTGCAGGTCAATAAGCAGAATTATCAAAGAAGTCAGGAACTGAAGAGAAGTAATACCGACATGAGCCAAGATAATTCAATAGCATGTTCTCAAAGCACACACATTTCCAAAAATGTTTCTTTTCCCTGACAAAGGTTCACCTAAGCTTTATGAAACAAAGAACAGAAAAGTGAAATGGCTGAAATTATTGGATAACATTAATAGAATACAGGTCTTGTAGCGTGCATTAAAAGGGCATTTGTAGTTTGATACAATCCTGAGCAAAGTGATTGCTGTGCCTAGCCTGAATGCGTTTTATTAGTCCCATTTCAGAAAGAAGATATTGTGTGTATCCAAATATAGTATAAAATAAAACTCCAGAAGTCCAATAGTATGGCATTTTCAGGCCCTAAACCCAGATGTAAACACTCATGTATGCTGGTCCATGGCTTGAAGCATTGAAAACATCTTTAGATGACATGGGTGGTCTTAAGACATGATGTGCAAGTAAGCATCCAATAGTTCAGCAAATTTTAGTAATCCAACATCCAGAGCTTGCTGTGTTTTAGCTTTCAATTCATGTTTTGGTTGGCTGTGACTTCTTTAAATACCTTCTCTAGTGCTTGTTTTATTGAACCTTCTTCCATTTTATGTTTTCGCCACCTTCCCACAAGCATATAAATATATGGGTTAGCACTACAGTTAAAAGCTGTGCACAAAGATGTAACAAAAAAAAATCCAACTAAAAATGTATTTGTCTGTAGTACGTTAAAATATAATAGGAGTCCCAGTATCCGTGCAGGTACCACTGAAATCAGGAAAACTGTGACACTACTAACAATGACAATATAAATTTTAACATGGTGCCCGCGTTGTAAGGTTCTTTGTATAGTAACAACAAGAGTGACACTGGAAAGTATCATTATGGACAAGACGATAAGATATAAAGCTGAAGTAAAGAAATATACATATGTACATTTCTCTGAACCAGGGTTTTGATATTGATCTTCATTTGTACAAATTATATTTTCTAGTCCTGTCACTAACATTGACAGTAACCAGAACACTATGCACATGTAGACTGATAAGTTCTTGGGTCTTTGGCATTGGTACCAGAATGGAAATAATGCAGCAAGGCATCTCTCCAGTGCAATAACCATAAGAAGGTATTCACTCGCATTAAATCCAAAATTATAAAAAAGGCTAATGATGAAAGCCAAATACCTCTCCTGAACAGCCGATGTCCGTAAGCCATTTAAAGAGCAAAATGTGTACATCATCCATACCCATAATCCAAATAAAAAGGTAAAATCAGCTACAGCAAGATTGAGGATGTAGATGGTAAATGGATTCCTCTTGATCTTAAAACAGAGAAACCAAATCACTATTCCATTGCCCAAAAGCCCTAAAACACATAGAGTCAGAGAAAATACAGTCAAAGGCAGTGTGTAAGTGATTTGTTTGCTTAAGGACTGACTGTCTTCTGTTCCATTCAGGTAACCCGTTGATTCATTGCCAGTGATGTCAGGTAGTGATTTCTCCATCATAATTTCTGTAAAGATATAGAAATTTAATCTTTGGCTATAGACATGATTATATGTTATGTTTATTCTGATGAAATCAATAGGAATTAAAAAAGGACATTTGAGTGTTAATGTAGTTAAAGAGGATCTTTCATGTCTTTCCGCACATGCAGTGTTATATACTGTAAGAAAGCAAACAGTGCGCTGAATTCTGTGCACTGTCGGCTTTCCCGTTATGTGCCCCCGGGCTGGAAATATCGGTGTCGAAATTTTTGTCATCAATCTGTGCCCACCATCAGAAGGGTATTCCTGACAGTCTAGCTTGGCTGTGAGGAATGCCCCTACTGACAGTACTCGTCCATAGCTCAATTCAGTGCACTGTCAGCTTTTTAGCTGCATATAAAACCGCATGTGCAGGCGGACATGAAAGGTCCTCTTTAAAGAGTCTACCACTTCCCCCAATCATATTCAATTGTCACCAGCGTATTACAGAGCCCATTCACAATACAGTGATGAATAACATACCCTTGTTCTGTTATGTATGTCACTTTTGTAGATTGGAACTACAAATGGGGAAGTTGGTGCACTGGAGGCAGGCCTTCACCTCCCTGGAGCACTGCTCTGGCCAATCAGACCCCTACCATCTTCTGCAGTGAGAGATGATCCTCCATTTGCTATGGCATCACCCATTCTACTTGAACAGTACAAGCAGTTCTCCAAGGAGGTGAAAGCTTGCCTCCAATGCACCAACTGATTCACTTAAATAAGGCTTCAAGATGTTTTTTCACCAAATGTACGCATGAGACATATATAACAAAGTTATTTGATTTGGTTTTTTTTAATCTATTTTTACAACTTTATAATGCGATATAGTTTTAGGTCAAATTTATGCAGAAATATAGAAAATTTTGAAGGGTTCACAAACTTTCAAGCACCAACGTATTGACGTCCATCCAGTTTAACCAAGGCATAGGAAAGGAAATGGCATGGTACATTCTATAGGTTTTACAAGTGCCTTGTTCTATCAATATATGAGGGTCTCAGACGTGAGATCCCTACATATCAGGCATCCATAATTACCAACATTTTCATATGGATGAACATTTTTGTAAAAGTTGGGCATTTAAGTGCTGCCCCTGGTACTGTCCAAAAACTGGATGTCTACCCACTTTTGGGCAAGGTTTGCTAAAACCTTACCCCACTTCAGGCAGGGATTTTCTGAGATTGTTACTGAAAATTCAGGACTGCTGGTAAGTGTGTACAAATGAGATGAGTAAACTCCTTTAGGTTACCGTCTGTATTATTTTACTGAATTTTCCAAGAACTTTACAAATTCAACCAGGGACCACATGGCAAATATCAAAATGAATCATCTTTCAAGTATTGTTTGATACCATCCATGCCTCCTATCCACCCACAGTAGGACACCGCTGCCTTGACTCCATTTTCATGGCTTAGAGTTTGTTGGTAAACATTATGGAGGATTGAAGATGTTTCCAAGGGAATTTAAATCAATATATAAAACAGAAAGCAAATTTGTACCCTGAACAGAGAATCAGCTGGTTATCTTCACATTTGCTTATTAACCATTGGAAAAAACTAGATTACCTAAGTCAATAGTATGAGGGAAATAATCACAGGAAGCAGCTTAGTGAACCAAATGCCAGGTCTACAGATATAGCAAATATCAAGTACCTATGATGTCAGTGATAACTGCAGCTCCAAATAACTGACACATTTATTTAGGAGTCAGTAGAAAGATCATTGATTCATGAATGATCTTTCCATGAAAGAATACATCCAGGCATTTCAAGAAACATTGGTCTGATTTACCATGAGAGGATTCTTTCACTTCCATCCATGTTGCCTTATAAGACCAAGTTTCACCCAAAAACCTTGTCTGAGAAAGGGAAGTAAACATTGCAACAGGCACCACAAGATAATGTAATTTAGGGGCCGCACGGTGGCTCAGTGGTTAGCACTGCAGCCTTGCAGCACTGGATCCAGGTGTTCAAATCCCACCAAGGGCATAAAAACCATCTGCAAGGAGTTTGTATGTTCTCCCCGTGTTTGCATGGATTTCCATCCCATATTCCAAAAAAAAACATACTGATAGGGAAAAATGTACATTGTGAGCTCTATGTGGGGCTCACAATCTACATTTAAAAAAAAAAGAAAAAAAAAAAGATGCTGTAATTTGTTGCCATGTTTTAGCCAATGGACTCTATCTAAAGCCCTGAGATGTATTGAATAAGTCTCACAGCAAATAATATTTACACTGCTCAATCTGCATTAACATATTGTGTTCCCCCTACAGTGTGAATGTCAGAGATAGATAAATAGGTCTTTAATAAAATATTAGTTACTGTAAAACACTGTTATTTTTCCTTAGTTATACAATGACAGCACTGGCAAACAGAATAGTTAAGACCTTATGTCAAATAAACACGATAATACCAAAGGTTATTTGCTTTCCATGGAAAATGCATGATGGGATTTATTGTGCATTCATTCATACTCTCAGTGCATATTGTGTTTATTTTGTGGTATGAGATTATATGAATTTTTTAATATTAGAGACTTGGTAAGTATATAGAATTCGGAGACACATCCAAGCAACTTCCACAGTACAGCCACTATCAATTTCCATAAATATGTGTACATTCGTATCTCCTAGAAAGAGTAGGTTTATCTCAATATGCAGTATTGTTTCCTTACTTCTGGAAAAATTATGTGTGTGTTGTGTTTGGGGATACTTATGACCCTGAAGGCATCTTGTTGCTTTGAACCTGGATTCTGATCTACCAGAAACATGTTGTACAGCTGGATGAGCCATATAATTTTGTGGGAAAAGATTTAATAAGACTAGTTGATTGAAGACCCTATTATATCTATGTGCCCAGTATTAGAATAGAATACACTGTGTAAGTTAGCTTGGATGTTTACAATAATAATTACAGTTTTTCTGTAATTTTTTCTTTCAAAACAATGTAAGACACAGTCGTAGATCCCAGTGCAGCAACACTAATGGCAGATTTGACATTGTACAAAATAAAATAGCTCTACTGCAAAAATCTTAACCACTTCAGTACCGGGCCAGTTTGTGGTCCAGGACCAGACACATTTTAGGTTTATTTTGTATGAGCGGTTTAGAGGGCTGTAACATTTTTCCCGTATGTCTCAGTCAACTAATTTTTGCGTCTTTTTTCAGGGACACATAGGGCTTTATTTTTATGTTGTTTTTATTTTCGAATGTGTTTTAATTTTTTTTATATCCGGGAAAATATAAACATAATAGGAGGGAAATTGTGTCTGGTTTTCAAATTTTTTTTTTTTTTATTTATTAACACAAAGTGTCACTGAAAAACTTTATAAAACAGTTTTTCCTCTCCGTTACGGTAATTTTTATTTTGTATGGTGTCATTGGGGGTGGGGCTATAACCTTTAATAACGGCGTTTTATTAGCATTTTTTTTTTTTGAGCCATATAATTTTGTGGGAAAAGATTTAATAAAACTTGTTGATTGAATACCCTATTATATCTATGTTTAGGAGTCCAATGGGTGATCCTATCACAGTTTAACAGCCATACCTATATGCCTGCTTATTGGAATCATATAAGGAGTACACTGTCTACCAATACCAAGTATTTGGATACCCAGTAAAGTTCTGCGGAGGTGGAGTTATAGTAGATATTTCAGTTAGTAAACAACAAGTTATACTGATTTTTTTCCCCAGAAAACTATATATTAGTCTAAAAGTGAATATTAACATTTTTTTAAGGCCCAGTTTCCGTCCTAAGTGAATTTGATTTTTCTGATACAGTGTCTGTGTAGGGTCACAGTTAAATGACATCACTTTGTTGACCAGTAGCGGCCAAGCAATACTTTCCCCTACACCTCCACATGGAATTTGAAACTCTATATCAGGGAAATGAAGGTCGAAGCTGAATCTCATATATTATCTAAGTGCTAATGATAAACTAATGTTAATTGAGTTTTTAAAATATAAAACATGAATTTTATGAGCAAGGAAAAAGACTTCCAATCATACATCAAAAAATGGTTGAGTTCATACTATACCATAAAAGGGGTTATCCCAAAACTGCATTTTATCAAGTATAGGTGATAGGTGCCTGATCTTGGGGTCTAAACTCTGCAAGATTCTGTTTTCATCATTTGAATGGACCAATGACCGCTCCATATAAAATCTATGGAACAGCTAAAGTTAGATGAGTACAGTGCTTGTCCAAACACTACTCAGTTCAAAACCCCTATTTTTGTTATTGGAGGGGTTCCCAGAGGTCGTAAAGCCTATCTATCAGGCTCAGTGTGTTTCCATACTTTAAATCAGATGAACATTTCCACTACAGTTTGTATTCGTATGATCACCCAGAATGTATCAGCCATTCCTAATGACCCAGTAGTTGGTTACTATACCTAAATAAGCACTATACCATAAGCAGGTCAGATAACATCTCTGTAAGTATTGGTTGATGATGATATTTATGGTTAGAGGCTGGATGGTGACATACAGTAAGGACACCTCAAAATCGGTGAGTAAGGGAAGAGGTTGTTTAGTAGTGTGAAATGTGTTTTTCCATTGCCTGGACCCTTTGAGAAAACTGTGTGTTCATGGGATGTGGGCAAGCCCCTATGGTACACAGTTTTTTTTTTTGTTTTTTTTTTTTTACTCTATCAATGTGTCTTTGGATTGTGAGAGGAAACCATTGCAAACATGGGGAGAACATAAATTTGAACCCAGGACTCCAGCGCTGCAAGGCTGCAGTGCTAACCACTGAGCCACCAAGCTGCCTAACAGTATACAGTTTCAATGTACACCAAGGCAAAGAACATCTCAACTAAATTACCTGCACACTTCAGTTTCAGGAAAAATGTTCAGTGCTCAGCGCAGTTCCACCAAATGAGGCAGCTGCTTAGGTTCAGTGCACTAAGCTTGCGAGTAGTAAAGGCTTTAATAAATTTTAGGCCCAAAATAATTACAGTATAGCGTATTTTTAATGGTCTATATTGACGATCTACTACAGTAAGGATTTATAATATACAGCAAAAAAAAAAACAACCTCCCAATATTCGTTGTGTTTGTATGCAAATACTATATAAATATTTTGCCAAGGACATGTGTAATGAAAGAAAGACATGTACTCAAACAGCAATAATATCGTAACAAATTGCCTCATTGTTCTGACACAGAATGTTTAATAGACATCCTATTGACATTGAACACAAGCTCCAAATAGTGTAGTCTGTCAAATAACAAACAGTGAATTTACCTAGAATCATTCATTTTAAAGGGTGTGATAAGGATTTATTTTGGGAAGTAGCAAATACAGAATGTACTATTTCTTTTATATACAATAGTTCTTTCAGAATGTACGATTTATTTCAAAATAAAATACTGTACATGTATTTCTTCTTATGACACAGATAAAGGTTATATGCAGTACAAGTACCATAGTTAAAATGTTAAGCAGCAGTCAGTTTTTATTAGAATTATTTTATTATATTATTATTTGTAACTTCATTCACACTCCTATGTGCCTCTATTATTACACAATAGGGTTGAGCCGATCTTGACTTTTCAAGATCGATTTTAAAGTCCGATTTCTGATCATTTTTCATTCGAACCCAATCTCGATCCCAATTCCGATCCCAATGCAAGCCAATGGGATTTTTTTATTAATCGGAGAATGGATTTTAAAAGCAATCCTATTCACTATACAGCATGGAATCTAACAAATGAACAATTGAATCTAACAACAGAGCGTATACTCAGTGTGAAGGGTAAGCAAAGCATTGTGGGAAATAGTACCGATCTCGATCCCACCTAAAAAGATCGTGTTCGGAATTCCGATCGCGATCGTGAAATTTTCTCAATCGCCGATCGGAATCTGATCTTTTCCGAAGACAATCGCTCAACCCTAATTACACACTAAAACAAACCTACCTATTGATAACATATTGAAGATGATACATGAAAGTAAATATGACTTAATATAATTTAGCTTAACTTCACGTGTAACTAAACTATTTATTTTACATGATTTGTAAAGATTGCATACTTTGTAATAAATAGTTAATCAAAGAATATAAACTTATTTGTCTCCTGCCGCCACTGCTCAAATCTGTACAATGAAAGTCTATGGAGAGAGGTGAGAGAGAAAGAGAAGATCTCTTCAAAGCATTGAGACATCTGTTCTATAGAGAGACAGTTTTAGATGTCCTTATATCTATGTCTCAATCACAATGAACTAATTATATACAAACAATCCAATTCTATGTGGAAAAAATGACAAAATAAAATAATAAATTTTTATTGATATACGTTAAAAAATGTATATCCTGGGTATAAATATATTAGATTTATTAAAATATTCTCTCCAGATAGCGTACTGGTGTCTTTTTTGGTCGATGTTCAGAATGGCATACTATTATACTATTCTCATTCCAGAAAGACCTCCAAAACCGAAAAGCAACATAGGTTTGAGATCCCAAATCTTTAGTATTCCCAAGTCCTAAAATTTGCCCTAGGAGAGATGACTAATATTGCGCCAGTGGCTTCCTGTATCTCAAATGGCAAAGAGATGACTTATAGCCTATTACATTGATGCAAAAAATACTGTAACACCGTAGCTGCTACTTATCTTGCAGCTGTAAACCAACTCAATCAATGTTTTGAGTTTTATTAGAAAGCCTGTTGCAACATAATAACATATGGACCCTCTCTTGATGAACTAGAGATGCCCTCTGCAACAAACTATCACTTGACCCAGCTAGATACTGATATGGTCATGCAGATAAATAGACCAGAGGACATATATACAGGGGTGATATAGACTTAACCTCTCCTTGTTGCCACTACAGCGCCGTGATGATATAATGCCACCACGGCACCCACAATTACGTCGCAACACGTTTCGCTTTGCATTGACAGAGATCCTCAGGAGACTATTGCTGTATAGTTGGTCAGATATTAATACATTTCCTTGATAACAGCAGTGAAAAACGATTTTCCCCACACCTCGGTATCTTTCAGTACCCACACCTACCACCGAGGTGTGGGGAAAAGCGGTTTTCACTGCTGTTATCAGTACCTTATTGAAGACAGGTCTGGGAGCCTTCAATAGGCTCCCTTCTGCCTAGGCAATGGATCACCACACTACATACAGGGGACATCGATCCTAGCCAAAATAACAGCTTGTATCAGTATGGGTAAAGGGGTTGCCTGGCCCCAAATTGAATTTTCACTTGACTATATAAGTCTATAAAGCAGCCTGATAAAAAAAAGACTAGCATTTTTCATCTAAAGATGGCGCCGCACTGACTGGCTGCCTCGATACAGAGCTCCAAGCTGAGAGCAACCTTTATCTTCCTTCTTCACTCTTTTTGTCTGTATCTTCAAGAATCCTTTAACCAAGCAAACTAGCACTATGAATTAGCAACTATAAATCAATGGAAGACCCTGTGGAGTACTTTTTTTCCTTTTGTTTCTATTGTTAAGCATGGACAAGACTCAAGCCCTGACTCAGCTGGAGTTTTCCTGTTTGCACATGTGCCTGTTACCATCCCCCCAGGAGCTAAGGACAGTATGGACACCATGGACACCATGCGGCATAGAGGAGAAACCTACATGGAAGTGTGGACTTTTTGGCGTCTATTGCTGATGTGTGAAGATACCTACAGCTGACTGGTATTTCTTTCTTTTACTGTGGACACGTGGGACTCTGTTACAGCCTGGGAACCTACCATCACCCACCTACCCCATGAGTTATGGAAGCTTGGCAAGAGAGCAGTACCCTGTCTACCTGGATGGCTTAAGACTTCTTTGGGCAGTAGAACACAGTGGTAAGAAGAAAGGAGGAGGAGGGCTTGTGATGAAGGACATTTGGGGCATTTTTTGTGGTTAATGGACAATAGTGCTGATGCAAGATACCGAACTATCAGTTGTGAGCATGAGATCTCACTACCTACCAAAGGAACTGCCACATGTCATCATGATAGCTGCATATGTCCCCCACCTCTGCAAAAAAACGTTTCTGCCTGTTATATCTACATGCTGTGACCCCTCCTCATGTCCTCCAACCACGTTCGGCTGTATTATTAACATCACTCCGCACAGAGAAATAAATGATTCTGCAGTGTATCTGTGTTTCTTTCTTTTTAGTTGCTATGATTCCTAGGATTTCTCTATCTGCCATGAGCTTGTATGTTTTTTTCTCTCTTGTTATATACTACTGTACCATCTATGAAACTGTATCGCTGAAATTTCCCCATTGTGGGACTATTAAAGGATTTTCTTATCTTATCTTATATTATAAAGTTTCTAATGTTCATTTGTACTATTAATTTAAAGAAAGCTGTTTTATAATGGGAGGTATGCTATAAAGGGTACTGTCTGTAGGTAGCAGAATGTCACTATTTAAGGATAGTAGTCGTTCAGTTGCTCTTTGGAATTCATTCACCATCCTTCATTTGCAGGCTCCCCTCCTCACCACACTCCTGAAGTCCTGTTCACCTTGTGGCAAGTAAATTCCTACTTCTGTGCCACTTCTAAACCTGTTATATGGGATCGCTACGAGATAAATAAATGTCACAGTAATTTTTTTATGCCTTTGTACTGTACTGGGAAATTAACTCTTAATTTAAGCCTCTATCAACCTGACATGATGATCCACAACAATCATATTGTATCTAGGGGGCTGTCAATTTACATACGGAAACAGTTCTTGACTATATCTGTAAACACTGGAATTAATTCCAAATCTAATTATGACTAATTAAGATCTTGAGTGTATTATTTCAATCATATCAGCACAGTCCTCGGATAAATCCCATGAGTCTATTTAGTTTTATGTATTATGTTGTTATACAGTAGGCATACATTGTTAATATATGGCTGTGCATTTGAAGGCCATTTAACTATACAGAGATTTCATCCAGACTTTTAATAGTGGAGCAACAAAATTCAGAATACACTTCTTACCTTATATAGAAGAAGCCACTATGTACTGGGATTTTAATGAAATACTTTAGTTGTTCAAAATTAATCCCTGAAAATATAAATATAGCCAGTAAGCTTAAATAGCCATTACACTGATAACAATGAACTGTGCTGTTCCTTGAAGCGAAGAATATATTTTTGATAAGCCCTTGAAGGTTGCATTCTTGATTTCCTTAATTAATGCTGACAGATGGTTAAAGCAAATATGTAGACTTACCCTTTATATGATATTTCAGCGGCAGCAGTGCCTTTTGATTTAGCCACTTGCAAATCCCTGGAAAAAGCTCGAGGTACTCCAGATATTTGTGTCTGCAGCAGATCACTCCCAAGCACGTGGACATTCCCCTCTCAGGTTATCTGTCACTGGAACATTTATATCCGATCACGAGTACATATTGTTCCTGCTTTGTAGTTATCCAGCAGGTGAGATTAGAGATGTGAGCTCATTAATATTTTATACATAAATTCTCTATCTATCTATCTATCTATCTATCTATCTATCTATCTATCTATCTATCTGTCTGTCTGTCTGTCTGTCTGTCTGTCTGTCTGTCTGTTGTCTGTCTGTCTGTCTATCTATCTATGTATTTATATTTATATAGTCTATTTTTGCTTTTGTGAGCCCATACTAACTTGAACATATAATTAATAATGAGATTAACGTGAAGAGATAAGAAATATGTAAGTATAAATTTATAAGCCTATGAAGAATTCAGTTCCGTACAAATACATTAGCATATAAGATTTCACAAGTCTTTCAATTTGTTGTCTCTTTGGCTAGATACTAGATACTATAGCAATAACAATTTTCTATTTTTTTTTATTTATTACATTTTATATCTACATTACTTTTTTGTACTCTTATTACTCCATATATTCACATATCAAACTGCCCTCAGTATGTGAGAGCCCAGGACTGTGTGTCTGACACTGTGATCTGTAGTACAGGGGCACCACAAGGTAAAGTTCTTGCCCCTTTCCTCTTCACACTGTACACCGCTGTCTTTAGGTGCAACTCTTCTAGCTGTAGCTGTTACCTACAGAAGTACTCCGATGACTCTGCAATAGTAGGCCTCATCACAGACGGAGACAACAGGGAATACAGAGACTTTAACTGGGACTTTATGGAATGGTGTCAGCATAACCACCTCAGAATTAATGCTGGGAAGACCAAGGAGGTGGTTTTGGACTTTAGTAAGCGGAGAAGGGCTCTGAATCCGGTGGACATTCAGAGGATGGGCATTGAGGTAGTCAACACCTGGGTGTGATCCTCAATAATAAGCTGGACTGGGCTGATCACCTGGATTCGCTGCACAGAAAGGGTCACAGCAGGCCTTTGGAGTCCAGGGTGCACTTCTTAGAGCCTTTTTCAACTTGTGGTAGCATCAGCCATCTTCTTCAGAGTGGCCTGCTGGGGGAGTAGCATACCAGCCAGGGACAGAAATAGACTTGACAGGGGCCACATAGTGGCTCAGTGGTTAGCACTGCAGCCTTGGGGTCCTGGTGTTCAAATCCCGCCAAGGGCAAAAAACCATCTGCAAGGAGTTTGTATGGTCTCCCCGTGTTTGCGTGGATTTCCATCCCATATTCCAAAAAAAACCCATATTGATAGGGGAAAAAAATGTACATTGTGAGCTCTATGTGGGGCTCACAACCTACATAAAAAAAAAAAAAAAAAAGAATTAGACTTGACAGGCTGATTAGAAGGGTCAGTCACCAACTATCTCACCCCAAGTGTGAGAAGGAGAGCTATCAGAGATCCTTCCTCCCAACCGCAGTCAGGCTGTATATTCAACATCAAGCTAAGCGAAGATCACTCTGTACAGAGAACTAAATGATCCTAATTCTTTCTTCTCTTTTTAGTCGCTATGACTCCTAGTATCTTTTCTATCTGCTATTCTGAACTTGTATGTGTTCTTTTCTTGTAATATATTACTGTATTATCCATGCTGTTGTAACAAAATTACTATTAAAGGATTATCTTATCTTATCTTAGTGTCCTTTCACATTTTGTTTCTAAGTGTAAAATTATTTGATGATATTGGTATTAAAAGGAGCCTTTCAGCTCCAAAACCACTCCTACAGTGTTGTATAAGGCATTTAGTTAGCTTTCTGAATATACAGTACCCTTCAATTTTTAACAGCTGTGTTATTTTTTCACAGAAATCACTTTTCAGCAATATGTAAATTAGCTTACAGATGCTATGACCAAGGAAAGGGCAGACCTACAGAAGCACCATTTGTCTTCTACAAATGCTGCCCTGTAAACAAAATCACACCCAAAAACAATGTTTGACATTCAGAGCTGGATCAAGCACCTTGGCTCCCTGGACTCTTGAATAGATCACAGACGAGAATAGAGACCTTGCATGTTCCAGCCTTGAATTGATTAGTGAATCAGTGAGATTTCATAAAGATAGCTATGGCACTAACTCCAGCTCTACATGTAAAAGACTGTGTTTCAGGGTGGCATATGGAGCCATATATTCAAGAAAAAGGGTGCTTCAGCATACACAGCCATATCCCATGGACACATGGAAGCTAATTATTATATGGAAGATAAACATATATGATGGCTTTAGCATGTGACTACTGTGTATGCTTCAGAGCTGTGAGTGTATGTGTACTGTATGCAGCAGGTTATGTGTCTGTGTGTTGAAAAATGTGGAAATATCTCTTCATTAGGCTGTGTTCATATTGTAAGCCGATGTCTGGTCAGGTAATGGAGGGGGTGTACATCTCACCCAGACTACTAAAGTGGGTGAGATGAGAAAACTCCATTAGGAATGTTTGTTCTCAGCAGACAACTTTCGTCTGCTGAGCATTTTGGTAAATGCTCAGTATTGGGCTGGATTTTTAGGAATGACAGGTAAGTTGGTAGTGGGACCTGTCATTCCACCCCCCTCTAGTCCACACTTTGGGGATGCTTCAGCAGCGACTCAGCTGCAGAGAGTCTCCTCATCAAGGAGGCTTAAGAAGTCAGCTCCAGCAGCAGACTGTGGCAGAGCTTGACTGGAGAGTGAAAGAGAGAGGTCATATTTTTGGAGCTGTGTCCTGAATGATTCTACCGGCTTCTGATTTCTGTTATTCTAGGTGAGGTAACCTATTCTATGTTTAGTTAGAGCCTAGCCGGGCAGGTATTTATTTTTTTATTGTTTCCTTTTGTTGCTGCACTACCTTTTTGAGTTAAAATACACTCTCTTTGTTTTTGAACTGAAGAATCTGGACTTTTGTGTCTATGCCATCCCACCTAGTAACCCCAGACCCGGACAATATGTATAAAAGACTTGTGTGTGTAGATTATGCAGCAGATCTGTTTGTGTGAGTAGAGATGTAAAAATGTACAGTGTGAATCAAATTGTGTCTTTGTGTGGCAGATCTGTGTATGTATATAGAGAGATGTATAAATGTACAATGTGAATGAAACTGTGTCTTTATGTGTGGCAGTGCTGTTTTGTATGCGTAGAGATGTAAAAATGTGCAATGTGGATCAGACTGTGTGATTATATGTGGTAGAGCTGTGTGTGATTATGTACTGACTGTGTGTAGAAGACCTGTTTCTGTAGGCAGCAGTTTGTGTGTGTTCATGTATTGTGTGTGCAGCAATGTTATGTGTGTGTGTCTGTATATTTACAGTATTTGCAGTAGAGCAGTGTATATGCCCTGCGTCTCTGTGTGTATACATACAGTAGTGTGTTTAGTTAGTGAAAATGATCCCTTCACCTTCTTTGACCACAAGGTAGTATTTAGTTTTAAATATTTTTCCCTGTATTTTTTTTTTTATCTGAATGCAGTGTGCTTCTTACCGACAGAAGTATCTTATAGTCTGACAAATATGGGTAATCATTTTCAATATGATTTATATATCTCTCACATAGTTGTCTCACTCACCTTTACTACATTGTTTCAGTTCATTGAGATTTGTGGGGTACTGCCACAGCATACCAAATGGGTTGAGATCTAGACTATAACTGGACTATTATTTTCTTTTTCAGCCATTTTGTTGTCAGCTGGATGATTTTCACATGCCCCTTTTCGGCCAAGCTTTAGCTGTTACATAGATGGCATATTTGATTCTGGAATATTTTGGTCTAAAGAGGTGGTCCGCTGAATTACTGCAGGGTGCCCAGGTCCTGTGGCTGCAAAACAAGTCCAAATCATCTCCTCTTGGGTTTTTTGCAGTTTCTCTGAGCATTGCACAGTCTGACCTTGGTTGAGTTTGTTGGGAGATCCACTCCTAGGAAGATTGTCAGTGATCTTAAATGCTTTCCACTTGTCAATAATCATTTTCACTGTAAAGTGATGGTGCTCAAATTATCTAGAAATTGGCCTTATAACTCTTCCCAGATTGATGGGAAGCAGCATGTGCCCTTCCAAGATCATTCCCATTGTCATTCATCCTTGTCATTATGTTACTATACAGCTGAATGTGCCATAAAAACAAACTGCCAAAAACAGTTTTTCAGGAGGAGGTAACAATTGCTGAAGATCAATAATAATTTTTTTTTTTATATATATATAAAGGTAATTTTTTTATACCCTGATACTTTGAGGGAGAGAAAAAGAAGCATAGAGACATAGAAATGGATTCTACATTGCTAATGTAAACATTTTCTGTTACAAAGATGGAGAGTCATCCAAATGAAACTACAACCATATTCCCAATTATGTTTGAATTATTACTGATTTATTTAATGTATTGTTTTTGTTTTTTTTATTATTTACTGGTCTCATTTGTAAGTTATATCTAACTAAAACAAGCACCAAGCGGCACATAACGTAACCCAATACATGGTAAATATAGAAGCATAAGGACAAGCTAGCAAGGATGAACGCTGAAGAAGAACAGCCCAGTTGGTCTCTTACCTGATGTGGTAGTGAATAGTCACAACAACAGACGTACAGTAAAAATAAAAATAAAATTCCAGCATCAAAAAAGTAGATAAATTTTTTTTTACCTTTAATCCATATCAACAAAATGAAAAATCCAAAAACAAGGATCCAGGAAAAGGACATAACAGGTAGCTTACGCGTTTCGTAACATAAATAACTCCTTAGAACGTGTAGGAAGGGGTGAAGTCGAGCTTTGGAGATGTGCACAGGGTGTCTTTGAGCTTTAGGCTTCCAGGTATCCAATTATCCTGTTATGTCCTTTTCATGGATCCTTGTTTTTGGATTTTTCATTTTGTTTATATGGATTAAAAGTCAATTTTTTAAATCTACATTTTTGATGCTGGAATTTTATTTTTATTTTTCATATCCCTTGAGTCCTGGGATTTTTTCCATGCATCTTCCATTGTCAATTGTTTATACCTAGATGACGTTTTGGTGAGCGGTGAGAAACTTCTTTTTTCTATACAGATGTATGGTTATCAATTAATGTAAAAAACAACCCTCCGAAAAAAGTGAAAAAATGTGCACTCACCAAATTATCCAAATAGAAGTTATTTATATGTATCTATAGTGTGTGAGTGGATACAAATAAAGAACTTCTTTTTTCGATGATCCAATGAGCGCAGGTTTCTTCTTCTTTTTTTTTTTTTTTACAAACTTTTGCATTATTTTATTCCTAACCTTAACCATTTACTGACATTAGCCATACTATAACAGCGGATGCTGGATACTTACCCGTGGTGGTCGCAGAGGTGTTTAGAAGGCCAGGAGTACAAAACTAAATAGTGCATTTTGCACTTTGCTTACATCTATGACATATTCGCTATTTTTTAACAATTCCTAAACATATTGTCTAAATTCCTAAACATGTTATTAACCTAGCCTGACATGCAGGGGTGAACCATTTGTTTCTGCTGCCTGAGGCAGACGTCAGTAAGCCGCCCCCCCCCCCGGAGGAGGGGGTGGAGCGGAGCAGAAGGGGGCGGGTCCATGCTGAGGGGTGGGGCCTAATGGGGGCGGGGCCGAGCGGAGCAAGCGTCTTTAGCAGGCAGAGAGCAGGCAGGGAGAGGACCTGCTCTCTGCCTGAGCGTGAGGGGCGGCCGCTGGAGCAGTGCTGCTCCAGCGGCCTCCCCAATCTACCGCTCAGTGACAGTGACCCTAAGCCAGTCCAGGACAGCTTGACTGGCTTAGGTCAGCAAAAATGCTGCCCTCCCCGTGGCCCTGGCATAGCGTCGCCTGAAGCGGTTGCTTCAGGTCGCCTCATGGGAGGTGTGGCGCTGCTGACATGATATATATCTTAAAATGTAATTTAAACAATTTACATACTAATAAGTATTTGTAAAGTAAAAGGCTATGGACACCTTTGACAGAAAAAAAAAGTATTTTAAGTTACTGGTTACATTGATATACACTAAGTTTCAGCCTGGAGGCTTCATTCCTTCATACTTTTGCAGCTTACCTGTTATACAGTTTGCAATATACATGGCACAGTTTCATTCCTGTACTGTTTTCCCATTCTACAGGACCTAAGTGATCTTTCACTTGTTCTTAGGAGTGTGTAATTCCTCTTTTACCCCACTGCATAGTATGCCCTGGATGCTGTCCTCTCTCATTACAGGATATAGAGCCTTCTATTGTTATGTGCACTAATTATATACATTGTGATACATCTTGTGTTATTGGCCTCCCCGTGGACATGGATGCCTTTTCTCTCTCTCCAAACTCTGATTTACAACCTCCAACTCCCTGTTGCTATCTGTTGCAATAAAAGGCACATGAAAGAACAGTGTGCTGTTCAATCCTTGTCAGAAGCAGCAGGACAGCTAGATTTGTGAAGGAGTTACACAGACTCTACAACAATAAAATGATCAGAAAGTTGCTTTATGTTTAACTGTTGAAGGAAATAAACAATATTAGAATTCAGTGCAAAGGTGTCCATCTTTTTTAATTTTAGCTAATGTGGCTGATACCTGAACAGTTTCCAAATGTTTTTTCAGTCTCATCTTCCTCAACATGAAAAACCTGGTGCAGAGCAGCATGAATTGACACTCTAAACTTTTGCTTTTTATGTCTTCCAATCATGAAGTAAATATATGGGTTAATACTGCTACTAAATACAGTACATAGGATGCTAGCAAAGAAGAAATGTGCAAATTGAAAGCCATTGGGTAAAGATTTCAGATACAATAAAAGCCACATGAATTTGACTGGAACACAAGCTACAAGAAAAACAAATACAGAAATAATGATAGTGATGTAAAGCTTCGGAGGCCTACATCTTTTAGAGTTATTTTGTACCTTCATGAGTAAGATTATGCTGGATATCAGCATCAGGGGCAAAGAAATAACAATTGATAAAGTGAATGTCATAAACTGAACCCCTGTACATTTTGCCGATCCAGCTGAGAAAGCCTCTTGTGAGCAGATAAGGTTATCAAGACAACTTTCAAGGCAGGCAATGAACCAAATGATCAAACAAATAATTAATGACAGGTGTTTTGGGCGACAGCAACGGTACCAAATAGGATAAAAAACAGAAAGACATCTTTCAATACTAATGGCGAGAAGAAAGAACATGCCCGCCTGATAGGCAGCGTCATAGAATAGCTCTAAAGCAAGAATAACACTTGTCATTCCAGGAAAGTTAGGATGCAAATCCATTAGCTGATCAATCTCTAGGACCATGAGAGCAGCATTAAAAGAGAGGTACATAAAGTCAGCAATGAACAGATGGATTATATATACTGTAAATTTGTTTCTTGGAATTCTAAAAGATAAGAACCAGAAGGCAATTCCATTTCCTAACATTCCAAACAAGCAGACAACAAAAATACAACAGGCTGTGATTATGAAATGGAGTTCGAAAGGGTCTGTGAGGGTTCTTTCCTGTTCCTGTGTATCATTGAAATCTTGATCTTGTAGTCTGATTACTGACAGAATTTTCATTGTAGATTTGGATATTTTCAAGATATCAAGTATAATTTGGTCTGTTTTACCTAAGAATAAAAGGACAAAAAAAATTAGGGAATGTTCTTACTTTTATTTTGGCTAAGTAGAACAAATAAGTGTCTTTACTAGAGATGAGCGAACACTAAAATGTTCGAGGTTCGAAATTCGATTCGAACAGCCGCTCACTGTTCGAGTGTTCGAATGGGTTTCGAACCCCATTATAGTCTATGGGGAACATAAACTCGTTAAGGGGGAAACCCAAATTCGTGTCTGGAGGGTCACCAAGTCCACTATGACACCCCAGGAAATGATACCAACACCCTGGAATGACACTGGGACAGCAGGGGAAGCATGTCTGGGGGCATAAAAGTCACTTTATTTCATGGAAATCCCTGTCAGTTTGCGATTTTCGCAAGCTAACTTTTCCCCATAGAAATGCATTGGCCAGTGCTGATTGGCCAGAGTACGGAACTCGACCAATCAGCGCTGGCTCTGCTGGAGGAGGCGGAGTCTAAGATCGCTCCACACCAGTCTCCATTCAGGTCCGACCTTAGACTCCGCCTCCTCCGGCAGAGCCAGTGCTGATTGGCCGAAGGCTGGCCAATGCATTCCTATGCGAATGCAGAGACTTAGCAGTGCTGAGTCAGTTTTGCTCAACTACACATCTGATGCACACTCGGCACTGCTACATCAGATGTAGCAATCTGATGTAGCAGAGCCGAGGGTGCACTAGAACCCCTGTGCAAACTCAGTTCACGCTAATAGAATGCATTGGCCAGCGCTGATTGGCCAATGCATTCTATTAGCCCGATGAAGTAGAGCTGAATGTGTGTGTTAAGCACACACATTCAGCACTGCTTCATCACGCCAATACAATGCATTAGCCAGTGCTGATTGGCCAGAGTACGGAATTCGGCCAATCAGCGCTGGCTCTGCTGGAGGAGGCGGAGTCTAAGGTCGGACCTGAATGGAGACTGGTGTGGAGCGATCTTAGACTCCGCCTCCTCCAGCAGAGCCAGCGCTGATTGGCCGAATTCCGTACTCTGGCCAATCAGCGCTGGCCAATGCATTCTATTAGCCCGATGAAGTAGAGCTGAATGTGTGTGCTAAGCACACACATTCAGCACTGCTTCATCACGCCAATACAATGCATTAGCCAGTGCTGATTGGCCAGAGTACGGAATTCGGCCAATCAGCGCTGGCTCTGCTGGAGGAGGCGGAGTCTAAGGTCGGACCTGAATGGAGACTGGTGTGGAGCGATCTTAGACTCCGCCTCCTCCAGCAGAGCCAGCGCTGATTGGCTGAATTCCGTACTCTGGCCAATCAGCGCTGGCCAATGCATTCTATTAGCCCGATGAAGTAGAGCTGAATGTGTGTGCTAAGCACACACATTCAGCACTGCTTCATCACGCCAATACAATGCATTAGCCAGTGCTGATTGGCCAGAGTACGGAATTCGGCCAATCAGCGCTGGCTCTGCTGGAGGAGGCGGAGTCTAAGGTCGGACCTGAATGGAGACTGGTGTGGAGCGATCTTAGACTCCGCCTCCTCCAGCAGAGCCAGCGCTGATTGGCCGAATTCCGTACTCTGGCCAATCAGCGCTGGCCAATGCATTCTATTAGCCCGATGAAGTAGAGCTGAATGTGTGTGCTAAGCACACACATTCAGCACTGCTTCATCACGCCAATACAATGCATTAGCCAGTGCTGATTGGCCAGAGTACGGAATTCGGCCAATCAGCGCTGGCTCTGCTGGAGGAGGCGGAGTCTAAGGTCGGACCTGAATGGAGACTGGTGTGGAGCGATCTTAGACTCCGCCTCCTCCAGCAGAGCCAGCGCTGATTGGCCGAATTCCGTACTCTGGCCAATCAGCGCTGGCCAATGCATTCTATTAGCCCGATGAAGTAGAGCTGAATGTGTGTGCTAAGCACACACATTCAGCACTGCTTCATCACGCCAATACAATGCATTAGCCAGTGCTGATTGGCCAGAGTACGGAATTCGGCCAATCAGCGCTGGCTCTGCTGGAGGAGGCGGAGTCTAAGGTCGGACCTAAATGGAGACTGGTGTGGAGCAATCTTAGCCTCCGCCTCCTCCAGCAGAGCCAGCGCTGATTGGCCGAATTCCGTACTCTGGCCAATCAGCGCTGGCCAATGCATTCTATTAGCCCGATGAAGTAGAGCTGAATGTGTGTGCTTAGCACACACATTCAGCTCTACTTCATCGGGCTAATAGAATGCATTGGCCAATCAGCGCTGGCCAATGCATTCTATTAGCTTGATGAAGCAGAGTGTGCACAAGGGTTCAAGCGCACCCTCGGCTCTGATGTAGCAGAGCCGAGGGTGCACAAGGGTTCAAGTGCACCCTCGGCTCTCCTACATCAGAGCCGAGGGTGCGCTTGAACCCTTGTGCACCCTCGGCTCTGCTACATCAGAGCCGAGGGTGCGCTTGAACCCTTGTGCACACTCTGCTTCATCAAGCTAATAGAATGCATTGGCCAGCACTGATTGGCCAGAGTACGGAATTCGGCCAATCAGCGCTGGCCAATGCATCCCTATGGGAAAAAGTTTATCTCACAAAAATCACAATTACACACCCGATAGAGCCCCAAAAAGTTATTTTTAATAACATTCCCCCCTAAATAAAGGTTATCCCTAGCTATCCCTGCCTGTACAGCTATCCCTGTCTCATAGTCACAAAGTTCACATTCTCATATGACCCGGATTTGAAATCCACTATTCGTCTAAAATGGAGGTCACCTGATTTCGGCAGCCAATGACTTTTTCCAATTTTTTTCAATGCCCCCAGTGTCGTAGTTCCTGTCCCACCTCCCCTGCGCTGTTATTGGTGCAAAAAAGGCGCCAGGGAAGGTGGGAGGGGAATCGAATTTTGGCGCACTTTACCACGCGGTGTTCGATTCGATTCGAACATGGCGAACACCCTGATATCCGATCGAACATGTGTTCGATAGAACACTGTTCGCTCATCTCTAGTCTTTACTAAATCTGTACTGGCTTGCTCTAATTTATACAGTGGCTTGCAAAAGTATTCATATCCGTTGAAATTTTTCACATTTTGTTACCTTACAACCACAAACTTAAATTTATTTTATTGATTTTTTAAGTGATAGATCAATACAAAGTAGCAGATCATTGTGAAGTGGAAGGAATATGATACATCGTTTTCAAAATTTTAATCAAATAAAAATCTGAAAAGTAGGAGAAGCAAAAGTATTCAGCCCCCTGTGCTCTGATACCCCTAAATAAATTCCAGTGCAATCAACTGCCTTCAGAAATCACTTAATTAGTTAATAGAGTCCAGCTGTGTGTAATTTAGTCTCAGTATATACACCTGTTATATGAAGGCCTCAGTGGTTTCTTAGAGATCACTAGTGAACAAACAGCATCATGAAGACCAATGAACTCACTAGACAGGTTAGAGATAAGGTTGTAGATATGTTTAAATCAGGGTTCTCAAAACATACATCTGTATCTCAACTTTTGAGTATCCCAAGGAGCACTGTTCAATCCATCATTCAAAAATGGAAAAAGTAGACTACAGCTACAAACCAACCAAGACATGGTAGTCCACCTAAACTAAAAGATCAAGCAAGGAGAGAACTGGTCAGAGAAGCAGCCAATCGGCCCATGGTCACTCTGAGGAGCTGCAGAAATCCACAGCTCAGGTGGGAGAATCTGTCCTCAGGACAACTATAAGTCATGCACTGCACAAATCTTTATGGAAGAGTAGCAAGAAGAAAGAGTAGCAAGAAGAAAAGCATTGTTGAAAGACAGACATAAGAAGATCCGTTTACAGTCATATAGGGGACATAGCAAACATGTGGAAGAAGATGCTCATATCCCAAAAGTCTTGCAGCTGTAATTACAGTGAAAGGTGGCTCTACAAAGTGTTGGTATAAGGGGGCTGAATACTTTTGCACTTCATACTTTAAATTTTTTTTATTTGATTAAAATTGTGTTGGTCTTTCACTTAAAATCTATCACAATAAATACATTTAAGTTTGTGGCTGTAAGGTGACAAATGTGAAAAAGGTCAAGGGGTAGGAATACTATTGCAAGCCACTGTACAATGACTAAAAGGAAAAAAAAAAACAACTCCCAAGCTACAATATAAACTTTGTTCAAAACATTATAAAGCATCTAGCTCATTATTAAAAAAGCCATCTTGTAAATCCACTTTGAAGTGTAATAATGATATAGCAGGTTTAGGCTTCATGCACGCAGCTATATTTTACAATAGTGTGCTATCCAATTTTTTAATGGACAGCATTCTGTCCCATTCAGTTGCAATACCAAACATAGTAAACTGTTGTAAGCCGGATTATGGGGATATTGTCACTCCTTAGGGAGAGACCACCATGTAGGTGTGTGGAGTCTTATAAAGCCATTTTCGCTCCACTGTGGGGGATTATGGGAAGAATATGCAAATATCTTTCCTAGGATGTAAATAGGGAAACACTGCCTCTGTATGCTGCCGTCTATTGGAAGCAGCTCCCTTGAACATCATGCCTGACTTTCCGACAAGTCTTTAATTGCAATGATGCGAGATTCTGCTAAGTCAGTATCATCCCAACTGTGGACGGCGCCATTTCGATCTGATTGGATCTCATCAGCACAGTCTAGAGAGAACTGACATGGTGGTCTCTCCCTAAGGAGTGACAATATCCCCATAATCTGGTCTAGAAGTCTCTCACCTCTGCCAAGTCAGTTCTGACCTAGACTGTGCTGATGAGATCCAATCAGACTGAAACGGCGCTGCCATTAAAGGCTGCAATTAAAGGCTTGTTGGAAAGCCCGGCATCATGCTCAAGGGAGCTGCTTCCAATAGAGGGCAGCATACAGAGGAAGTGTTTCCCTATTTACATCATGGGAAACATATTTGTATATTCTTCCTATAGTAAGCCGGTAATATGGCCATATTTTAGCTCTCATTATACTGTACAACTGGCCAAACAAAATTTAAACTAGGCATTGTGGCCCTTATATGGAGACTTAAATCTTTCTGTATACCTGCCTTTTGACACAAGACTTATGTACTGTAAATAACACAAAAGAACCAAAGTCTCTTTTAAGGTTCTTGGGGAATGTACAGTGAGAAGTAAGTGGATGCTGCTGGCAAAACCTCTTGAATTGTAAGCTCTCAAACACACTAGACACAATTTGTTGGGATGTGACAACAATCTAATACGTACAGGGGAATCGTGAGGGTGATTTACGTTTCTGGGAAGATAACTATCCTATATTCTTTAAAAAATATGCAAAAACACAAATGCTTATCATTAATATTTTTCTATTGCAAATAACAAAGTTTCTTGGAAGTACCTCACCCAATAAACACTCAATAATACAACACTTCAATAGCCAGCCATTGATTTGTTTTTGCAGAAAAGGGAACATGAGAAAGTATAAGGTGTGTTAGACATCCACAGTAGATATATGATACTTTCTGCTTTTCCAGTCTGAACTTATAGAACAATAAAGAAAATCAGATCACTTTCTCAGCTGCCCTTTTAGTTGATACTGGTCACATGAACTTGTTATTTATACAGCAGACAATAAGTTTGCCTTTTAGCAAGACAGCATACAAATACTGAACAAGTTATGACATTAGAAATAAATGCCATAAATAATAACATAAATAAATGTAATTACGTAAAATCTAAAATGAGGTATCTGTCTCCTCTCCCTACTACAACATGCAATAACCTGTTATATAGCCTCTGGAATCTCAATGGCAAAATGTATGTAAGTAAACATAAACCTTTAATACACACCACAGCTGTATTGGAGAACAAAAAAGTATTGTAGGACTTCTGTAGACCTGAAGAAGATAAATGTTCCTAAAGGCAGGACTGTTCAACTGTGCTATTGAGTAATCTGTGTGGCTTTATGTACTCTTGTAGATCTAATGTTATGTTCAAGCTCTGGAAACACAGAAATAAAAACATGAATTTAAATTTTTAACACTTACTGTTCAGAGTTAATATAAGTTTGCACAAGATTCACCTAACTATATTAGAATGACAATTAGAAACTAGCTTTCTATTGGTCAACATGATATATAACCAACAGGATGACAAAGGCGTGCAAAATCTTTGGCAGCCATCAGTCTCATTTTTGTCACAACTAACCGGTCAAAATAAACTTAATCTTTTCAAAGGAAATGATGAGTAATAAAACTATCCAGGGAATCTGTCAAAATTCTCTTTCAGCAAAAATCAAAAAACGTACCCAACCAAATAACAAATAAAGTCCCACTATAGAATAGACATAACAACCAAAGTGAACATGAGACAAATGCAAAAATATATATAAAAAGTATAAAAAATATTTATTGATAACCAAATAGTTTAAAAAAAAATCACAGGGAGATATACAAACATAACTCACTAAGGGTGAGTTCACACGGAGTAAAGTGCCGTGTGATGTGGCACGTATACGCCGCGTGAGATTTTGCGGGCCGCATATGCTCCCATTGATTTCAATGGGAGCCGGGATCGTATACTCGGCACTGTTTTGCGGCCGCAAAATCACGGCCGCAAAATAGCGGCACTTTACTCCGTGTGAACTCACCCTAAAAATAGTGAGCAGACACATAAATCAACCGATTCAGCAAAGTGCAGTACAGCTCCTAGTCATAGGTATATACTAAAGTATCTCTGAGCCAAAGCATGTGTATATATAACACTCAAACCAGGGAATATAACAACTAGCCAGTTAAATAGCAACATCATATATCAGAAATTACATACCCAAAGAAATAGTAATATATTGAGCAACGGAGTACACTGCACAGTGCCGATGGGGGTAAACTGCTGAACGCCTGACACGTGTTTCGCCTAGGACAGCTTCATCAGGAGGCTAAGTGGGTTGATTCATGTGTCTACTCATTATTTTTAGTGAGTTATTGTTGCATGTCTCCCTGTGATTTTTTTTAAACTTTTTGATTATCAATAAATATTTTTCATACTATATATATATATATATATATATATATATATATATATATATATATTTGTGTTTGTCTCATTTTTCCTTTTTTTGTTATGCAAATTCTCTTTCAGCTCGCATTGCGAGAACAAAATGTTTTGGCAGTGATAGAAACGTTGCTGCAAAAAACACTGCATTTTACATTACCTGCAAAGTGGATGGGATTCTGGGCGCAGCAAAACATTCTGTGGACTTTCTGTGAAAAACACTGTTGAAAAAACTGCAATGTGTTTCCATCCCAGTCTTTTCCGCAGTGTTTTTTTGGCTGTGGCTTTCTACATGGGGCCTTAGTCTAGGAGAAATTTTTATCTCCTTATGCCTGTATATGAAATTGGGTGAATACAAAGGTATCGTAAGGGCCCATACACCTGTACGCTGTCTTGTATGGAGCCACGATATGGCAGTGTACATATACTTTAACTATAACCATTCTTGAACTATGAGCATATACAGTTCTCTAGGATGAGGTGATCTTCATGTACTCTACTAATTTCTTAAATAGCTAAGACTATAAAGTTACGTGTAACGTAATATAATGATGGATCAGCTTGTATATTTAGTTCTAAATATATTATCACCTACCATGAAAAGTTACATTTTCAAATGCTAAATAAACAGGATACTTTTGTTATAAACTTAAAAGCCCAAATGAAAGGAAAAAAAAATCTGAATCAATCATTCAATCTCCAAGCTAACTTTCCCAACTTACTAAATAGCTACATATTAACAATTTAGTTAAATCAGAAATTTATACCTGTTTGTGATAGCAGAAGCTCAGGATGTTACTCTTCCAGGTCTGGCAGAATTGAGTCACAGAGAAGTTGGCATTTGGCTCATATTCTCACAGAACAAGAAACCTGAGAAAGGCTTTTTATTTGAAAATACATTGTATGTATCTCTAAGCAATTGTAAGAGGAAAACAATTGGAAGTGGAATGTTCTCACACTCATGCAAAAGTTTTTTTTTTATTAAGGATTTCTATTAAGGATTTCTGATTTCTAAGAAGTATGTAGATTACTGGAAAACTTGTGTATGTACTTTTTTAGTTTTTGAATGTTTTTATATATTTATGCTTGGGATAATACAGTTGTTGTAAACTTTTTTTTTGGGAGGGGGTGTTGTAAGTAGAAGTTTCATGCAGATCAAGTCCAATATATAATGTCACCAGCATTCCCATCCCTGTGAGTCCTTTCCCACATTGGTGTGTACAACATCCTGACCACATCCCAATGGTGCCTGGAAGAAAAAGAATTTAGGTATGAAGACTCCAAGCAAAGAATCTAAGGCTGTATACTACTATTGCAGTGTATCTAAGTCTGTCATGTATGGCTCAGTTTATGTAAACTTATTCAGTGTGATCCTGAGTGAATATCAGCTTATCTGAGTATATGTTTTTCATGTATAATACTCTGTGAGGGTATCCAAGCCATCCTCAAAACTCCTTGAACAACATGTCCACCTCAAATTATCAACCCACCTCATTTACAATCAGGCTTCAGACCCTATCGCTCCAATGAAACCACCCTAACCAAAGTCACAATGATCCACTAAAGCCAAACAACACTACTGTGTTCCCTTCTATACCTGTCCTCTGCCTTTGACACAGTTAACCTTCTCCATCTACACCTTGGGCCTAGGACGTCTTATAAAATCCCATGGTTTCAATATCATTAGTATACTGATGATCAAATAGATCTTTCTGGCCCAAAACTTACCACTCTGCTATTCAGTTTGTCTATTAGAACTAGGTTCCTTCTTGTCCTCCCACTTCTCAAAACTTAAAGAGGTTTTCCCATCTCCCTCTCTCACAAGTTTGCCTCCTATCTCTTCTTTTCATTTCCTGTATTCTTCAAAAAGCTGGAGGGTGGGCTTTCAATGTTCGATGGACAGGGCACTATGAAATACCTCAGTAGATATAAACATAGCCTCTACTGTAAAAGATTATTTAATATAATTACTAGGAATCTATAATAATGGTGATCAAATAATATGCACTGTAAATGAATATTATATTACACAGGTTTGGAAATTTACATGCTGCTAGGACTGAAAAAAGACTGGAAGCCAACTCAATGTTAGTCTTTGTGTTTATATTGAGAGATAACCGATGCTGGCTGAGCCTTTACCAGCAAACAGTAATTAGCTGATCTGATTGTTTGGAACCCAAGAGCAGGAGATAACAGCTCTGAAAACAAGCATGAGCCAGAGAACTCAGCCACCCTCCCCTCCAGAAAGTGGTGAATCATGTCATTCAACCTGAGATCAGATAACGAGCCAGGCACCTTGATAACATTGTGTAAAAAATGGGAGGAATAATTTCACATATCAGGCAAAGGAAGCAGCATTGCTCAAGCAATGTATTTAGGAAAACTCTTGAATTTACATAAGCTAGCACTTTAGATAGGATCATTGAGATGGGAATACACCTTTAACCTGGATAAAACAGAGTTCATTATTAGAGATGAGCGAACAGTGAAATATTCGAGATTCAATATTCGTTTCGAGTAGAGCCTCAATATTCGACTACTCGATCGAATATCGATTCCCATTATAGTCTATGGGAAAAAATGCTCGTTTCAGGGGAAACCACTATTCGACTAAGGAGAGTCACCAAGTCCACAAATAGCAGGAGAGTGTTTAGGAGGAGCGCTGTGCAGTTAAAGTGCACGGACCCCATTATAGTCTATGGGGTCCATGCGCTTTAACTGCACAGCGCTTACAGTTGTGCTGATAAAAAGTAAGCTCCCTCATAACCGCAAGCTGCCAGCTCTCCCGACTAGCAAAGACAAGCCTGCGGCAAATCAATGGTTCTGCAGCAGGCTCGTCCTTGCTAGTCAGGAGAGCTGGTAGCTTGCTGTTATGAGGGAGCTGACTTTTTCTCATAGGAATGAATTGACCAGCGTTGATTGGCCAGTGTACAGCATTCGGCCAATCAACGCTGGTTCTGCCAGAGGCTCGTCTGTGAGGAGGCGGAGTCTAAAATCGGATTGCAATGGAGACTGCTGTTGTCTGATCTTAGACTCCACCTCCTTACAGACAAGTCTCCGGCAGAACCAGCGTTGATTGGCCGAATGCTGTTCACTGGCCAATCAACTTTGGTCAATTCATCCCTATGAGAAAAAGTCAGCTCCCTCGTAATGAAAAGTGATTCTTTTTCTCAAGCTATCTGAGAATTCAGGAGGGAGGCCCTATAATATTATTCCCAGAATTACTATTATAACTGGTCTGAAATGTTAATACAACCTGCAGTAATACAGAGACTTTCTTAAAGGGCCAGCACATCTATTTTGGCCCTCTTGGACAAACACATCTCTGTTGCACTTGGACTTAGGGTCCTACCCTATTCCTTATGTTGTGTTTCACTTCTCCCAATAAACCACCATCAGGTTGGTGAGTCTGAGAGACAGCTAACCCTTCCTGCAACTAACTGCACACCTTACGCTGTTCTAAAGTTACGCCTATTTGCACCCACCCAGTGAGGGTTGACAGGGGTCAGCTCTGTGCTATATGGTTAAGATTGGCCAAAACAAGGCCACAGACTCTTATGCTAATCCAAAACAGCTTAAAAAAAATTGTAGGCGGACAATGATAAATACCTTAAGAAGTGCTCCTCACTCAATTCTACGCCCACAGCTAAATGGGCTACAGCTATACCAGAACCTGCAGAATCATCTAACACATAGAGCCTCATGGATGAGGATAATACTTCTGATTCATAATCTCTTTTCCCAATATAATTGACAAAGAAAAAAGCAGAAAGAGGCACTCCTTTAGTAGACCCTATAACATAGAGTGGAAGGTGACCCACAATAAGCCCTTGAGATACTCAACTGAAGGAATTGAGTTAAGCCACGACTACTATAAAAGTATTACTCCTCATGGAGGGCAGCGTTAACTGGCAGACAGATTTTCAGGAAGTAGCTGTATCACATAGCGGCTCATGCATGAATGTAATAATAAATTAACAATATAAATCTTCACGGGATAGTCCCTTCTCCTGCTCCATCACTTACACATGTACAAAGACAATAGGAATATGTCTCTAGGAATTACAGCATAGGTGCAGGTCTCCTATGGAAATGTGCATGTGCGGGTGTCCACGTGCAGCTCATTCAGCCATCAATTGGAAAGAAAACATGAACATAAATTGGAGAATCATACAATGCCAGATAAGGTTATAAATTATCTTTCTCAAATATACGGTAAATATAAATTTAATTCTGCAAACTAATTCATTATTAATAATTCATTATTACTTATACAAGTTTGGAAGTGGGAGTCTTCCAGTCCACACCTGTAGTCAACTATTGGTTCTTTCCCTATATATATATATATATATATATATATATATATATATATATATATAGGGGTTGGGTGCGTGGAGAAGTGAGGAGTCAAAGATGTCTGTTTTGCAAACTTTACAGAGTCAAGTCACAGTTGGAAGAAGTGGTCATGGTGGTCCAAAGGGAACACGTCTGGAAATGTGGAAAGACGTCTCCTGTAAGTAACAAAATATTACTCTACTGTATTCACTGTAATATTACTGCTAAGACACACATCTTCCCCCCCGCTACCTGATGCAGACGATCAAGAGAAAAACCTAATCGCGCACCCCCCTCCCCGGTTTTCAGTCTTGGGGGGGTGTCTTTTGATCGTCCGCCTCAGGCAGCAGATGGGCTAGGTTCACCACTGCCTATAATACTGGGTTTTGTTCAATATGTTGTCTATATGTCTGTTTGATCTGACGAAGGGGTGCACTGCTGAGGGAATTTCTAAGGCTTTCTCCACCTTTTTTTGCAAATACATAGACATTACAAAAAGATATTAATTCAATAAGATCCAATTCTACTCCTACCTTCCATTATAAGCTTGTACCCACCGTTTCTGATAAAATCGTTATTTTCCGTTATGAAAATTATGATCACGGAGCACCCCTCCCCTCCTCCCCCTGTCATAACTCTCCACTGCCCCCTAACTGGTTATAATCACTCCCCTCCTCCTCTTTGCCGGAACTTCTGCCTTTTGCCGGCATCAGACACAGCGCTGTACGCAACCGTCTTCGTGTTCAGGCAGAGCCGAGTGCGTATGTCTGGGTGACCATTTTCCCCCAAATGTTGCATTACCTTATTTTCCAGAAATGAATTCACAGATATTGATAGGAGAAAATGACAATTTCTCCAGGAATACGTTATTTCAGCATGTATTATGTTGTGCCTGGCTTCTATCAGAGACAAATGATCCTAAAGCTGTTGTGCCCGGGATACCCGATTAACAGTTTTTGGAGTGCGTGTCTCTGCTGACACAAGCAGAAAATGGAACTTTTTCCAGAAATACAGAATTTCAGTGCAAGATATCTTTTGCTAAGCTGGTGTCAGAGATAAACAGCCCAAAAGGTGTGCCTTGCATGACCACTTAACATTTTTTGGAGTGTGTGTCTCTGCTGGGTGCAACATATCGGGCACTGAAATGGCGTATCTCTGGAAAAATTGCAGTTTTAATTTTTACTGAGCTGCACATTCATTCCTGGAAACTAAATTAATGCAACATGCAAATTAAAAATGCTCACTATGCCACTTGATAAATCCCTTCAGTGGTGTAGTTTGGGGTCACATGTCTGTGAATTTCACTTTACTGACAATTCAGGGTCTCTACAAAAACCAAATACCGCTTCTTTCCTTCTGAGCTTGGCTGTGCCTATGTGATGACATTGTTTAGTATGTTACCCTGAGAACAACAGTGTGATAAATGTGGGCATAAACTGCTGTTTGGACACATAGCAAGTGCAAATGTAAAGGAGCGCTATGCGCTATTTGATCTTTGGAGCAGAGATTTATAGTGTTAGTTTTTGGATGCTATGTCACATTTTCTGAGAATCTAAAATTGCCCCTACAAAACAGGGTCACTTTTTGGGGAATTGCAATTTGTTGGCACCCGTAAGGCTATTCATAAACAACCTGACGTCCAAAAACTAGTCCTCCTAAATCTATACTCCAAAAACTAAAAAGTGCAATGCTCCTTCCCTTCTGAGCCCTACTGGGTGCCCAAACAGCAATTCACACCCACTTCTAAAACTTTTTTGTTGCCACAATAATTCCCTTAAAAGTTTAGGAGTGCGTGTCTCTGTATTTGTATTTAATTCAAAGGGGACACAATATAATGGACACAATGGATATTAATGGACATAATGGATATTTCTTTAAAAATTTTCTCTTTGACCATTGATGATAATACCAAGAGAAATTCCTATATGGCTTTTTGAGGGCAGATTTTGCTGGAATAGTTTTTTGGTGCAATGACATAAATAATCATATAATCATAGAATTTATCAAAGGGTATGGTGAACAGTTTGACCCTGTGGCTATTTCAAAGATTGTATTAGAACTAAGATGTGAATATGAAAAAAAACTTTTTTTTCCAGTAAACTGCCCATCTAGCTTCAAATTTTTCATTTTCACAAGGAGTTAAAGAAGAAAAAGTGCTCCACAGTTTGTTACACAATTTGTTTTGAACATGGAAATACCCTATATGTGGCCATAAATATTGTATGGGTAGATGGCGGGGCTTGGAATGGAAAGAACGCTATTTGGCTTTTGAGCATTGCCATGTACCCACACATTTTACAACCACATATGGGGTATTTGCATGTTCAGGAGAAATTGTGTAACAAACTGTGGTGGGGGCTATTTCTCCTTCAACCCCTTCTGAAAATGAAAACTTTGGGAGTAAAATTACATTTTTAGCTTTTTTTCATTTACATATCCCAATGTTAATAAAATCAGCGAAACAGCTGTGGGGTCAAAATGCTCACTATGCCCCTTGATACATTCCTTGAGGTTTGTAGTTTGCAAAATGGGGTCATATTTGGGGGGGGGGGGGTTCCATTGTATTGGTACTTTAGGGGCTCTGCAAATGAGACAAGTTACCTGAGAACTATTCCAGCAAAACCTGCTTTTCAAATTACGCGCTGCCATATGCCCAAACATCAGTTTACATCCATGGGGTATTTACATGCTTAGAAGAAATTGCATAAAAATATATATGAATTTTCTTCTTTACCTCCTTGTGAATGTGTAGATGAGGCTAAATGAACGGATTATTGAAAAGAAATGAAATGTCTAAATTTCACCTCCATATTGTTTTAATTCCCGTGAAAAGGGTTAACAAACTTCCCAAGAGCTGCTTTCACTTATATGTGGGGTGCAGTTTGGGGGTGATTTATATTTGGTTTATAATATATAGGCCTTTAAAATCCTTTTCAGACCTGAAGCGGTCTCTAACAAATGTATATGGGAAATTTTTTTGTAAGGCTAAGGCCCGAAGTAGCGTGTCGCAGCCAAAAAACAGTGTAAAAAGGACCACAGTAGAAATGCATTTCAGATTTTTTTGGCAGCATTTTTCACAGTAAGTCTGCAGTTTTCCTCTGTGGACTTTGTAACAGAAAGTCCGCGGAGAAAAACTCATTTGAATGGGCTTGAAAGATGTCCAGCTGTGAGCGCTGGTGAGTGTTTTATTCTCTCTGCCGCGAAACCGTTTTTTTTAAAACCGGACACAGAGTCAGACATACAGTACTCTGTGTCTGGTTTAAAAAAAACGGTTTTGCGGCGGATAGCATAAAACACTCACCGGCGCTCACGGCCGGACCCGGTTTGACTTCTGCATGCAGAAAACGGAAACCTGAAAACGGAGCCCGGGCGCTAATGTGAACCCAGCGTCACCCTGTTTTATGGATCACTCCACTGTGAATATGGCACAAACCCTCCCTTTTTGGAGGACTCGGTTTATCCTGGCCAATCCCTGGTCAAGGCTAACAAGTAGAGACTAGAATTCTCCAGAACAAATCAGTTAAATCTAGTCTAAACATTTGTCAAATGAAAAAAGAACAGTAATGTGCAAAAAAATTTTCAATGCGAGAGATTGTCATAAAAGTAGGACGTGACCTTTATATGCTATTGAATGTTCAAAATAAGGAAGATGTTATGTTGGAACTTGCTAGTGTTCTAAAAATAAGTGTATGTTACGATAATGCTATGACTCATTAGATAATATATAAATATACTTTATATACTTTACACCTCAAAGTAATAGGTGTGCGACATCATGACACCAACAAGGAAAAGGCAGTGATGCAATCCTTTGCTAATGTATTTGTATACAATGTTTCAATTATAATGTAACTAATAGGAAATTCCACATGTCATTAATAAGGTCTCCGTCACAACACCATACTTTTGATACGCAATTGCAGATCAATGTACGGACACATGTTTTTCTATAATCCCAGACACAAGACTGCATTTTTTGGCCATATACAAGGACCGCAAATTATGTAGTATGTCCTATTCTTGCCCACATTTGCTACACATACAGTTGTAGGAGATCATACATGTCTTTTTGTGTATCCATGATTGGGGACACTACACACCACTACAGATGTGTAAAGGAGGCCTAACAATGTTGTCAAGAAAATACTTGGCACTGTATGGATTTAGATGACCTTAAGGAAAAAAAAATCACACATGTCTTAGGCTACATGCGCATGACTTTAAAATCATATGCAATTTTCAGTTTTTAACATCCATTTTCTGTGTGTCACTTATTTTTCATCAATGTACTGGCAAGTGTCAGTTTCTATCTGTCAGAGATAAAAACAGATGAACTTCTTTGGTCTTTTTTTTTGACCCAAGTTACTCATCTATTTTTAACGTCAGTGAATCTGATATATGACCACAGGGTGTTATCATCTTCATTCACAACCACACACTATAACACTCCCTTTATGGATATTCACATACTATACTGCCCTCTTTTCTGGTCCCAACACATATACTGCCCCCTTTACTGGTCCTCACACAATCTACTGCCCCCCCTATAATATTTACCACTTATTTTCATTCACCACATAGTATACAGTCTCTTTTGAGGCCCCCACACATAATATTGACCTCCTGTTTTTGACCTCACACGGCATACTGCCTTTTTTGCCCCCACACAGTGATATGTTAGCCTTACATTTGACCCCAATTTTCAAAAATTTTTAGGTCGAACTCTTAGGGTTCGTTACTCATGAAGTACTATTATACTCTGGGGTCTCCTTAGATCCTAGAGCAGGGGTCCTCAAATTTTTTAAACGGGGCCAGTTCACTGTCCCTCGGACCACTGGAGGACCGAAATATAATTTAAAAAAAAATAGGATTATACGCTACACAGCAGCTCCCCCCATAATATTATATGCTCCATAGCAGGAGCATACACACAGTTTTATATGGTCCTCAGAACCCCCCCACAGTATTATATGCTCTTCAGTATGCATGTCCCCCCCACCACCACGCATACAGTATCATACTTACCCATGAAAAGCCGCAGGGCATCCTCCTGACTGCAGGAGCTGATGACTTACATCATCTTGCCTGTGTTGGGGCAGAGGTCACACTCTGCAGTCAGTGTAGGTCGTGGTTGCATGGACCGCAGCCTACATGGTCTGCTTTCAGCTTTGTCTACGGCGGGCCTGTCGCATTTGGCATTCACTTCTGACTCCATGGTGCGGACACTGAAGAGCAGGGATTGGTGAGTAAAATATCGTCCGAAACCTGTTGTTAGAAACTTGATGCAACAATTACAAACAGTTAGTCCTGTCAACCTGAATCCCCAAACACTGAGGCCAAAACATTCCTGAGTGTGCAACTCTCTCCTAATCAGAGCGGAACCAGGCCCCAGAGGTCTTCGCCAGAGCTCCTGATGTTGGAGTTGGTAAATTCTGGGACCCAGAACAGCAACGACCAGAGAGCACTGCACACTCAGCACAACCCAAGTAGCAGAGGACCCAGAAAACTCAGAAACACTAACCTGAGCAGATGAAGAAACAGAAGAGTTGGTCAGCAAGGAGTGAGATGTTCTGAGGTATGCCAGGGGAAAGCAGAGGCACTGCCGGAAAGTCGTACAGGCCAAGTCAGTACACAGGAGGTCTCGCAGGTTCCAGGGATAGCCAAAAACTAAGTCAATCAAGCCAGTTCGGTACACAGGAAGTCACAAGGTAGCAGAAGGGAGAAGCAGAAGTGTAGTTAGGAGAGCTGGGTCATACAAAAGAGGTTACGGAGTAGCTAAGCAAAGGTCAAGCAGGAATAGTCAGGTAACAAGCCGAGGTCATCCACAGGAGATCAGAAGTTAGCCAAATCAGGGGGTCAAGGAGAGGTAGTCTGGAAGGCAATCTGAGGTAATACACAGGAACACAGAAGAACAAACAGGAGGTTCAGGGTCAGGATAGAACCGCAGGAGCGATCTGTCACCAGGTTTACTGAATAACCAGTGGCTATTTAGGCCTCATTTTGGCTCCAGCCTGCCACTGACCCATTTACCCCGGAAGTAAGAGTTCTGGTCCCAAGAGGAGACCGGAATCCCCCACAGACTATTGCAGAGGTGTCAGCCTACCTCCACTAGGGACTGGTAGTGCCGACACGGCGCAGAAGATAGGGCGGGCCGGCAGCCTCCATATAGCGCAGCAGCTCGAAGCTCTGACACCTGTTGGAATACATCAATAGGTAGAGGCTGAATAAAAGAATACTGCCATATAGATTGTACTAGGAGGCACCATCTGAGGATGTCACCTCAGATCACCTCATGGCAGGTGTGGCCCTACATACAACATCTATTAACACTGCACACAAATACAAAAACTAGGTTATATTTTCTCTTGTTCATACGTATTCATTCCACATGAAAAAAAAAATATTTTCATTATAAATTTGTCATTTTTTTTAAAATAACCTAATTAATAAGTTCTCTCTATTTTTATAATCACTGATACTGATATAGATATTGACACACTTTATTTTAGTTATGTATATTGCAAAACAATGTGCTATTAATAACAAGTGAGGATTGTACAAGACATAGATGTTATGTAAATGTGGGAATCTCCATCACTATGTGTAATTATATGCTATATAAAGCTATATGTATTACTATACCACACTATTTGAGACTGCCTAGGACAGAATCAATATCCTCTAAGCAAATCCAAAGAAGGTTAGTTTCTCTCCTTTTTTCTCTCTGTTTAGTTGTAAGATTTCTTACAGTATCCTACCAAATGCAGACTGTAACATTCTGATAGCTTATTACAGGTCAAGGTCAACCATATTATAAAACAGTTCCTGTTTGGCACGTTACAGATTTACGTTACAATATATTTTATGAAGGGGAAGATACTACAAAAACAAGAGACATTTTATTACTGTAGAACTGAACTCAATGGACAGACAGACCCAAATATGTCTACATATGAATGCATAGAATATGTTTTGCTACACCTGTTATGCACTTTGCTATTCTGGCAGTCAAATGTGACAGAACTATTGGGGGTGTGAACAGTCTTAGGCTCTATTCAAATCACATTTTTACATCTGTTTAACGGATTCAAAATTGGGCGCAAGCGTCCAATGTTAAGATATAGAACAGATATGTTGCTTTCTGGGTTTTTTTTGGACGGACACAAAAGTATAGTATACTACATTTTTGTGTCCTTAAAATAAAAGGGACAGCAATGGATCCATTTTTTTTAACAGTGATATTTATGTACCTATGGAAATCGATGGCCATACATTTGCTGCAAGCAGCGCTTTTCTCTCTGCATGTTTCATCCGGAAACCAGATGGACCCCATTATAGTCTATGGGGTCCACAGGTTTCCTTAGGGAATCGCTTTTTTATGTGTATAGGTTTCCATTCCCCTGGCGGACTTCCCGAACAGAAACCCGAACGCAGATGTGAATAGGGCCTAAGATCAGCTTCCTATTTGTTAATGAATTATTTGCTAGTTTAGTTAATGTTCCTACTATATTTCACTTCTAATTCTATAATATTATTTATTATGTTTAATTGTATAGCGCCATGATATTCCTCAATACATTGACAGTCACTGTCCCATATAGGGCTCACAATCTACAGTTCCTATCAGTATGTCTTTTGGCGTGTGGGAGGAAACTGGAGGAAACCCACACAAACACGGGGAGAACATACAAACTCCTTGCAGATGCTGTCCTTGGCAGGATTCAAACACAGGACTACAGCGCTGCAAGGCTGCAGTGGTATCCACTGAGCCACCGTGCTGCCACACCTACCTTTAGTATGTAAATTGCCTCAGTGGTTTCTGAATAAGTCCGTTTTTATTCATATGCTAATGAGCTTCCAGCCAGCACAGGAAGTTCCCAGCAGCACTCGTCTCTGCTATTATCTCCTATGTGTGTGTGTGTGTGTGCAAAGAGGAAGCTGAGTCATCATTATCATCATCAGCAGCAGCCTGTGCATATACTCCCATAGGAAACAATAGCAAAGAGGTGCACGATGCATTGTGCACCAGTCTAATTAGCATATGAATAAAAATGGACGTATTCAGAAACCACTGAGGCAATTTACATGCTAAAGGTAGGTATGAAATAGCCTTTCTAAAGCCTATGCAAGGATGTGATTAGTTAAAATGACTTTTCCCAGTGATAGAGCCCCTTTAAGGAACATTAGAAATAATTAGAGATGAGCGAACAGTGTTCTATCGAACTCATGTTCGATCGGATATTAGGCTGTTCGGCATGTTCGAATCGAATCGAACACCGCGTGGTAAAGTGCGCCATTACTCGATTCCCCTCCCACCTTCCCTGGCGCCTTTTTTGCTCCAATAACAGCGCTGGGTAGGTGGGACAGGAACTACGACACCGGTGACGTTGAAAAAAGTAGGCAAAACCCATTGGCTGCCGAAAACATGTGACCTCTAATTTAAAAGAACAGCGACGCCCAGCTTCGCGTCATTCTGAGCTTGCAATTCACCGAGGACGGAGGTTTCCGTCCAGCTAGCTAGGGCTTAGATTCTGGGTAGGCAGGGACAGGCTAGGATAGGAAGGAGAAGACAACCAACAGCTCTTGTAAGAGCTAAATTCCAGGGAGAAGCTTGTCAGTGTAACGTGGCACTGACGGGCTCAATCGCCGCAACCCAGCTTTCCCAGGATCCTGAATGGAATACACTGTCAGTGTATTCCCGTATACCCGATATATACCCCGATACCCGTTCCAACGGTGTGCCCCCCCACCTTCACCCCAGAAATACCCTGCAAGTCCCCTAGCAATAGAATTGGGGCTATATACACCCACAATTTTTACTACTGGTATACAGTGCCATTGTCTGACTGGGAATTCAAAGAATATATTGGGAATACAAATACCCTCATTTCTTGCTACTGCCATATAGTGCCAGTTTCTGACTGGTAATTCAAAGAATATATTGGGGTTACGTGCACCCACAATTTTTACTACTGGTATACAGTGCCATTGTCTGACTGGGAATTCAAAGAATATATTGGGAATACAAATACCCTCATTTCTTGCTACTGCCATATAGTGCCAGTGTCTGACTGGGAATTCAAAGAATATATTGGGGTTACGTGCACCCACAATTTTTACTACTGGTATACAGTGCCATTGTCTGACTGGGAATTCAAAGAGTATATTGGGAATACAAATACCCTCATTTCTTGCTACTGCCATATAGTGCCAGTTTCTGACTGGGAATTCAAAGAATATATTGGGGTTACGTGCACCCACAATTTTTACTACTGGTATACAGTGCCATTGTCTGACTGGGAATTCAAAGAATATATTGGGGTTATAAATACCCTCATTTCTTGCTACTGCCATATAGTGCCAGTTTCTGACTGGTAATTCAAAGAATATATTGGGGTTACGTGCACCCACAATTTTTACTACTGGTATACAGTGCCATTGTCTGACTGGGAATTCAAAGAGTATATTGGGAATACAAATACCCTCATTTCTTGCTACTGCCATATAGTGCCAGTGTCTGACTGGGAATTCAAAGAATATATTGGGGTTACGTGCACCCACAATTTTTACTACTGGTATACAGTGCCATTGTCTGACTGGGAATTCAAAGAGTATATTGGGAATACAAATACCCTCATTTCTTGCTACTGCCATATAGTGCCAGTTTCTGACTGGGAATTCAAAGAATATATTGGGGTTACGTGCACCCACAATTTTTACTACTGGTATACAGTGCCATTGTCTGACTGGGAATTCAAAGAGTATATTGGGAATACAAATACCCTCATTTCTTGCTACTGCCATATAGTGCCAGTTTCTGACTGGGAATTCAAAGAATATATTGGGGTTACGTGCACCCACAATTTTTACTACTGGTATACAGTGCCATTGTCTGACTGGGAATTCAAAGAATATATTGGGAATACAAATACCCTCATTTCTTGCTACTGCCATATAGTGCCAGTTTCTGACTGGTAATTCAAAGACTATATTGGGGTTACGTGCACCCACAATTTTTACTACTGGTATACAGTGCCATTGTCTGACTGGGAATTCAAAGAATATATTGGGAATACAAATACCCTCATTTCTTGCTACTGCCATATAGTGCCAGTGTCTGACTGGGAATTCAAAGAATATATTGGGGTTACGTGCACCCACAATTTTTACTACTGGTATACAGTGCCATTGTCTGACTGGGAATTCAAAGAGTATATTGGGAATACAAATACCCTCATTTCTTGCTACTGCCATATAGTGCCAGTTTCTGACTGGGAATTCAAAGAATATATTGGGGTTACGTGCACCCACAATTTTTACTACTGGTATACAGTGCCATTGTCTGACTGGGAATTCAAAGAATATATTGGGGTTATAAATACCCTCATTTCTTGCTACTGCCATATAGTGCCAGTTTCTGACTGGTAATTCAAAGAATATATTGGGGTTACGTGCACCCACAATTTTTACTACTGGTATACAGTGCCATTGTCTGACTGGGAATTCAAAGAGTATATTGGGAATACAAATACCCTCATTTCTTGCTACTGCCATATAGTGCCAGTGTCTGACTGGGAATTCAAAGAATATATTGGGGTTACGTGCACCCACAATTTTTACTACTGGTATACAGTGCCATTGTCTGACTGGGAATTCAAAGAGTATATTGGGAATACAAATACCCTCATTTCTTGCTACTGCCATATAGTGCCAGTTTCTGACTGGGAATTCAAAGAATATATTGGGGTTACGTGCACCCACAATTTTTACTACTGGTATACAGTGCCATTGTCTGACTGGGAATTCAAAGAGTATATTGGGAATACAAATACCCTCATTTCTTGCTACTGCCATATAGTGCCAGTTTCTGACTGGGAATTCAAAGAATATATTGGGGTTACGTGCACCCACAATTTTTACTACTGGTATACAGTGCCATTGTCTGACTGGGAATTCAAAGAATATATTGGGGTTATAAATACCCTCATTTCTTGCTACTGCCATATAGTGCCAGTTTCTGACTGGGAATTCAAAGAATATATTGGGGTTACGTGCACCCACAATTTTTACTACTGGTATACAGTGCCATTGTCTGACTGGGAATTCAAAGAATATATTGGGGTTATAAATACCCTCATTTCTTGCTACTGCCATATAGTGCCAGTTTCTGACTGGTAATTCAAAGAATATATTGGGGTTACGTGCACCCACAATTTTTACTACTGGTATACAGTGCCATTGTCTGACTGGGAATTCAAAGAGTATATTGGGAATACAAATACCCTCATTTCTTGCTACTGCCATATAGTGCCAGTTTCTGACTGGGAATTCAAAGAATATATTGGGGTTACGTGCACCCACAATTTTTACTACTGGTATACAGTGCCATTGTCTGACTGGGAATTCAAAGAGTATATTGGGAATACAAATACCCTCATTTCTTGCTACTGCCATATAGTGCCAGTTTCTGACTGGGAATTCAAAGAATATATTGGGGTTACGTGCACCCACAATTTTTACTACTGGTATACAGTGCCATTGTCTGACTGGGAATTCAAAGAGTATATTGGGAATACAAATACCCTCATTTCTTGCTACTGCCATATAGTGCCAGTTTCTGACTGGGAATTCAAAGAATATATTGGGGTTACGTGCACCCACAATTTTTACTACTGGTATACAGTGCCATTGTCTGACTGGGAATTCAAAGAATATATTGGGGTTATAAATACCCTCATTTCTTGCTACTGCCATATAGTGCCAGTTTCTGACTGGGAATTCAAAGAATATATTGGGGTTACGTGCACCCACAATTTTTACTACTGGTATACAGTGCCATTGTCTGACTGGGAATTCAAAGAATATATTGGGGTTATAAATACCCTCATTTCTTGCTACTGCCATATAGTGCCAGTTTCTGACTGGTAATTCAAAGAATATATTGGGGTTACGTGCACCCACAATTTTTACTACTGGTATACAGTGCCATTGTCTGACTGGGAATTCAAAGAATATATTGGGAATACAAATACCCTCATTTCTTGCTACTGCCATATAGTGCCAGTGTCTGACTGGGAATTCAAAGAATATATTGGGGTTACGTGCACCCACAATTTTTACTACTGGTATACAGTGCCATTGTCTGACTGGGAATTCAAAGAGTATATTGGGAATACAAATACCCTCATTTCTTGCTACTGCCATATAGTGCCAGTTTCTGACTGGGAATTCAAAGAATATATTGGGGTTACGTGCACCCACAATTTTTACTACTGGTATACAGTGCCATTGTCTGACTGGGAATTCAAAGAATATATTGGGGTTATAAATACCCTCATTTCTTGCTACTGCCATATAGTGCCAGTTTCTGACTGGTAATTCAAAGAATATATTGGGGTTACGTGCACCCACAATTTTTACTACTGGTATACAGTGCCATTGTCTGACTGGGAATTCAAAGAGTATATTGGGAATACAAATACCCTCATTTCTTGCTACTGCCATATAGTGCCAGTTTCTGACTGGGAATTCAAAGAATATATTGGGGTTACGTGCACCCACAATTTTTACTACTGGTATACAGTGCCAATTTCTAACTAGGAATTCAAAATGCGCAAGGCTCCCGGAAAGGGACGTGGACGAGGCCGTGGGCGAGGTCGGGGGAATGGTTCTGGGGAGCAAGGTAGCAGTGAAGCCACAGGGCGTCCCGTGCCTACTCCTGTGGGGCAGCAAGCATTGCGCCACTCCACAGTGCCAGGGTTGCTTGCCACATTAACTAAACTGCAGGGTACAAACCTTAGTAGGCCCGAGAACCAGGAACAGGTCTTGCAATGGCTGTCAGAGAACGCTTACAGCACATTGTCCAGCAGCCAGTCAGACTCTGCCTCCTCTCCTCCTATTACCCAACAGTCTTGTCTTCCTTCCTCCCAAAATTCCGAAGCTTTACAGAACAATAACCCAAACTGTCCCTGCTCCCCAGAGCTGTTCTCCGCTCCTTTCATTGTCCCTCAACCTGCCTCTCCACGTCACGATTCCACGAACCTAACAGAGGAGCATCTGTATCCAGATGCTCAAACACTAGAGTCTCCTCCATCTCCGTTCGATTTGGTGGTGGATGACCAGCAACCCACCCTCATCGACGATGATGTGACGCAGTTGCCGTCAGGGCATCCAGTTGACCGGCGCATTGTGCGGGAGGAGGAGATGAGACAGGAGTTGGAAGAGGAAGTGGTGGATGATGAGGACACTGACCCGACCTGGACAGGGGGGATGTCAAGCGGGGAAAGTAGTGTGGATGTTGAGGCAGGTGCAGCACCAAAAAGGGTAGCTAGAGGCAGAGGCAGAGGTCAGCAGCTTAGGCGAAGCCAGGCCACACCCGGAATCTCCCAAGATGTTCCAGTTCGTACCCAGCCCCGAAAAACTCCCACCTCGAGGGCACGTTTCTCGAAGGTGTGGAGTTTTTTCAAGGAATGCGCCGAGGACAGATATAGTGTTGTCTGCACAATTTGCCTCTCGAAATTGATTAGGGGCTCTGAGAAGAGCAACCTGTCCACCACTTCAATGCGCCGTCATTTGGAATCCAAGCACTGGAATCAGTGGCAGGCAGCAACGGCAGGACAAAGGCCGACTGCCGTTCACGCCACTGCCACTGCCTCTGCCTCTGCCTCTGCCACTGCCACTGCTGACTGTGCTGGCGATGCACTCCAGAGGACGAGCCAGGACACCACTTCATCTGCCTCCGCCACTTTGTTGACTTCTACCTCATCCTCCCCTGGTCCTGTCTTATCTCCTTCTCCTGCACCATCAAAGGCACCATCAGGCGTTTCTTTACAACAACCCACCATCTCTCAGACATTGGAGCGGCGGCAGAAATACACTGCTAACCACCCACACGCGCAAGCCTTGAACGCCAACATCGCTAAACTGCTGGCCCAGGAGATGTTGGCGTTCCGGCTTGTTGAAACTCCCGCCTTCCTGGACCTGATGGCAACTGCGGCACCTCGCTATGCCGTCCCTAGCCGTCACTACTTCTCCCGGTGTGCCGTCCCCGCCTTGCACCAGCACGTGTCACTCAACATCAGGCGGGCCCTTAGTTCCGCGCTTTGCACAAAGGTCCACTTGACCACCGACGCGTGGACAAGTGCATGCGGACAGGGACGCTACATTTCACTGACGGCACACTGGGTGAATGTAGTTGAGGCTGGGACTGCTTCCCAAACTGGCCCGGTGTACCTCGTCTCCCCGCCTAACATTCCTGGCAGGGACACGAGAAGAACACCCCCCTCCTCCTCCTCTTCTACCGCCTCCTCCTCCGCCACCGCCTCCTCCTCCGCCACCGCCTCCTCCTCCGCTGTTAGATTGACCCCAGCTACGAGTTGGAAACGTTGCAGCACTGGCGTTGGTAGACGTCAGCAGGCTGTGCTGAAGCTGATCAGCTTGGGGGACAGACAGCACACTGCCTCCGAGGTGAGGGATGCCCTCCTCGATGAGACGGCAATATGGTTTGAGCCGCTGCACCTGGGCCCAGGCATGGTCGTTTGTGATAACGGCCGGAACCTGGTAGCAGCTCTGGAGCTTGCCGGACTCCAACATGTTCCATGCCTGGCCCACGTCTTCAACCTAGTGGTGCAACGTTTCCTAAAGAGCTACCCCAATGTTCCAGAGCTACTGGTGAAAGTGCGGCGCATGTGCGCCCACTTTCGCAAGTCGACAGTAGCCGCTGCTAGCTTAAAATCTCTCCAGCAACGCCTGCATGTGCCACAACACCGGCTTTTGTGCGACGTCCCCACACGCTGGAACTCAACGTTTCAGATGTTGAATAGAGTGGTTGAGCAGCAGAGACCTTTGATGGAATACCAGCTACAAAACCCTAGGGTGCCACAAAGTCAGCTGCCTCAGTTTCACATCCATGAGTGGCCATGGATGAGAGACCTTTGTGACATCCTACGGGTCTTTGAGGAGTCCACAAGGAGGGTGAGCTCTGAGGATGCGATGGTGAGCCTTACAATCCCGCTCTTGTGTGTTCTGAGAGAATCCCTGATTGACATCAGGGATAACTCAGATCACACAGAGGAGTTAGGGATAGCATCCGATCCGTCACAGCTGGAGAGTAGGTCCACACATCTGTCCGCTTCACTGCGTTTAATGGAGGAGGAGGAGGAGGAGGAGGAGGAAGAAGAGTTGTCCGATGATGTGATGGTGATACAGGAGGCTTCCGGGCAACTTCGAATCGTCCCATTGTTGCAGCGCGGATGGGTAGACATGGAGGATGAGGAGGAAATGGAGATTGAACTTTCCGGTGGGGCCAGAGGAGTCATGCCAACTAACACTGTGGCAGACATGGCTGAGTTCATGTTGGGGTGCTTTACAACCGACAAGCGTATTGTCAAAATCATGGAGGACAACCAGTACTGGATCTTTGCTATCCTTGACCCCCGGTATAAAAACAACATCTCGTCTTTTATTCCGGTAGAGGGGAGGGCCAATCGCATCAATGCTTGCCACAGGCAATTGGTGCAGAATATGATGGAGATGTTTCCAGCATGTGACGTTGGCGGCAGGGAGGGCAGTTCCTCCAGTAGGCAACCAAGTTCTCACCGGTCCACACAAACGAGGGGCACACTGTCTAAGGTCTGGGACACCTTGATGGCACCCCCTCGCCAAAGTGCCGCCACGGAGGGTCCTAGTGTCACCAGGCGTGAGAAGTATAGGCGCATGTTGCGGGAATACCTTTCCGACCACAGCCCTGTCCTCTCCGACCCCTCTGCGCCCTACACGTATTGGGTGTCGAAGTTGGACCTGTGGCTTGAACTTGCCCTATATGCCTTGGAGGTGCTGTCCTGTCCTGCCGCCAGCGTCCTATCTGAGAGGGTGTTCAGTGCAGCCGGTGGCATCATCACTGACAAGCGCACCCGTCTGTCAGCTGAGAGTGCCGACCGGCTCACTTTGATAAAAATGAACCACCACTGGGTAGAGCCGTCATTTTTGTGCCCACCTGTGTAAAGCACCCCAACATGAAACTCCATGTCTGTACTCAACCTCTCCAATTCCTCCGCATCCTCATACTCATCCACCATAAGCGTTGCACAATTCTGCTAATACTAGGCTCCCTCCACCCTGATTTCCCCCAACTCTGCTGGTTAGAGGCTCCCTCCACCATGAATTTGCCCAAACTGGGCTGTTTAGAGGCTCCCTCCACCATGAATTGGTCCAAACTGGGGTGGTTAGAGGCTCCCTCCACCATGAATTGGTCCAAACTGGGGTGGTTAGAGGCTCCCTCCACCATTAATTGGTCCAAACTGGGCTGGTTAGAGGCTCCCTCCACAATTAATTGGTCCAAACTGGGCTAATTAGAGGCTCCCTCCACCATGAATTGGTCCAAACTGGGTTTTTTAGAGGCTCCCTCCACCATTAATTGGTCCAAACTGGGCTGGTTAGAGGCTCCCTCCACAATTAATTGGTCCAAACTGGGCTAATTAGAGGCTCCCTCCACCATGAATTGGTCCAAACTGGGTTTTTTAGAGGCTCCCTCCACCATTAATTGGTCCAAACTGGGCTGGTTAGAGGCTCCCTCCACAATTAATTGGTCCAAACTGGGCTAATTAGAGGCTCCCTCCACCATGAATTGGTCCAAACTGGGTTTTTTAGAGGCTCCCTCCACCATGAATTTGCCCAAACTGGGCTGTTTAGAGGCTCCCTCCACCATGAATTGGTCCAAACTGGGCTGGTTAGAGGCTCCCTCCACCATGAATTTCCCAAAACTTGGCTGTTTAGAGGCTCCCTCCACCATTAATTGGTCCAAACTGGGCTGGTTAGAGGCTCCCTCCACCATTAATTGGTCCAAACTGGGCTGGTTAGAGGCTCCCTCCACCATTAATTGGTCCAAACTGGGCTGGTTAGAGGCTCCCTCCACCATGAATTTCCCAAAACTTGGCTGTTTAGAGGCTCCCTCCACCATTAATTGGTCCAAACTGGGCTGGTTAGAGGCTCCCTCCACCATGAATTTGCCCAAACTGGGCTGTTTAGAGGCTCCCTCCACCATGAATTTGCCCAAACTGGGCTGTTTAGAGGCTCCCTCCACCATGAATTGGTCCAAACTGGGCTGGTTAGAGGCTCCCTCCACCATGAATTTCCCAAAACTTGGCTGTTTAGAGGCTCCCTCCACCATTAATTGGTCCAAACTGGGCTGGTTAGAGGCTCCCTCCACCATGAATTTGCCCAAACTGGGGTGGTTAGAGGCTCCCTCCACCATTAATTGGTCCAAACTGGGCTGGTTAGAGGCTCCCTCCACAATTAATTGGTCCAAACTGGGCTAATTAGAGGCTCCCTCCACCATGAATTGGTCCAAACTGGGTTTTTTAGAGGCTCCCTCCACCATGAATTTCCCAAAACTTGGCTGTTTAGAGGCTCCCTCCACCATGAATTGGTCCAAACTGGGCTGGTTAGAGGCTCCCTCCACCATGAATTTCCCAAAACTTGGCTGTTTAGAGGCTCCCTCCACCATTAATTGGTCCAAACTGGGCTGGTTAGAGGCTCCCTCCACCATGAATTTGCCCAAACTGGGCTGTTTAGAGGCTCCCTCCACCATGAATTGGTCCAAACTGGGCTGGTTAGAGGCTCCCTCCACCATGAATTTCCCAAAACTTGGCTGTTTAGAGGCTCCCTCCACCATTAATTGGTCCAAACTGGGCTGGTTAGAGGCTCCCTCCACCATGAATTGGTCCAAACTGGGGTGGTTAGAGGCTCCCTCCACCATTAATTGGTCCAAACTGGGCTGGTTAGAGGCTCCCTCCACCATTAATTGGTCCAAACTGGGCTGGTTAGAGGCTCCCTCCACCATTAATTGGTCCAAACTGGGCTGGTTAGAGGCTCCCTCCACCATGAATTTCCCAAAACTTGGCTGTTTAGAGGCTCCCTCCACCATTAATTGGTCCAAACTGGGCTGGTTAGAGGCTCCCTCCACCATGAATTTGCCCAAACTGGGCTGTTTAGAGGCTCCCTCCACCATGAATTTGCCCAAACTGGGCTGTTTAGAGGCTCCCTCCACCATGAATTGGTCCAAACTGGGCTGGTTAGAGGCTCCCTCCACCATGAATTTCCCAAAACTTGGCTGTTTAGAGGCTCCCTCCACCATTAATTGGTCCAAACTGGGCTGGTTAGAGGCTCCCTCCACCATGAATTTGCCCAAACTGGGGTGGTTAGAGGCTCCCTCCACCATTAATTGGTCCAAACTGGGCTGGTTAGAGGCTCCCTCCACAATTAATTGGTCCAAACTGGGCTAATTAGAGGCTCCCTCCACCATGAATTGGTCCAAACTGGGTTTTTTAGAGGCTCCCTCCACCATGAATTTCCCAAAACTTGGCTGTTTAGAGGCTCCCTCCACCATGAATTGGTCCAAACTGGGCTGGTTAGAGGCTCCCTCCACCATGAATTTCCCAAAACTTGGCTGTTTAGAGGCTCCCTCCACCATTAATTGGTCCAAACTGGGCTGGTTAGAGGCTCCCTCCACCATGAATTTGCCCAAACTGGGCTGTTTAGAGGCTCCCTCCACCATGAATTGGTCCAAACTGGGCTGGTTAGAGGCTCCCTCCACCATGAATTTCCCAAAACTTGGCTGTTTAGAGGCTCCCTCCACCATGAATTGGTCCAAACTGGGCTGGTTAGAGGCTCCCTCCACCATGAATTGGTCCAAACTGGGGTGGTTAGAGGCTCCCTCCACCATTAATTGGTCCAAACTGGGCTGGTTAGAGGCTCCCTCCACCATTAATTGGTCCAAACTGGGCTGGTTAGAGGCTCCCTCCACCATGAATTTGCCCAAACTGGGGTGGTTAGAGGCTCCCTCCACCATTAATTGGTCCAAACTGGGCTGGTTAGAGGCTCCCTCCACAATTAATTGGTCCAAACTGGGCTAATTAGAGGCTCCCTCCACCATGAATTGGTCCAAACTGGGTTTTTTAGAGGCTCCCTCCACCATGAATTTGCCCAAACTGGGCTGTTTAGAGGCTCCCTCCACCATGAATTGGTCCAAACTGGGCTGGTTAGAGGCTCCCTCCACCATGAATTTCCCAAAACTTGGCTGTTTAGAGGCTCCCTCCACCATTAATTGGTCCAAACTGGGCTGGTTAGAGGCTCCCTCCACCATTAATTGGTCCAAACTGGGCTGGTTAGAGGCTCCCTCCACCATTAATTGGTCCAAACTGGGCTGGTTAGAGGCTCCCTCCACCATTAATTGGTCCAAACTGGGCTGTTTAGAGGCTCCCTCCACCATTAATTGGTCCAAACTGGGCTGGTTAGAGGCTCCCTCCACCATGAATTTGCCCAAACTGGGCTGTTTAGAGGCTCCCTCCACCATGAATTGGTCCAAACTGGGCTGGTTAGAGGCTCCCTCCACCATGAATTTCCCAAAACTTGGCTGTTTAGAGGCTCCCTCCACCATTAATTGGTCCAAACTGGGCTGGTTAGAGGCTCCCTCCACCATGAATTGGTCCAAACTGGGGTTTTTAGAGGCTCCCTCCACCATGAATTGGTCCAAACTGGGGTTTTTAGAGTCTCCCTCCACCATGAATTGGTCCAAACTGGGGTTTTTAGAGTCTCCCTCCACCATGAATTGGTCCAAACTGGGGTTTTTAGAGGCTCCCTCCACCATGAATTTGCCCAAACTCTGCTGGTTAGAGGCTCAATCCACCCTGATTTTCAAAACAAATGTTGGTGCCAACCTCAACTTACTACAAGGGCCAAATTCACTGCTGGTGACAAGCTCTCCTCACTGCAAGTGCCAAATACACATGTTTCAAGGTGTTTTCCTACTGTCAGAGAGGTGGTATTGAGTGTGTAAAGTGTGTAGTTGTTAGGCTGTGATGTTGGGGTAATAGAGGGTCTTTGGTGTGTTAGATGCCCCCAGACATGCTTCCCCTGCTGTCCCAGTGTCATTCCAGAGGTGTTGGCATCATTTCCTGGGGTGTCATAGTGGACTTGGTGACCCTCCAGACACGGATTTGGGTTTCCCCCTTAACGAGTATCTGTTCCCCATAGACTATAATGGGGTTCGAAACCCGTTCGAACACACGAACATTGAGCGGCTGTTCGAATCGAATTTCGAACCTCGAACATTTTAGTGTTCGCTCATCTCTAGAAATAATCATTTTCCATTGCTGCCTTATTGGACAGTTAATGTCCTTTAAGTCATTCTACAGATAAAGCTACTTTAAAATGACTATAATTGTATTTATATTACTGTATTCCTCACACTAGGTGGATAAGAAGATATTTTGAAGACTGAGGACCAACTAATATAGGAAACAGCAAAAAATATGTCACCTAACACCACGGGAACAACTGACCTTAATACTGACCATAGTGGTTACACATACTTAGCCTATCTACATTTTACCATTGCGGCTGCTGTTGCTTTACTTCTCTGCCTGATTGGCTTGGTGGGAAATATTATTGTCCTATGGTACCTGAGCTTCAAGATCCAGAAGAACACATTTACTATTTATGGTATCAATTTGGCCGTGGCATACTTTATTTTCTTACTATTTAGTGTGTGTGTACTAATATTAAACATCAATACATTAAATAGTACATATCCGAATTTTCAAGGGAAGCATGAGTTGTACTTATTTCTAGAAATATTTTACGACTGCGCATTCTATTCAGGCATGTTCATCCTCACGGCCATCAGCTTGGAAGGCTGTATCGCTGTCAAGTTCCCTGTGTGGCATAAATGTGATCGTCCTAAGACTTTGTCTGTAATCATCTGTGTTATATGTTGGTCAATTGGCTGCATGGAAAGCCTTTCTGAAAACTTGGTGTGTACGGCAGATGCTTTCATGACTCAGACTTCCGGATGTACAGCAATTCAGCTGATGACCTTTACTTTAGCTATCATTGTGTGCCTACCAATAATGGTCACGTCCTGCTTAATTCTACTCATCCATGTAAAGAGAAAATTCAGCCCACAGGTCTCTACAGACCTTTATACTTTCATAATAACAGCAGTTATTGTATTTATTGTATCTGTTCTTCTATTTAACTTTTTATGGTTTCTAATATACTTCCATGTAATACCAACAGATGTTCAAATAGTTGCTTTGTTTTTTGTTACTGTCTATGGTACGGTACTTAACTGTACTATTATCCCTTACCTGTATGTGATGGCTGAAATAAAATGGAAAGCTAAATCCCACAGACCTGAAAAAGAAAGCAATACGGATATAAGCACATGTAAAATAGATAGTGAACTAAACGCTTGAGCACGCGTAAAGGGGTCATCTGCTATATCAAGCAAAACAAATTTTTTTTTACTATTGGAATACTTTTTCTTACAAAAAAGTTCATGTGCCTGGTATGTGATATATTATATTATATTATTATGGCACCCCTCATATTCTTCAGAATATCCACTTAATGCTTCTATTCCATCAGCTATTATTATATAGCCTACACAGTATCAGGAATCAGCCTAGTGTCTGTGTATAAGAGGATATGGGTCAGGGGGGCTGAGCTATGTTACTAGTACTGGATGCATCAGGTTGATATTCTGAGAGCTAAAGCCATAACAATCCTGTAATAGCAAATCTATACACACCTATAGTTTTAAGTATAAGCAAGTGAAAAACTGTTACATTTTATATTGTAATAGAGAAATGTAATATTTCATTATTGGACAATGTCTTTAAAAGATTTTTACACTGAACAGGTTACATCTATATTTGATGATGGTTAAACCTTATTTATGTTTTACCAATTGTAATTGTTCTTATGCTGCTTTGCTGTTACCAATGATACTCATACAGTATACAAGTTTTAATAAAAAGAATGTTCTTAATAAACTTACCTTTACAACTCTGTAATGACTACTTGACTGATGGGTCACTTGGTGCCCCATTCCCTTGACTAGGATCTGAATAATACATGACTGCACAGAATGACAAGAAGTGGTAAGGGTCCTCATTTACTGTGAACTGTATTTGTTTAATACATGAATCCTCTGGGAACCTGTTCTTAGGAGTTGGCTCCAGGGGAGTAAATACCGAGGTAGCAGCAGTAGCAGCTGCCACAGGGCCCAGGACATTAGGGGGCCCGGCGACAGCTGCTACTGCTGCCTTTTTATTTTTTGTTGTTGTTTTTTAACCCCTTCCCGCCGATGGCATTTTTTTGATTTTCGTTTTTCGTTTTTGACTCCCCTCCTTCTAAACCCCATAACTTTTTTATTTCTCCGCTCCCAGAGTCATATGAGGTCTTAATTTTTGCGGGACAAATTTTTCTTCATGATGCTACCATTAATTATTCTATATAATGTACTGGGAAGCAGGAAAAAAATTCAGAATGGGGTGGATTGAATGTAATGGGGTGAAGAAAAAATGCATTTCTGCGACTTTCTTACGGGCTTTGGTTTTACGGCGTTCACTGTGCAGCCAAAATGACATGTCCCCTATATTCTGTGTTTCGGTACGGTTCCAGGGATACCAAATTTATATGGTTTTATTTACATTTTGACCCCTAAAAAAAATTCCAAAACTGTGTTAAAAAATTTTTTTTCTAAAAGTCGCCATATTCCGACGGCCATAACTTTTTTATACGTAAGTGTACGGGGATGCATAGGGCGTCTTTTTTTGTGGGGCCAGGTGTACTTTTTAGTTCTACCATTTTCGGGAAATGTTATTGCTTTGATCACTTTTTATTCAAATTTTTATCAGAATCAAAACAGTGAAAAAACGGCAGTTTGGCACTTTCGACTATTTTTCCCGCTACGGCGTTTACCGAACAGGAAAAATATTTTTATAGATTTGTAGAGTGGGCGATTTCGGACGCGGGGATACCTAACATGTATATGTTTCACAGTTTTTAACTACTTTTATATGTGTTCTAGGGAAAGGGGGGTGATTTGAACTTTTAATTCTTTTTATATTTTTTTATATTTTTTTAACTTTTTTTTTATTTTTTTTTTGCATTTATTAGACCCCCTAGGGGTGTTGAACCCCAGGGGGTCTGATCACTAATGCAATGCATTACAATGCTAATGCATTGCAATGCATTGCAAAAAAGCATCCTTTCTTTTGCAGGCTGCATAGACCAGCCTGCAAAAGAGAGGATTTGCAGACAAGCCTGGGAGCCTGTACAAGGCTCCCGGCTGTCATGGCAACGGGACGTCAGCCCTGGAGCATGCTCCAGGAGCCGGCGATCCCGGCCAAAATGGCGGCGCCCATGCGCCGCCGGGAAAATGGTGCCTCCGGCGCCTTTGACCGCGGCGCCGGAGGGGTTAATGCCTCCGATCGGTCCGGGGACCGATCGGAGGCATGAGAGCCAGTTGTCTACTGCTTAAAGCAGTAGACACCCGGCTGCTATGGCGGCCGCCCGGCTCCCCGGCGGTCGCCATAGTTACAGACCCGACAAAGGGGAAGGGGTTAATAGGCCGTAACTCCAGCCGGTAACGGGCCCTATTTACTTACCTCTCCTGGCTCCAGGCAGGCTTTGGGCCTACTTGTGTGACGTCCCTGACATCACATGACCGGGGCCTGCGTTCTTATGTGTCACAATGACGTCCCGTACATTATTGAAGATGGCTGACATCAGAGGGAAGTCCAGCAGAGCCAGTGATAGGTAAGTAACAGTGTTTTTTATGTTTGTATCCCCCCCCACAGGTCTCCAATTATTATACTCTGGGGTCTGAAAAGACCCCAGTGTGCATGGTACATAGTAATGTACTCTATGTATGTGTATGAGAAACACTGAAAATAGAATTTGAATGTATAAATATGTAAATGCAGGTATAAATGTAAAGCATGTAACATAAATTTACATTCATTCTGCTATCTCTTTCCAGGGATACAAAAAAATCCCCAACATTTAAATGAGGTTAAAATGCATAAATAAGTTCTCTCTTCTTTCTTCTTCCCTTCTCTATTCTTTCTTTCTCCCATCTCTCTTCTTTCTTTCTTTTTTTCTTCTCTCTTCTTTCTTCTTCCCTTCTCTCTTCTTTCATTCTCCCTTCTCTCTTCATTCTTCATGGTTTCACAAAGGCCCATTTGCACAACTTATTACTTAGCATTTATACCAATTACCTGAAATAAATCACAAACACACCAAATTCTTCATTGGATAAAAATTGGCCGCGATGCCTTTATTAAGGGGTTACATGCAAAGTTAAATAACCATAAAATAAATATTTTATTAAATAATAAATAACCAATAATTAACCAAAATCAATATTAACCAATTAATGACCACCAAATCAATTAATTAAACACAGTCCCCCCAGCATTAGCTGGGGGACAATTCCCCACTAACAAAGCATCGCGACAGGTAGGAGAATAGGATCTTCAAGGGGGGGGGGGGGGGTGCTGCTCCATCTGGATCCTGGGTAAGCTGCCACAGATCCCTCACAAACTGCTCCTTATAAAGCTCCATTTTCCCGCCACTGAAATCATCTGCTGTATCCGCTACCAGGCAGAATACCCTCATAACCTGCTCATGCCTTAGAGACACAGTTGACCCAATCAAAACATCTGCCACAGCTTCCAGCTGTCCAATCAGCTGATGCTCCTGCTGCTGGGCAAACTTCAAGAAACTTCTAGAACCTGCTCATGCCATGGCACAGCTGACCCGAAGATGACCTCCCATAAGGTAAAATCACTGTGAACATAAAATAGGGAGGGAGAAACACACAGAAATACCATACCATATAATTAACATAAATTCATCATTAAGACACCGTGCCAGGGCCTGTGAAACCATGGGGCCCATTCCTTATGATTCCATGGGCCCTAACATTCTTTCTTTTCCTTTCTTTCTCCCGTCAAAATTAAAAAAAAAAAAAAAAAAAAGCATAAATAAGACACTTGTCAATAAATAGATCGTTATGACTCCCTAGTCTTTTCACCCTTGGGTGCACGTTGCTGTTTTATTTACAGACCTACATAATGAAATGTCATTAATAGAGACAAAAACTTACAGGAGGGAGAAAGTCAATAATGGATGGCTGTGGTGACCATAGGAATGATTAGTTTCCCTGCCTACATGACAGGTTTATGTAAAAGTATTTTCTATCCACAGACAAAGCTGGGTTCAAGCGGACAGCTAAATCCTACATGCAGGACGTCCCATGAGGCCTTAGTCTAAAGCTAAGGCCCCAATGGGTGGAAAAGTTTGCGTTTTTGAAAAACGCAGCATGTCAATTATAGTTGCGGAAACGCTGAGTTTTTCCCTCCTTTCTATGGAAAGTGTGAAAACCGCAGCAACAACACAGCATGATAAATATGTTGTGACTAGAGATGAGCGAGTAGTACTCGATAGGGTAGGTATTCGATCGAATACTACGGTATTCGAAATACTTGTACTCGATCCAGTACTACTAGCTGTTCGAAGTTAAGATTCGATGCAGAACCAGTTCTTCTCTTACCTTTAGAAGTCTTCTCCCTGCGCAGCTTCCCCGCGGCGTCTTCCGGCTCTGAATTCACTCTGCCAGGCATCGGGCCTGGGCAGAGCCGACTGCGCATGTCCGCTTGTAGGGTCTAACGTACAGGGAGATTCGGAGATAATGTCTCTGATTAGTACATTTATGGTTGCAGGCCGACTCCAAACAGAGAGATCATGGGAGCTGTCCTGTTATTTAGGCGGCTTGGAGCCTTCTGACCAGCCTCAATGGTAATGTAGCAAAACTCCCATTGACTGCCATATAGAACCACTGTTTTTTCGATGTTTCGCATATAAAAATTTGAATAAAAAGTGATCAATCCAATAAACATTCCCCAAAATGGTATAACTAAAAAGTACACTTGGCCCTGCAAAGAAAGGAAAGTTTACACTTAAGCTGACTACCTACATTTCTCAGAAAAAAGATCTAGATGATGTGACTGTGTTGAGATAACTGTACTTTGCATAAATCAATAATTCAGTTTGAGAGCATGGGAATAACAATACATTTGTTATTAATAATGATAATAATAATAATAATAATAATGTAATACGGTAGTGCTATAATGGCCGCATTGTACAGTGCAGGAGGCATGTCTGCTCATGATTACATGCTCCTGGACTCTGTCATTTTGTGTTGGCACTATTTAGGGTTAACTTTTGTCTGCTTGTGATTGACAGCTTATGGTTGCTTCATATCTGCGTCGGTAATCCGCTCGGGGGAGTCTGCATGGGGACCCCCCTACACGGACTACCGCACGCATTTGCAAGCGGTGTGCAGTGAAAGCACACGGATCCCCATAGACTATAATGGGGTCCGTGTGCTTGCCGCGAGATCTCCGCAGGGAACATAAAGACAGGAAAATACTTCACAATATACTTTTCTGTCCGCATGTTCCATGAGCTGACGGACCCCATTATAGTCTACGGGGTCTGTGTGCTTTCATTGCACACTGCTTGCAAATGCGTTCAGTAGTCCCTGTGGGGAGTCCCCATGCGGACTTTCCGAACGAATTACCAAATGCAGATGTGAACCAAGAGTAATCTGTCAATCAAACCTGGGGCAGGTTCTGAACTTGCTATAAACAGATAATGTTTATTGGGTATTGTGTCTCCGACCTTGGTAATCTTTTTTCCTTGCTCTTATATTGTATTTACTGACCTCTACTCTTTGGCTTTTGACTGCTCTTCTGGATTGCGATTTGGTACTGTTTGTCTCTCTGGTTTGACCTTGGCTTGCTGACCCCTCTTCCATGTTGTTTGTCTTGTGCTGTTCTGTGTAATACTTATCTAGAAAATGGATTGTTGTCCAGTTGTCCTCTACCACCTAGGGTACTTGAAGCAAGTAGGTAGGGACAGGGGCTGTCTCATAGTGGCCTTCCACACAGTATGATCTCCCATAATAGCCCTCCACACAGTATAATGTCCCATAGTGGCCCCTCCAGACAGTATAATGTTCCAAAGTGGCCTTCCACACAGTATAATTTCCCACACTGGTCTGTATGCTAGTAGAATGAAGAATGAGAAAAAATGGTTGTTTTAATGACTGTTTTAAACATCAGCCATCTGTAGGCTTAAGCTGACACATTAGCATACACATTAGATTTTAGATTGTCTGCTGTTAGTTGGCCGTACATAAACCTGCAACAGTTTATCCCATACAGCAAACCATCAATTAAAGTTGGTCAGAACCAAAATATGTTGTATTGGATTTTTTTCTGACATCTGTTTGCGGTGCTCTGTTTGCCAAAAAAATCTGTACATCTTAAACGGGTATTCCCATGACGCTTGTTTACTAACCTGCAGACTGTTGTGCTTTCTTCACTTCCTGCTTTACTCGGCACATAGGTGGGCGGGGTTTCACTTGCACGGGATTGGTTGTAAATGAATAACCACAGTGTGAAGCTGATGTAGCAGAGCTGGATTTGAGTCAGTTTGCATTACATACAGAGGTAACAGACTCCCTATCTCAGCCCTTATCAGCCAAATTCAATTAAACCGACTGATAAGAGCTCAGAAATCCTGGAGCTCTCACCTCCCCTATCTGTGTCATTTAAGTAGCAGAGCGTCTCAAACAGCTCAGAGCTGCTCCCAGACCCTCCCCCCCCTGAGAGCAGGCAGCTACATCACTTGACAAATGAGAAGATAATCCCAAGGGCCATAGAAACGGAGTGTAAACAATGAAGTGAATAAATTAAGATAGCGGCCAAACAAAGCAGTTTTGATAAAGCAATGCATTTAGGAAAAGTCTTAAATCCACATAAACTAGCAGTATAGATGGGATCCTTGTGATGGGACAACCCCTTTAAGGACTCCCTTCAGGTGATGCCTTATCTATCACAGATCTTATTCAATACTTGTTGCAGACTTTATGCAGTACTAAGCTGTAAGGAAAAGTTACTGGGGATGCAACACATATAATAGGTCACTAAAAATAGGAACATATTATGATTATGAGACATAATTTATCATCTAGGCAAAAAAGAGAGTATATAAATGTACCATACATGGCAACTACGTGCCCAGTAATACTTTAGAGCATATTTTTTATTCTTAATCTTTACCATTTCAATTCAGAAAAAACAAACACAAAACACATTAACAACAAAGTAGCAGTGTATAAAAGAATATTATGTAAAAAAAATGAAAGGAAACACAGAAGTGGGATATGTATGAGCACCAGTATTTTCTATGCTGGTCTTCATATTCCCTGAGCTTAATTTATGACAAAGTGCACCTCGTCATACATTAGGCTCAACCATCAGGAGTCTATGTGCCTAGAGTGAAATCTGTGCCGAGAAAAGTGCTGTGATGAAATCTAAAATACTAATGTAAATGAGACTTCAATATAAGGTATTACAAAAGCAAAGCTCTTTGCAAGGCTATATTGGCAATTAATGAATTCATTAGTGTTTAGTCTAAGGGTCCTGATTCACATGACCAAGTTCCGCCTGTGGAAAACAGTCTGTATGTGGGCTGTATTTGCCAGACTGAACGCGGGCGTGTGTATAAAAGTCACTGTATCAGTTAGATGGAACGTGTCAGAGTGTATTGAAGTCACTGTATCAGTCAGTTATGATACAGTGATCTCCTGAACAGCCCGAACACTGCTGTAATGAACTGATATTGTTATGTCCGTTCTTTACTGTTGCGATCAGGCCATTCGACTATACACACAGCCGAGTTTAGTCCGGGAAATACAGCCCACGCATAGACCATTTTCCATAGATAGGACTCAGTAGGAGTCATGTGAAAGGACCCTGACAGAGAAATAAAAAATATCCATGGAATAGTATCTTTGTATATAGCTGGTTAATATATATATATATATATATATATATATATATATATATATATATACTGTATATATTCACCAGTGGTAATATAGTTTAGAAAGTAGCTGGAAGGTGAACTTGAATGGATGTGCTACTTGTTTGGTTACTTGTAGAGCCATTATTTTCATTTTCTATTCTGAAGGCTCTCTCAAGGGCATCTTGAAAGGATTGACTAGTCTTCTGCTTCCATTTTTTGCCAATAATGAAGTAGACATATGGGTTAAGTGTACAGTTAAGCACTGTACTATAGATACTGGCAAATTGCAGAGCAAGCATGTGAACATTTAATGGTAGTAGTTTGAAATATATTAAAAACCATAAAAAATTGACTGGGATGACTGATAAAATGAATATAGAAACTGCAGTGATAATAATGGTGAAGAGTTTCGTTGGATACTGCTTACTAAAGGTCCTCCTTGTTTTAATAAGCAAGGTGAAGCTTGAGATGACCATTACTGGGAAGCAAATAACAATGGATAAACCAAAAGTCATGATCTGCACGACCGTACACGCTGTAGTATGTGCATCAATAGCTTCTGTTGTGCACACCAAGTTCTCTATATGACTCTCTGAACATCCAATGAGCCAAAGCATAGCACATGTTATAGTAGACAAGTTGTGAGGCCGGGAGTATTGGTACCAGATGGGGAATAGGACAGAGAGGCATCTTTCCAGACTGATGGCTGTGAGGATGAACATTCCCGAATATTGTGTGCTGTCATAAAAGATTTCCAAAAATAGGTAAACTATATCTTTCCCTTGAAAGTTTGGCTTTGGATTCATCAGTGTATTAATGTACATTATTAATACCAACACACTGAATATCAAAAAGGTAAAGTCAGCCACTGACAGATTGATGACATAAACCGTATACTTGTTCTTCTTGATCTTGAAGCAAAGATACCAAAATACAGTAATGTTTCCTACCAAGCCAATGAGACAGACAGCTATGCAAATGACAGCTGCTATGGTGAAATGAAGATAAGTATAGTCAATTCTTCTTGCTGTAATATTTTGGTTGCTGGGATTTGACGTTGTATTCATTGTTGGAAGAGCTGTATATCTATATATATATCTTCTTTTTAACCTAGTAACAAATGGCACTTTGTTAATAATCATATAGAAGCAGGTACATTCATATTTTAACTTTTTTACTATAATCATTATCCAGCCCTTGAACAAAAATTTATGGTAGGTAGGGAAGGAGTTAAATAGTAGAACAAAAACCAGCCATACTCACCTGCTTTTGGGTACACGGTGTCAGCCACAGCTCTGTGGTCCTCAATGCTGGTCTTTAGTTATGGTGTACCAGACATGAATTGTATCCCATCCCTTCCCCTATGTGGCCACTGCAACCAATCACTGGCCTCAGTGACAGTCAGGTACGCCATGGATAATATAATTATTAACTGAAACAGATATGTGTGGAGTAGTAGCAACCTGGCAGTCTCATAGAAGTAAATAGGGCGCTGGGCATGAATGAACATTACTGCACCAATTGGAGCATTCAGGGGAACTTTTGGGCCCCATTCTGATTGCTGAGGGTCCCAGTGGTCAGACACCCAGAGATCACAAACTTATGCCCTTTCTTCTGGATTGTAGATAAGTGTCATTCATTAGTGACTGTTATTAGTTTAGTTGGATTGTTATATTAAAAAGAAAGTTCACCACTCCTATGTATACAATACAAAGCCTTACTTGTATATTCCGTTAAACATGTTACTATGTTGCCATTAAAAATAGTTCAGATGAACGCATTCTTGCTGATGCATTTTCATAATAATTCTGTATTTGTATGTGAATATGTAAATGCATGAGTTCAGGATATCTGAATTCACTTAAAAATTGATATTGGCTGGGGCCCACCGCTGTGTTTTACAGTTCCTGTCAAGTAGATGGGATTCTAGCCAATCCCATCCACAAATTGCAGAACAAAAACATGCAGCAGCAGTGCTGCATTTTCCAAATCTGTCGAGTTTTTGGAAAATTGCAGGATGTCAATTTCGATATAGGTATAATAGGTTTAATTACGTAGGGCCTTAGTCTTTGTATGTGCAGTGGCTATGCAAGAAAACGTGTGGTGTATTTATCCTGTGAAAACCAACTGTACACATTATTTGTTGTAACTGGAAATAGCACATTAGATTGAGCAAATAAATATATTTCCAAAAAAATGCCATAAAATAGAACTAGCATTTTAAAATATGCATGTAACAAAAAGATTCAAAAAATTCCACGTTGTAATGTTTCAGTTCTCCCTACAATAATATATATATACTATAGGAGGCAAAATGCTTTTTTTTTTTTTTTTTTTTGCAGATGCTGGAATTCCTCATATCCTCATAGAATCTGAGATGTCTTATATATCTGAATAGGTCCGCTACCCAGTGAAGCACTGTCACTTGTATGCAAACCTTTCCCATGTATTCAGCTCCGCACCTCACATGAGGCGACCTGAAGCGACCACTTCAGGCAGCACTATGCCAGGGCCCCAGGGAGGGTGGCATTTTTGCTTTTCTAAGCCAGTCCAGGACAAGCTGTTTGGATTGGGGAGGCCACTGAAGCAGTGCTACTCCAGCAGCCTCCCCTCACGCTCAGGCAGAGAGCAGGTCCTCTCCGTGCTTGCTCTCTGCCTGCGAACGGCGCTTCACCCCGCCCCCTTCGCTTCACACCGCCCCCTTTGCGCCACCATGCCCCCTCCGCCCCGCCACCTCCTCTCGGGGGGGGGGGGGGGGGGCGGCTTTCTGTAGTCGCCTCGGGCAGCGAAAGGGGCAGGTTCACCCCTGCATGTATTCACTGGTATACTCTATTATATGTACCTAGGAGTGTTCTGATATCAGTGTAGTGGTTAGTAACTGGTCTAATGATGCCCTGTATTTAAACCAAGTGGATCACTGTATATTTCTTATGCAGATATATGTCAAGTCTAGCACATAGATTTACTTGGCATGCTACATTTGGCGATTCCTGTAGCAGCACAGATAGTTATATTATATCCCTGTAATAGGCTAGATTTGCGAGAACTGAGGATTACTGTAAAAACAGCATATCGTACGTCTCCATGTCTTGCCTTCAAGACTGTTATCCAAACTGCTATATGTCTACTATGAAGTGTAGCAAGTGGATGTATAATTGGCTAGTAATTGGCTAATAATCATCTAGTAATCTTCTAGTAATCAGCTAGTAATAGGCTAATAATCATCTAGTAATCTTCCATTAATCAGCTAGTAATTGGCTAGTAATAGGCTAATAATCATCTAGTAATCATCTAGTAATCAGCTAGTAATCGGCTAATATTCATCTAGAAATCAGCAAGTAATCGGCTAGTAATCATCTAGTAATCATCTAGTAATCAGCAAGTAAACAGCTAATATTCATCTAGTAATCATCTAGTAATTGGCTAATAATCATCTAGTAATCTTCTAGTAATCAGCTAGTAATAGGCTAATAATCATCTAGCAATCAGCTAGTAATCATATAGTAATCTTCTATTAATCAGCTAGTAATCATCTAGTAATCAGCTAGTAATCGGCTAGTAATCATCTAGTAATCTTCTATTAATCAGCTAGTAATTGGCTAGTAATAGGCTAATAATCATCTAGTAATCATCTAGTAATCAGCTAGTAATCATCTAGTAATCAGCTAGTAATTGGCTAATATTCATCTAGTAACCAGCAAGTAATCAGCTAATATTCATCTAGTAATCATCTAGTAATCATCTAGTAATTGGCTAATAATGATCAAGTAATCACCTAGTAAACGGCTAGTAGTCATCTAGTAATCATCTAGTAAACGGCTAGTAATCATCTAGTAATCACTGTTACAAGGCGCACACAGTTTTGTTGAGTTCTTTTTAAAGAGTTACATTAACAGGAAACCTGAAGCATTGCTACAACAATGTCTATTGTTTTTCCCAAATCCCACCTCTAACTTGCTATTGTATCCGTTATTCCTCTAGTTTAGCAAGTTGTCAGCAACTATAGTATGGATGTATCACTAATAGAAAACTGATAATGGCCTAGAACACTGGTAAAATAGGTGTCTGTTGTTTTTACAATAGCAGGCTGGTAGTAACCTGGAGCGCTGGTAAAAGCGTCTAATGCATTTCCAGGTCCCACATCCACTCTGTTATTATATCTGTTATTACTCTAGGTAAGACATTTGTCAGGAATCAGCTCATAAGTGGATCACTGTGACAACGGCGTTCAGGTCTAAATCCACTAAATGCTCCATGCTATTCTAACCTAGACAGTCTGCAACATATAGCATGGAGATCACATAGGACATCTTTCCCTAGTATACAGTATCATGTGTACTCCCTCTAGCTAATGTTGATCGATAGCAGCCCAGGATACCTTGGTTACAAGAAAGAATTAATAGATCAGGCAAATAACCAGAGTTGTAACACTAGAATTTGAGAGAAGAGGCTAACCTGTAATGTCTTCTTCTTCATGTATCGATGGCTTCTTCAGTCAGGTAATTCTGTGATTCTGAGTTGACAACACTCCCCTTCCTACCTGACAGCTCTGAGTGTTCAATGCTACATAGGTCTAGCTGGTAGTAAAAGCTGCAGTAGATGGGGGAATGTGGCACAGCGCTGGATGTCGTAATTACACAATATAAGCCTATTATTACGAAAATAAAGAAATATTGTAGTTTTACATCTTCTGATGCGGATTGTTAAACAGTGTTGATAACTAACAAATTGGCTGTAATGATTCTTCAACTATTACATTACCTGTGAAATCAATGCAAATATTATAACCAGCGGAGACCCAGTAGCTATGGCAGCTGCTCAGCAGCACAATGGCCACTATCTTAAAGGACCCAGCAAGAGGTTAATGAAAACCTACTTATGAAGGACATTCCATATTATTAAGCAGACCACAGGTTTCAAGCAATATGGGAAAGAAAAAGGATCTCACTTCCACTGAAAAGCGTCAAATAGTGCAATGCCTTTGACAAGAAATGAAAACATTAGATATTTCATGAAAACTTAGGCATGATCACTGCACTGTGAAGAGATTTCAAGAGTATGCAGAGAAGAAGGCAAGTCAATTGCCTGTATTTAACACACAACACGTTTCGGGTTAATCACCCTTTTTCCAGTGTGTACACACTTTTGGATGTTCCAGACGTCAACACCAGCAGTTGGTGTTACAGAGGTTTGCTGCTACCGGAGTCTGTACATTCTGAAGGGTCCTTCCTACAGGTTGGAGGGCCCCAACTACTTGTCTAAATATTGGCTGTGAGATTTTGTCACAATCACAGAAGGCGATCCTTCATTCCATGTGATTATCATATGTCCTTATCCATCACTGTATCACACTATTAGCGCTTGGTGTTTTGCATTTTTTTCTTTTCTCCATACTGTGAAGATATTTGTGACTGATACAAAGTGGGTTTTCGCAGATAAAGGCATAATGATGAAGGTTTCTGCCAGACAAATTTATGGAACTAAGAGAGCAGATGGTAAAATACCATTACAAAAGAGCAAACAGATATTTGAATCTGCCTTTGCCTCTAGAGTTCTTCAAAGTGTAGAATCCTCCAGAGGCTTGCAGTTTTGCATAAACCTACTATTCGGCCACCTCTAAACAGTGCTCACAAGCAGAAATGGTTGCAGTGGGCCCAGACATGAAGACTAATTTGGAAACAGTCTAGTTTACTGATGTGTGCCGTGCAACCCTGGATGGTCCTGATGGATGGAGTAGTGGATGGTTGGTGCATGTCCACCATATCCCAACAAGACTGCAATATCAGCAAGGAGGTGGTGGAGTCATGTTTTCGGCCAAAATCATGTGGAGAGAGCTGGTAGGCCCTTTTAGTGTATTTGAAGGTGTGAAAATGAGCTCTACAAAATACATAGAGTTTCTGACTGACCCCTTTCTTCCAAGGTTCAAAAAGAAGAACTGTGCCTTCCAAAGCAAAATTATCTTCATGTATAAGAATGCACCATCTCATTCAGCACAGAATACCTAAGTGTCATTGGCTGCTCTGGGCACAAAAGGAAAGAAACTCATTGTTGGATGCACATGGTCTGGTTGATACAATGCACAAGCTTCAGATGTATCACAACACTAAGTTTTAAAATGATGCTAAATATATTTCTTAGAACAAACACAGGACAAGTAAAGTAAGTTCATACTAGATATGACTGTAACAATGTTTTATCCTAGAAAAGGACTCCATCAGAGTCACAAGAGGAAAGAGACACTAAAATAACTGCTGCTGTTGTACTCTGCTACTTTGTGAGTGAAGGATAGCTGTTAAGATACTCACTAACTGTAAGCCTACTTGTAGTCATCATACTTTTTAGTGCAGCACTGCTCACAACAATCACTTTAAGGCTGCTATGTCTAAAACTGAAGCTTTGCTGCCTCATTCTCCATTTAAACTTTGCCTGAGGCCTACTCAGGTACTTTCTATTTACTGTAATTATTTTGCAAGCTCTGAAGTTACCTGTTCATCTACTTACTCCCTGGTTACTGATTTTGGCTTGTTTTCCTGGATATCCATTTTCTTACTGGTTTTGTTACATCCTTGTCTATCCAGGCTTTAGCACCATCCTCTGGCCACATGGGACGGTGCAGGAGGTGTGACCGGCTGTGATTCCTTGCTTTGGGTTCTTCTTGTACTGTATTGTCTGAACACTGTTCTATTTTCTTACCTCTGTCATTGATTTTCCACCACTCACATCTCCTTCACCTTGGTTTCCCCCTTCTCCTCTTATAGTTAATCTTAGCCTTACCTGTATAATTGAGAGACTGTCTTCCTATCAAGTCTGGTGTGGATTCTTCTATTTATTGTTTGCTCACATTCACCATGGCGCTTGCTATTGCCTTGTGCGTGCTGGCTATCTACTCTTTGTTGTTTGTCACTTATATCTAAGAAGTGAGTGTCACCCAGCTGTCTTCTGTTGCCTAGGGCAGGGAGTCAAGTAGGCAGGGACAGGGGAGGGTTCAGCTTAGGGCTCACTGTCTTGTCGTGCCCCTCCTCCCAGGGTTCACCAGCAGCTACTGGGGAGTTGCTTTTCTAGCAATTCCCTTACAGATTTGGCTTTGACTGTGAACTCTTGGACTCTCCTCAGCTTGGAAACATTTAGTGTCGCTAGGTTCACACTAGCGTTCGATTTCCGTTCTCAGCTTTCCGTCTTCTGCATGCAGAAGACGGAAAGCTGTCAGACCAGGTCCGGCCGTGAGCGGTGGTGAGCGTTTTATGCTCTCTGCCGCGAAACCGGTTTTTAAAATCGGACACAGAGTACTGCATGTCCGACTCTGTGTCGTGGCGGAGAGCATAAAACGCTCACCGGCGCTCACGGCCGGACATCTTTCAAACCCATTCAAATGAAAGAGTCCTGCAGGTTTCCGTCTCCTACCTCTGTTTTGTGCAGGAAACGGAAATCTGCAGAACGGAGGTCGGGCACAGAAGTGAATGAGCCCTTGTTCTGTTACTGATTTGGATAAACTCTTCTGTAAGTTAATTGGTCTGATCTTGGTCTGCAAGTGCAACTATTTTCTGACACTTGCGCTGGTGTGCTAACCTTGGTCAGGACTGGTAAAGTTCATTCTGTCTTGTGGTGGGCTCTGATGAAGTCCTCAGAGGTATCCTTAGACTATGCCCACCAGACCAGTGTAAGATTATAGTTAGCTTGTTTTTCTTGCTATATGTGATTTGGCAGTTTTTGCAGTGTATTTGGAAGCTGCTTAATCAACATTAATTCCTTTAGTGGGAAATTGCTTAGGCCGGGTTCACACGGAGTATTGTGGCTCGTCATTTGGTACGTACACGCCGCGGGATCTTTTGCGGGCCGTATACGCTCCCATTGTTTTCAATGGGAGCAAGCACCGTACACGTGGCGCTATTTTGCGGCCGTGATTTTGCGGCCACTATTACAATAGCTGTTTCGATACTGCTATATCTTCCAGATAAGCCACTACATTCCCCAGAATGAGGCAGTAAATCAATGTACCCTCTCCTCTCCCTAGAGTTCTGTGTGTGATGAGAAATCAAAGAGTGATCTCTATGTAAACAAGCTGAAGATAAGAAGAAGTAAATGGTGAGGGAAACTTCTTCAGCAGATTTCTGCCAAAAAGTGGACAAAAACTAGTTATGAGTGCATTACATTAACACAAATCATGCCCAACCATTGCTACTAAAAGAGATTGTACACAATTTGAAAAAAGGTCTTTATTTCAGAAACAGTGTCGGTCTCATCACTTGAATTTTAATGTAAAATATGATGTATTATATTGGTACAATTTCTGCAAAAAACAAACTTAAATATAGTCCATAGTTAAGCAGCTGCCTTGCAAAAATTCTAAAATGCAAGATTGGTTTGGCTTGAAGTATTACTGGTTCGGTTGCTGTTCAAATCATTTTTTTCCTCTTCATGAAAGGCCTGTTTGAGGACATCTTGGATAGAGTGATTAGTCTTCTGCTTCCACTTCTTCCCAACAATGAAGTAAATATATGGGTCAATGGTACAGTTTAGCACTAAACAATATGTACTGGCGAAGTAAAGTGCAACCATTTCAATATCTGATTGTAGCAAGTGGAAATACAATAAAAACCAGACAAAATTGATCGGGATGACAGAAATGATAAATACAAAAACTGCAACAATAATGATAATGTAAAGCTTTTGAGAATACTGCTCTCTGAAGGTCCTCTTTACTTTGATCAGCAGGATCAAACTTGAAATGACCATGACGGGCAAACAGATAATAATGGCTAAAATAAAAATTATGATCTGAATTGCTGTACACTCTGAAGTCTGTGTGTAAAAAGCTTGTTCTGCGCACACCAAGTTGTCTATGAGACTCTCTGCACATCCAATGAGCCATACTGAAGCACAGACGATACTAGACAAGTTCTGAGGCCGACTGCATTGGTACCAGAAGGGGAATAGGACAGAAAGGCATCTTTCCAGACTGATAGCTGTGAGGATGAACATTCCCGAATATTGAGCACTTTTACTAAATATTTCCAAAACTTTATAGAATGCTTCTTTGCCTTCAAAAAGTGGATTCATACTGTTTGATGTATAAATGTTTATTATTAGTACAATTATGCTGACCAGTAAATAGATGAAGTCAGCCACTGACAGATTGATAATGTAAACCGTGTACTTGTTCCTCTTGATCTTGAAGCAAAGATACCAAAACACAATAATATTTCCTACCAAGCCAATAAGGCATAAAATTGCACAAATGGCAGCAACTACAGTTACATGCAGGTATGCATCTTCTGGATAGTTATAATCCGTATAATTTTGGTCAGTGATATTAGGAGGAAGAGTTGAATTATTCATTTTTCTTGAATGGTAGCGCCTTCTTAAAACCTGTGTTCAGAAATATAAAGATGTTATAGCATAGAATAAATCTAGCAGATTTTTACTATGTAAAATTAATATCTGGAGATGTTAATAATCAACATTTTATTGCTCAATTTTATCTAATATCTGGATTAAAAAAATAAAAAATTCTGCTGATAGTGTTTGCAGCCCTTTTGCAACCTACAAACAGACCTGGTGTAATCTCATCCTGAAGACATGTTAATCTACTCTATTTGCCACATCTTTTAGATTACAGATAGGCTGCCGAAGATGAAAAACCAGACCACATACAGGTTTGAATGGAACCTGCAAACATGGAAATACAGTCTGCATAATTGCCACAGACACAAATGGTAGGATATTTTATCATGACTTCTTGCATAAAGCTACTGATTTATGTTAGATGCACTGGAGTGGTAGAAAATTCTAATTTACAACTTTATCTAAACTGTCTAAAAATCCCTGTTCCCTTACGGTTTGGTGCTCACCTTTTGTGGTTGTGAATAGTCACAACTAGAGATGAGCAAACACTAAAATGTTCGATGTTCGAAATCCGATTCGAGTAGCCCCTCAATGTTCGACTACTCGAATCGAATATTAAACCCTATTATAGTCTATGGTGTTAGGAGTATTTAGGTTCTTTAATTTCTATTTTTCTTACCTGGGGAGTTTTTGGCTGCGCAGTGTCTGGGGTGGCATCCTGGCGCTGCGGGGTTGTCCTGTCGTGAGTATTGGTGCACACCTTCTGACTTGCATGCGCGCACTGCTGATAGGCAGCTTTATCTCCTGGTTGATTAGTCTGTCCTCCCATTTGCACCTGGGAGGAGTGGTCTCTACTCTGTATTTAAACCCATGCCTCCCATGGTTCTGTGCTGAGTGTCGCTTTTACAGAGCTAGGCCTTAGCAGGAGGAGTAGGTGGTGTTCTGGGATAGAGGAAGTTCCGTGGTTGATTTTTGGGAGGTTTGGGTGAACGAGTTGGTTTGTGTGTTTTCCCTTCTGTGTTCACCAATCCTCCCTCTGTGTATAATTGACTGTGTGAGTGAATTGCCTTATCCTTTGATTTCTACTCAGTTTCCCTGTGTTTGTTTCCTAGTGTATGGTTCCTTCCCATATTGGTTTGGGGGAATCCTTTCCCACATCTTTCCTGTGTGCTGCTTGTGTTGTTAGTCAGCGCACACCCTTGTCAGTCCCTGTCAGTAGCAGCTTCACTTGTTCGTTAGGGGTGACCCCCTTTAGTCTCCAGTCCCTAGAGGTCTTATAGGGCATTCCTTCTCCCACTTCCCTCTAGGCCTACGGAATCAGTGAGAGAGGAGCTGTCGGGGTCAGGCTTAGCCTGAGTACAGCCGACCCACACCCGTGAGGCAGGGACCGGGATAGCTAGTGGGAGTAGTGCAGGGCGAGATTCCCCACTGCTATCCCTTAGCCCCGTTGCAGCTACCTGGACTGACATAACATATGGGGGGAAAATGCTCGTTTCAGGAGTAGGCAACATTCGATCAAATTATACTTACCAAGTCCACGAGTGAGGGTCGGGCTGGATCCTCCGAGAAGTCTTCTCCGTGCAGCGTCCCCACGGCATCTTCCGGCTCTGAATTCACTCTGCCAGGCATCGGGCCTGGGCAGAGCCGACTGCGCATGCCCGCACTACATGCGCAGTCGGCTCTGCCCAGGCCCAATGCCTGGCAGAGTGAATTCAGAGCCGGAAGACGCCGCGGGGAAGCTGCACGGAGAAGACTTCTAAAGGTAGGAGAAGAACCAGCGTTGATTGGCCGACTGTATAGCATTTGGCCAATCAATGCTGGTTCTGCATCGAAATTTTCCATTCGAATAGCGAGTGGTACTCGATCGAGTACGAGTATTCCGAATACTGTAGTATTCGATCGAATACCTACTCGATCGAATACTACTCGCTCATCTCTAGTCACAACCACTATTTGTGCGTATCTTAGGAGATGGTGAAGGCTGCTCAGGTATGTCTCTCCTATGGAATCCAATAAACTCCAAAAAACAACTTGATAAACAACGGTATACCACAATATCCAAGATATAATGTGAAAAATGCCAATAGGCGTCTCTATTTTCTATATTATATCTTGAATATTGTGGTATACCCTTATTTACCAATTTCCAGCCATCGTGGACCCAAAGTGACAAGTTACTACTATAATGACTGGATGGTTTGCTTCTGAAAGAATTGAATTATGTAGTGGAACACTGATAGAGTTAACTGCTGTTTGACTGTATTGCTGCACTACAACTTATGTATCATGCCGTTTTCTTATTTTTAGTCTAATTTTACTTTAAGATGAACTGAACCGACTGTGATTGGAGCTGAAAGTAGAGAAAATTCCTCCATTTTAAACTTGGCACACACTTAGAATCTTCTAGCAGGGGTTGGGTGAGTCTATATAAGCTTCCCATAACCCTTTCTTAGTATCAGTAGGTAGTTGAATATGGAAATGGTGTATTCCCCTTCACTTGTCTGGTAAAGGAAACAGTGTCTGTGGCCTTAGTCAGCAAGAGAATGCCGTCATAATGATCAATAGGTTGGTCCACACCTTTAGCCCTGCAGGAGAGAGCGCTCAGAAAGGTGTCTTTATAATCAAATTATAGTAAGAAGCCATTCCCCTGCCTTAACCTGGCAGGATAGCACTCACAATAGTGTTTCATGGTTGGCTGCACAAATGGGACTGTAGATACTTTCTGGGCATACTACAAATACCTACAGTTCTGTCTGTGTGGCTGATATAGTGACACTGCAGGGCTAAGGGTCAGATTGACCTCTTGCTGTAATTTGATTATTACATCAACATTCTCTTGCTGACCAAGGTCACAGACCCAGGATAATGGGTCCTCTATGAACTCCCTCCTTTGAGAACTCCTCCATTATTTCATACACCATTAGTTATACCCAAAACCCCTTCGCAGGAAGAGCAGGACTCTGGGGAACCATTGCATAGTTGTGAGGAATGGTATCTTATAAGATATTAAGAAATTACTTTGCTGGAGATCACGTGACCACTTCTGAGAGTAAGAAAACACAGACACAAGCCCCAAAAAAGCCTTACAAACTCTTTAGTGCAGGGGTAAGCAATCTTTTTTGTACAGTGTGATGATTTAAATTATAAAATCAAGATGAGATCCTCGGAGTGCCGGCAATAATTGTAAGGCTGACGCTCCCTATACTAAAGTCATATACCATAAACCACAATATAGAGGTGCTGTCATACTGTGCTCTCAGCCACATGCATTTACCACTATTTGTCTGGATGCGCCTATTGTTTCCCATTAGAAGTGATGTAATTACATGTATAACACTCCATTTGTGGTAAATGTATTGGACTGGTAGCAGAGTGAGGTAACACTTGTAGAACGGTGACACACTACGTACCTAGATGTGACTATTCATCCAGTCCCTGACCGCCAGTACCTTCACTTTTCTGTAAGTGAAACTCTGACTAATTTCAGCTGTATTTAATTCCTGGCCATACGATAACAGCTAAACCACAACCTGGAATTAATGGTTGTCACACGTATACCACAGTGAAAGCATCAGTGCCCAGGGACTGGATGTGGCTATAGCCGCACCCAGGTACAAAGCGTGCTACCACCCAATAAGAAGCACCATTAGACCTCATACAGACAAACAGCACATATGTCCAAAACCATGTGTCCTCCATGGTTTTCACTGACCTATACATTAAAATGACAGAGTTGAAATACAAACAGGTATAGGATGTGGGCCAGACACAGAGCTGCAAATATGTTGACTGTGTATGTAGCCCCATAGAAATGAATGGGTTAGAACTTTTAAAACATATGGTTGTGTGCTTTACAATTTAGTAACTCCATGTTCCTCATATTAATAGCAGTTAACCCCATCATGTTTCTCACATTAACCCCCTGTGTGCTTCACATAAGGCTTACTAATATGTGAGAGAAATGAAGGTACTAATGAAGTAAATATCTTCAGCATTGACGTCCTCAATTACCTCCACATGTCTCATATATTAGTAACCTTTATATGAAACACACAGGGGTTAAAATAAGGGACATGATGGGTTTAACTGGTATTAATGTGAGGCAAATGGAGTAGCTAAAACTAAATTAATAACTAGAGATGAGCGAGTACTGTTCGGATAAGAAGATCCGAACAGCACGCACGCATTGAAATGAATGGACGTAGCCGGCACGCGGGGGGTTAAACTGCCGGCCTGCGTCAAAGCGGAAGTACCAGGTGCTTCCATTCATTTCAATGCGTGCGTGCTGTTCGGATCGGCTGATCCGAACAGTACTCGCTCATCTCTATTAATAACCCCAAATTCCTGACATTAATAGAAATAGTAACTCAGATGCCCATCACTGTAGCAGACACTTTCCTTGTGCTGTACAGTGATGAGCTCCGTCTCCTGTGCTTTCTTCACCCTCTCTTTAGTGGGCTGAGAGTGTTGCAAAAGGAGAGGACGTGGTCTCCGCACACTTCTAGCCCTTCTGGTCGGACTGTCAGGTCTGTTTCTGTCCCTGGTTGATATACTGCTCCCCCAGCAGAAGGAGCGCTATCGCAAGTCCTTCCTGCCAACCGCGACCAGGCTGTATAATCTACATCAGACCAAGTGAAGATCACTCCGCACAGACAACTAATGATTATGATTATGAAGTCTTCCTTCTTTCCTCTTCTGTTCCTTAGCTGCTATGGACTCCTAGTATATCTTCTCTTCTCAGCATATGTGTGTCTACGTCTGTATTATATTACTGTGTATTATCCTGTATCTGTATTACTATGCTGCTGTAACATACTGAAATTTCCCCACTGTGGGACTATCAAAGGATTATCTTATCTTATCTTATACCGCTGCTGTACCGAAGCTCTGGATGCTCCCTCTTCATTTTATAATTGTAGATCCTGGATTGGCAGTATGTTAACTGCTGTGCTAGCAAAATATGCCATGTGTGCCAAGGGTTGCCAACCCCTGCTTTAGAGGCTAGGTAGTTATTACAGTATATGTGCAATAATACATTTTGCCTAGAAAATCCCTTTAGGCTAAGGGCCCAGGTAACGAAATGCAGCAAAAAGATGCTGCAGAAATAAACGCAACTAAAACTAAATGTTTTTTTTTTCAGCGTATTTTATTGAGTTTTTGCTGTTTCTCTTTGCTTCTCTTTTTCCTTCCTCTATTAAATCTACAGGAAAACTCTTGCGATTCCAGAGCTAACAATAACATATGTGAATGAGAATAACCAAAACCTCATTCACTTTGCTGGTACTGTAATATGTAGCATTTTTTTCTGCTGCATTTCTGTAGGTCCTCAGCCTTAAGAATTGTTTGAAAACAATGGAAGGTTAAAACCTGCAATTGCTCAGAAATGTGTGTTGTTATTCTTAAATATAGCACAAGCACAAGCTGTACTCCCTAGGAAGACCAATACATCCTTTCTATAAGGCTCCAGTCTAAGAACATCTCCCCTATGGTATCTACATCACCACAAGCTGTACTACCTAGAGAGACCAATACATAATTTCTACAAGGTTTTAGTCTAAGAACATCTTCCCCATAGAGTTTACAGTAGCCTGCTTTAGCTAAATTCTGCTTTAAGTAAATGTTCACCTCTATCAATCCTCATTACAACTTTATTTGATCCCTCTCTGCCCCCCCCCCCCCCCCTCCCCGGCTACAAATACAGTCAAAACATTAGCTATGAACTCAGGGAGTAAAATGTAAAAATACCTGAAAGTGTAAAATAACCGGAATACTAGATAGATACATATGTAACGCTAACCTGTAATGTCGTCTTCTACTTCATACAAAGGTGGGTATGTCAATCAATCCATCCTGGGACTCTGAGTGTAAAGAAGATGCACTTGTCTTCTCAGCAGCTTTAAGTCTGTACTTAATAACAACCTGTGCTGCATAGGTGGAGCACCCTGACATCATATAAGATTTATGGGAAGTTCCAGTATTAAGAAACAAGTAGGATGACACTTCATGAAAGCATGTTTAAATCTAGGTCACTCCCAAGCTTCCAAAACAATACAGTTACTGTAAGTTATTATGTAAGATATTCATGTTATAGGAAAAATTAAAATTGGTTTACATGTAAGAATTCCTCGGAGACTGTATTACAACTTCTTGGTCTACTTCCAAGTGTTTCCCTCTTAGCAGTAGATCTATTTTATACGCAAATATTTATTAGTTAATTTTCCATACAAACACAAAAAGAACACTTAATAATGAATACTGCTCAGAAGTGGGTACACTTGGTTGAATAGTTTGAATGGTTCTGTTTAGTGTCCAGTAAAGAGCGTTGAGCGCTGTGGGATAGACCATTGGTAGAGTTACACACTACATAACAGACTACATTAATTTCTGCGTGGACAGCACGGTACCAACTAGAAAGGTGAGGTGTTTCTCCAATAACATACCATGGATCAACTCTGAAATTAAAACTCTTCTCAAGGAAAAAAAGAGAATTTTTAGGTCTGGGGACAAAAATAGCCTGGGGACGGTTCAGAAACAGCTAAGGCAATTGATCAGAGAAGGGAAAGCCAACTAGAGGCGGAAGATGGACCTACAGATGGGGGGAGGGTAGAATCTCGGAGGTGTGGGACAGCCTTAAGGCAATATCAGGACACAAGAAAAAAACAGGGCATCGAACAGTAGGGGACAGGAAGTGGCTTAACGAGCTTAAAGAGGACCTTTCACCATATCTGGGCACAGGCAGTGTTATATACTGCCAGAAAGCTGACAGTGCGCTGAATTCAGCACACTGTCGGCTTTCCCGATCTGTGCCCAGTGTGAAGAGCTTACGGTCCGGTACTGTAGCTCTTCTATGGTCAGAAGGGCGTTTCTGACCATTAGCCAGTGACGTCCTTCTGCCTCGCGGCGCCAATCGCTCTGTACTGTGGAGCCGGGAGGAACACCCCCTCCCTCCCTGATAATGCTCATCTATGGACGAGCTGTGTGAGCAGCGGGAGGGGGCGTTAATCTATTCTTCAATAGATTCGGCTCCAAGCCAATGCTCTCTCCACCAGCATGTCAGATAACCCCCCTCTCCTCACACACCAAGACCCAACCCCCACCGACCTGCAGTCAACTGCAATCTGACTATCTGATCCTGCAGGAGTCTCTGGTGTGTCGGGAAATGAAGAAGATTAAAGCAGACAAAGTGGGAGGACCTGATGGTATAAGCGCAAGAGTTCTTAAAATGTGCAGTGACCAGCTAGGTGGCATTATTACGCACATGTACAATATGAGTCTAAAGCTGGGAGTGGTACCTCGACTGTGGAAAAAATCTTGCGTGGTACCAGTCCCGATGGGCTACAATGACTACCGACCTGTAGCACTGACATCCCACCTGATGAAGGTCCTAGAGAGACTGGTCCTGACACACCTACGCCCCCTAGTGAGCTCCGTTCTGGACCCCCTCCAGTTTGCCTACCGGCCGGGCATTGGGGTAGATGACGCCATCATCCACCTTCTTCATAGAGCTCTTTCTCACCTAGAGAAACCCGGGAACACTGTGAGAATAATGTTCTTTGATTTCTCCAGTGCTTTCAACACCATTCAGCCAGGGCTACTGAGGGAGAAGCTGAACCTTGGTGGTGTGGACCACCACCTGTCCAACTGGATACTAGACTACCTGAGAAACCACCCTCAGTATGTGAGAGCCCAAGACGGTGTGTCTGACACTGTGATCTGTAGTACGGGGGCACAACAAGGTACAGTTCTTGCCCCATTTCTCTTCACACTGTACACTGCTGACTTTAGGCACAACTCATCCAGCTGTTACTTACAGAAGTACTCCGATGACTCTGCTAAAGTAGGCCTTATCACTGATGGCGACAATAGGGAATACAGAGACTTAAACCGGGATTTTGTTGCATGGTGCCAGCAGAACCAGCTCAGGATTAATGCTGGGAAGACCAAGGAGATGGTGGTGGACTTTAGTAAACGAAGAGGTGCTCCGACCCCGGTGGAGATCCAAGGACCATGTATTGAGATAGTCAGGACCTATAAGTACCTGGGCGTGATCCTCAATAATAAACTAGACTGGGCTGACCACCTGGAGGCGCTGCACAGAAACGGCCACAGCAGACTCTGACTGCTCAGGAGGCTGAGGGCCTTCGGAGTCCAGGGGACACTTCTTAGGGCCTTCTTCAACTCTGTGGTTGCCTCAGCCATCTTTTTCGGTGTGGCCTGCTGGGGGAGCAGTATATCAACCAGGGACAGAAATAGACTTGACAGGATGATCAGGAGGCCAGCTCTGTCCTGGGGAGCCCCCTGGACCCAGTACAGGTGGTGGGTGACAGAAGGATACTGTCTGTGGTGACCTCCATGTGGGAGAACAAATCCCACCCCATGTATGAGACCTTGATGGGACTTGGCAGCACTGTACGTGACCGTCTGCTTCACCCCAAGTGTGAGAAGGAGCGCTATCGCAAGTCCTTCCTTCCAACCGTGACCAGGCTGTATAATCTACATCAGACCAAGCGAAGATCACTCCGCACAAAGAACTAATGATTATGACGATGACCATGAGGTCTTCCTCTTTCTCTTCCGTTTTTCCTTAGCTGCTATGGACTCCTAGTATATCTTCTCTTCTCAGCATATGCGCTACGTCTGTACTATAATACTGTGTATTATCCTGTACCTGTATTACTATGCTGCTGTAACATGCTGAAATTTCCCCAATGTGGGACTATTAAAGGATTATCTTATTCTTATCTTATTCTTCTCTTAATCTGTTAGTACATCAGGATGGTTCTTCTTTCACTAGATAAACATTAAAAGGATGTCTATCTCAAACTGAATCATTTCAAATTTTAAAGTTTTCTCATTCTTTTTGTATGAGAGCAACCACAGAGGCCACCCACTTAGGTATAAGTCACAGTGTTATTCCAAGGAATGGTAGATACAAATTGTACAGTGCTGTGGAATATGTTGGCACTACATTAATAAAATTATTATTATCATTATTACAATCTAAAAGATTCATCATTTACGTAAGACCTGATTTGATACTAGCTGAGTAATGTATTATCTTTTAGGTAGACCCTAGAACACTCTTATTTAAAGGGCACAAAAGAGGGCCACAAGAAGCAATTCTTTCCTTAGATCCCGCTAGCTTTATAGTTTTATGTCATGGTATTAGAGGTTTAAATTAGTAAGGATTGTATCTGAATTACGGAAGTTGTGGCCTACTAGGAATGACCCAGATCTCTTGATCGTGCACGCCATTGGCAATGATCTGGGGACGGTCACTCCACCCCACCTTCTCTGAGAAATGAAGAGGGATTTTGTCCTCACTAAAATGTGTTTCCTGATGTCTTTTCCTTTTTCTGAAATCGCTCCCAGGAGGGTTTGGTCAGGTCAAGAGTATGTGTTTGTTAAGAAAATTAGGAAAAGTGTTAATAAATATTGCCAAATTTCGTCCAATTTTGGGTGGCTCTGCTTACTGTTATTTAGATGTGGAAGGATTCAGTGAAGGTTTGTATAGATCTGATTGGATACACATCTCTGATGTTGGCTTTGTTGTGGTGGGTTGGACATCTAACATCAGTACCATGGCTCATGGGCTGTGTCACCGAATCAGATAACAATAACCACTTGAATTTGACTAAGTAAACACAGCATAGCTGGGAGATTCAGCCCATTAATCAATACTACAACAATCTCTTTAACCCCATCCCATCGCAGGCATCTTTCATTTTTTGTTTTTGACTCCTCACCTTCCTTCAGCTTCACCTTTAAAAAAAATCCAGAATAAGGAATAATTGGAGAAAAACTGCATTTGTGCAACTTACATATGGGCTTTGTTTTTATTGCATTTTCTGGCAAAACCAAATATATATTTACAGAAGGGGGGAAGAGATAATTGTAAGTAATCTTTGTATCCTAATCTTTGTATCCTAATCTTTGTATTTTAATCTTTCTATCTAGCATTTTACAAAAGTACATGTAATATCACACTATTTTTTTGTAATCAATTGTGATCAATTCCTTATATAACTTATCTAATATCATCTTGCCATAATTGATTTGTCATTATCCTTTCAAATATTATTTCAAATATGTGTTATATCCTAATTGCCATCTTTAAAGTGTATCTAGAACCTGTGTTGATAAAATTTGACAAAAACCCTAGTAACAGAAGAAGTCTCCCAGCTACTTTTTTTCTTCTCATCCTACTACTGTACTTCCACAAGCGATCACACCTCCTCCGTTCTCTGTCCCCTGCTGTTGCAACCCACCTTACTACAACTTTCAACCTCTCTCTCTCCTGGAATCTTTCCCTCCTTGTTCAAACATGCTGTCATAACCCCATGCTTAGATTTGAAGACACTGTCTGTATCCCCTGCAGTGTATCCTCCCCCCTTATTCTCACTTGATCCTTACCTGTGTTTGATTCTGCCCTAATCCTCCTAGCCTGCCACATACTTGATCATATCTGATGAAGGTCTAATGGACCGAAACGTTATACCTTTTGATCTAGTGGCTACTTTATCCATATTTGCTTGTCAACCTATTTTGTTCATGGCATTATCACTGTTATCATTTGTCCCCTAATACATTTTCACTCATCACTAGACTTACTGTGTGCAGCAGCATCTATTTTCTATTGTACAGGGGTCGAAGGACTCCATTTCTGCTAGCACCATAACTTTATTTGGAGTGTGCGGTACCATTGTTCACTGTATATAACCTATTCAGGAAGGTCTACAACCTCCAGTAACACTACTGCCACCACACTGCCATCTGAATAGTCTCTCCCCTCAATTTCTGTCTCTATTCCCTCTTCCCTCATAGATTGTAAGCCTTTTCGAGCAGGGCCCTCTACCCCACTGTGCCAGTTGGTCACTGTTAGTATTATAAATAGTGGATAAAAAATTGTGCCTCAACAAAATAATAGTAGATCCTGAAGTGGCTGGAAGGACAGGTGCTGTATTACCCGGGGACCAAGCAACCAGGGATTGTTGGTAGAATGAGTACAAAAACCAACAAAAAATTTCCGTGAATAAAAAATGCGCTGCTGTAATTTTCAATTTTCAATGTTAGTATTATATTTGTTTTGTATATTTTGTGTACTGTATGTAAACCCTCAAATGTAAAGCACCATGGAATTAATGGTGCTATATAAATAAACAATAGCCTCACGACTAAAAAAGCAATCCCTCGAAGAATCCTGTGTTGATAATTATCAACCCGACTGTAACCTCCCCTTCATTTCTAAACTCCTGTAACGCATGGTCTAGTCCCACCTAATCCATTATCTCTCTGCTAACTCTGTTCTGGACCCCTTACAATTGGATTTTCGTGCACTACATTCTACAAAAACAGCCCTTACAAAAGTCTCCCACAATCTCCTGATGGCTAAATTTACAGGAAACTATTCACTTCTTATTCTTCTGGATCTCTCAGAAGCATTTGACACCATAGACAGCCAACTCCTCCTCACTATGCTCCACTCTTGGTTTTCTTCCTATCTTTTCGGCTGCTCATTTAGTGTATCATTCACTAACATTTCTTATCCGAAGCTATCCTTTCTACTTTATCTCTCAGATCCTGACCCCTTCATCTAGAAGTTACTTTGCACTGCTCGAACTTAGTATTTGTACATTCACAGACACTGGTTGGTGTACGACTTCAAGTATATGACCTTATTTACTAATAAATGGGGGGCATTGTATTATATTGTACAAGCCCTCTTGTGTCTCCCTATTTTCTCATAGATTGTAAGCTCTCACAAGCAGAGCCCTCACTCCTATTGTTTGATATATTGATTCTTTGTCACATTGTAATGTAGAATAAAGTCTATTCATGTGTCTTCTTCATTAAGTGCTGCAAAATTGTTGCCATTATATAAATAAAAGAGCTGAAATTCCTTCTTCCACTGTCTTAATTATATATATTTTGTCTCAGTGCTGCATTGTTACAATCAGCAAAGATATTATTTATAGTATGAAACAACACATCAATTGTAACAACTTCCTTGTATCCGAGTGTTGGGAAACTTAAATGAGGCCATTTATATGCTGTGTCACAGAGAGAAGGGAATGTTAATAACAACTTGGTTGGAAATGAACACAAACTCTTGGTAGTGTGGCAGCTTCCGTTCTTACATGTCTTAGGCCAGATTCACATGACCATGCCATTTCTCATGGACCCAATGTCCATGTAAAACGGACGTGCCAGTTTATTTAAGGCCTTGTTCACACAACAGTTTTAAAACCCATGAATGTCTATGGGCCTAATCACCTGTTTATTTATATATCTGTGAAAATGGACAAAAATAGAGTATATCAGTTTTTTGACAGCCATGAAAAACGGTATGTCAAAAATTTTTAAATGTGAATACACCCATAGACATTTATGGGTTTTAAAACAGCCTTGAGGCGGTCGTTCAGAAAACATCCATCATACAGCCTTTATCCACTGATGTGTAAAGAAGGCCTAATGGTTGTATACAAGATTCGGATATACATGTAACTTTCAGATGATTTTCAATGAACCAATTAATGAATAAGAAAAATGTAGAGTAAGGCCTTATGCACATGAAAGTGACATTTTTAGCCATTTTGTATCTGTTCCATTCTGTTTTTCCATTTCTAATGGCCAAGTGTCAGCCATTTTGGACCAGTTTTTTTTTAACCCAAATCAGTGGTCCATTTTTAACAGATGTAAAACAAATGTCAATCCATTTTACATGAAATCTATGGATCCATTTTTAATTGGTGTAAACACATCAAAAATGGAAAAATTGAGCCGATTCAAAATGGCTATTAAAAACCCTTTCCTGACATTGGTCAAAGTTAACTAAGGCACCATTTTGCCGGTGACGCATGGGCACCGCCATTTTGCCAGGGATCGCTGGCACCTAGAGTGAGCTCCAGGCCGTCATCCCGTTACCATGACAGTCAAGGCTCCCAGGCCTGTCTGTCCTTACTTTCCCTACAATAGAAGTACCAATATTTTGCAATGCAACCAAACGGACATATAGCCATGTGAATATACCCATTGACATACATGGGCATATAGCCATGTGAATATACCCATTAACATACATGGGCATATAGCCATGTGAATAGACCCATTGACATACATGGGCATATAGCCATGTGAATAGACCCATTGACATACATGGGCATATAGCCATGTGAATATACCCATTAACATACATGGGCATATAGCCATATGAATAGACCCATTGACATACATGGGCATATAGCCATATGAATAGACCCATTGACATACATGGGCATATAGCCATATGAATAGACCCATTGACATACATGGGCATATAGCCATGTGAATAGACCCATTGACATACATGGGCATATAGCCATATGAATAGACCCATTGACATACATGGGCTCTATATTGGCCATGAGATGGCCATTTCAAAAACAGCTGTTATTCACTACCATGTGAATAAGTATTTTCAGTGGAATTTAATGGGTTGACATGGCTGCTTTTCATGGACATTAGGTCTGTGTATAATGACAAAAGTTTTACTAGTTTTTTTAAAAATTTTTTAATAAGGACTTATTACCACCTCCAACAAGTCCTGCTCTTTTCAATTAATATGCACTGCTCAACTGATTCTAGCACAGTTGGATTTTTTTTTCTGTAGCCCCCACCATTTGTGGGCTATAGGTTCACTGCTTTAAGTTTTGGTCTCTGATTGGAGCTCAGAATTGACCCCCCCCCCCTTCTTACCCTTCTGACTTTATAGAGTCTAAATAGCACGTCAGTCATCAAAGCTAACTGTGCATGTTGCTCGATATCAGTGAAAAAATTCCAAGTGTGCTGGAATCAGTGGAGGAGAGCCTATTAACAAATGCTAAGAACTTGAATTGGTGGAGGTGGTGAAAAGTCCTCTTTAATGTATTCTGGACAACAACCCCAAACATACAGACAATCAAAATGGTTTTGGTTAATATACCTGAGGAAGGGATCTTATATATCCCGAAAGCTTGTAATCTGTCATCATAATTAGTTAACCACTAAAAAATCTATCAACTACTGAAGACTCTCCAGTTTATTGTTTTACATATTGAAAACTATTAACACATTGTAAGCCGATGGCTGGTCAGGTAATGGAGGGGGTGTACATCTCACTCAGACTACTAAGGTGGGTGAGATGAGAAAACGCCAGAATGAATGTTTGTTCTCAGCAGACAACTTTCGTCTGCTGAGCATTTTGGTAAATGCAGAGAGTCTGCTCATCAAGGGAGGCTTAAGAAGCCAGCTCCAGCAGCAGACTGGGGGCAGCCGGGCAGAGCTTGGCTGGAGAGCTGACAGAGAGGTCTTATTTTTAGAGCTGTGTCCTGAATGACTCAACTGACTTTTGGATTTCTGTGATTCTAGGTGAGGTAACCTATTCTATGTTTAGTTAGAGCTTAGCCGGGCAGGTATTTATTTTTATATATATTAAATTTCTCTTTTGTTCATTCACTTAGGCTTGTTAATCGACAACAATAAACTATTATCATTTCTGTTCTTGAAAGCATACTAACTTTGTAGCAATTTTTCCACACCTGCCTAAAACTTTTGCATAATATATATTTATGTATATACATGATTGCATGTGAATATTTTTTAAAAAAGAATAAGATGTGGAATGAAAGGACAGGATTAGATTGCACAAGACAGCTGTTCGGGATTACACCATTATTACTTGAAATTCAGGTTTGACCTCCTACAGTTTAGGATTTATTTTCCATGCACATTCATTCACACCTTAACCACAGGTAGCATTCTTACTTCAATCTAGTATAATATGTAAAGATTCAATACTTTTGTTTGTTCTTTGTTTTTGTGATCTTCATTTAGCCTATATAAAATATAAATCATAACTAAACTTTGGGACAACTTTTGATTTCCTGGCAGTACTTGTGTCATTAATAAATTTTGTCATATTCCTTAATAACAAATTTTGTCTCCATTCTATGAAATCCGGCATCTCTTTGTTCTTTCCCTTGTTTCTTGAAAGCTGTTACTCCCTCTTTCTGAATGTTACTGTGTATGAAGTACAGGCTTTGTAAAATGTAGAGAAAATGAAATGGAGGTAGGGGAGGGTCACTACAAACAGTTATATCTTGGACATTACAGAACATACAAACGTACTTTGCTTTGGTGTCATATGAAAGAGAAGATTGCACAAATAAGAGGCCACACGGTGGCTCAGTGGTTAGCATTGCAGCGCTGGAGTCCTTGGTTCAAATCCTCCCAAGGGCAAAAAAAACATCTGCAAGGAGTTTGTATGTTCTCCCTGTGTTTGCGTGGATTTCCATCCCATACTCCAAAAAAGACATACTGATAGGAAAAAAATGTACATTGTGAGCCCTATGTGGGACTCACAATCTACATTAAATATATATATATAAAGTGACCTTCACAAAGTATACTGTCCTAAAGCAGCCCCTGCACATAGTATTATACGCCATAGTGGGCAATGCACATGTATTATGCCCCACAGTAGTAACCTTCACACAGTATTATGCCCTACAGTGACCTCTACACGCAGTAATACAGTATGTCCCACAGTGACCCTTGCACGCAGTGTTATGCCCCACAGTGACCCTTATAGATGATATCATGTCCCACAGTGGCAACTGCACACAGTATTTTGCCCCGGAGCATTTCAGACCCCAGAGTATAATGATTGGAAGCCCAGGGGAGGAGACAAACATAAAATCCACTGTTACCTCTCCTGGGATCCGGTGCACTTCCTACTGCTTTCTGCCCTTTTCAAAGTCGGTATAGTCGTCACGTGGGCAAGGCCGGTGTCGCAACGCATAATGACGTCGGCCTGGCTCACGTGACATCTGGGACATCACCAAAAAGGGCCAAAGACTGCTAGGAGTCACGCTGGACACCAGGAGTGATAAGTAACATTGTTTTTTATGTTTTCTCACCTCCTCTGGGCCTCCATTCATTATACTCTGGGGCCTGATAAGGCCCCATAATATAATGATAGCATTGTTTGTTGGGTTTCATGGACCCATGGCTTCACTTACCGATCCCCGCTCCAGCCACAGCTGCATCCGCTTCCCCTTCTGCCTTCCAGATGGCCCCAGTGACATAATATAGGAGGCAGAGGCGGAAGGGGAAGGGGACGCACCCGTGAGCGGGAGAGGGGATTGGTAAGTACATAGGGCCCATTACCTGCTGGGTTTACTTCAGCAGGTAATGGCCTATTAAAAATAAAAGCATTAGAGGCCCACCGAAAAACTGTTCCAAGGCTCAGGCCCACTTTGTGAAAACATATCCTTTTTTGTTGCCGAATTTGGCTGCAGTTTACTTGAGCCAAAGCTAAGAATGGCTGCAAAAGGAGTAGGACATATACATGAAGTACTTATGCTTATACTTTCAGCTCAATCCACTCCTGGGTTTGGCTCAAAAAACACAGCAAGTGAATTGTGGTAGGTGGATTAGAACAGTTGACAGAGAGAGACGTACGATACAACAATGTTGACAAATATGACAAACTAAAAAAATTCACGCGTTAAAATGAATGTTTGAATTTGGGTAGCAACTGAGGGACACAGCGATTTAGTTGATTTGACAGAGACTTGACTAGACTCCTTACCTGATTGGGCTGTTAACATTCAGGGTTTTACAATTTTTCTCAAAGACAGGGCTAAAAGGAAAGGAGGTGAAGTTTGTACATAAGTCAGAATGACATGAAAGTGATTGTATAAGAGACAATTGTGGGTAAAGATTGTGAAGATTTGGCTCCTTTTGGGTGGATAAGGATATAACCACTGATAAAATACTCTTTGGCATAATCTACAGACCCCCTAACGTAACTGAAGAGATAGAAAATCAGTTGTGTAAGGAAATTAAGTGGGCGGCACAGGTGGATACTATGGTCTTAGGATAAGTTAAGATGGGGTTTTTCGGACTGGAATCTGAGGCGGAGGCGTCTCAGGTTCCGGTCCAAAAAACGGGTATCCGTGACTGAAAGCTGGTGCACTGCACCGGCATCCAGCCGCGTACTCCGATCTGGATTAGGCCCAATGAATGGGCCTAGTCGGAAGGAGGGAGTGTCTTCAGGCCGAATCAAGAGGTGAAACGGCCTGAAGAATGAGCACCTCGCTTCTTTTTCCGGGAGCCGGAACAAGCTGGCTCCTGGAAAAAACTCCTGAGCGGCTTCCATTGATTTCAGTGGGAGCCGTCTTTTTGATCAGGATTTTGGGGCGAATACGGCCTCAAAATCCTGACCAAAAAACTCCATGTGAACATACCCTTAATAAGAGATTTTAACTACCCAGATATTGACTGGTTCTACATCATCTGCAAAAAGGAATAAATTCACCAATTTATTGCTGGAAAATTTTATGGTCCAGCTTGTAGAAGATCCAACTAGAGGGGATGCTCATCTGGATCTGATCATTTGGAAATACCATTATTTGGGAAAATCTAGTAATAGTGACCATAATATAATCACATTATACCTAAATTGTGGAAAACAAAGTTTGGAAGGGGAAAATCCCTTAATATTAAAAAGGGCAATTTTCCTGGGTTAAGGCACTTCAGGATGTAGACTATGACCAGTTCTTGTCAAACAGTAATAGGGTCCATTCACACGGAGTAACGTGCCGCATGACCTGGCACGTATACGGCATGTGAGATTATGAGCGCCATAAAAGCTCCCATTGATTTCAATGGGAGCCTGGATCATATACGCTGCGTTATTTTGCGGCCGTGATTTTGCGGAATATATATAAATCTGAAGCGTCTACTGTAGCCTTTCATAATTACAATGCAATTATTAGCCCCTAGGTGACAAGCTGCCACCTAGTTCTTGAGGATAGCTGTCGTACTATTACGGTAGCAGCCTCTAGCCCACACAGAGTCTAAGTGGGCAGCATTGGGAGAAGCTGTTAGGCTTGGTTCACAAATCAGTATGCCATCAGTATGGGTCCATTAACATGGAGGAAAATGGCGCTGAATTTGGTGCTGATTTTCAGCTCTGAAAAAAAAAGCTTGCAGACAAAGGAAACCATTGAAGTCAATGGGAGGTTTTTTTTTCAGAGCTGAAATTCAGCACCAAATTCAGTGCCATTTTCGTCCGTGTGAATGGACCCTAAATTAGTTTTTTGGGGTTTTTTTATAACTCAAATTTTTATTGAAAATTTTTTAAACAATAAGAAAAGAAAAAACAATCACAAGTTACAAGGCGAACACCCGCCCTGCGAACAGAAAAAGCACACAGTGCAACACAAAATACAATCATAGAAGAATAAAAAATAAAAAATTAAAGACAAAGAAAACAACATAGAAAAAAAAAAAAGAAAAAGGAAAAAAAGGGGGGGGGGAGGATGGAGGGGGTTAGTGGGACAGATGGGTGGGGGAGAGGACTAAATGTGGGGGGTGAAAGGGTAGGTAGGGGTGAGTGTGAGCAGTCAGGAAACCAGTGAGAGCGCTCATCAGGTCATCCATACCACAGCCAGTTGGGAAGGGCTCGGGAGCAACCACTGGTCAAATACCTGAGACGAACAACAAGAGTATCAATCAGAGGAGGGGTCAGAGCCCAGAAGCGTCCGGTACTCTGCAGACTGTTGAAACCTGAACCAGTAGAACCAGGTTTTGATGTACGCCTCAGTCGTGCCATGCAGAAAAGACATGAGATTTTCCATGCGCATTATCTCGTTGACCTTCGAAATCCAGAGGGAGAGAGGAGGAGGATCCACTCGTTTCCAAAAAAGGGGGATACAAGCCGGGGCAGCGAGGATCAGGAATCTAAGTAGGGAACGCTTAAAGATCTTTACAGAAGACTCACAATGATTAAGGAGGAACAGGGCAGGGCCCAAATGGTGAGAAGTTTCAGTAAGCTGGAGGGTTATCCGCTTGACCCCCTCCCAGAAGGACGAAAGGGCAGGACAGGACCAAAAAATGTGTAGCAGCGTGCCTTCCTCGTCGCCACAGCGCCAACATAATGGGGAGACCTGAGGAAACATAGCATGGAGTCTCGTAGGAACCCTATACCATCGGGACAAGATTTTGTAGCTGGCCTCCTGGTGGCGAGAGCTGATGGAAGCAGTATGAGAAAGGCGAAAAATGTGCCTACACTGCTCCTGAGAGAGGGAAAGGGACAAATCAGATTCCCATTTCAGCAAGAACGGCGGAACAAAATCCTCCTGAGGTTCAACCAGGATCCGGTAAGTGAGCGAGAGGGAGTGGCGAAGGGGGCCAGCACCAACACAAATCTTCTCCAAGGGGGTAGGTTCGACGCGGAACTCTGCAGGAGCAGGGAGAGAATGTAAAAAGTGACGAAGTTGCATCCCCCGCCAAGCATCCAAAGGGGGCAGCTCAGGAGGGGCCTGGGAATTCAGAAGTGTAGTCCATCCCCCTGCATCCTGGAAGTGACAGGCACGGAAAATCCCATGACAGCGCCAATTACGAAAAACTCGGTCAAACATTCCAGGTGGAAAGGCAGGATTGCCCAGCACTGGAAAAAGAGCGGAATCCTTAGGGAGGAGAGTGGAGCGAACAAGGCCTCTGGAACAAGTCCGAAGCATGGGACCAAGGGTAGGGTGAGAAAAGAGAGACGACAATGAGGAGGAGTCCAACCATGGGGCAACCTGCAAAGGGATCGGAGAGAATGCCTGTTTGATGTAGACCCAAGGTTCAGAAACAGCATGCCTACACCAGTCCACGACACGAGTCAGGTGGGTAGCCAAGTAATAGGACTTCAGGTCCGGAAGCGATAAACCACCACAGCTCTTGGGACAAAAGAGAAAAGCCTTGCTCACTCGGGCGGGTCTGCCCGACCAGATGAACTTCAGTTGGACAGAAGTGAGGGATCTAAGAAAAGACAGAGGGATGTGAATGGGAAGCGTCTGCATCAAGTAGAGAAGACGAGGGAGAACGTTCATTTTAAAAATCGCGCATCTTCCGAACCAAGTAAAGGCTCCAGTGGACCACCGAGTACAATCAGCCCTGATAGATGCCAGAAGTGGGGGGAAGTTGCAACGAAAGAGATCTTTCGGGTCCGGAGTAAGATAAACCCCCAAATATTTGAGAGAAGTGGGGGCCCAATGAAAAGGGAAAGATTGACTCAAGGAGGTGGCCGCCGAGGAGGAAAGGGTCACATTAAGGGCTTCCGACTTCGAAAAGTTGATTTTAAAATTCGAAAGGGTCGAGTAAACCTGAAAGGCGAGCATCAGAGCCAGAAGAGAGACATGCAGAGAGGAGAGAAAAAATAGCAAGTCGTCTGCATAAGCCGCCACTTTGTATAAACGGGAAGAGTGAGCAGCGCCTGAGATGTTCGGGTCGGCTCGAACCTGGCGGAGGAAGGGTTCAAGAGTCAGGATGAAAATGAGAGGCGAGAGGGGGCATCCTTGCCTAGTGCCATTTCGGATAGGGAAGGACTGGGACAATAATCCGTTCACCCTGACCATCACTGTAGGGAGAGAGTATAGAGCCATGATCCAACTCATCATGCGATTTCCAAGACCAATATGTAACAGGGTTTCTTCCATGAACCGCCAGTTGACCCTGTCGAAGGCTTTCTCAGCGTCAGTTGAAAGAAGCATGAGAGGAGAGCCCGATTGTTTAGCTCCATACATGAGGTTGATAGCTTTGGTAGTATTATCTCGAGCCTCACGGCCGGGTAAAAATCCAGCTTGATCCGGGTGAACAATATTTCCTAACAAGGGCGATAGACGGGTCGCAAGGATCTTGGCTAAAATTTTTAGGTCAACATTGATTAGCGAAATGGGGCGGTAGTTAGAGCACAGAAGAGGGTCCTTTCCGGGTTTGGGGATAACTGCTATGTGAGCACACAGGGAGTCATGACAAAGGGCCGAGCCATCGGTGAGAGAATTGAAAACTTTCAACAGTCTGGGGCGGAGTTCAGGGCCAAGTTTCTTATAGTATACCAAGGTAAGGCCGTCTGGGCCTGGGGCCTTACCCGTTGCCATACTGGAGATAGCTAAAGAAATTTCCTCTTCAACAATAGGAGATTCCAAGGCCGTCAAGTCCTCTAGAGACAACGACGGGAGACCAGAGGAGGAGAGATAAGAACAAATGCGATCTCGGAACTCCGTTTCAGGGAGAGGAGAAGGGCCAGAGTCTACAGAATACAAAGAGGCATAGTAGTCCCGAAAGGCAGCTGCAATATCAAGGGGCATGTGTAATCAAGTACCCTGGGCGGAACCGATGCATGGAACGTAGGTGGAGGACTGCTGAACCCGAAGGGCCCTAGCTAGGGAACGCCCGCTCTTATTTCTGAACTCATAAAAATGACGTCTGCATTTAGCTAGAGTACCCTTCACCCTATCAGTGACGAGCATACGCAATTCTTCTCGGGCACTGGCAAGCTGGGAATAAACATCAGGAGTGATTTGGCGTTTATGAAGGAGTTCCAACGAGCGGATCCGCTGCAGCAGAGATTTAATACAAGCCCGGCGTTCCTTGTTTAAGCGGGAACCATGTTGCAACAGGATACCCCGGATAAAACATTTGTGAGCCTCCCACACCATTGGAGGAGCAATTCCCGACAATTCCTCCCTCTCAAAGTATTCCCCCAAACGGGTCTTAATGTCATCCAGGATGGTTACGTCATCAAGAAGTGATGCGTTAAGTTTCCACTGACGCTGGAAGGGAATAGGAGAGGACAAGGAAACAGACAAAGTAACCAAAGCATGGTCGGAGAAAGTAATGTTGTCGACTTCCACAGCCAACAAAGAGTGGAGATGTTGGTGACGGATAAAGAGGTAGTCGATACCAGAGTATCGGTGATGGACCGGAGAGTAATAGGAGTAATCCCTATCTAATGGGTGGAGTAACCTCCAGGAGTCCACAAGCTGGTGGGAATGAAGGTCCCTCTTAACCCTCCTGATGAGTGAGTAAGGGTGAGAAGAGACGCCAGCAGAAGAGTCCAATGAAGGGTCTAGGACCAGATTAAGATCACCCCCCGCCACCAGGAAGCCCTCCACAAAGCCGTCCAACAGCCCTAAGTAAGAACTAAGGGCACGACCCTGTCCCGAGTTAGGTAAATACAAAGAGGCAAAAGTAAAAAGTTGAGAGGAGATACGACCCTTGACCATAACAAGTCTCCCCTCAGAGTCAGTGCGAGTCTCCAAATGTTCCCAAGGCAGGGAGCGAGAAATCAAGATACTAGTCCCTCTGGATTTCGGGTCAGGAGAAGAGCTATGATATGCATGAGGAAACCAAGCATTAGTCAACTTGTATGGCTTGGTAGAGCAATGGTGAGTTTCCTGCAAAAACACAACATGAAGGCGCTTACCTTTGAGCAGATTGAAGAGTACGGAGCGCTTCTCTGGACTATGAAGGCCTCTCACATTGAGGGAGCCCACGGTGATGGAGGAAAGGCGATCAAGCGGAGGCATGGAAGGAAACGGGCCTGTCCAGCTCACACCCTAGGAGCAGGAAAAAAAAAGGGGGGGGAGGAAGGGGAGAGGGCGAAAAATTGAAGAGGGTAAAGGGGAGGGAAAGAAAAAAGAGAGAAAAGTAACAGAGTAGAGGAAGGAGAGCAGTAAAGAATGAGGGGGGGGGGGGGGAGAAAGAAAAGGGAAAAAGAACCAAGAGTAGAACAAATCTAACTACCCCTAGACAAATGGGCCAGGGGCACAACAACAAACAGGAAGGAGTGAGGGAGTAAGAAAAGATGGGGGGAGAAGTGGGCCTGCAAGCACCACGAGTGTACCTGGTAAGGAAGACCCTATGCCCCCACCCCCAACAAAATGTATAGGGATAGGAAGAACAGGGCTACAAAGTGACTTTAAGGTCCAAATAACAATATTGTATAAAAACACAGCAATATCAACAACAAGGGCCATCTATAAAGCCCAGCAGGAACAGGATCAAGAGGAACAGAGTAGTCACAGAACAAAATAAACATAGCGAAAATGTCCACCAACCGCGAAACAAGTCCAAGACCACTCAACATAAAAGGATATTAGCACCGTCCTGTGAGCAGATCAAAGACCGGCGGCATGAGGGATCATGCTTCAATGAGAAGCTGAGCTGAGAGATCTGGTTGGCGGAGCGGAGACCCAGGCGGATCCGGTATTGGAAGACGTCGTGGAGATGAGTTTCGCCGAGGTCTCTCTCTGGAAGCAGCCGAAGAAGAACGCCTGGAACCGCGGCCGCGCCTGGATATAGTAGGGCAGGAGGAATCCAGAGCAAGCCAGTTCGGGACTGAGACAGGGCGCACATCCAGGGAGGCAAACAAATCAGGCAAGTCCACCGGGGAACAGACAACAATCGAAGACGAGCCAACACGAACAATCAAATGGAAGGGATGACCCCACCTATAGGAACCTCCACAGTCCTTAATCAGAGTCAACACCGGCTGAAGGGCACGGCGCATAGCCAATGTGCGGGATGAGACGTCTGGGTAGAGCTTGACAGAGGCATTCTCAAAAGGCACCGATCCCATATCCCAGGCACACCTCAGGATGTGTTCCTTGTCCGTGAAGTAATGTAGTCTACACAGAACATCTCTAGGGTTAGCAGGGTCAAGCGGGCCAGAACATTGGACTCTATGCACACGGTCCATCATGAAGGTAGCATCCAGCGGGCGTTGAGTCGCCATATTGAAAATGGTATTAATACGGCTGATCAGATCATCCTGAGGGCCTTTTTCTGGCACTCCTCGTAATCGAATATTATTTCTGCGACCCCGGTTCTCCTGGTCATCCAGGAGCAAAGCAATTTGTTGAAGATGGGCCTCAGAGTGGGTTTGATTGCTCTCCACTGCAGACAGGCGTTGTTCCAAAGAGGACAGTGTTTGATCAGTAGCGTCAGACTGGATCGCACCGAGGGCCTGTGCCTGGGATTGTTCCATTCGGGAAACTACAGCATCCAGGTCCTGTTTAGTGGGCAGAGCTTGAATAAGGTCCCGAAGTAGCTGAAAGTCCGCAGAGGCAATATGGGCTGCCGAGCAGGGCAGGGAGGCTGAATCCAAGGATTGCATGTCATGTCCAGGGGGGGAGGCAGACAGTGAAGGAGGTGGAGGAGATGGAGGAGCCATGTCATCAGTGCCAGACCCAGCAGCCGAGGTTCCAGATCGGGACAGGAAGGTAGAGATTGACGGTGAGTGAGTAAGAGAGCGGCCCGGCGTGCGGGAAGGAGCAGTAGAGGTGTTAGGACGTCGTCTGGACATATCACAGTGGGAAGCGACCATAGAAGGTAATGAAGGTACACTCGCAGTATCACCAGGCCTTACATGAGGCGGTCACACAGTTCCATAATCAAACCCGGTGCCCATGAGGTACAAAAGGAGCAATGGGAGAAGTGCTAGTTCCGTGGGGATATACTGCAGAACGTGGAACACACAGCAAGTGGAGGAAGGTGAGGAGCCCCCCCTGATGGTGGAGTAGGGGCTCAGCACTCCCTTCACACCACTGCAGCTCACAACAACAAAAAATTCCCTGCTAGAAAGGTCTCTGAAGAGGGTAAGAAAGTCCAAAAAACAGCAGGGAGTACTCACAGAGTTAGCAGAATGTCCCAGCAGAAAGTGTCAGGATGGGAGCCCGACCCTAAATTAGTTATCACTTTTATCGTACCTACCTGCAGAATAAAGGTAACATGTTACTTATGCTGTATGCTACGCAGAAAAAAGTGTGAAAGTTAAAAAGAATCCCAGAATGTATAATTTTTTTTTACTTTTCTCTTTAATCCACCAAGAAAGAGTTAATAAAATTTAGTCAATAACTTATAGGCACCCAAAAATGGTGTCATTACAAAATACCAATACCTGGACTGCGCACAGATCATCTGTTCCGGGAGCGTCTTGATACTGGAAGCTATAGCAATGGAGGGGGAACATGTGCAGGCTCTCCTATTCAAGTAATAGCAACAACTTCCCAAGACTACTGCTATGGAATGGGCAGGGCTGCTGAGCCATTTCTATTACTTGACTAGGAGAACCTGCACTTCCCTGTCCACTGCATCTGCTTCTGACGCCCAAATTCTGCAGGAACAGCTGATCTATGCAAAGGTCATCAATATGAAACATGATTTGGGGCCAGACAACCCTTTACTGGCTAGTTACCAGCTTACTGCCACCATCATTAGTATGTTATTATTCTCTGTGGCTGTGTTAAAGTGTATATATAAACACTCAGCCCCTCCCTTCCCCCCCTGAGAGCAGGCAGCTACTCACTTGGGAAATGAGCAGATAAGCCCTGTGGCCATAGAAACTGAGTGTAAGCAATGAAGTGAATAAATTAAGATAGCGGCCAAACAAAGCAGTTTTGATACAGCAATGTATTTAGGAAAAGTCTTAAATCCACATAAACTAGCTGTATAGATAGGATCCTTGTTATCGGACAACCCCTTTAATGTTTGCAGAACAAATTTTACTATGTAATGGTTCCATTTAATATTCCATATGATGTACTGAGAAGATGGAAAGAAATTTATAATGGGGTGGAAATTGGAGCTAACTGCATTTGTATGACTTTCTTACAGACGTATACCATTTTGGGTGATGTCTGATGTTTTGATCACTTTCTATTCAAATTTTTATTTGAATAAATCTTCCAGCGCTCACTATAATGTACTAGAAGGTGAGAGTAGATTCCGCGCATTAGCTATAGTTTACATTAGCTATAGTTTACATTACAGTTCAGTGACTGCTTACAGTTCTTTCCCGCTTTGCTGCATAAGCCAGATATTGACCGGCCGTGATTGAGGTAGGGGATTCCCCTCCCCTTTTCCCACTGCCAGCCAAGCAATTGGCTGGTGGCGGGGAAGGGCAGGGCTTCCCCTATCAATATGCATGTCGGCACTGGGCGTGGACGCCCTCTTGGATCCCCGGTAGCGCCGAGGCAACAAGCATATACACTTCTACAGCCTAGACACTGACCTGTATAAAATACAGTAATGTACATGGGGCCATAGAAATGAATGGGTGCATATACTATATGTAATTGAGCATCCTTAACTATAGATAATACACAGAATATAAACTACAGTCATCTACATGAGTATCAATTGACAAATTCATATACTTTTTTTTCATAAATTTATCATATCAAGGATGCATTGAGATTCTAAAAGGGATATAGGAATTATAGTTTTGCACCTGCATTTTTACCCACATGTGAATCTACCTCGATAGTTGGTCATATTGGCAATATAAATTACAAATGTACTGGTACTGTATAGATGGAATGGGGCCCTCAGACTGTGGGGGCCACTGGTGGACTCTATGTACCCCAGTCTGACTATGCTCACTTTAATACCCTAATGAGACATTTTTCATAGTCCTGAAGACAATATTAGCAGACAATATACAATGTAGAAATAGGTCCTTCACTAACAAGTTGTGAAACTGGATTCTAATTGCTTTTCACTTACATTTATGGCTTTTATATCTCAATATGTTCTCATTAAAACACATTTAGCTTGCACTTAATGTTTGTTCTTATCTTGAGTAAGCAGCTATATTGATAGATTGCAGCATTACACTTCTTATTTATATTGATTTTGTTCCATCCTTTCATTTAAAGACTCTCATTGTCTTAATACTACAGTGGTAACATTGCAGCATATGTTTATATTTGAACTTCATTTTTCAGTTTATATATAGATGTACCATAGATGCAGTTTAGTAATTTTGCAAATACACTACATTGCATTACTTACCCTGTGTTACGGCGTGGGATTTACTCAACTGTAGATTTTCCTTTGTAATATTTAACTTTTTTAAAGTGTGGACAAATCAATAATACATGTTACATAATTATTGGTCTCTAAGTATCATTTTAACAAACTTTACATATATGTGGATGCCTCAAGCAGTCATCACCGCAGCGTGTAAGGGGTTCTCAGGGGTATCTCTTGCCTCATCTGCCTCTCTGAACTACCTCGGGGGTACCAGTGGAATTATTTCGGCAGCCTAGGATGCCTTCCATCACCCCTGGTCTGCCATCTTCTCATACAGTCTTCTTATCTTCTTGAAGGATCAATGGTTGTCTATCTACGTATAGGCTGACAACCATTATGCCCTTCAATACTTCTACACTCACCGGCCACTTTATTAGGTACACCTGTCCAACTGCTCGTTAACACTTAATTTCTAATCAGCCAATCACATGGCGGCAACTCAGTGCATTTAGGCATGTAGACATGGTCAAGACAATCTCCTGCAGTTCAAACCGAGCATCAGTATGGGAAAGAAAGGTGATTTGAGTGCCTTTGAACGTGGCATGGTTGTTGGTGCCAGAAGGGCTGGTCTGAGTATTTCAAAAACTGCTGATCTACTGGGATTTTCACGCACAACCATCTCTAGGGTTTACAGAGAATGGTCCGAAAAAGAAAAAACATCCAGTGAGCGGCAGTTCTGTGGGCGGAAATGCGTTGTTGATGCCAGAGGTCAGAGGAGAATGGCCAGACTGGTTCGAGCTGATAGAAAGGCAACAGTGACTCAAATAGCCACCCGTTACAACCAAGGTAGCCAGAAGAGCATCTCTGAACGCACAGTACGTCGAACTTTGAGGCAGATGGGCTACAGCAGAAGACCACACCGGGTGCCACTCCTTTCAGCTAAGAACAGGAAACTGAGGCTACAATTTGCACAAGCTCATCGAAATTGGACAATTCAAGATTGGAAAAACATTGCCTGGTCTGATGAGTCTCGATTTCTGCTGCGACATTCGGATGGTAGGGTCAGAATTTGGCGTCAACAACATAAAAGCATGGATCCATCCTGCCTTGTATCAACGGTTCAGGCTGGTGGTGGTGGTGTCATGGTGTGGGGAATATTTTCTTGGCACTCTTTGGGCCCCTTGGTACCAATTGAGCATCGTTGCAATGCCAAAGCCTACCTGAGTATTGTTGCTGACCATGTCCATCCCTTTATGACCACAATGTACCCAACATCTGATGGCTACTTTCAGCAGGATAATGCGCCATGTCATAAAGCTGGAATCATCTCAGACTGGTTTCTTGAACATGACAATGAGTTCACTGTACTCCAATGGCCTCCACAGTCACCAGATCTCAATCCAATAGAGCATCTTTGGGATGTGGTGGAACGGGAGATTCGCATCATGGATGTGCAGCTGACAAATCTGCGGCAACTGTGTGATGCCATCAAGTCAATATGGACCAAAATCTCTGAGGAATGCTTCCAGCACCTTGTTGAATCTATGCCATGAAGAATTGAGGCAGTTCTGAAGGCAAAAGGGGGTCCAACCCGTTACTAGCATGGTGTACCTAATAAAGTGGCCGGTGAGTGTATATTGGAGGGTATAATACTGAACCAATGATCAGAAGATCACTGGTGCAAGTTACCTGGTGAGACAAAAAAATAACCCTGTCCATGCTGAAGAAAAGCCTCCCTACAGCATGATGCTGCCACGATCATGTTTCACAGTGGGGATGGTGTGTTCAGGACTATAAGCAGTGTTACTTTTCGGTCACATATAGCGCTTTGCATTTAGGTCAAAAAGTTCACCTTTGGTCTCATCTGATAAGAACACCTTCTTCCACATATCTGCTGGGTCCCCTATCTGACTTGTGGCAAACTGCAAATGGCACTTCTTATGTCTTTCTTTCAACAATGGTTTTCTTTTTGCTAGTCTTCCATAAAGGTGAGATTTGTGGAGTGCACGACTTATAGTTTTCTTGGGGACAGAAGCTCCGACCTGAGCTGTGGATTTTTTGAAACTCCTCTAAAGTGACCATGGGCCTCTATGCTGTTTCTCTGGCTAGTGCTCTCCTTGCTTGATCTATTAGTTTAGGTGAACGGCCAAGTCTTGGTAGGTTTACAGTTGTAGACTACGTTTATCATTTTTGGATGATGGATTGAACAGTGCTCTTTGGGATGCTCAAAGCTTGGGATAAAGGGATGCTAAACCTGTGTTAAACTTCTCCATAACTTTATCTCTAACTCTCTAAGGTGAGTTCCTTGGTCTTCATGATGCTGTTTGTTCACTACTGTTCAATAACAAACCAGAGGCCTTCACAGAACAGGTCTATTTATACTGGGACTAAATTACACACAGCTGGACTCTATGAACTAATCAAGTGACTTCTAAAGGCAATTGTGTGCACTGGATTTGAACTGGTACAGCGCGACTGGAGAAAAGAGGGCGGCACAGTATGTGGGGAGGAGGAAGGAAGACAGAGCAGAAGCACTGCAGGGGCGGTATTAAAGGTATGAAGCAGGAGGTGCTCTGTGGGGTTCATTTGCATAAGCTATTATAGCGATTTATAAAGAAACGGCGGGGTCAATTGAAAATGTTAAGGCAGTAGTAGAATAGCCTTTTTAAAAGCTATTCAGACATGTGTTTATCTAAAAACCACTTCCACCAATGATAGACTCCCTTTAAAATGCCAAGACAAATCAGAGATATAGTAAATAGAGATGAGCGAACAGTGTTCTATCGAACACATGTTCGATCGGATATCAGGGTGTTCGCCATGTTCGAATCGAATCGAACACCACGTGGTAAAGTGCGCCAAAATTCGATTCCCCTCCCACCTTCCCTGGCGCCTTTTTTGCACCAATAACAGCGCAGGGGAGGTGGGACAGGAACTACGACACCGGGGGCATTGAAAAAAATTGGAAAAAGTCATTGGCTGCCGAAATCAGGTGACCTCCATTTTAGACGAATAGTGGATTTCAAATCCGGGTCATATGAGAATGTGAACTTTGTGACTATGAGACAGGGATAGCTGTACAGGCAGGGATAGCTAGGGATAACCTTTATTTAGGGGGGAATGTTATTAAAAATAACTTTTTGGGGCTCTATCGGGTGTGTAATTGTGATTTTTGTGAGATAAACTTTTTCCCATAGGGATGCATTGGCCAGCGCTGATTGGCCGAATTCCGTACTCTGGCCAATCAGTGCTGGCCAATGCATTCTATTAGCTTGATGAAGCAGAGTGTGCACAAGGGTTCAAGCGCACCCTCGGCTCTGATGTAGCAGAGCCGAGGCTGCACAAGGGTTCAAGCGCACCCTCGGCTCTGATGTAGGAGAGCCGAGGGTGCACTTGAACCCTTGTGCACCCTCAGCTCTGCTACATCAGAGCCGAGGGTGCGCTTGAACCCTTGTGCACACTCTGCTTCATCAAGCTAATAGAATGCATTGGCCAGCGCTGATTGGCCAATGTATTCTATTAGCCTGATGAAGTAGAGCTGAATGTGTGTGCTAAGCACACACATTCAGCTCTACTTCATCGGGCTAATAGAATGCATTGGCCAGCGCTGATTGGCCAGAGTACGGAACTCGACCAATCAGCGCTGGCTCTGCTGGAGGAGGCGGAGTCTAAGATCGCTCCACACCAGTCTCCATTCAGGTCCGACCTTAGACTCCGCCTCCTCCGGCAGAGCCAGCGCTGATTGGCCGAAGGCTGGCCAATGCATTCCTATGCGAATGCAGACTTAGCAGTGCTGAGTCAGTTTTGCTCAACTACACATCTGATGCACACTCGGCACTGCTACATCAGATGTAGCAATCTGATGTAGCAGAGCCGAGGGTGCACTAGAACCCCTGTGCAAACTCAGTTCACGCTAATAGAATGCATTGGCCAGCGCTGATTGGCCAATGCATTCTATTAGCCCGATGAAGTAGAGCTGAATGTGTGTGCTAAGCACACACATTCAGCACTGCTTCATCACGCCAATACAATGCATTAGCCAGTGCTGATTGGCCAGAGTACGGAATTCGGCCAATCAGCGCTGGCTCTGCTGGAGGAGGCGGAGTCTAATGTCGGACCTGAATGGAGACTGGTGTGGAGCGATCTTAGACTCCGCCTCCTCCAGCAGAGCCAGCGCTGATTGGTCGAGTTCCGTACTCTGGCCAATCAGCGCTGGCCAATGCATTCTATTAGCCCGATGAAGTAGAGCTGAATGTGTGTGCTTAGCACACACATTCAGCTCTACTTCATCAGGCTAATAGAATACATTGGCCAATCAGCGCTGGCCAATGCATTCTATTAGCTTGATGAAGCAGAGTGTGCACAAGGGTTCAAGCGCACCCTCGGCTCTGATGTAGCAGAGCTGAGGGTGCACAAGGGTTCAAGTGCACCCTCGGCTCTCCTACATCAGAGCCGAGGGTGCGCTTGAACCCTTGTGCAGCCTCAGCTCTGCTACATCAGAGCCGAGGGTGCGCTTGAACCCTTGTGCACACTCTGCCTCATCAAGCTAATAGAATGCATTGGCCAGCGCTGATTGGCCAGAGTACGGAATTCGGCCAATCAGCGCTGGCTCTGCTGGAGGAGGCGGAGTCTAAGATCGCTCCACACCAGTCTCCATTCAGGTCCGACCTTAGACTCCGCCTCCTCCAGCAGAGCCAGCGCTGATTGGCCGAATTCCGTACTCTGGCCAATCAGCACTGGCTAATGCATTGTATTGGCGTGATGAAGCAGTGCTGAATGTGTGTGCTTAGCACACACATTCAGCTCTACTTCATCGGGCTAATAGAATGCATTGGCCAATCAGCGCTGGCCAATGCATTCTATTAGCGTGAACTGAGTTTGCACAGGGGTTCTAGTCACCCTCGGCTCTGCTACATCAGATTGCTACATCTGATGTAGCAGTGCCGAGTGTGCATCAGATGTGTAGTTGAGCAAAACTGACTCAGCACTGCTAAGTCTGCATTCGCATAGGAATGCATTGGCCAGCCTTCGGCCAATCAGCGCTGGCTCTGCCGGAGGAGGCGGAGTCTAAGGTCGGACCTGAATGGAGACTGGTGTGGAGCGATCTTAGACTCCGCCTCCTCCAGCAGAGCCATCGCTGATTGGCCGAATTCCGTACTCTGGCCAATCAGCACTGGCTAATGCATTGTATTGGCGTGATGAAGCAGTGCTGAATGTGTGTGCTTAGCACACACATTCAGCTCTACTTCATCGGGCTAATAGAATGCATTGGCCAATCAGCGCTGGCCAATGCATTCTATTAGCGTGAACTGAGTTTGCACAGGGGTTCTAGTGCACCCTCGGCTCTGCTACATCAGATTGCTACATCTGATGTAGCAGTGCCGAGTGTGCATCAGATGTGTAGTTGAGCAAAACTGACTCAGCACTGCTAAGTCTGCATTCGCATAGGAATGCATTGGCCAGCCTTCGGCCAATCAGCGCTGGCTCTGCCGGAGGAGGCGGAGTCTAAGGTCGGACCTGAATGGAGACTGGTGTGGAGCTATCTTAGACTCCGCCTCCTCCAGCAGAGCCAGCGCTGATTGGTCGAGTTCCGTACTCTGGCCAATCAGCACTGGCCAATGCATTTCTATGGGGAAAAGTTAGCTTGCGAAAATCGCAAACTGACAGGGATTTCCATGAAATAAAGTGACTTTTATGCCCCCAGACATGCTTCCCCTGCTGTCCCAGTGTCATTCCAGGGTGTTGGTATCATTTCCTGGGGTGTCATAGTGGACTTGGTGACCCTCCAGACACGAATTTGGGTTTCCCCCTTAACGAGTTTATGTTCCCCATAGACTATAATGGGGTTCGAAACCCATTCGAACACTCGAACAGTGAGCGGCTGTTCGAATCGAATTTCGAACCTCGAACATTTTAGTGTTCGCTCATCTCTAATAGTAAATAATATGTATTAACTAATTTGGGCAGTATGACAATAAGTCTGAAAACAAAGCATTCAGATTTAATAACTTGCTACATTTTATAAATAGTGACGAAATTTTCTAATTTTCATAAATGAACTAAAAATATAGATTAAAGTTTACCAGTACAATGTGTCATGAAAAACAGTCTTAAAATCACTTAGGTAAGTGTTCACCTGAAAAAAAGGGCTTGGTCCTTAAGGTGTTTTTAGGGTACCTCCAATTATAAAACAACTTTTCATAAATGAATAGTACATGGGAATATAAGAATGTTGTAATATATCTTTTTAATTAAATGTTTCTTTTTACACTTTCCAGACTAAGTCACTTTTTATGTGGAAATCTATGGAAAGGGGTATACTATAAGTAAGGATCTCCCATAGACTAGGACTCAATTTCTCCTAGTCTTCTAGCTGAAGTAATCACTATACGGCTAAGGCCCCATGTAGCGGGCCACAGCCAAAAAAACGCTGCAGAATAGATGTTTGCATTCCATTTTTTTTTTGTGCATCACTTTTCACAAAGTCTTTAGAATCAGGGAGGTCTCCCAATTCCAAGGCTGTCATAAAGTCCAATTTAGAGTCAGAGGGCAGTGCATATAGCACGCCATAAATAGAAGAAAGGGAAACAGACTCTCCGCCATAGTTGTAGCATATAGTTGGTCAAACTTAGTGAGAGAGTCAGTGATCCGTCGCTTAATACCAGGATCAGTCAAAATGGACTTGTTTAGTTGCCACTGGGAATGGGTAAAAGGAGGGGTATGAAAATCAATGTCAACGATAACTAGGACGTGATCCAACCACGCACAGGATACATGACTGGCAGAAACTAGACTAGGGAGCAGTGAAGGAGATAAGAGGACACTATTGATCTTAGTGTAGTGGTGGTGAGCTGGAGAGTATGTATAATCTCTCCTATTCCAATTGAAGTCAAGCCAAGCATCGGCTACATGGAGGGATTGGAGAGCAGTATCAATCTCTCCTTTGTCCTTAGAGGAAAGTTTATGTGTAGAGGGGGAGGAGCGGTCCAGGATCACATTAACAGTGAAATTACAATCCCTGCACTAGACTTTTTTAGAGAAATCAAATCGTTTCAACTGATCACATAACTCATGAAAAAATGCCAACGGGGACTCAGTAAGAAATATCTACTGACTAGGTATAATTGTTGACTGTAAAGGTGGCATTGAATAATAATATACCTCCCTTGAGGATCTTCCATCATAGTATCAATTTGGAGGGGAAAAGAATTCCTGACCAAGATCACTACTTCCCTGCTCTTAAAGATTTTACAAATCTAATCACCTACCTTTGATCATCCAGAGTCGTGTATAAAAAAAACCCAAAACTTTATTACTTTGAAATTTGGACTTTCAGGGTAATAGATTTCAACCTTCATTCTAATCCTGCTTCAGAATAATCTCCTCATGATGAAACAAACCTCTTTCAGCTCTTCATATGGATAGCTAAAGAGACTGGTTGGAGCTGATTATGGGGATATTGTCACTCCTTAATAAGAGACCACCATGTAGGTGTGTGGAGTCTTATAAAGCCATTTGTGCTCTACTGTGGGGGATTATGGGTAGAATATGCAAATGTATTTCCCAGGATGTAAATAGAGAAACACTGCCTCTGTATGCTGCCCTCTATTGGAAGCAGCTCCCTTGAATATCATGCCCGACTTTTCAACAAGCCTTTAATTGCAATTATGCAGGATTTTGCCAAGTCAGTATCATCCCAACTGCGGACGGCGCGGTTTCGATCTGATTGGATCTCATCAGCACAGCCTAAGGAGAATACAGAGGCAGTGTTTCTCTATTTACATCCTTGGAAACACATTTGCATATCCTGGTTGGAGCTGTTTTTAAGTGGATCTATGACTTTCTCAGAAAGGCCCCTGAGATTTTAATAGTGCCCTTTCAAAACCCAGAATATGTTGTGAATTTTGGTGGAATATAGGACTCTGATGAAGTAGATCTTTCTTGAGAGACTAAAGAATCGGATCTTGAAGAAGAAGAAACCAGCTTTTCTTTGACTAGTATGACACTACTTTGTGTTGATGTATCTTTTGGAGTACTCTCGGCATCAATGTAATGAGAGGGAAGGTGTAAGCTAGCTTTATGTCCCAGGTTTGTGAGAAGGCACTCATCCCCTTTGGGTGTTATGTTGAGCTATAATAGACTTTAAAGAGGACCTTTCACCATATCCGGGCACAGGCAGTTCTATATACTGCCAGAAAGCTGACAGTGCGCTGAATTCAGCGCACTGTCGGCTTTCCCGATCTGTGCCCGGTGTGAAGAGCTTACGGCCCGGTACCGTAGCTCTTCTATGGTCAGAAGGGCGTTTCTGACCATTAGCCAGAGACGTCCTTCTGCCTCGTGGCGCCAATCGCGCTGTGCTGTGGAGCGGGGAGGAACGCCCCCCTCCCTCTGCTCACACAGCTTGTCCGTAGACGAGTATTATCAGGAGCGGGAGGGGGCGTTCCTCCCGGCTCCACAGCACAGCGCGATTGGCGCCGCAAGGCAGAAGGACGTCTCTGGCTAATGGTCAGAAACGCCCTTCTGACTGTAAAGCGCTACGGTACCGGGACCGATAGCGCTTTACACCGGGCACGGATCGGGAAAGCCGATAGTGCGCTGAATTCAGCGCACTGTCAGCTTTCTGGCAGTATATAACACTGCTTGTGCCCAGATATGGTGAAAGGTCCTCTTTAAGTTTACTAGGGCTACTTTCCAAATCTTTTTGGCTACTTAAAAGTAATTTTGGGAAATCTTTCCCAAAATTTTGTGGCCTCCACATTGAAGAATAGTCTGTTTTTAAACCCTTTGGACATGCAGACCATTTTATCTGGATCCTGGCATGCATCAAGGATCAGTTTCTTAAGGTTTTCATTCATGGGAAATACTTGCTTCTGTTTGTCTTTGAGACCCTCAAACATCACATCCTGAATGGTAAGTTTAAACTACTTACTCTATACTCATAGTGTTATGTAACACCTTTATTAAAGCAGCAATGTCCTCAAAACAGAAGTATTTTCTGTCCTCATCGTTCTCCATTTCAAAAGGAGGAAGATCAATTTCAACAGATTCAGAAAAAGAGCACAATGCCATGTCATTATCTGATTCAGAGGAAACCAGACACTGAACTTTTGGGTTGTTTTTTTTTAAGGAGACTCTGTCATAGAGGGAGATGGCATAAAGCCCCCATTTGTTGGCCCCTACATGGCATAATAAACCCTTTCCTGGTATTCACATGATATAACAACCCCTTTCTTGGTCCCTCGCACAGTATAGTGCCCCTATATCCTCATGCAGTAAGTTCCCATTTTAGTGACCATCATACAGAAACTGCCACTTTTACAGGGCCCATACAGTAAGTACCTCCATACAGTTACTTTAGGTTGCTATTCACTTACTTAACCCCACTCGTGCCCATGGCATTCTTTGTTTCCTTTTCACCCTTTAGCCTCCAGGGGGCCTTGTGTGTCGCACATCACATTTCAAAGCTGAACAGTGTCATTGACATTCTGACACTGTTCAGTATTGGAATGTGTTGCACGTGGGGCCCTCTGGAGGCTGAACAGGAAGAAAGCTGCTGTGAGTAGGGGCATGGATTGGTGAATAGGGAACAGTGAATAGCCTTAACCTGCTAGAGTAATCCTCCAGTGGTAGACTAGGTGGACATGGGAAAAAAATGGTTAAAAAATGTAATGAAAAAAAACCTAAAATTTTTTCCGCATCAAAAACCTTTTTATGTCCCAAAAATAAAACATGCACTAGAGATGGGCGCGCATATTCGATCAAGTATCTCCGTCGCATAGCCCCCGACACCAGGGAAGGTGGGAGGGGCAGTAAAAATTCGATGCCCCGGAAATGTTTTTGCCCCGGGAGCTATGTGGCGGAGGTATTCGATCGAATATACTCGCTCATCTCTAACATGCACATATTTAGATGGACCAAATCCATCACAACTCAATCTGTTAAACTAACAAAAGCTAACAAAAGTTTTAAAAAAGCACTATAGGCACCCCAAAATGATACAAAATAAAGTGTTAACTCATTTCACAAAAGACAATTCTTTATACAGCTCCATAAAATTAAAAACATACATAAGGCATTACTTTTAGAAGATGGCTATGCTCACAGTCACTTTGAAAAAAAAACAACTAGACATTTTTTACAAAATCTCCACATATTGGGTATGATTATAATTGTACAGAGTTAAATAAACGTAATAAATGACTGATTTGTATGAAACTGTTCCTTATTTTGAAGTAGTTTAGAACATTAGAACATTGCTTATATACAGTACTGGTTTTTATGTTATTAACATGACATGCCTGCCACCTAGTGGACAGAAAAAGTAGCCAAGAGATTACACAATTGTTTTGAGTCATGAAGAATACGGAGATGTTATCAAAGCTATGAATAACAATTGGCATACAATATACAATACCATACAAATATTAAATAATATTCATAGACAAGCACCTAATGCCTTTATAATCCCTTGTTTGACAATGATTGTGTATCATGTGTCAATACCTAAGTGCGTAATCGCTGTGAAAATAAATGAATGTTGGGTCCGCAGTAAGACAGCAATGGTGAATGGCAAGATTTGTTGACTTCGTGTTCTTTGCAATCCTTATGTTTTTTTACATACTACCAATAATTCCGCCTTCGATTTTCAAGAGTTTCTCTGGGTTGGGACCTGCCCAGTTCTACATTTTGTAACATTCAAATGAATTAAATGAGCATTACGTAATGCATACAGTACCATTGTTCTGCAGGGAACTATATCACTGACTGGCAGGTTTTCTTACAGATTACAGTTATTTGTTTGGGATCCAGCAGATACGCATTTTGTGATCAATATATTGGCAAGGTGTGAAAGTCTTCAAAGCTTCCTTTTAAAGTAACTGACCGGGATTTACTTTATTTTATATATCTCTTACCTTGAAAAATAAGATGTAAACATGGAATATGGCTTCAGTGGTAAAAGCTGCCTTGTGCAACATATGGGTGTCTTTTAAGGGGAATGTGATTATATCAATCAAATAAAAAAAAATTAAAACATAACTTTTATTAAAGACACTTTACAATTGTCCTACACATGAATGTGAGCCACCCTAAATAACAATGTATTCCCCTTATCAAGATATTGTTCCACTCCAAGGGAGAGCAGTATTATAAGGAACTAATAGAATACCTGCGGCTTTGCTCGCAGAATATATGTTAAATTGTTGGTTATATTAAAGTAAAATTTTCAGTGCTACAGTAAATCTTTTTTTCCACTTTAAATTTTTGGCATCTTCCTAATTTGTTGTAACATTGATGTGAACAACTTTTTTTTAATTTCAACATTTTTATAGATTTTACATATTCAATACATATTATGTAGTATAAACTATTACAACTATTTTCTAAACTATTTTTTTTTTATCAAAAATTTAAATTTCTGCCCCTTACACAAACATATAAAACATTTACACCCAATTAACAACGTAGTGCAACCCTTCCCCCTCCCTCCAGTGTAAACTATAAGTAGTTCATGGACAAAAGAGTAAAATGAGTTTACAGTTAAATATCTATCTATTGTAGGGCTTCAGTGATGAAAGCTCCCTGTATAGTAAGTAATAATGACAATCTTACTATGAGGCAGTTCTTGCCTGACTAATATTGCTGCTCAGTAAGGCTGCTTGCACACTACAGTAACACTACAGTCTTCGGGCCGTGGATTCTACATCTCCATAGACTTCTATGGAGCCTGCAAAATTCACAGCTTTGTGCACAAAGAAGTCTATGGAACTGCCAAATCCATGGCCTGGAGGCCTGGGAAAAATACTATGCACACTAGCAAAGGACCATAATTCCTTAGGATTTTCAACATAGCCTTTCAATTACCTGCTGCGTTTTTTGGCTGCGTTTCCGCCCAGTGGGGCCTTAGCCTTAAAGAGGACCTTTCACCATATCCGGGCACAGGCAGTTCTATATACTGCCAGAAAGCTGACAGTGCGCTGAATTCAGCGCACTGTCGGCTTTCCCGATCTGTGCCCGGTGTGAAGAGCTTACGGCCCGGTACCGTAGCTCTTCTATGGTCAGAAGGGCGTTTCTGACCATTAGCCAGAGACGTCCTTCTGCCTCGCGGCGCCAATCACGCTGTGCTGTGGAGCCGGGAGGAACGCCCCCTCCCTCTGCTCACACAGCTTGTCCGTAGACTAGCATTATCAGGAGAGGGAGGTGGCGTTCCTCCCCGCTCCACAGCACAGCGCGATTGGCGCCGCGAGGCAGAAGGACGTCTCTGGCTAATGGTCAGAAACGCCCTTCTGACTGTAAAGCGCTACGGTACCGGGACCGATAGCGCTTTACACCGGGCACGGATCGGGAAAGCCGACAGTGCGCTGAATTCAGCGCACTGTCAGCTTTCTGGCAGTATATAACACTGCCTGTGCCCAGATATGGTGAAAGGTCCTCTTTAAGCTGAGTTCCTATGTTGCAGGTTTGTTGCAGATTTTGCAGCGTTTTCTTGAGCCAAATACTACTTCTTTACCCCTTATAACTTGTCCACACTCTGCACTCTACTGAAGAAGTCCTCACAAAAGTCTCCACTGATCTCCTGATGGCTAAATCTAATGACAACTATTCTCTTCATATTCTTCTGGATCTCTCAGCAGCATTTGACACTGTATGCACCAACTCCTCCTAAGTATGATTCATTCTATTGGCCTCAGGGACACTGATCTCTTGGTTCTCCTACTATCAGACTGTATGTTCAGTGTATCATTTGCAGGCCTTGTCTCTTCTCCTCTTTCCCTTGATGTTGGGGTTCCTCGGGGCTCAGTCCTAGGTCCTCTCCTCTTCTCACTCTATACAGCTCCTGTTGGACAAACCTTGAGCAGATTTGGCTTTCAGTACTATCTTTATGCTGATGACACCCATCTTTATACCTCCTCCTCTGACATCACCCCTGCTCTACTACAGAACACCAGTTACTTTCTCTTTGCAGTCCATAATATTAACTGAATTTTTCAATGACTGAACTACTGCTGTTTTCACTAATTATTATCTGATCTAACCCAGATTATTTCCATTTCAGTTTGTGGTCTTACTATAATACCAAGGCAGCATGTTCTTGCCGTGGCCCGCTTCCCTTTTCTCCCTCTAGGGGGCCCCAGTGACATTATATGAGACGTATGGGGTCCCCTATACAACTGTAATGCTAAGTTCACAATAGCCTTAACATTTCTGGAGAAGACTCTGACCCTGATTCTGCTTAAAATCAGTGGAGAGAAAAGTCCTGCAAAGAGAACTTTTTACTTTACCTGTTTCAGAATAAAAATGCCATAAACCGGGTGGAAACCTATAGCCTATAGTTTCTGCGTATCCGTATTTTTAAGTGGACAGAGTCTCGGTCTTTCAGATCCCCATGCAGACCTGAAGGACAAAAACCCAAATGCTTGTGTGAATCTTGTGTACTCTAATAAATACTTATAATCTCTATACCTAATTAATGGGATAACTAGCGCAGATTTCAAATTAGCCTAATATGGGCGCTTTATTGCTTGCATATTATGGACACAACCTCTGAAATGCCTGCGGTTTATCATTACTGCAGTTAGAGATCTGCAAATCTCTATTCTGAACAAAATTTTTACTATGAAATCCCTCCGGATGTGTAATGGCTATCATGATGATCTTGGTACCATTTTAACCCACTAGAGTATTTAAATATGGCAGCCATTTAGGAGGTCTGGGGAACGAGATCTGGGGCTGGAGATCCCTTGCCATGACAACCAAAAAAATGATGTGTTAAAGAGAAATTTTCAAACTTTTTTTTAATTGTAATTATTAGACTTTCCTCTAGGGCCGTGGTGGCGAACCTATTGCACACATATCAGGGGGCACTCAGAGCGCTCTCTGTGGGCATGCAATCCATTGCACTACACTGGACCCAGAATGGTATGGGGCCTGCGGCCAGCCAGTGATAGTGGGCCTGGGGAAAGTCTAGTTCCCCAACTGTTATACCTATCTTTAGTGGAAAGATGCCTACCAAGGGGAGGTGATTAAAAATAACAAATACTTATACTCACCTCTCCTGGGCTCCCAACGATCCCCAGGATCCTCTTCGGGCCTCTTCTGCCCTGTGACTGAGGTCACATACCCCAGAAGTCACTGCTGGAGACTGTGATAGAGCCCCAGCTGTCTGTGTTGGGGACAACTTTGGATAGAGCTGCAGAATACAATAATGACTTATATTTAATGATATTATAGAATTAATGGTATTGTAAAATTAATTAGATGCATATTCTGTTGCGTATTTGTCTTCAATAGTTTTTCAATGAATTAGAGGAGTGTCACTGCTTCTGGCTGGCCATGTCTGTTAGCCATTTATGAAGAAGTTGAAGTCGGAGCAGATGTTAAAAATAGAAGACTCAGTGTCATGGTGTGGCCAACAGACTCCACAACTCTGACACTACATTTGGCTGAGTGTGGGTGTTTTTTGAATGGTAAGCTGCTGCCAGACACTTTTGATAGCAGCTTATCTAGAACAAAGAATTGGGAAGGATGAAACTTAACATATTAATAATTTTTTCCCATGACATAGACCAAACAAACATTGTCTAACATAATTCAGCCTGTTCGATAGACATCAATTCAATATGTGTGGAGTACTTGAAAGAAAACACTGGTGTAATCTGAAAAATGTAATTCATTGTGAAAGTTAATGAACATAATTAGTTTATGACAGTAGGATATTAAATTACCGTATTTTTCGGACTATAAGACGCACTTTTTTTCCCCCAAATTTGGGGGGAAAAGAAGGGTGCGTCTTATAGGCCGAATGTGGCGCCTGGCACCCGCTGTACTAGAGAGGCGGAAGCCGGAAAGGGATAGATGCCGGCGCCTGAGACATCGCTGTGCTCCTCTACCCACTCTACCCGGCTTCATACAGGGCAGGGCAGCGATGTCTCAGGCCCCGGCGTCTATCCCTCCCCGGCATCCGCCTCTCTAGTACAGCGGATGCCGGGTCTGCAGTCTGTATCAGCGGCCTCTTCTCCCCCGGGGCCGGTCCCCACCGGCCCCGTACCTGTAAAGTTGCAGGCCGGCTCCTGCGCGGCGATATCGCAGGAGCCGACCTGTTCGGGTGACAGCCGGGAGCCTAATGAGGCTCCCGGGCCTGTCACTGCTGTATTAGTATTGCGGCTGGTCTCTATGACCAGCCGTAATACTAATAGACAGAATGTCCCATAGACGGCAATACAGTTGTATTGCCGTCTATGGGACTTGCGATCAAGTGACCGCAGGCTCAAGCCCCCGGGGGGGAATAAAATAGTTAAAAAAAAAAAAAGCTTTAAAAATATGAAATAAATAAAAGTTCTAAATCACCTCCTGTCCCTAGAATATATATATAAAAGTAGAAAATCATATATCATAAACCACCAGGTTTTTTTTTTCAATAAAAGGTGATCTAAGCAATAGATATTCCCCAAAATGGTATAACTAAAAAGTACTTCTGGCCCCGCAAAAAAAACCACTCTATGCGTCCCCGTACAGCTGCAGGGTCACCTGTCAATGTGGCCTTGCAGCTGTTGCAAAACTACAACTCCCATATATTAAATATTTTACCAGTTTTTGCTTCAAAAATTTTTTTCCCTATTTTCCTCCTCTAAAACCTAGGTGCGTCTTATAGTCCGAAAAATACGGTATCTTCTTTTTCTTAAATAACCCGTACTATTGGGATATTAGCAATACATAATATGATCCATTTAACTTAGGCTGACTTCTCCAACGTTTTGCGGATTTTGAAATCTGAAAGCATTTTTAGTATGCAAAAGTCTTTGCCAAATATGCCTTTATCCTCAGATAATAGGGGAGAGGTTATACCACAATTGTTTTACATCTTCATATTGTAACTCTGTAAAGATAATCATTACATTAATGGCACTACATTCATTCCCGTCTGCACTAGTATTATACAGCTGATAACTTGAGAAAAATCTGCAGCACTCTCCGAGATATGAACTTGCAATTAATATTTATTAGAAAGTACTATAAACAATCATTCAGCAATAAGACACAACTAAAAACTTTCTGAGACACTCCTCCCATCTGAACATTTTGGTCAAGCCCTTTGACTTTCATCAGCAGGGGTCTACAATAAAAGGTTGGTAGCCATAATAATTGTTATATAAATACTAATTTCACTAAAAAAAAATTATAAACATACCGAATACTCTGGTTTAATCCACACTCCAAGACATACTGATAGGGAATGTAGATTGTGAGCCCTATATGGCTCAGTGACTGACAATGTCTGTAAAGTGCTGAGGAATATGATGGCGCTGTACAAATAAGCGTAATAAATAAATAATAAATAAACATAATCATCATCTTCATTAGGCAAATGAATGGACTTCCTAGCATATCAGAGTTATTAAAGCACTCTTCAGAGTCTATTCTGTAGAGAAAAAATATAAAGAGTATTAGAAGAACCATAACATATAATGAGACCTACCAATAATACATGAAAACATCACATTCACAATTAAAGGGGCTCTATCATTGGGAATTGTCATTTTTAACTAATCACATGCTTGCATAGGCTTTAGAAAGGCTATTTGACACCTATCTTTAGTATGTAAATTGCCTCAGTGGTTTCTGAATAAGTCCGTTTTTCTTCATATGCTAATGAGCTTCCAGCCAGCACAGGAAGTTCCCAGCAGCACTTGTCTCTCCTATTATTTCCTATGTGTATGTGCAAACAGGAAGCTGAGTCATCAGCAGCAGTCTCCCATAGAAAACAATAGGAGAGGAGTGCACAATGTATCGTGCACCAGTCTAATTAGCATATGAATAAAAACGGACTTATTCAGAAACCACTGAGGCAATCTACATACTAAAGGTAGGTGTGGAATGATTAGTTAAAAATGACTTTTCCCAATGATAGAGCCCCTTAAGTCCACGGGAAAAAGAGATCTCAACTGGTGGATCCAAAATGATTCCCTTTCTTTCAGCTCCAGAATCAAAAATTGCAGTTGTGAGACGCTATATCCCTGTTGTACAAAATGATAAGTCATTGTTGTTTTTGCAATAAATATGCTGGGTAGTCTCCCTAACATATGCGAAACAAGATCAACACTTCAAAAAATCTACAAACCACGTCAAGCATGTAAAGTAGCCCTGTACAGGACTATGAAACAGAGGTTTAACAGCACCTGGCCACTATACAGAGAAGAGACCTATCTGTTTCTAGCTCTGAGTACTGTACAGTATAGTACATGGACTGGACAAATATCCAAATAGCTGATCGTGCAGGGTTTGGCTATCAGCTGCCCTCCGATTAGGCATTTATGGTCTATGCTATGGATCATCCAGTAAAAAAAAAATCTTGGAAAACTCCTTTAATTATTTATATCTGCAAACTTCATCAGTGCATATCAGTGCAAGTTTATCACAGGGATAACGCAGTGAGCGCCTGAAGAAATCAGACAGGTGAGTAAGCATCACTCCCTGGACCCCCTTCTTGCTAGAGCCCATCTCCAATGGCCCCTGTCTTCCAGCTAATGCCATCCAACATCCCTCCAAGTACTCAGTCTTCTGCGGTACTGTGACCCTCCAAACTCCCATGTGCTGCAGCACAGTATCCTTTCATATTAGTCACAGCCATGCTCCCCTGGTTGGTTTCTTTACTGTGTCACTTCTGGGGTGTTCCTGGGTTTCTCTTCAATGCAAATGAAGCTCCCAGGGGTGGCTCTGCCCTAGCACTCTCAAGGCAATAACATTGCTCAATCCGATCTACAGTGGCATGCAGCAATGGGGTTTTAGCAATTCAATCCGATGTCATCCTTCAGGTCGCCTCATGGGAGGTGCGGCGCTGCCTCTGTCCCCATCTTCTCACAGTATGCCTCTGGCATTTCTGCATCTGTTGGATAATGTTGTTAGCTGCCCACTGCCCCAGTATATGTCTGCCTTCCTGAGGGTTTCCCCATGTTATATTCTTTTACCTGGAACCTGTTTCAGGCCATCTTGGCTACCTTATGGGTCTGCTCCCATGGGACATTAAACTGGGGGCAGATAGAGGTGGCATTAAATTGGAGGCAACTGGAGAGGGACATTAAACAGTGGCTAACTGGAAGTAGACACTAAACTGGGGGCCACAGGAAGGTGACACAAAACTGGGGGCCTAGATGGGGACATTAAACTGGGGGCAACTGGAGGGGGACATTAAACTGTAGAGGTAACTGCAGGGGGACATTAAACTGTGCGTTCACCAGGAGTGAGACTTTATACTGTAGGCATGGATGGGGACAATATAATATGGGGGCCTATCATGTTAGGGTAACTGTAGGGGCATTATAGTGTGTGGGGGCACAAAGAGAAATGAAAGGGGATGATCGAAGTCAAAGTAGAAGTGAGTGGGGCCAAAGTTGATGCACATACCACGCCACACATTCTTTCTGTCCTTTGAAAGTTGAGAGGTTTACTGCATGTCCCATAGGGGTTAGGATTTAGGAGCAGTTATTCCCATGGACATTGACAGTAATAGGCCCCTGTACAGGATGAGCTTCTGGACCCCATTTTTCTTTCAGATATACACATGCATTTAAAAATTATGCCCATATACATGTATTCACACATTCTGTACAAATATATACACTATACAACACACATAGGCTTTGTTCACATCTGCATATTCAAATAATAAAATTGTAAATGCCAGAAAAAATATTACAGACATTTTTTCCAGTGTAATAACAGCACTATGATAGAAACCTTACTGGGATTATCCAATTACTCAATTGTTAGTTAAAGAATCCATTGGATTGCATGATGATCATTGTTCTGAATGCAATATAAATGATGAACACAGATGTGAACACTGCCTTTCACACAAATTACACATATACAGATCATACTTTATGTACATATTTACACATTATACATATAGTACATACACATATACAAATTACACATGTACAGTTAGGGCCAGAAATATTTGGACAGTGACACAAGTTTTGTTATTTTAGCTGTTTACTAAAACATGTTCAGTAGAGATGAGCGAACAGTGTTCTATCGAACTCATGTTCGATCGGATATTAAACTGTTCGGCATGTTCGAATCGAATCGAACACCGCGTGGTAAAGTGCGCCATTACTCGATTCCCCTCCCACCTTCCCTGGCGCCTTTTTTGCTCCAATAACAGCGCAGGGTAGGTGGGACAGGAACTACGACACCGGTGACGTTGAAAAAAGTAGGCAAAACCCATTGGCTGCCGAAAACATGTGACCTCTAATTTAAAAGAACAGCGACGCCCAGCTTCGCGTCATTCTGAGCTTGCAATTCACCGGGGACGGAGGTTTCCGTCCAGTTAGCTAGGGCTTAGATTCTGGGTAGGCAGGGACAGGCTAGGATAGGAAGGAGAAGACAACCAACAGCTCTTATAAGAGCTAAATTCCAGGGAGAAGCTTGTCAGTGTAACGTGGCACTGACGGGCTCAATCGCCGCAACCCAGCTTTCCCAGGATCCTGAATGGAATAAACTGACAGTGTATTCCCGTATACCCCATATATACACCCCAAATCCCCGTTCCAACGGTGTGCCCCCCCACCTTCACCCCAGAAATACACTGCAAGTCCCCTAGCAATAGAATTGGGGCTATATACACCCACTATTTTTGCTACTGCCATATAGTGCCATTGTCTGACTGGTAATTCAAAGAATATATTGGGGTTATAAATACCCTCATTTCTTGCTACTGCCATATAGTGCCAGTTTCTGACTGGTAATTCAAAGAATATATTGGGGTTACGTGCACCCACAATTTTTGCTACTGGTATATAGTGCCATTGTCTGACTGGTAATTCAAAGAATATATTGGGGTTATAAATACCCTCATTTCTTGCTACTGCCATATAGTGCCAGTTTCTGACTGGTAATTCAAAGAATATATTGGGGTTATGTGCACCCACAATTTTTGCTACTGGTATATAGTGCCATTGTCTGACTGGGAATTCAAAGAATATATTGGGGTTACAAATACCCTCATTTCTTGCTACTGCCATATAGTGCCAGTTTCTGACTGGTAATTCAAAGAATATATTGGGGTTATAAATACCCTCATTTCTTGCTAATGCCATATAGTGCCAGTTTCTGACTGGTAATTCAAAGAATATATTGGGGTTACGTGCACCCACAATTTTTGCTACTGGTATATAGTGCCATTATCTGACTGGGAATTCAAAGAATATATTGGGGTTACAAATACCCTCATTTCTTGCTACTGCCATATAGTGCCAGTTTCTGACTGGTAATTCAAAGAATATATTGGGGTTATAAATACCCTCATTTCTTGCTACTGCCATATAGTGCCAGTTTCTGACTGGTAATTCAAAGAATATATTGGGGTTACGTGCACCCACAATTTTTGCTACTGGTATATAGTGCCATTGTCTGACTGGGAATTCAAAGAATATATTGGGGTTACAAATACCCTCATTTCTTGCTACTGCCATATAGTGCCAGTTTCTGACTGGTAATTCAAAGAATATATTGGGGTTATAAATACCCTCATTTCTTGCTACTGCCATATAGTGCCAGTTTCTAACTGGTAATTCAAAGAATATATTGGGGTTACGTGCACCCACAATTTTTGCTACTGGTATATAGTGCCATTGTCTGACTGGGAATTCAAAGAATATATTGGGGTTACAAATACCCTCATTTCTTGCTACTGCCATATAGTGCCAGTTTCTGACTGGTAATTCAAAGAATATATTGGGGTTATAAATACCCTCATTTCTTGCTACTGCCATATAGTGCCAGTTTCTGACTGGTAATTCAAAGAATATATTGGGGTTACGTGCACCCACAATTTTTGCTACTGGTATATAGTGCCATTGTCTGACTGAGAATTCAAAGAATATATTGGGGTTACAAATACCCTCATTTCTTGCTACTGCCATATAGTGCCAGTTTCTGACTGGTAATTCAAAGAATATATTGGGGTTATAAATACCCTCATTTCTTGCTACTGCCATATAGTGCCAGTTTCTGACTGGTAATTCAAAGAATATATTGGGGTTACGTGCACCCACAATTTTTGCTACTGGTATATAGTGCCATTGTCTGACTGGTAATTCAAAGAATATATTGGGGTTATAAATACCCTCATTTCTTGCTACTGCCATATAGTGCCAGTTTCTGACTGGTAATTCAAAGAATATATTGGGGTTATGTGCACCCACAATTTTTGCTACTGGTATATAGTGCCATTGTCTGACTGGGAATTCAAAGAATATATTGGGGTTACAAATACCCTCATTTCTTGCTACTGCCATATAGTGCCAGTTTCTGACTGGTAATTCAAAGAATATATTGGGGTTATAAATACCCTCATTTCTTGCTACTGCCATATAGTGCCAGTTTCTGACTGGTAATTCAAAGAATATATTGGGGTTACGTGCACCCACAATTTTTGCTACTGGTATATAGTGCCATTGTCTGACTGGGAATTCAAAGAATATATTGGGGTTACAAATACCCTCATTTCTTGCTACTGCCATATAGTGCCAGTTTCTGACTGGTAATTCAAAGAATATATTGGGGTTATAAATACCCTTATTTCTTGCTACTGCCATATAGTGCCAGTTTCTGACTGGTAATTCAAAGAATATATTGGGGTTACGTGCACCCACAATTTTTGCTACTGGTATATAGTGCCATTGTTTGACTGGGAATTCAAAGAATATATTGGGGTTACAAATACCCTCATTTCTTGCTACTGCCATATAGTGCCAGTTTCTGACTGGTAATTCAAAGAATATATTGGGGTTATAAATACCCTCATTTCTTGCTACTGCCATATAGTGCCAGTTTCTGACTGGTAATTCAAAGAATATATTGGGGTTACGTGCACCCACAATTTTTGCTACTGGTATATAGTGCCATTGTCTGACTGGGAATTCAAAGAATATATTGGGGTTACAAATACCCTCATTTCTTGCTACTGCCATATAGTGCCAGTTTCTGACTGGTAATTCAAAGAATATATTGGGGTTATAAATACCCTCATTTCTTGCTACTGCCATATAGTGCCAGTTTCTAACTGGTAATTCAAAGAATATATTGGGGTTACGTGCACCCACAATTTTTGCTACTGGTATATAGTGCCATTGTCTGACTGGGAATTCAAAGAATATATTGGGGTTACAAATACCCTCATTTCTTGCTACTGCCATATAGTGCCAGTTTCTGACTGGTAATTCAAAGAATATATTGGGGTTATAAATACCCTCATTTCTTGCTACTGCCATATAGTGCCAGTTTCTGACTGGTAATTCAAAGAATATATTGGGGTTACGTGCACCCACAATTTTTGCTACTGGTATATAGTGCCATTGTCTGACTGGGAATTCAAAGAATATATTGGGGTTACAAATACCCTCATTTCTTGCTACTGCCATATAGTGCCAGTTTCTGACTGGTAATTCAAAGAATATATTGGGGTTATAAATACCCTCATTTCTTGCTACTGCCATATAGTGCCAGTTTCTGACTGGTAATTCAAAGAATATATTGGGGTTACGTGCACCAACAATTTTTGCTACTGGTATATAGTGCCAGTTTCTAACTGGGAATTCAAAATGCGCAAGGCTCCCGGAAAGGGACGTGGACGAGGCCGTGGGCGAGGTCGGGGTAATGGTTCTGGGGAGCAAGGTAGCAGTGAAGCCACAGGGCGTCCCGTGCCTACTCCTGTGGGGCAGCAAGCATTGCACCACTCCACAGTGCCAGGGTTGCTTGCCACATTAACTAAACTGCAGGGTACAAACCTTAGTAGGCCCGAGAACCAGGAACAGGTCTTGCAATGGCTGTCAGAGAACGCTTACAGCACATTGTCCAGCAGCCAGTCAGACTCTGCCTCCTCTCCTCCTATTACCCAACAGTCTTGTCCTCCTTCCTCCCAAAATTCCCAAGCTTCACAGAACAATAACCCCAACTGTCCCTGCTCCCCCGAGCTGTTCTCCGCTCCTTTCATTGTCCCTCAACCTGCCCCTCCACGTCACGATTCCACGAACCTAACAGAGGAGCATCTGTATCCAGATGCTCAAACACTAGAGTCTCCTCCATCTCCGTTCGATTTGGTGGTGGATGACCAGCAACCCACCCTCATCGACGATGATGTGACGCAGTTGCTGTCAGGGCATCCAGTTGACCGGCGCATTGTGCGGGAGGAGGAGATGAGACAGGAGTTGGAAGAGGAAGTGGTGGATGATGAGGACACTGACCCGACCTGGACAGGGGGGATGTCAAGCGGGGAAAGTAGTGTGGATGTTGAGGCAGGTGCAGCACCAAAAAGGGTAGCTAGAGGCAGAGGCAGAGGTCAGCAGCTTAGGCGAAGCCAGGCCACACCCGGAATCTCCCAAGATGTTCCAGTTCGTACCCAGCCCCGAAAAACTCCCACCTCGAGGGCACGTTTCTCGAAGGTGTGGAGTTTTTTCAAGGAATGCGCCGAGGACAGATATAGTGTTGTCTGCACAATTTGCCTCTCGAAATTGATTAGGGGCTCTGAGAAGAGCAACCTGTCCACCACTTCAATGCGCCGTCATTTGGAATCCAAGCACTGGAATCAGTGGCAGGCAGCAACGGCAGGACAAAGGCCGCCTGCCGTTCACGCCACTGCCACTGCCTCTGCCTCTTCCACTGCCACTGCTGACTGTGCTGGCGATGCACTCCAGAGGACGAGCCAGGACACCACTTCATCTGCCTCCGCCACTTTGTTGACTTCTTCCTCATCCTCCCCTGTTCCTGTCTTATCTCCTTCTCCTGCACCATCAAAGGCACCATCAGGCGCTTCTTTACAACAACCCACCATCTCTCAGACATTGGAGCGGCGGCAGAAATACACTGCTAACCACCCACACGCGCAAGCCTTGAACGCCAACATCGCTAAACTGCTGGCCCAGGAGATGTTGGCGTTCCGGCTTGTTGAAACTCCCGCCTTCCTGGACCTGATGGCAACTGCGGCACCTCGCTATGCTGTCCCTAGCCGTCACTACTTCTCCCGGTGTGCCGTCCCCGCCTTGCACCAGCACGTGTCACTCAACATCAGGCGGGCCCTTAGTTCCGCGCTTTGCACAAAGGTCCACTTGACCACCGACGCGTGGACAAGTGCATGCGGACAGGGACGCTACATTTCACTGATGGCACACTGGGTGAATGTAGTTGAGGCTGGGACTGCTTCCCAAACTGGCCCGGTGTACCTCGTCTCCCCGCCTAACATTCCTGGCAGGGACACGAGAAGAACACCCCCCTCCTCCTCCACCGCCTCCTCCTCCGCCACCGCCTCCTCCTCCGCCACCGCCTCCTCCTCCGCTGTTAGATTGACCCCAGCTACGAGTTGGAAACGTTGCAGCACTGGCGTTGGTAGACGTCAGCAGGCTGTGCTGAAGCTGATCAGCTTGGGGGACAGACAGCACACTGCCTCCGAGGTGAGGGATGCCCTCCTCGATGAGACGGCAATATGGTTTGAGCCGCTGCACCTGGGCCCAGGCATGGTCGTTTGTGATAACGGCCGGAACCTGGTAGCAGCTCTGGAGCTTGCCGGACTCCAACATGTTCCATGCCTGGCCCACGTCTTCAACCTAGTGGTGCAACGTTTCCTAAAGAGCTACCCCAATGTTCCAGAGCTACTGGTGAAAGTGCGGCGCATGTGCGCCCACTTTCGCAAGTCGACAGTAGCCGCTGCTAGCTTAAAATCTCTCCAGCAATGCCTGCATGTGCCACAACACCGGCTTTTGTGCGACGTCCCCACACGCTGGAACTCAACGTTTCAGATGTTGAATAGAGTGGTTGAGCAGCAGAGACCTTTGATGGAATACCAGCTACAAAACCCTAGGGTGCCACAAAGTCAGCTGCCTCAGTTTCACATCCATGAGTGGCCATGGATGAGAGACCTTTGTGACATCCTACGGGTCTTTGAGGAGTCCACAAGGAGGGTGAGCTCTGAGGATGCGATGGTGAGCCTTACAATCCCGCTCTTGTGTGTTCTGAGAGAATCCCTGATTGACATCAGGGATAACTCAGATCACACAGAGGAGTCAGGGATAGCATCCGATCCGTCACAGCTGGAGAGTAGGTCCACACATCTGTCCGCTTCATCGCGTTTAATGGAGGAGGAGGAGGAGGAGGAGGGGGAGGAGGAAGAAGAGTTGTCTGATGATGTGATGGTGATACAGGAGGCTTCCGGGCAACTTCGAATCGTCCCATTGTTGCAACGCGGATGGGTAGACATGGAGGATGAGGAGGAAATGGAGATTGAACTTTCCGGTGGGGCCAGAGGAGTCATGCCAACTAACACTGTGGCAGACATGGCTGAGTTCATGTTGGGGTGCTTTACAACCGACAAGCGTATTGTCAAAATCATGGAGGACAACCAGTACTGGATCTTTGCTATCCTTGACCCCCGGTATAAAAACAACATCTCGTCTTTTATTCCGGTAGAGGGGAGGGCCAATCCCATCAATGCTTGCCACAGGCAATTGGTGCAGAATATGATGGAGATGTTTCCAGCATGTGACGTTGGCAGCAGGTAGGGCAGTTCCTCCAGTAGGCGACCAAGTTCCACACAAACGAGGGGCACACTGTCTAAGGTCTGGGACACCTTGATGGCACCCCCTCGCCAAAGTGCCGCCACGGAGGGTCCTAGTGTCACCAGGCGTGAGAAGTATAGGCGCATGTTGCGGGAATACCTTTCCAACCACAGCCCTGTCCTCTCCGACCCCTCTGCGCCCTACACGTATTGGGTGTCGAAGTTGGACCTGTGGCTTGAACTTGCCCTATATGCCTTGGAGGTGCTGTCCTGTCCTGCCGCCAGCGTCCTATCTGAGAGGGTGTTCAGTACAGCCGGTGGCATCATCACTGACAAGCGCATCCGTCTGTCAGCTGAGAGTGCCGACCGACTCACTTTGATAAAAATGAACCACCACTGGATAGAGCCTTCATTTTTGTGCCCACCTGTGTAAAGCACCCCAACATGAAACTCCATGTCTGTACTCAACCTCTCCAATTCCTCCGCATCCTCATACTCATCCACCATAAGCGTTGCACAATTCTGCTAATACTAGGCTCCCTCCACCCTGATTTCCCCCAACTCTGCTGGTTAGAGGCTCCCTCCACCCTGCTTTCCCACAACTCTGCTGGTTAGAGGCTCCCTCCACCATGAATTGGTCCAAACTGGGGTTTTTAGAGGCTCCCTCCACCATGAATTTGCCTAAACTGGGCTGTTTAAAGGCTCCCTCCACCATGAATTGGTCCAAACTGGGTTTTTTAGAGGCTCCCTCCACCATGAATTTGCCCAAACTGGGCTGGTTAGAGGCTCCCTCCACCATGAATTGGTCCAAACTGGGTTTTTTTAGAGGCTCCCTCCACCATGAATTTCCCAAAACTTGGCTGTTTAGAGGCTCCCTCCACCATGAATTGGTCCAAACTGGGCTGGTTAGAGGCTCCCTCCACCATGAATTGGTCCAAACTGGGTTTTTTAGAGGCTCCCTCCACCATGAATTTGCCCAAACTGGGCTGGTTAGAGGCTCCCTCCACCATGAATTGGTCCAAACTGGGTTTTTTAGAGGCTCCCTCCACCATGAATTGGTCCAAACTGGGCTGGTTAGAGGCTCCCTCCACCATGAATTGGTCCAAACTGGGTTTTTTAGAGGCTCCCTCCACCATGAATTGGTCCAAACTGGGGTTTTTAGAGGCTCCCTCCACCATGAATTTGCCCAAACTGGGCTGTTTAGAGGCTCCCTCCACCATGAATTGGTCCAAACTGGGTTTTTTAGAGGCTCCCTCCACCATGAATTTCCCAAAACTTGGCTGTTTAGAGGCTCCCTCCACCATGAATTTGCCCAAACTGGGCTGTTTAGAGGCTCCCTCCACCATGAATTTGCCCAAACTGGGCTGTTTAGAGGCTCCCTCCACCATGAATTTGCCCAAACTGGGCTGGTTAGAGGCTCCCTCCACCATGAATTGGTCCAAACTGGGCTGGTTAGAGGCTCCCTCCACCATGAATTGGTTCAAACTGGGTTTTTAAGAGGCTCCCTCCACCATGAATTTCCCAAAACTTGGCTGTTTAGAGGCTCCCTCCACCATGAATTTGCCCAAACTGGGCTGGTAAGAGGCTCCCTCCACCATGAATTGGTCCAAACTGGGTTTTTTAGAGGCTCCCTCCACCATGAATTGGTCCAAACTGGGCTGGTTAGAGGCTCCCTCCACCATGAATTGGTCCAAACTGGGTTTTTTAGAGGCTCCCTCCACCATGAATTTGCCCACACTGGGCTGTTTAGAGGCTCCCTCCACCATGAATTGGTCCAAACTGGGTTTTTTAGAGGCTCCCTCCACCATGAATTGGTCCAAACTGGGTTTTTTAGAGGCTCCCTCCACCATGAATTGGTCCAAACTGGGTTTTTTAGAGGCTCCCTCCACCATGAATTGGTCCAAACTGGGTTTTTTAGAGGCTCCCTCCACCATGAATTGGTCCAAACTGGGCTGGTTAGAGGCTCCCTCCACCATGAATTGGTCCAAACTGGGTTTTTTAGAGGCTCCCTCCACCATGAATTGGTCCAAACTGGGTTTTTTAGAGGCTCCCTCCACCATGAATTTGCCCAAACTGGGCTGTTTAGAGGCTCCTTCCACCATGAATTTGCCCAAACTGGGCTGTTTAGAGGCTCCCTCCACCATGAATTTGCCCAAACTGGGCTGTGTAGAGGCTCCCTCCACCATGAATTGGTCCAAACTGGGGTTTTTAGAGGCTCCCTCCACCATGAATTTGCCCAAACTGGGCTGTTTAGAGGCTCCCTCCACCATGAATTGGTCCAAACTGGGTTTTTTAGAGGCTCCCTCCACCATGAATTGGTCAAAACTGGGCTGGTTAGAGGCTCCCTCCACCATGAATTGGTCCAAACTGGGTTTTTTAGAGGCTCCCTCCACCATGAATTTGCCCAAACTGGACTGTTTAGAGGCTCCCTCCACCATGAATTGGTCCAAACTGGGTTTTTTAGAGGCTCCCTCCACCATGAATTTCCCAAAACTTGGCTGTTTAGAGGCTCCCTCCACCATGAATTGGTCCAAACTGGGCTGGTTAGAGGCTCCCTCCACCATGAATTGGTCCAAACTGGGTTTTTTAGAGGCTCCCTCCACCATGAATTGGTCCAAACTGGGCTGGTTAGAGGCTCCCTCCACCATGAATTGGTCCAAACTGGGCTGGTTAGAGGCTCCCTCCACCATGAATTGGTCCAAACTGGGCTGTTTAGAGGCTCCCTCCACCATGAATTGGTCCAAACTGGGTTTTTTAGAGGCTCCCTCCACTATGAATTGGTCCAAACTGGGGTTTTTAGAGGCTCCCTCCACCATGAATTGGTCCAAACTGGGCTGGTTAGAGGCTCCCTCCATCATGAATTGGTCCAAACTGGGTTTTTTAGAGGCTCCCTCCACCATGAATTGGTCCAAACTGGGGTTTTTAGAGGCTCCCTCCACCATGAATTGGTCCAAACTGGGGTTTTTAGAGGCTCCCTCCACCATGAATTTGCCCAAACTGGGCTGTTTAGAGGCTCCCTCCATCATGAATTGGTCCAAACTGGGTTTTTTAGAGGCTCCCTCCACCATGAATTGGTCCAAACTGGGTTTTTTAGAGGCTCCCTCCACCATGAATTGGTCCAAACTGGGGTTTTTAGAGGCTCCCTCCCCCATGAATTTGCCCAAACTGGGCTGTTTAGAGGCTCCCTCCACCATGAATTGGTCCAAATTGGGTTTTTTAGAGGCTCCCTCCACCATGAATTGGTCCAAACTGGGCTGGTTAGAGGCTCCCTCCACCATGAATTGGTCCAAACTGGGTTTTTTAGAAGCTCCCTCCACCATGAATTGGTCCAAACTGGGGTTTTTAGAGGCTCCCTCCACCATGAATTTGCCCAAACTGGGCTGTTTAGAGGCTCCCTCCACCATGAATTGGTCCAAATTGGGGTTTTTAGAGGCTCCCTCAACCATGAATTTGCCCAAACTGGGCTGGTTAGAGGCTCCCTCCACCATGAATTGGTCCAAACTGGGTTTTTTAGAGGCTCCCTCCACCATGAATTGGTCCAAACTGGGGTTTTTAGAGGCTCCCTCCACCATGAATTTTCCCAAACTGGGCTGTTTAGAGGCTCCCTCCACCATGAATTGGTCCAAACTGGGTTTTTTAGAGGCTCCCTCCACCATGAATTTCCCAAAACTTGGCTGTTTAGAGGCTCCCTCCACCATTAATTGGTCCAAACTGGGCTGGTTAGAGGCTCCCTCCACCATGAATTTGCTCAAACTTGGCTGTTTAGAGGCTCCCTCCACCATGAATTGGTCCAAACTGGGGTTTTAGAGGCTCCCTCCACCATGAATTGGTCCAAACTGGGGTTTATAGAGGCTCCCTCCACCATGAATTTGCCCAAACTGGGCTGTTTAGAGGCTCCCTCCACCATGAATTGGTCCAAATTGGGTTTTTTAGAGGCTCCCTCCACCATGAATTGGTCCAAACTGGGCTGGTTAGAGGCTCCCTCCACCATGAATTGGTCCAAACTGGGTTTTTTAGAAGCTCCCTCCACCATGAATTGGTCCAAACTGGGGTTTTTAGAGGCTCCCTCCCCCATGAATTTGCCCAAACTGGGCTGTTTAGAGGCTCCCTCCACCATGAATTGGTCCAAATTGGGGTTTTTAGAGGCTCCCTCAACCATGAATTTGCCCAAACTGGGCTGTTTAGAGGCTCCCTCCACCATGAATTGGTCCAAACTGGGTTTTTTAGAGGCTCCCTCCACCATGAATTGGTCCAAACTGGGGTTTTTAGAGGCTCCCTCCACCATGAATTTGCCCAAACTGGGCTGTTTAGAGGCTCCCTCCACCATGAATTGGTCCAAACTGGGTTTTTTAGAGGCTCCCTCCACCATGAATTTCCCAAAACTTGGCTGTTTAGAGGCTCCCTCCACCATTAATTGGTCCAAACTGGGCTGGTTAGAGGCTCCCTCCACCATGAATTTGCCCAAACTGGGCTGTTTAGAGGCTCCCTCCACCATGAATTGGTCCAAACTGGGGTTTTAGAGGCTCCCTCCACCATGAATTGGTCCAAACTGGGGTTTTTAGAGGCTCCCTCCACCATGAATTTGCCCAAACTGAGGTGTTTAGAGGCTCCCTCCACCATGAATTTGCCCAAACTCTGCTGGTTAGAGGCTCAATCCACCCTGATTTTCAAAACAAATGTTGGTGCCAACCTCAACTTACTACAAGGGCCAAATTCACTGCTGGTGACAAGCTCTCCTCACTGCAAGTGCCAAATACACATGTTTCAAGGTGTTTTCCTACTGTCAGAGAGGTGGTATTGAGTGTGTAAAGTGTGTAGTTGTTAGGCTGTGATGTTGGGGTAATAGAGGGTCTTTGGTGTGTTAGATGCCCCCAGACATGCTTCCCCTGCTGTCCCAGTGTCATTCCAGAGGTGTTGGCATCATTTCCTGTGGTGTCATAGTGGACTTGGTGACCCTCCAGACACGGATTTGGGTTTCCACCTTAACGAGTATATGTTCCCCATAGACTATAATGGGGTTCGAAACCCGTTCGAACACACGAACATTGAGCGGCTGTTCGAATCGAATTTCGAACCTCGAACATTTTAGTGTTCGCTCATCTCTAATGTTCAGAAATACAATTATATATATAATATGGGCTGAAAGTGCACACTCCCAGCTGCAATATGAGAGTTTCCACATCCAAATCGGAGAAAGGGTTTAGGAATCATAGCTCTGTAATGCATAGCCTCCTCTTTTTCAAGGGACCAAAAGTAATTGGACAATGGACTCTAAGGGCTGCAATTAACTCTGAAGGTGTCTCCCTCGTAAACCTGTAATCAATGAAGTAGTTAAAAGGTCTGGGGTTGATTCCAGGTGTGTGGTTTTGCATTTGGAAGCTGTTGCTGTGACCAGACAACATGCGGTCAAAGGAACTCTCAATTGAGGTGAAGCAGAACATCCTGAGGCTGAAAAAAAAGAAAAAAATCCACCAGAGAGATAGCAGACATGCTTGGAGTAGCAAAATCAACAGTCGGGTAAAAAAGGAAAATTGACTAAGAAAAAAGGAATTGACTGGTGAGCTTGGGAACTCAAAAAGGCCTGGGCATCCACGGATGACAACAGTGGTGGATGATCGCCGCATACTTTCTTTGGTCAAGAAGAACCCGTTCACAACATCAACTGAAGTCCAGAACACTCTCAGTGAAGTAGGTGTATCTGTCTCTAAGTCAACAGTAAAGAGAAGACTCCATGAAAGTAAATACAAAGGGTTCACATCTAGATGCAAACCATTCATCAATTCCAAAAATAGACAGGCCAGAGTTAAATTTACTGAAAAACACCTCAAGAAGCCAGCTCAGTTCTGGAAAAGTATTCTATGGAACAGATGAGGCAAAGATCAACCTGTACCAGAATGATGGGAAGAAAAAAGTTTGGAGAAGAAAGGGAACGGCACATGATCCAAGGCACACCACATCCTCTGTAAAACATGGTGTAGGCAACGTGATGACATGGGCATGCATGGCTTTCAATGGCACTGGGTCACTTGTGTTTATTGATGACATACAGTCCTATGAAAAAGTTTGGGCACCCCTATTAATCTTAATCATTTTTAGTTCTAAATATTTTGGTGTTTATAACAGCCATTTCAGTTTGATATATCTAATAACTGATGGACACAGTAATATTTCAGGATTGAAATGAGGTTTATTGTACTAACAGAAAATGTGCAATATGCATTAAACCAAAATTTGACCGGTGCAAAAGTATGGGCACCTCAACAGAAAAGTGACATTAATATTTAGTAGATCCTCCTTTTGCAAAGATAACAGCCTCTAGTCGCTTCCTGTAGCTTTTAATCAGTTCCTGGATCCTGGATAAAGGTAATTTGGACAAACAATTCAAGTTCAGTTAAGTTAGATGGTCGCCGAGCATGGACAGCCCGCTTCAAATCATCCCACAGATGTTCAATGATATTCAGGTCTGGGGACTGGGATGGCCATTCCAGAACATTGTAATTGTTCCTCTGCATGAATGCCTGAGGATTTGGAGCGGTGTTTTGGATCATTGTCTTGCTGAAATATCCATCCCCGGCGTAACTTCAACTTCGTCACTGATTCTTGAACATTATTCTCAAGAATCTGCTGATACTGAGTGGAATCCATGCGACTCTCAACTTTAACAAGATTCCCGATGCCGGCATTGGCCACACAGCCCCAAAGCATGATGGAACCTCCACCAAATTTTACAGTGGGTAGCATGTGTTTTTCTTGGAATGCTGTTTCTTTTTGGACGCCATGCATAACGCCTTTTTTTATAACCAAACAATTCAATTTTTGTTTCCAAAATGAAGCTGCCTTGTCCAAATGTGCTTTTTCATACCTCAGGCAACTCTATTTGTGGCGTACGTGCAGAAACGGCTTCTTTCTCATCACTCTCCCATACAGCTTCTATTTGTGCAAAGTACGCTGTATAGTTGACCGATGCACAGTGACACCATCTGCAGCAAGATGATGCTGCAGCTCTTTGGAGGTGGTCTGTGGATTGTCCTTGACTGTTCTCACCATTCTTCTTCTCTGCCTTTCTGATATTTTTCTTGGCCTGCCACTTCTGGGCTTAACAAGAACTGTCCCTGTGGTCTTCCATTTCCTTACTATGTTCTTCACAGTGGAAACTGACAGGTTAAATCTCTGAGACAACTTTTTGTATCCTTCCCCTGAACAACTATGTTGAACAATCTTTGTTTTCAGATCATTTGAGAGTTGTTTTGAGTAGCCCATGATGCCACTCTTCAGAGGAGATTCAAATAGGAGATTAACTTGCAATTGGCCACCTTAAATACCTTTTCTTATGATTGGATACATCTGGCTATGAAGTTCAAAGCTCACTGAGGTTACAAAACCAATTTTGTGCTTCAGTAAGTCAGTAAAAAGTAGTTAGGGGAATTCAAATCAATAAAATGATAAGGGTGCCCATACTTTTGCACCGGTCAAATTTTGGTTTAATGCATATTGCACATTTTCTGTTAGTACAATAAACCTCATTTCAATCCTAAAATATTACTGTGTCCATCAGTTATTAGATATATCAAACTGAAATGGCTGTTGCAAACACCAAAATATTTAGAACAAAAAATGATTAAGATTAATAGGGGTGCCCAAACTTTTTCATAGGACTGTAACAGCAGAGAAGAGTAGCCGGATGAATTCTGAAGTGTACCGGGATATACTTTCAGCCCAGATTCAGCCAAATGCTGCCAAGTTGATCGGACGGCGCTTCATAGTACAGATGGACAATGACCCCAAGCATACAGCCAAAGCTACCCAGGAGTTCATGAGTGCAAAAAAGTGGAACATTCTGCAATGGCCAAGTCAATCACCAGATCTTAACCCAATTGAGCATGCATTTCACTTGCTCAAATCCAGACTTAAGGCGGAAAGACCCACAAACAAGCAAGACCTGAAGGCTGCGGCTGTAAAGGCCTGGCAAAGCATTAAGAAGGAGGAAACCCAGCGTTTGGTGATGTCCATGGGTTCCAGACTTAAGGCAGTGATTGCCTCCAAAGGATTCGCAACAAAATATTGAAAATAAAAATATTTTGTTTGGGTTATGTTTATTTGTCCAATTACTTTTGAGCTCCTAAAATGTGGAGTGTTTGTAAAGAAATGTGTACAATTCCTACATTTTCTATCAGATATTTTTGTTCAACCCTTCAAATTAAACGTTACAATCTGCACTTGAATTCTGTTGTAGAGGTTTCATTTCAAAACCAATGTGGTGGCATGCAGAGCCCAACTCGCGAAAATTGTGTCACTGTCCAAATATTTCTGGCCCTAACTGTATATCCATAGTACACACACATACTCAGTATATAATATACACACAGAGGCGTAACTTGAAGCTCCTGGACCCCAAAGCACAATTTGTAATGGGAACCTGTAAAATGTAAAATTTGTAATGGCGTCAGTCAAAGCATTCAATAGTGTTATATTTTATGTGACAGAGGGACTTAAGGACAGCGGCGTAACTAAAGTCTAGTGGGCCCCATTGTAAACTTTGACCCGAGCTCCCTACCCCTCCTACAACGCATTATGGGTGCTGCAGCGTTATGTCAGGTACTTGAAAGGGATACAACTATGCTCTGGGGAACAAGTTATTTATTTTATTACAATGTTGCAAAATCTGTAAAACACAAAAAATGGTATAAATTTGGTATCTCCTTAATTTTACTGACCCATACAAGGATATGTTATGTACGCTGTAAGGTGAATTCCACTCAATTTTTAATGTAAGAAAACAATGCTACAATTGGTGTTGTTTTTCATCCCTCCCAGGAAAAGTTATTAAATTTTAATGAATAAGTTAACCCAGGCACTCCGGAAAGAAGCGGTTACTGGCTCCACTCTATTCTTAGGATTGGTGGGAGTCTCAGAGGTATGAAGACCGCCGCTGATAAAGTAATGGTATATCTTTGCAAGAATGAAAAAATCTCTTTAGACAGACCCATTACTATGAAGCCCCCTTACTTCTGTGCACACTATTGGAGACCACACAGTTTTTTCCTTTGGGGTGTGTGCACACCATGGAAATACACATTCTGAAAAATCCAAATACATGGCAGAAATCTGTAGCTGAGCTTTGGGTTTTTGTGATGTGTTTTTTCATTACTGAGCTGACACATTTACATATCTATTTTATAGCATATTGGGGTGGCCCTCAAAAGGATTGTTGGGTCTATTGAGTGGCATTTAGAAGTCTGCAGGTGACATTACCTGGATTACACATTGATACACATCCTGGATTGGTGCACAGGTGACGGCACCCCATTGGGGTATGATGACATTTTTAAGCAGTTCATCCAATACCACGTCCTGATGCATTGTCAGTTGTAAGTGATGAGGAATAATACAACAACAGTTCCAGGCCCGGGATTTGTACCTTGCCAAGCAGTGTTTGGAATAATACCCTTTCCTCAGAAAGCATTGAAAGTGCCTAACTGGAAACTTCAGACCATATCTTGCTCTTTCCTCTATTAGATGTGCACAAAAGGAAAAGAATGGAAACTGCAAATGACAATAACCAAGAATAAGTAGAATAGGCGACAGAGGCTGCTATTTATGTTCAGTGGTTCTCTTTAATTGGTGGAAATTTAATATAGTATTATGATACCAGTACCTCATGGTACCTCATGGGCAGTTCCATTTCGGATGTCCTATTTTCTGCATGGTAGAAATGCAAGTCGGGTTTATGAAGTCATGGTTTCTTCTATTCGGGTAGTTTCCTTTTTTGATTGGTGGAAATCCAAATCAGATTTATGGCATTATAAGTTTTATTTGGGTGGTGCTATTTCTGATCGGTCAAAATCCAAGCCAACTTCATGACTTAAGCCACAGAATACTTCCATATTGGCTGTTCATTTAATTTAACTGGACAGTAATGCTTCCCTCTGATTGGTGGAAATTCAAGCCTACCCACTCTGTAAGGATAGGTCAACAATATCAACATTCTGGAAAACCTTATGAAGTCCTATTGAAAAGTGGTTTTATTTTGTACATTTGATTTGCTTTCTGACAATAAGAAAGAATTTTGTTAAAATGAATACAGCCTTACCTAATGAGTTTTATTTGTTTAGTGCATCAGTGTAGGCAAATACTCAGGCTATATACTAAAGTACAAATACTGTTCCAACACTCTAGGCCGATAGCTTTTACCTGTACAGATACAGTGTAACAAACCCTCAGCAATGTGAAGCAGACAGGCGGTTATGTAGAGTTGACTAAGACTGTACGAAGTTAGAGCACGAGCCTCCAGTTCAAACTCTGTAACCTACTTATGGTGATATACGACACGTACCAGAACTCCGTCCTCAGACCTATTTTCCATGGCTAAACATATTCTCTGGTGTCCATAGCATACAGTCAGCATTACATTGTATTACCAACTCCCATCAAACAAATCATCCTGTCCACATGCATAGTGGGTGACCAGCACATCTAGTATGGGCTAAAACTTTTTTGACTGGCTTGACTTATGGGTGGGTGTGAATTCTCAGAAAAAAAGGGAATGGCTCTATATGTCTGGCTTAAAGTAAACCAACTAAAATGTAGTATAAACTTAGCCTAAACAGTCTAAAATATGCAAGATTTATCATACAGCGTCAGGCACTGTGATAAATCTGGTGTATTTTCAGAATGCCTAACTATTAGTATATCTGGGCCACAGGCTTCAGGCTTCACTATAGGTGAGAATTTATCAGAAACAGTCAGCCATTTATGAAGGATTTGGTGTGTAGAAGAATAAAGGAGTTAAAGGTTTGTTTTAATAACCACACAGCCCTGGTATAATGAAAAATCTGTAACTTTCTAATTTACCATATGTATTAATTTCAGACTATTTTTATTATCTCGGCTTTCGGTCCATGAAGGAATACATTCCTGTTCACACTCCTATGCAAAACCTGTTCTGACTTATACCTCGTGCACACGACCATAGCTTTCGTCTGCATAATATTTGTTTTTACAGGTCAGTGAGAACAGATAGCATATAGACCAATTCATTTCTGAGCCACAAAGTATGAAGCAGTGAAATATGAAATCTTAAACCTGTCTCCTTTTCAATTCATTTAAGTGTATGGGTTTATGAATAACACGGATGACAAGCCACGTGCCATCCGTTCCATTTTTACAGATACATGTGTCACATGGTGACACTTTAATGATCTTACAGTGGTTACAGGTTGTCTTGTCTTTGAGAGCCATTACAGAGGACTGGAGCCTAAGATAGGAAAAATGACTTATATAGTTGTAAAGTGCAAGAACTGATGGACACGGGCACTGACAACACACTATGCTTACTGGCCTTATTTACTGGTAAAAAAAACCCCCTGAAAATACAGTGAATAAAAAAAATAACAAGAAAGTCAAGATCTTTTTCATCTTCTAGTGGAATGGTTACCAACTACATACACACACTGGGGGTAATTTACTAACTGGCGTAGATGGGTGTAAATATGGTGCATTTTTGTGATGTTGCTATATTATTGGTTCTGTGCCCCGCTTTATGAATATGGGCATAGCAGAGTCGAGACAAAGGCAGGTCGTGGGGTGATGACACATTTGCCTTAACTTATGCCAGAAAACTGCCTATAGTTATACCTGAAATCTGTGTCAGTTCCTGACTGACATAGATTTCAGTTCCCATGACAGTAATTAATTAGGACTGGTGAATGAAACGCCATTCTTAATAAATTCTCAAGTTTTCACCAGGTATGGAAACATTGCAAAGTAGGGAGGCTTTTAAAAATAGAGATGTTAATAGTTTATTTTTGTCAATTAACTAAACTTAGCAAACAAACAAAAAAAGAAATATTTGGTGTGACCACACTATGCCTTCAGAACAACATCAATTCTTCTAGGCACACTTGCACACAAGTAACTCGGCAGGGTTGCTTCTGATGTTTCATGTAATTTAGACTGGATGCATTGGACCAGAGCTCTGTTAGCCATATCATCACTTCCAAGAAGATTTTGATTCCTCCATTGTTCATTCACTTACATTCAGTCATTCACTCATATACACTCCTATACTTTGAACCTATACTTTGCAGCATTTTCTCCACACTTGCCTAAAACGTTTGCACAGAACTGTATGTATGTATCAGGAGACATAGTCATATACATTAACAGGTGCTATACAAGAAAAATAAATGGTCCCAAACTAGTCTCCATCCTTCTGCTACCCCCGATTATAAAGTATATGATATAGCCTCCCCAGAATAAATAATAGCCCCTTTAACAAAGTCCCCCTATCCCCCTTTAAATAGAGACCCTTGTTAATCATACCCCATGTGTTTCAGGAATAAAAAGTCCTGGCTACCCCCCTATTCCCTGTGTCATATACAGATTATGCACAGACAATGATGACTGTGTCTGCAGTTTGCTCCTTCCTCCTTCAGACAGCTATAAAATGTTGACTGAGGCAGGAGGGGGACACTTTAGAGCCCTATAGCTTAGGATCTGTTAGGGCTTTGTAAATGAGTTTGGATTAAATTTAAAGATGAGAATCTCATCATGATAGACCTTACAGATTAGGAGTGATTCGCTGTTAAAAACGCTGTAGGGAAATTACATCTGCATTGGGATAACGTTTTCACCAGAGAATCGCTCCACATCTGTAAGGACTATAATGATGATCTTGGTATTATTTAAAAGATATACTTACCTCTCTTCACTCCCCTGAGCTCTGTGGGGAGCTGCAGGCGTGATGTAAGTGATGTCATCACATTGTACCTGCAGCTCCCGGGGAAGAATGATGAATCAGGGAGTGCATGGCTCTCTGCTTTTATGCAACTGTGAAAACCCGGAGGGACAGCATATGCAGCACTAACCTGTTGTCCCAACAGGGCCCCCCACTACCATAGGGCCCAGTGAAAGTGCTCCATTGGCCCTATGGTTAAAGCGGCCCTGGCAACAAGGCTGTAATTACATTGCACATTCTCTATAAATCAGAAGGCATGTAAAGTAAACAGACACCATGGCACTTGTGGGGATCTACTGATCTATCCTCAGGCTAGAGCATCAATAAAAATGAGCTGGAAAACCCCTTCATAAAGCCCATGTGCCACATTAATTAAATAAATTGCCCCTTTATACACCACATTCCAAATTAAGAAAATCATAGCTGGGTTCCTGACAAGTCCCAGACCATGAAAAATGTCTGCATTTGTGGTCGTATCCATTGGCAAACGATAAAGAGAACAGACTGTCACCTCTAAGAAAGTTAGAGAAAATCTTTAAAACTCTGCAGTATTTTTAAGTACATATATTTGCAAAAATGTTTAACTTTTAATTATCTACAAATATAGATTATGATTATGTACATGGGAATACCCCTTTAAGGATTATTTATGGTGGGGAATATGGCTACAACTTATAGGGAGCATATGTCTGACACTGTATATGGTAAGCACTTTGTACAGTGAGGTATGTGCCATGTGTTTGGTTTTTTTTTTATATGCAGCAGATCGTTTGATTGGTGTATAGCAGGTATAACTGTACAGTGAGATGTGTAGCCATCACTGTATGAGGAGTTTTTGCTGTCATTTTATTTGCACCATGTAGCTGCCAGATATACTGTACATAGAAACGGCACAATAATTGCCCCTCTTTTATCTGTCTGAGGTGTAACAATATATATATTTTTTTACCATAATAGACTTATAGAATACCATACAATTTACCAGCATTGTTGGCTACTTTCTGCTGAACATTGCAGCCAGTGATACTATAGAAGTAGACTTGCTTGTTTATAGAGTTAAACAAACTGTTTAATGTTACAGAACATTTTGCTTTCCAGCATATTGAAAGTAAGCTGTCTACGTCAGCTAATAAGAGCCATTTGGCAGATACAGTCTTTTATGAAGTCTGTGGTGTTAGGGCTCTAAAGGCTTTTTACTAAAGTAAGAAATAAAAGGTTTTGCTAAATCTGGCAGATTGATAGATAACAGAAGAAAAGTTACAACTCAGTAGTTTTACATCAGCGTTTGTCTCTAAGCCTAGCAGTTTGCTCAGGCTTTTGTTCTTTAATTCATACTGCAATATTATTTACCTTTTGGTGAAATCCTTGTTCTACTATATACGTGCGCATACGCTCCTTAATTGAATTCACTGTCAATGATTTCAATTTCAGTATCTAATATTTGCTGATCTCCAATCCTTAAAGTTTGCAGATACACAATGATATGCAGAGAATGCATTTTTCGTCTCTGTTCCTTCAAAGGATCAAAATCCAATTTCATTATTTGGAGTAGGCACTATACAATATCTAGTTTCATAGGAAGTTAAACTAAGCAAGTTTTGAACCTACTGACACCTCTCAGTTATATTTAGGAAACTCTGGCTATGTTCACGTCTGTTCCTGGATTCTGTACTCCATTCCGCTTGAAAACTGCGGAGAGAAAAGTGCTGCAAGTGTATTTTTTGTTTTTTTTTCTTTGACGGTCCATTTTTCACAGTGGTCAAAATAACTGACATGCATCTTTGTCAATACAAATGATCGATCCCATCATCAACATTAAACTAAACTGTGGGAGTAAGGGGTCAGTTTACTTGATAAAAAAAAAAGTCTATGCAAATAGGCTGAAGTTTGGCTAAAAGCAGATAATTATGCCAAAACTGATATATTAGGCTGGCTGCTGGCCCAAGTTAGTTAGGTAGGGCTAATACTCCGTAGGTTAGCTAGGTAAGCAGGGAGGGGGATGTGATAAAGGGAGGGGAGGGAGAGAGGGGAGATCTGAGTGAAGAGCAATGCATCATGGTAGTTGTAGGATAGGATGGCAGGAGTTACCCATGTAAACAAATGCAGAGGATTCCAGAAGCTCCCGGAGAAACACAGATATCACTCAAAACACTGGTAAATGTATTTGGGTGCACTTATTAACCCATTAATAGCACTAACAGACCTTTTTTCTAAAAAAAATGTTTTCCACTCGGAAAACCCCTTTAACAATGTTCTCTAATATGGATACTAGGAAATCTGTTGTTATAATGCAGGGGTGGGCAATTAATTTTCCCATGGGGCTGCATAAGAAATTGAAACTATGCTAGAGGGCCGCGCCATGGCAAATTTAGCACCACCCACTTCTGCACTGGGTCTGCCCATTCTCAATTATCTTTTCATGTGCCCCCACACAATATAATCCTCCTACAGTCACCCATACACTATATGTCCCCACATTATAATGTTCTCTTCCAACTGCCCTACAGTATTAAGTCTCTCTCCTGGTGCCCCAGTTTAAACTGGTGGAAACTAGAGGGGACATGAAACTGGGTCAGCTGGAGGGGGACATTAACAGTGGGGGGTAGTTGGAGGGGGCAATAAATTAATGGCAGCTGGAGCGGGACATGAAACTGGGGGCAACTAGAGGGGGACATGAAACTGGAGCAGCTGGAGGGGGACGTTAGCAGTAGGGGTAGATGGAGGAGAACAATACATTAATGGCAGATAAAGTGGGACATTAAACTAGGGGCAACTAGAGGGGGAGATTAAAATCGGGCAGCTGGAAGCAGACATTAAACCGTAGGGGTAGCTGGAGGGTGACATTAATCTGGGGGCAACTAGAGGCAGACAGGTCTAGTTACCTCCATGGTTTAATGTCCCCCCAGTTTAAGTGCCCCTTCATCTACCCCCAGTTTCATGTCCCCCCTCCATCTCTTCCCCCAGTATAACATTCCCCTTCCATCTCTGCCCCTAGGTTACTGAGACACACACAGACAGACACACACATACAGACAGACACACACACACACACAGACAGACACACACATACAGACAGACACACACACACACAGACACGCACACACATACAGATAGACACAGACACACATACAGACACACACACACTCTCCACCCTGCATGTCACATCCCCCTCCCTCCCCTCTCAGTACCTTAGGACACACACCACACGTCTCCATCTTCTTGCACTGTCCTGCCGGCACTAAGGCACACCTCCCTAGACACGCCTCCCTAGTCAAGCTATGCGGGCCGGACTGAATCAGTCAGAGGGCCAGATATGGCCCGCGGGCCGTACTTTGCCTAGGTCTGTTCTAATGTCTTATTGAAAACCCTCCTTAGCCGTCACGCCACTATTACAAAAGATGCTCAGGAAGGATGATACTATTAGTTCAAGTCTTACAGGTCATGTACTGAGAAATTTGAGAACTGTAGTGCCACCTTTGGGAAGTTAGCTCTCTGTAGATCAGTGCCTAGTTTTCAAGCATAATGGCAAGACCTGGGAAAAAACAAAAAACAAAAATATGGTGCTCAATAACTCAAGTCTCCCCAGGACAGAACAGGGGTCCATCTGCCAGCAGCTTCCACAATAGAAAACAGTTACTGATTGATTGAAATATAAGGTGGTGCACTATGATGAGTTAGGGCCCGTTCACACAGAGTAAACGCACTTGTATTTTGGCAAAATACACGTGTAAAAATAAGACTCCCATTGACTTCAATGGCATTTTATGAAAAACACGTCAAAATACCCATCAAAATACACGTCAAACTACACATGTAAAATGTCATTGAAGTCAATGGGAGTCTTATTTTTACACGTGTATTTTGCCAAAATACACGCACATTTACTCCGTGTGAACGGGCCCTTATTGGGGATTATATTCTGGTCTTGTGCAGAGGACCTCTGCTGCCTATGTCCTCCTCTGATTTATATAGAAAATATATAAAGTTTACGGAATTTTACTGTAAATTTTGGGATTTGTGTTCCTTTAATACTACAGAGTTTAACAATCAGCTTAATCTATATCTTAATATTTTAGTTCTGCCCTGGGAGTGGTGTCTTATTTACTTTACAGCCCAGTCATGAAAGATAACCTGCTTTGTTTTTTCTTCCATTATAATATATAGATTCATAATAGAACTAAATTCAGTTACATTTTAGTGATATTTTATTTACATATCATGAAAGCCACTTTTGTGACATATAGAAAAACTTCATGCAACAGGTAAGGCTATGGATTTTGTGGCTTTCTGCTTACATTCCCACACCCCAAAGGGGTTGTGTAATTGGAAAAAATCCCTTGTTTTTAAGAAAAGGCTGAGAATGCCTTAAAAGGACAGAATCCTTGAACTCAGAGGCCTTGGTTTATCACTCTAACACGGGTAGAGAACCTTCGGCTCTCCAGCAACTACAACTCCCAACATGCTCAATTCACTTCCATGGGAGTTCCAAGAACAGCAGAGCAAGTATGCATGCTGGGAATTGTAGTTTTACAACAGATGGAGAGCCGTATGTTCCCTTCCCCTGCTCTAACAGATCACTACATGCCTAGGCTGAGATGTGCTGCAACACTGCATGTCCTAATGCTTGGAAAATAGTGATGAACTGAAATAACAGCACGAGGTGCATAGAAATATGGTACATAGTGAACCATTCTGTATAGCAAGTGAAATTGGATATTCTATCTGAAGATTAGGGTAATGAACAGTGTGGACACGATCCATCAGAATTCATTTACTCATCATTGGGCTACAAGTCAGATGTTCAGCTACAGGTGTTCCACTGACCTCGCACCAGTACTCTTCATGGTGCTCAACAAGACAGCAATAGAGGGTGGAATGGAGGTCTATCTTCTATAGTGAAGCAACCCCTTTGTCAATGAAAGGTAGAGAACTGGAAAGCTAAAATACGCGCTCACTGGTAGGTCTTGAATAATGGCAGGAAAATCAAATGTAGTGGTAGGAAGTAGGTTCTTTTTAATATAAAAACAATTAAAGGCACGACGCGTTTCGGACCACCACGGGTCCTTTCTCAAGTGCAGATGTAGCTTTAGCTGATGATTCTTAATCCTCGTCACCAATTGTAGTGTTATAGTGAGGATGCAAGTCTTCTAGTCTTCCCATGGTGGTCTGAAACGCGTCGTGCCTTTAATTGTTTTTATAATAAAAAGAACCTACTTCCTACCACTACATTAGATTTTCCTGACATTATTCAAGACCTACCAGTGAGCATGGATCTTAGTTTTCCAGTTCTCTACCTTTCCTCTCCGGTCCTCCGGTGACATTGCTGGTCCTGCTGCCACTCCCACCTGGATTTCACACTCGATACGTGATTATAAAGGTTGTGATAACCACAGACTCTTCAGGTGAGAGGCCAACTGGTATACTTACCTTATGTTATCATTTTTCCAAAAGCTATAATAATACTACACTCAGAGCGCTCGGTGTCTTTTCTTTTTGTTTTTCTTTTGTCAATGAAAGCCAGAGATTGGTCTGGTGACTCCATTGGCAACAACATAAGGAATCCTTCACAAGGGAACATCACAGTGTTCCTACTCCCGGGATTATGGTGTATCATAATTAATGGTAGCACTCCAGTATTTCAGGTACCCTAACAGCTTGGCATTACATTGATTTGGTTGTGGATCCCACGGTACAGCCATTTCTCCAAAGAAGCCATTTTTCAACAAGACACCACCATACTGCACGTGTTTTTTTGGTTTTTTTTAGAGAGGCTGTCTGGACATTTTATTTTCCTAAAAAAAAACTTTACTGTGTTACACTGTAGGGATTACGTTTCCCATAATGTCCCTTTATTTATCTAAGCAGTGATGGGTATAGTACAGTCACCTAATGATTCAGATCGGCCAATCCCTAAACATGCCCATTTTGGAGAGAAGAATCACCCATGTGACATTTCAGCCATAATTTGTATGCAGTGGATGGTAGTCAGAAACTATTTTTACATAATGTAGCAACAAAGTAACAAAAAGTCTACAAATCATAAAGGGTTACATTTAAGCTAGATATAAAACCTGCCATCACACAAAGGTCACATGTAGCACAAAGGTCTGCAGATCATGGTAAGACCATTTACATTTTTCAATTAATGTTGAAAAGGAGGATCGCTATGCATTACAGGTCACCTGTGGGTGTCAATGATATATAATAGTCATTCTTTGGCTTAAACGAGGACATTATTTTATTGGATGAAAAGTTTTATTTAGATAAGGTCTTCACCCCCTCTTATTGTCTTTGATATTTGTGGTTACAAGCTAGTAGATGGCACAAACTATGTTTGGCCATCTTTCTGTATTAATGTACATTGTACATAATTTATAATATTGTTTCCGTGCTAAATGCAGTGACTGTGAATAGGGATGGCAGCCGCCCAAGAGTTATTGGTTTACATCTAGCTATGGCAAAGATAATATACTGAACTCTGTGTACGTAGAAATTGTACACAGATTTATCAATGAAAAATTAATAATTTATCAATTACATTTACAATTACAATTACTTCAGAAAAACTTTCTATTCACTCATCGGGGCAGATTTACTATTGTGGTTGGTTTTCATAAAATGTGGCAAAAAGCATTTTTGGCACAATTTGGTGCATCTAGTTTAAGAACAATTTTTTTTTTCCTTAAGGGAAAAGGGGGGATGGCTCCACTTAAAAGCCGTACCTTAATATGAAGGAGTGTAGATTAAATGCAACAAAATGTGCCAATTCTGGCCCCAAAAAGTCAGCAAATCCTACAATTATTAATGTGAAAGTTTGTGTGTTTGGATGTTTGTGTGTTTGTTACTCAATCACGTAAAAACGGCTTAACGGATTTGAATGAAATTTGGCACATAGATTGTAACCTCGATTAAAACATAGGCTTCTTTTTATCCCGGTAAATGACATGGCTTCACGACTGTAATGTTATCTGTGTAAACACTCAGCTAACCCTCATTGGATTGTGTACATTCATTTGCATATTATCTGATCTGCTCCAGGCAGTGCTGACAAACTGACATGGGAAAACACCTTTAATCCAAACTTTCAGTTTGCCAAAGCTGGGAACATGCCGGGAAAAAGAAAATCTAATTTGTCGCAAACAACGAGAGCTATGAAGGTAACCAGAAGTCAACAGAGTTCTCCTCAAGAGGAGCTGAGGGGGATAATCGATGCCAACAACACACTCATTATATGGCGTCCCAGCAAGCTGCTGCAATGCTGAAACAATCACAGGCACAGTGCAAAAAGAAGTTCAGTGGCAGGCCAGCTTGAGAGCTGCCGAAACGCCAGAGCCTGCGGATCATCAACGCCAACAACACGCTCATTATATGGCATCCAAGTGAGCTGCTGAGATACCTGAACAATTATGGGCGCAGTGCGAGGAACGAATTCAGCAGCAGGCCAGCTTGAGAGCTGTCGAAATGCTGGAGCAGGAGGATCATCAACCCCAACAACACGGTCATTATATGGCATCCCAGCGAGATGCTGGAACAACCACAGGCACGGTGTGAGGAACAAGTTCAGCAGCAGGCCAGCTTGAGAGCTTCCAAAATGCAGGAGGCAAACCATCGACGGCAGCAATTTGCTGAATATAGGCGGATCATCGACGCCAGCAACCCACAGACGAAGTCGCGGACAGAGGCTAGTAACCAATAAAAATCTAGACTAAACAGTATTGTTTCAGCCACTCTGATAAATATGGGACATTTTCAAACTGCCTGTCTTAGGATGAGGCCTCACATTGAGCCATCTTTTTTGTTGTTGCAGACGTTGCCTAGTTTTTGAGCCAAAGTGAAGAGTTGCAGACTTTGCTTAGTTTTTGAGCCAAAGTGAAGAGTGGCTTGAGGAATGGAAAATATAAAGGAAGCACTTATACTTCTACTTAACCCACTCCTGTCTTTGGCTCAAAAACTGCAGTTGGGAAATGACTATATTTATTGGTTTTATTTTGTGAGCCACACGTCTATTGAATGCAGCTATAGCCACATACAGTCCTGGGTAGAGCTGGGCAATTATGACCCAAATCAAAATCACATTTAATTGAACTTCGATTACAATTAAATGATTATTTTAGGAAACTCCCTTTTTACATGCCCCCTATTTATATGGAACGCCATACCACTGAATTTTGGTTTCAGTTAGTGGCATATAAACGATCCTGATTGGACAGTGTACAGTCAGTCATATATCCTTTAGCCAGTGGCCATTTCAAACAGGATGACATGGATGCTAAACAATTGAAATAATCAATGTGAACAAGTTCATAACAATGAATTGAGCTGACTTTTGCCCTAGTGCTGGGACCACCAAAGCCTTCACTTCTAAATAAGTGAAACACAGATTCATTTCAGCTATATCTCATAACTGAATGCAAGGTTTTGCTGCTACTGGCAATATGTGGCATCCCCATCGGGAATGAGTAGGAGAAAGTTAAAAGGGAAAAAAAGGCAAAAGCGCATAGTGCAAAGACACATATTATATTTAAAATGCACAGACATCACAATGTTGAGACTATACATGAAAGGAGTTTGGAACTACAAATAAAATTGCAATGTTTTACAGTCAGGACATAAACCAGGTGATGTGTCTTCTCCGAGGTTTTAGTATGCAATCCATGGGGACCACGCTATTTGGAATTTGTCATGTGACCATTGGGCCCAGCTGCTAATCTCTTCAAAGAGACAGATTTGATTTACCTTGAGGATCCATTCCTGAGGAGTCAGAGAGGACTTTTGCAACCATTTCAGTTGTGTAGGTGATGTAGGTTGATGAAAGTCGAAATAGCGCAATGACATCCCAAATAAGAAAGAAAGATGGGGACTGTAGTTGAAGTATAACCAGTTCAATCTGCATCCAAAAATGTGGGGAGGGGGTGTCAATGGGCAGCTCCACCACAGATGTGTATAAGTGCTTTTGAAGCTGTTGCACCTCCAACAACGGTCATTGTCAGCCTATGGGCCTGAAGAAGTTCAGTTTATTGTGTTTGCAGCCCTACACAAGTAGAAAACCTGTGGGGGTGTCCAAGTATAAACCCTGATAAACACTTTGTTGACTTCCCCTCCAGTGACCTGGCACACCTTCTCCTCCACCAGGAATTCATAGAGCCCCATCAGCATGATGAAGGCAGTCTTTGCCCTGTATGTTTCAATGACAGGCACCTGCCAGTAGTTGCTGGCCAAATCCAACATGGAAAAATACTGGAACTGCCAAAGGGCCATTAGCAGCTTCTTGATCCTGTGCATAAGGTAGGCAGCAGGTAGCAGACATACAGCCACCTATGGTCCACACAGAAAAATTGTCAATTGTTCTTCTATATCAGGACTATCAAAGAGGCCCACAACTTCTCCTGGGGATAGTGTCATGCCCCCCTTGCACAGTGCACAGCCTTTGACCACCCTTTCCATTTCAACACTAGCTCCAGCAACACCACAGCTCTTTGCAGTTATAAACAGGTACCTATCACCCACCAGCAACAGCACTTGCAGTCAGATTCAATGGAGTGGATGTGGGCAGCTCCACTGTCTCCAACCTTCCCAGGTAGCTCTGCATGTGTGGCAAAGCCATCTATAGAGAATTCTGATTTGGGATCTCCTTCTAGACCTAACTACAACAATATCAGTCCATCTATCTTCTAAAAGACAGTAATCTCTCAAATCAATAGGACTCCAGCATCCATGGATTTCTTCACCACTATTCCTTTCTAGCAAAGGGTTCATCCTCACAAGTTCAACCACTGGGCAGGTCCTAGACCTGTTACAGATGAGTAGTCCATTCAAGGTAGCAACTTGGGACCTAGTATCAACGAGACAGGAAACCACCACGGGGGCGGAGCCTGACCGCTGAACGAGACGGCCGCTTAACATCAGAGCTCCCGTCGGTTCGGCTGGAAAACCTGTTTATATCGCACTTACCTGGTCCGGAGATGGCGAAGCCGCTCAAGGAAAAGGTGGGGGACAGACCGGAGACCCCGAAATCCAAGAAAGGTACCGGGGATCTTGACAAATTTCTTCGTAAGAAGGCCCTAACTTCTCCAGCGCGCATTCACAAAATGGCGCCGACGCTCCCTCCTGCAGAGGACCAAGACGGCCTAGACGACTCAGACCGAGACAGCTCTGGCGGTGGAATGGAGGTATCAGATTTACAGGATTCTTCCCCTATTTCTCGTGCTTATTTGAAAAAAGTGCTTTCTCAGGCCCTAGCACAGGCCCTCTCCCCTGTAATGAAAGAACTGGGGGATATTAAGGCTGAAGTTGGACGTATGGGGGAGCGCCTAGACGTTGTGGAGCATACACAGACGGACATTATTTCTTTTTGCAATGCTACTGAGCAATGCTGCAAACAACAACTTAATGCATTGAATCTGGCCTTAGAAAGAATAGAAGACCAGGAAAATAGGGGAAGGCGCAAAAATATAACATTTAAAGGCATTCCAGAATCGATACCACATCAGGACTTGCCTGAGGTAGCTATGAAACTTTTCACTAAGCTTTTGGGGGAAGAACAGGCAGCCTCCATTTCCATTGAGCGCATCCACAGAGCCCTGCGCCCCATTCCACAAGATGGCGACTCACCCAGGGATGTAATTTGTGCTTTACTTTGCTATACAGATACGGCGGCAATATTTAAGGCTGCTAGATCTCACAAGGATTTATCTCTAGATGGAGAACCAATCCTCTTATTTCAGGACTTAGCTCCTTCTACTTTGTACAAAAGACGTTTAATGAGGCCACTCACTACTTATTTGAGAGAGAAGAAGATTTTGTTCCGCTGGCTCTTTCCTTTCGGTATTCAATTTCAGTATGAAGGCAGACGCTGTACCATTAGAGTCCCGGACGACCTGCCTGCAGCATGGGACGTTCTCCATATTGAACCCATTCGTATTACGTCGTGGCTATCAGTCACGGATGAACATTTGGACTTTCCAAAACTGCCCTCTTTGGAGCAATGGTCTAAAGTGTCCAAAGGGAAAACATCGAAAATTCGTAAACTTACCTAAAAGAGCTGCATTGGTATTTATGTTCTGCTGTTATTTGCGATTTTGTCTACCTTTTATATAAGATCCTCACCTATCCAACTAGAGGCTGCTCTTTATGAGACTTTATAAGTTTTTATGCTTATAACTTTTTGACTTTATGTGCCGTTTCCGTTCCTGGTAATATTTGCTATGCTGTTTTTATAGTTCCATATGGTTCTCCAGTCGACATTGATGATCAGGTGATCATGTACTATTCGTGGTCCTACATAACCTCCGCTTCCTCTCTATACCCCCCCGAGATTGTTTACCCTTGGTTTTCATTTTTGACTTCCATCATGTTTTTATATGTTTGGCAAAGTTATTCCATGTTCTTTGGGTCCAAAGGTGCTAGTCTAACATTACTTAAGATAAGCTCTCCTGATAGCTCTTTCTGCTCAACCCACATTGATTTTACATGGCATCTATCAAAGTGACATCATGGAATGTTTGTGGTTTGAATATGCCGCAAAAAAGGTCCCAACTGTTGGCCTTACTAAAGAAATTTGGCTCAGATATTTGTTTTTTGCAGGAAACCCGCTTTAAGGCCTCCTCTGTGCCAATACTCTCAACCATCCGTTACAAACACTGGTTTCATAGTTGTAATGTTAAATCCTCCAGAGGGGTGTCGATTGCAATAGCTAAGACAGTCCCCTTTGAACCCTTGGTGGTATGTGCCGATCCAGAAGGGCGCTTCCTTTTCGTGAAAGGTAAAATAGGTAATCAGATTTTCTCATTTTGTAATGTATATGCTCCCAATGTGAAGCAAACAATGTGGGTCTCACAAACGCTTGCTAAATTTCGGGACTTTGCTGAGGGAATAAAAATAGTAGGAGGGGATTTTAACATTGCAATGAACCCTAGTTTAGACTCCTCTCCGCCCTCCAAAGTACATTCTCAAAAAGCCCTCTCTAGGTTACATAAATCGTTACAGGAGACAGGTATTATTGACACTTGGAGAGTTCACCACCCCTCCTCTAAGGATTTCACCTACCAGTCCCCGATGCACTCCTCTTCTCATAGACTTGACTATTTGTTTATTTCACTGCCGTATCTTAACATGGTTACTCTTGTTCACATTGGCTCTTTTACTATTTCAGATCACACACCGGTCTCCATGTCTCTGGCCCTCCGGGAGCTCCCCCGCAGGAGTTGGTCCTGGAGGCTCAATGAAACTCTTTTGGACAACCAGGGTCATGTGGATGCACTTACTACCTCCCTGAAACATTTTTTTGATGAGAATCCAGCCTCTGATACGTCCCAGTCAATTACTTGGGAGACCCACAAGGCCTTTATACGGGGTGAGTTGATCGCTTTAGGGGCGAGAGTTAAGAGAGAACGCATGTCCCAACTAAATAATTTATTAGCAAGGATTTACACTCTTGAATGTCTTCAAAAACGCTCTCTTGCTACCTCGGTCCAGTCTGAATTATCACAACTTCGTGTGCAATTGAAAAACCACCTAAATGTCCGGCATGCCAAAAATTACCAATACTCTAAATTTAAATATTATGCTCATGGAGATAAGGGCAACAAAATTATGTCTCACCTCCTTAAGAAACGAAAAGAGTTATCTTTTGTTAGTAAAATTGTCCCTGATTCGGGCCCGGCTGCAACTTCTACTGAAGAGATAGCCTCTCAATTTCAAACCTTTTTTCAAAATCTCTATAACCTCACCCCAGCTCTCGATCCTTGTTCTACGGAGACTGTCTCCCGGATTGATAGTTTTTTAAACGATTTGAAGCTGCCTTCCCTTTCCTTGGATCAAGCCGCTCTGTTGTCAAGTCCTATTACGCAACAAGAGGTTCAGAGCACATTGAATTCGCTGCCATTAGGGAAAAGCCCAGGACCGGATGGTCTCCCAGTAGGTTATTATAAAAAATTTGCTTTAGTTTTACTACCACATCTTACCAATTGGTGTGAGGAAATCAGGTCTACTGGCTCCTTGCCACCACAAGCTTTAGAAGCAACAATTACGATTCTTCCTAAGGAGGGCAAAGATCCATGTAAATGTGGAAACTATAGGCCCATCTCATTACTTAATGTGGATGTAAAATTGTGGGCAAAAATTCTGTCTACACGCCTTCAATCTTTCCTCCCTGAATTGATAAACCAAGAACAGTGCGGCTTCGTCCCTGGAAGAGAGGGCAATCATAATTCCTGCAGAGCCCTCCACCTGACTCAACATGCTTTGCACCATCGCTTACCTTTAGTGCTCCTCGGCACTGACGCCGAGAAAGCATTTGATTGGATAAACTGGCTATATATGTACCGCACTCTACACAGGTTTGGGATCCCCGAGGATTTTATTACAGCAATCTCATCCCTATATTCATGTCCTCGGGCTAGGGTCAGGGTAAATGGCCTCTTGTCTGAACCTTTTTTGATCAAAAACGGGACCCGCCAAGGTTGCCCTTTGTCCCCTACCCTCTTTATTCTGATAATGGAGACTCTTCTTCAAGCTATTCGAGACCACCCACACATCAAGGGTTTTAAGGTGGGGGAAGTCACACATTATAGTGCTGCTTTCGCAGATGACCTGCTTCTGTTTATTTCGGACCCTATAAACACCTTCCCGCATATAATAAGACTGATTGAACGGTTTAGTACACTCTCAAATTTCAAAATCAACTACTCTAAGTCGGAAGCTATGAATGTTTCACTCTCTATACCTGAGTTAAGATTTCTCCAATGTGGTTCTCCTTTCACTTGGCAGCCCTGTAAATTGAAATACTTGGGTATTTACCTCACAAAAGATCCAAAGGCTCTCTTCCAAGCTAACTACACCCACCTTTTTAATTCCGTTAAAACCTACCTATCTTCCCTGTCGATTCCCAGTATATCCTGGATGGGTAGAAAGAATCTACTACGTACCTTCGTGTTACCCAAATTTCTTTATATGTTCCAAATGTTACCTATATCAGTCCCGAAAGTATATTTTAAAAGGGTCAGATCTTTGTTTATCTCCTTCCTTTGGAACGGTAAAAAACCTAGATTGTCTTTTGATAGGCTGGTCTTCCCGAAGGAATTTGGAGGTTTTGGCATGCCGGATATAGCAAACTATTATAAGGCAGCTTTACTTAAACGCTGGCTTCGGTTGAATTCGGAGGGTCAAAAATCCTTGGATGTATTATTAGAGCTAAACTCTATTGACTCTCGCCAACGCGCAGGCCTATGGGGTGTGACCCCTTTTTTGGATTCTCCTTATCTAATATCTAATGCCCTGTCTAGGGTTTTCAGGGAGACTCACGAATCCTACCCCCTGATTGGTTCCCCTCCACCTTTATTAACTGGTGATCTTGCTCCTTTTCTTCTTCGCTCGGGTGCGAGGGAGGTGTCAGAGGCATGGAGACTGGTCAAACAAGTGAGACTGAAAGATATTATTGCTTGGGATCATGTCCCTACACAAATCCTAGAACAGACACACACCTTCCTACAGTCCTCTGACCTGAAAAATTCTCATTTTCGACTCAAGTCTATATATCCCTCTATAGCTTCACCACCCTGGTTTGAGAACCTTTTGCTCAGAGCAAATATATCTAAAGGTATCATCTCGTTACTATATAAATTCCTGCTGACTTCGGGGAAAATAGTAAAACCAGCTTATATTTCTAGATGGGAGTCTGACTTAGGCCGTACTTTTACTGAACCAGAAATAGCTCATATCCACACCAAATCCCATGGATTCTCCCCATGTGTGAGAATCCAAGAAAATTCTTATAAAATTGTAACGAGATGGTATCGTGCTCCATCAGATCTTCTGAGAATGGGCCTGCGTAATAACGATATATGTTGGAGATGTGAATCACCAGGTGGCTCCCTAGGTCATATGTTCTGGCACTGTAACAAGGTGCGTAGATTTTGGTCCCAGGTAGAAGAGATCCTCCGCAAAGTCGGACCCCCCAATATTAAGCTTTCACCAGTATCTGTTCTGTTGGGTTTACCAGAGAACTTTTGGGCTCCCACAGCTAGAAACCTAGTCACATTATTAGTTCAAGCAGCAAAACTACTGATACCCCTACATTGGCTAGAGAAAGACCCCCCTACTATAGAAGAATGGGTACACAAAGCAGATGAACTAGCCAGGTTAGAAGAATTATATAGCTGGGAGCTACGAAAACATCAGGCTTTTAAAGACCTTTGGCAACCATGGTTTGCTTTCAGGAGACAATCTACCTTCAGTTCACACTCAGCTACTACGTAATCTGCTTATCAATGGTTTACTTCAACACAGCACTATTATCTATTGGTACCTTTGGACCTTTAACAACCCCCCCCCCTCCCCCCCCCTCCCTTTCCCTCACCCTTTTTACTATTTTTGGCTTACTGATACTTTGCTTTGGTTCATTATGACTGCTTCCGCAGCTGTTATCCTCTGTATTTGATTTATTGATGTTGTTCATTTACTTCAATAAAAAGAGAATTTGAAAGAAAGAAAGGAAACCACCACTCTGCTGATCTTGGCTTGGATCACCAGACTCTCGCCACCATATTCACAGTTTTTACACTAGGACATTTGGCTATTTTACCAGCGATTTGACCCTCCTACTGGCATTCCTAGTATGTAAAGGACACATTTCCTGATCTCCAACAGATCCACAGGCCAACAACCTCTGGCCTCACTGTTGTCACCCCCAATGATACCATATTCTACCACAGAAGGGCCTCCTTCGCAAAACATGCCTCCAACAGAAAAACCACTAGCAGAACCAGTTGAACCTCGTCTGTTCCTTCTGCGGTCTCAGTATCAAATGAAATGACTACTGGGGGTGGGTCATGATGAACTAGTCCAAGAGTGACCTTTGTGTCACTGGTCAACGCAGCATTTATTACTCTAAGTGTAGTAAGCAGTACAGAAGGCCTTTGGCGTACTGTTGTAAGATTTCATCCTCGCTTTGTACTCTCGAGAACTTTTTTTGCAACTTGGCCTGAGTTACTATGTCCCTGTTGACTTCCTCCAATGCAGCCAAAATCTGTTCCTATGGGCAGCAGGCTGCAACACAACTGTCTTCCTTGAATCTTAGTCTAGCATACTCAATGCATAGGGACGCTTCCTAATATACGACGAAGTACGTTGTGGGCAGACAGCTGGCACATCACATGTTGCTTCCCATGTGATTTCGTGCTGGTTTTCTATTGGCGGGGAGTCCTGTTATTATGTCTCGTCATCATTACTGACACCATCCCCCGGAAGGTTTAAACGCCGAAACGCGCGTCGGGGACAGGGGGGAGATCGGTGACCGCGAGGGTATCATGCTGCAACTTTACCATGGGTAGGTTATACAGGGATTAATCTCCTTTTACTTCATTTATACAGGCCTATTTTTACATATGTTTGGTAGCTCTCTCTCTATATTCTTGGACCTTCAGTTATGCTGTACTCTGGCTATACCTGATAGCTCTATTTGTGTTACATATCTTGTATATATCAATAGTTTGTGTCCCATACAGTGTTTCTATTTCGGACAGCTTTGTTCAAGACCCGGTATATGTATTGGCACTTGCCCTTTACTCATTCATTTTCCTGTATGGCTCACATTTAATATATACTACATTGTCTATGCATATAGGTGGTTTACCTTTCCACACCTCTAAACTGGCTTGACCTGTTGCTGGAGTAATGACACTATAGCCCTTAGTAGGGATGAGAGAGATATATATGTTTATATTCTTGCTATGTGTGCCTCTTTAGTACTTCTTTAGACCTTATATGCCAATATCTATAGCACTCTTATTTTGCTTGGTGTACGTTCTTATATGCGAAGAGATGACTTTTATTAGGCCATTTCTTGATGTTTATCTTACCATTGTATTCTACTTATCCCTGGCTTAGCCGACTTCCCCTTTGTCTGATGGTATGGTGACTATTCACTGTTATTTTATATTGTCTTATGTGTATTTATTAATAAATTAATTGATAATTTGTGGTAATCCTGTATTATTTTGTTTACTAGCATACTCAGTGCCAAGTCCACTCTCAGGTCTGGGGCCAAGTTACACAGTAGCATGGCAGATTCTACCCTCACACACCAATCTACTATGCCAGCCTCATTATACTTTGCAAGATGCTTTAGTAATGCTCCTACAGAGATTGCAGTTACACAGGGTCCTTAAATCCAATTAAGCACCTGGGTTCCCTGTGTTCACACTCTGGAAGACAAGTGCCCCTCTTTCTACCAGACTGGTATCTACATCCATCCTGATGATTATACCAAACAATGAGCTATCCTTTACGGATTGCTTCACTAGCAACAGCTGATTCTCCTCTCCGGTGACTTCACTCCAGCTCCTCCACCAGTGGCAATATAAACTTGTACTGTGTAGTCTAGTGGCTGGCTACAAGGTCAAAATCAGGAGTGGGCTTTTAAAAAAAAAAAAAAAAAAAAAAAAAAAAGGAAATAGCACCCATTCTCTATACTATTACTCCCTTTATAAAATCCTGAAGATATAAACTTACCCTAATAGGGGCCTGCAGGCTGAGTTCAGATGTTGCTTGTATAAAATTATGAACTGCATGATTTTCTAACTGCATTAATGTCTAGCACATTACTGTGCATTTCAGCTGTAAGGGAATGGTCATCAAATTGAACGGCTCTATATTATGCTACTCGATACTACAATTAAAAACAAACAAACAAACATACAATTATTAATTTAAAAAGTACTGTATGAACCTAACCTGAGGCTGGGTCTCCAATTTGACTCTTTATAGAACAAGTTTTTAATTATACCTGTCAAGCTACAGCTGCAGTCCAGCAGAATACAGAGGGTGCATTTAAGGTCAGGTTTACACAGCACTTTTTTTGTAAAAGAACTGCACATGGTTTTGAATTGCAGTAAAGAGTAGGGCTTGTTACTATAAGCATCTCATCTGTATGCTAATGACTAGTACACCAGAGATTTTCAGTTCAATGATCGTTAGCATACACATAAAGGAGCCTTCACACGGAGTTACCCTGCGCTCATTCTAAACGTAAAAACATGTTCAGAATGAGCGCGTAAAAAGCAGCTCCCATTGACTTGAATGGGAGCCGGCATACGTGCGCTCCCCATTGAAATCAATGGGAGGCTTTTTTCTCTATTGCTTTCAATGTGATACGCGCGTAATTCATTGAAAGCAATAGGGAAAAAAGCCTCCCATTGATTTCAATTGGGGAGCGCACGTATGCCGGCTCCCATTCAAGTCAATGGGAGCTGCTTTTTACACGCTCATTCTGAACATGTTCAGAATGAACGCAGCGTAACTCCGTGTGAAGGCTCCCTAATATGTATAGTAACGTGCTACAAATTACTGCAATTAAAAAAGGCAAGCAGGTTTTTTTTAAAAAAAAACCAAAACACCTTACATGTTCAGGTTTATGCATGCAGTTTTTAAAGCCAAAAACAGGTTTGGATGACAGTGAGATATAAAGTACAGTCATGGCCAAAAGTTTTGAGAATGATACAAATATTAATTTTTACAAAGTCTACTGCTTCAGTTTTTCTAATGGCAATTTGCATGTACTCCAGAATGTTATAAAGAGTGATCAGCTTAAGAGCAATTACTTGCAAAGTCAATATTTGCCTAGAAAATGAACTTTATCCCCCAAAATACATTTCAACATCATTGCAGCCCTGCCTTAAAAGGACCAGCTAACATCATTTCAGTGATTGCTCCATTAACACAGGTGTGGGTGTTGATGAGGACAGGGCTGGAGATCAATCTGTCATGATTAAGTAAGAATGACACCACTGGACACTTTAAAAGGAGGCTGGTGCTTGGCATCATTGTTTCTCTTCTGTTAACCATGGTTATCTCTAAAGAAACACGTGCAGTCATCATTGCACTGCACAAAAATGGCCTAACAGGGAAGAGTATCACAGCTAGAAAGATTGCACCTCAGTCAACAATCTATTGCATCATCAAGAACTTCAAGGAGAGAGGTTCCATTGTTGGCAAAAAGGCTCCAGGGCACCCAAGAAAGACCAGCAAGCACCAGGACCGTCTCTTAAAAGTGTTTCAGCTGCGGGATACCAGCAGTGCAGAGCTTGCTCAGCAATGGCAGCAGGCAGGTGTGAGTGCATCTGCACGCACTGTGAGGCGGAGACTCTTGGAGCAAGGCCTGGTCTCAAGGAGGGCAGCGAAGAAGCCACTTCTCTCCAGAAAAAAAGATCAGGGACAGACTGATATTCTGCAAAAGGTACAGGGAGTGGACTGCTGAGGACTGGGGTAAAGTCATTTTCTCTGCTGAATCCCCTTTTCGATTGTTTGGGACATCTGGAAAACAGCTTATTCGGAGAAGACGAGGTGAGCGCTACCACCAGTCTTGTCTCATGCCTACTGTAAAGCATCCTGAAACCATTCATGTGTGGGGTTGCTTCTCAGCCAAGGGAATCGCCTCTCTCACAGTCTTGCCTAAAAACGCAGCCATGAATAAAGAATGGTACCAGAATGTCCTCCAAGATCAACTTCTCCCAACCCTCCAAGAGCAGTTTGGCGATCAACAATGCCTTTTCCAGCATGATGGAGCACCTTGCCATAAAGCAAAGGTGATAACTAAATGGCTCAGGGAACAAAACATAGAGATTTTGGGTCCATGGCCTGGAAACTCCCCAGATCTTAATCCCATTAAGAACTTGTAGTCAATCATCAAGAGACGGGTGGACAAACAAAAACCTACAAATTCTGACAAAATGCAAGCATCGACTGTGCAAGAATGGACTGCTATTAGTCAGGATTTGGTCCAGAAGTTGATTGAGAGCATGCCAGGGAGAATTGCAGAGGTCCTGAAGAAGAAGGGTCAACACTGCAAATATTGACTTGCTGCATTAACTCATTCTAACTGTCAATATAAGCTTTTGTTACTCATAATATGATTGCAATTACAGTCCTATGAAAAAGTTTGGGCACCCCTATTAATCTTAATCATTTTTAGTTCTAAATATTTTGGTGTTTGCAACAGCCATTTCAGTTTGATATATCTAATAACTGATGGACACAGTAATATTTCAGGATTGAAATGAGGTTTATTGTACTAACAGAAAATGTGCAATATGCATTAAACCAAAATTTGACCGGTGTAAAAGTATGGGCACCTCAACAGAAAAGTGACATTAATATTTAGTAGATCCTCCTTTTGCAAAGATAACAGCCTCTAGTCGCTTCCTGTAGCTTTTAATCAGTTCCTGGATCCTGGATAAAGGTATTTTGGACAAACAATTCAAGTTCAGTTAAGTTAGATGGTCGCCGAGCATGGACAGCCCGCTTCAAATCATCCCACAGATGTTCAATGATATTCAGGTCTGGGGACTGGGATGGCCATTCCAGAACATTGTAATTGTTCCTCTGCATGAATGCCTGAGTTGATTTGGAGCAGTGTTTTGGATCATTGTCTTGCTGAAATATCCATCCCCGGCGTAACTTCAACTTCGTCACTGATTCTTGAACATTATTCTCAAGAATCTGCTGATACTGAGTGGAATCCATGCGACCCTCAACTTTAACAAGATTCCCGATGCCGGCATTGGCCACACAGCCCCAAAGCATGATGGAACCTCCACCAAATTTTACAGTGGGTAGCAAGTGTTTTTCTTGGAATGCTGTTTCTTTTTGGACGCCATGCATAACGCCTTTTTTTTATAACCAAACAACTCAATCTTTGTTTCCAAAATGAAGCTGGCTTGTCCAAATGTGCTTTTGCATACCCCAGGCAACTCTGTTTGTGGCGTGCTTGCAGAAACGGCTTCTTTCTCATCACTCTCCCATACAGCTTCTCCTTGTGCAAAGTGCTCTGTATTGTTGACCGATGCACAGTGACACCATCTGCAGCAAGATGATGCTGAAGCTCTTTGGAGGTGGTCTGTGGATTGTCCTTGACTGTTCTCACCATTCTTCTTCTCTGCCTTTCTGATATTTTTCTTGGCCTGCCACTTCTGGGCTTAACAAGAACTGTCCCTGTGGTCTTCCATTTCCTTACTATGTTCCTCACAGTGGAAACTGACAGGTTAAATCTCTGAGACAACGTTTTGTATCCTTCCCCTGAACAACTATGTTGAACAATCTTTGTTTTCAGATCATTTGAGAGCGGGCTGTCCATGTTCGGCGACCATCAAACTTAACTGAACTTGAATTGTTTTGTAGAAAGAAATGGTCCAAAATCCCTTCATCCAGGATCCAGGAACTGATTAAAAGCTACAGGAAGCAACTAGAGGCTGTTATCTTTGCAAAAGGAGGATGTACTAAATATTAATGTCACTTGTTGAGGTGCCCATATTTTTGCACCGGTCAAATTTTGGTTTAATGCATATTGCGCATTTTCTGTTAGTACAATAAACCTCATTTCAATCCTGAAATATTACTGTGTCCATCAGTTATTAGATATATCAAACTGAAATGGCTGTTGCAAACACCAAAATATTTAGAACTAAAAATGATTAAGATTAATAGGGGTGCCCAAACTTTTTCATAGGACTGTATATTTCTGTATGTGATAAAAACATCTGACAAACACACATAAAAACCAGAGGGCAGCAGATCATGTGAAAATATAAGATTTGTGTCATTCTCAAAACTTTTGGCCATGACTGTATATAGGACACAGTATAATGCTCCTAGATTCACCCTAACATTATATAACCCCACATTATAATGTTCCCCTCCGATTGCCCCATAGTATAAAGTCCCTTCTCCTCGTGCCTTAGTTTAAACTGGGGGCTAATAGGGAGGGGACATTAAACTGAGGCAGCTGGAGGGGGACAGTGAACTGTGGGGGTAGTTAGAGGGGGACAATAAATTAATGGCAGCTGGAGTGGGACATTAAACTGGGAGTAACTAGAGGGGGACATTAAACCGTAGGGGTAGCTGAAGGGTGACAATGAACTGGGGGCAACTAGAGGTGGACATGTTGACCCCAGTTTAATGTTCCTTTCCAGTTACCTCCATCTTAATGTCTCGTCTACTGAACCCCATTTTTTAATATCCCCCTCCAGCTGTCCCTAGTTAATGACCCTTTTAATCTCTAGTTTACTGTCTCTCCCTCCATCTGCCACCAGTTTAATGCCCCTTTCATCTACCACCAGTTTAATGTCCCCCTTATCTGCCCGAGTTTAATGTTCCCCCTCTATCACTGCCACCAATATCATGTCACCCTACATCTGCCCCCAGTTTAATGCCCCACACTTCATCTGCCTCCAGTTTAATGTCCCCCTTCATCTGTCCTAAGTTTATTGTCCCCCCCTTCATCTGCCACCAGTTTAATGTTCCCCCTCCATCAATGCCAATAGTTTCATGCCCCCCTTCATATGGCCCAGTTTAATGTGCCCCCTTCATCTGCTCCTAGTTTCATATTCACCCTCAATTTGCCTCCAAAGTTTAACATAAAAACACTGATATTCACTTCTCCTCACTCCCCTGTTGTTCAGTCTGTAGTCCCAGTCATGGAGTGTTCTAGGAGCAGCAGGCACAATGTGAGTGATGTCATCACATCGTGCCTACAGCTGCCGGGGCTGGAGTACAGAGGTGAAGCAGGAGCTGTCCGCGGATAGCTCCTGTTTCATTCACTATTGTATTCAACTAATCTGCATCCTCTGAACACAGATGAGTTGAATCCAGGACATACCTCCCGCCAACATGGCCGGCAGGACATGACTCACAATTCGGGACTGACCTGCAGAGTCCAGGATGGTTGGGAGGTATGTTAATGTGCCCTTCAGTTTCCAAGACCAACAATTAAAGCTGGATACAGGACATATGCTAGGTGCACACATCCTCATAGATCAGGCAAAACCTCCACCAGGCTGTGCGCCCCTGCACCAAAATGCTGCTAGCTGGAGTAAAGTGGCGTAAATGATCATAAATCTGTCTGGGCTAGTAGTCCCTCCCACTTCCAGCAAAAGTGCCAAGGGTATTACAAAATAAGTCACAAATGTTTGCACCATTGTTCTCAGTTGAGCAGTTCTTCCCGCACTGTTGCCAGTCATTGCCTGAGTGGTTACTTCCTGCATGTTGAAGAGTTTTTCCAAGATTTTTTTGGGTCATCAATATCAAGTCACTGTGGGTGCAAGACAGCCAACAATCCGCCATTTGAAAAAGCTGCAGTGTTAGGACAAGTGCTGCGGAGTTTTGACTACTTAAAGAAGAGTGCAGTGCTCAGTATTGCAGCTCAGCTATGTTCACTTGAAAGGAACTGAGTTGCAAACAGGACATATGACTGATGAACAGAACATTATAAGGCTTATGAAGTGGCAGCTCACTTGAGGGCTGTTTGAAATAACTGATCGGTGATGGTGCTGTGTGTAGGACCTCCACAAATCTGATACTGATGACCTATCCAAAGGATAAGTCATCAATATTTAGAAAGGGCTGTCCATGCTTTTTTTTTTTTTCCAAAGAAAAATATGGGCATGCCAATTATACAGTGTCGGCCAAAAGTATTGGCACCCCTGCAATTCTGTCAGATAATACTCTTTTCTTCCAGAAAATGATTGCAATCACAAATTCTTTGGTATTATTATCTTCATTTAATTTGTCTTCAATGGAAAACCACAAAAAGAATTGTCAAAAAGCCAAATTGGATATAATTCCACACCAAACATAAAAAGGGGTGGACAAAAGTATTGCCACTGTTTGAAAATTCATGTGATGCTTCTCTAATTTGTGTAATTAACAGCACCTGTTACTTACCTGAGGCACCTAACAGGTGGTGGCAATAACTAAATCACACTTGTAGCCAGTTGAAATGGATTAAAGTTGACTAAACCTCTGTCCTGTGTCCTTGTGTGTACCACATTGAGCATGGAGAAAAGAAAGAAGACCAAAGAACTGTCTGAGGACTTGAGAAGCAAAATTGTGAGGAAGCATGAGCAATCTCAAGGCTACAAGTCCATCTCCAAAGACCTGAATGTTCCTGTGTCTACCGTGCGCAGTGTCATCAAGAAGTTTAAAGCCCATGGCACTGTGGCTAACCTCCCTAGATGTGGACGGAAAAGAAAAATTGACAAGAGATTTCAACTCAAGATTGTGCGGATGGTGGATAAAGAACCTCGACTAACATCCAAACAAGTTCAAGCTGCCCTGCAGTCCGAGGGTACAACAGTGTCAACCCGTACTATCCGTCAGCGTCTGAATGAAAAGGGACTGTATGGTAGGATACCCAGGAAGACCCCACTTCTTACCCAGAGACATAAAAAAGCCAGGCTGGAGTTTGCTAAAACTTACCTGAGAAAGCCAAAAACGTTTTGGAAGAATGTTCTCTGGTCAGATGAGACAAAAGTAGAGCTTTTTGGGAAAAGGCATCAAAATAGAGTTTACAGGAAATAAAAAGAGGCCTTCAAAGAAAAGAACACAGTCCCTACAGTCAAACATGGTGGAGGTTCCCTGATGTTTTGGGGTTGCTTTGCTGCCTCTGGCACTGGACTGCTTGACCGAGTGCATGGCATTATGAAGTCTGAAGACTACCAACAAATTTTGCAGCATAATGTAGGGCCCAGTGTGAGAAAGCTGGGTCTCCCTCAGAGGTCATGGGTCTTCCAGCAGGACAATGACCCAAAACGCACTTCAAAAAGCACTAGAAAATGGTTTGAGAGAAAGCACTGGAGACTTCTAAAGTGGCCAGCAATGAGTCCAGACCTGAATCCCATAGAACACCTGTGGAGAGATCTCTTGGTGGCAGTTTGGAGAAGGCACCCTTCACATCTCAGGGACCTGGAGCAGTTTGCCAAAGAAGAATGGTCTAAAATTCCAGCAGAACATTGTAAGAAACTCATTGATGGTTACCGGAAGCGGTTGTTCGCAGTTATTTTGTCTAAAGGTTGTGCTACCAAGTATTAGGCTGAGGGGGCCAATACTTTTGTCTGGACCATTTTTGGAGTTTTGTGTAAAACGATCAATGATTTGACTTTTTTTTCATTCTCTTTTGTGTTTTTTCATTGCAAGCAAAAAAATGAAGATATTAGTACCAAAGAATTTGTGATTGCAATCATTTTCTGGAAGAAAACGAGTATTATCTGACAGAATTGCAGGGGTGCCAATACTTTTGGCCAACACTGTACCTACAGATGCTGCGGACTTTCTGTGAAAAGTGTTGCAGTAAAAAATGCAATTTGTTGCTGCTGAGGTTTTTCTTTTTTTGCTATGGCTCACTTAGGCCGCACGTTGTGGAAACAGATTTCGTTGCAGTTTTTTGATCCAAAGCCAAGAATGTCTGCAAAAGGAATCAGGGACGTAACTACTGTGGTAGCAATGGTAGCGGTTGCCAAAGGGCCTGGGATATTAGGGGGCTTCATGAGCCCCTGATGTCTTCTGTTTTTTTTTTTTTTTTTTTTTTTTGTAATAGGCCGTTACCTGCTGGAGTAACCCAGGTAACAGGCATTATTTACTTACCAATCCCGTTCCGGCTCACGGCTGCCTGCGCTTCCCCTTTTGCGGATGTGGCTGTGATCAGGAGCGGGGATAGGTAAGTAAGGCCGCAGGCCCGCGAACCCCACAACACACTGCTATCATTATACTCTGGGGTCTTTTGGGGTCAAATGTTCGCCTTGGGGCCCCACCATTCCTAGTTACGCCACGGGAATGGGTAATACATAGGAAGCTCTTCTACCTAGTGTGAACCCAGGGTACGTCTGGATAAAGCCATCAATGACCAGTCCTGTAATAAAGCTCTAGAGGTAAGGTCAGTGTGAGTACACTGGGATGTATAGAGAATAGTGGAGGTTAAATAGATCCTCTTAGATACCCCTGTAGCTTCCTAAGGCCCTGGTCTTGTCACCTACAAACTGGGTGGGCTACATAATAATCCCAGCGTGATAGGGTCTGTGCATGGGATGCAGCCTCACTAGTACACACTGTCATGGTCGCTACAGACCCCTGAATCTCTCCCCTCTCCTCAGCCCTGGACACAGAGTAGAATGTTGTGCGCAGGTTCCAATAAACGTTCCCTTAGAGCCATAGCCAGGGGTGAGAGCAGAGCGGGGCTGCCAGGACTGGGGAGGCGCCAGCCGCGGCCGTCACTGGGGAGGGAGGAGGACGCTTCCTGCCTGTTGCTGAGAGGAAGTTTCGCTCGGAGTGTTCAGTACATGTTGGGCTGCACGGACTCTTTAGCCCGGGGGTGGAGAGTGGAAGGGATGGGATGGAAGCACTGGCTGCGCCTCGCTATAGGGGAGCGCTAGAGCTCACGTATGGGACATGGCGGGCTCCTCTCCCCTCAGTGCAGTGTAACGTCCCACATGGAGATGCAGAGCCTGCGCTTGTTGTGTGCGCTGCCCGCCGAGGAGAACCTAAGTGCGCATGAAGAGAGTCCTGAGCAGCCAGCTAGCCAGGAAACTGAAGACCCCCCGGGGCCGCCTCAGAACCGGACCGTAACTATGAACAACCATGGCTGGGAGGAGGAAGCCCCGGGGCGTGCGCTGGAATTGTTCACAGGTCAGTGCCTGGAGCGAGCAGCCCCTGAGGGATACGACGAGTCCAACCCACCGGAGCAGGAGAATGTCCAGGGAGAACTCCTGAGGAGACTGAGCGCCCTCAACCTGGCTGAGCAGCCGGTGCCTGCAGTACGGGGGCTCCGGTACAGTGACCAGAGAAGGGCGCCCCCGTCCTTGCGCAGTCACATAGATGCCAGGTACCCGGAGCCCCTCAGCACCGAGGAGTCTCCCCGCAGGAGGGCACGGTCTCTGCCATGGAACTCTATCCCTGAGGCCGATGTAGAGGATGACGAGGACCCCCTCATGTGCTGCTGTAAATTGAAGAAGAAGGTGCAGTTCGCCGACTCCCTGGGCTTCTGTCTGGCCAGTGTCAAGCACTTTCTGCCCTCTGATGAGCCGCTGGTGCCCCAGGCTGTACTGGCCAGGCTGCAGAGTTACCCTCCAGTCACTGGGCAAAGACCCGAGTTTCATCTGCTGGAGGAAATGTGTATATCAGACTGTCCTGTCCCAGAAGAGCTGCTGGCAAGGCTGGATGAGCAGAGGGTGTGCCTGGAGCAGGTGTCTGCATCCACCTGGGGGGTCAATGGGGACGTCTTGGTGAAGGACCCCGGAGACAATGCCCAGGTTAAGATTCGATACACTTTTAATGAGTGGTTGTCTTTCTTGGACTGCCCTGCATCTGAGGCCCAGCAAAGTACTGCCCCTGGCACCCTCCGCTTCCACTTTAACCTGTGTTACCCACCTGCTACCTCTCTCATACACTTTGCCATATGCTTCATTACAGGCCAAGGGCAAGAGATCTGGGACAATAACCAGGGAGCCAACTACACTGTGAGCTGTCAGCAGAACCTGCCACCTGACTTCCAGCCTTCAGGTCCAGAGCAAGAGGAGTGTGAAGGTCCTCGGCTCTGGTAGCAGCCAGCAATATTCCCTGCAGCACAGACACTTGGTTCGCAAATGATTTATTGATCACTGCATGTGCCTTTGTATCACAATGGCTACGACAGGGTCTGTACTTAGGTGAAGGGCACTTAATCCTCAGTGTGGCTAGAGATGCCTTGTTCCCCTTATGTTGAGAAATGTCCCCTGCTTCCAGGCACTGTGTGCAACTCTTTACTACACATTGCACTTGTGAAATGTACTGCACAATAGTTTTCTAGCCGCAGCGCAGGAATAGAAGGAAGACTTGTGGCTTTTCACACCTGAAGGTTTTAGTGCCATATGACAATGATACATTATCTACTGAAGACACTGGGACATTGTTTTGAATGTTAAGTAAATCTTTCACAATTCCCCTGTGTAATATCAGTGATTAGGATGGGGTTAATTTCTACTACCCCTGTAACAACACCTTCTAAGATATGAAAATGGTCACATATCTGTAGATCATCTGCTGATAACCTACATTATGGGCATTGGTGATGGCACTTATCATTGGGAAGTAGTAATATAGATTTCCTCATTAGCAACAATCATCCATCTCAAGACAATGCAGAATATTGCAGAAAAATGCTTTCTGACAAATTGTGAATAATGTGAGAATGATGGCCAGTATGGTCATCCAGTCAGGTATCATCCAGCTTTCCCAGACTGCAGTATAGCACAAAGAGAGGTTGATAAACGTATAAGAACTATAAAAGCTGGATAACAAACTATGGACACTGTAATGGTGATTACATTTATTGTTATTCTGCGTCTCCAAGAATGGATGAAATGGAGAGATCCGGGACAACCCCAAGACTTATTTACTTTGTAAACTTGACTTCAAACAGGACACAAAATACTATAAATTGTAGAACTGCAAGTTTCAGAAGTTGTAAGCTGGTACAGCTTGCTGGGACTAGTAGTGTCACAGAGTGGGGTTGCAGAGCAGGGATATTATACGTTTGCTTGCTGGGAATGGTTGGCTGTGTTTTTGGTCACTGTGATAATATACAAGAGGCTTGCACACTTTTGTATGAGTGTTCATCCTGCGGGGTGGCACATTGTATGCACTTTACAGTATTTCTCTAATCTATGCACTTTCCTAATTTTACATGATTAAAGTTCTGCTTCTCCTGCACCGTCTTACAGCTCTGTGTCTTGTATCATGAGGCTGACGTTTACCAATCTTTGTTGTCTCTAAATAAGAAACTCGTATAGCTGCTTTGCTTTCATTTTACAAAATGTGTTTATATAAAAGGCAAAGACTGGCAAACAGTAACTATTTACAGTCTCCAATGCCATCTGCCATAAAGCTGCCAAGTCTTCATTACTAAATCATGACTTGTAGAGCCTGTCGTCTCCCACTTCCAGAACTTTTGTCTTGATTTATGGCAATGACAACCATACGCTGTAAGCACGGCCATAAATGTATTATACAAACAATAATGTATCAAATACTTTATTATACTACAAACTGAAAAGAATATTGAGTCATATTAGAAATGGATAGAGCACTGTATGTTACTCAATGGCTGGCATAGGCAAAAACAATATATCGCATATTGGTCCTGCAGGAAGACATGAGCCGGGTATAACACCCTTAATTAGAGATGAGCGAACACTGTTCGGATCAGCCGTTCCGAACAGCACGCTCCCATAGAAATGAATGGAAGCACCTGGCACATACACTTTGCCGGCGGCTGGTAGTCGTCCCAGGTGCTTCCTTTCATTTCTATGGGAGCGTGCTGTTCGGAACGGCTTATCCGAACAGTGTTCGCTCATCTCTACCTTTAATCTCTATTAATGCCAGGTTTTAATGTAGAAATGTGATGCTTATGTAGGTTTCCTGGGACTTTCTGGCATTGATTATCCATAGAAAACATCATCAATATTAGATTTTGGCACCCCCACTGATCAGCTAATCTGAATCTGCTGGCTTTACAGACCTGTGAAGTCGCCTTCATCTGTCACATGGCCTGTGGGACTGATCTGCAGTACGATGCAGTTGCTATACAATGTACGGTTTTGTGCTTGGTGGCAGCGCTTATCTAAATAGCTGATCAGTGGAGGCGCCAGGTGTTGAACCCCACTAATCTAATAATGATGACGTATTCTAAGGATAGATCACATAGGTTATTCCTGGAAAACCCCATTAGGCTGAAACACAGCTTTTTTTGTTGCAGATTTGTCTGCAGTTTCTTGAGCCAAAGTCAGGAGTGGATTGAGCAGGAGGGAGAAGTATAAGAACTTCCAATGTATTTTGCATTCCTTTTGTAGCCACTTCTAGGTTTGGCTTAAAAAAAACCCAGCAAAATCTGCAGCAAAAGAAGTTGTGTTTCCGCAAAGTGGGGCCTTAGCCTTACGCTAAAACCCTACAATGTGGAAACACAGCTTTTTTTTTATTGCAGATTTAGCGTTTTTTGTTTTTGTTTTTTGAGACAAAGCCTCAAGTGGATTGAGCAGAAGGTAAAATTTAAGTATTTGCATTCCTTGTGTAGCCATTCTTGGCTTTGGCTGAAAAAAAACAAACAAAAACCACGGTAAAATCTACAACAAAAAAACTGTTTCAGCACAATGTTGCGCCTTAGGCTGAGGCCATGTGTTTTTGGTTTTTTTTACTTTTTGAGTCAAACCAAGAATAGATTCAGAAAAGAAAGCTGGTCTTTCAAAGCAAGTTCATTTTAGCTGCACAATTGCAGCAACTAACTCACTAGAAATACTGTGGAAAAAATGAATGCGTTTTTGTTGTGTTTTTTTCTGCAGTGTTTTTCACCTAATATATGAGCCATTTTTTTGTGTCTCTTTATGGTTTTCATTGTTGTCATGGTTGGCATTGTCATAAAGGCCATATCATATCAAACTAGGGCACGACATGTTATGGGCTTACGTACTTATTTACATGGCAATCATTTTAGACAGAAATATGCCTTCTGTGTGTGATGTATTAGTCCTAGCTTTAACCGCATATTTATCATGGATGTTGTAAAAATCATACAGGCTGCAGGTACTATATACTCCAACAACCAAAGGAGCCTCTATTAGAAATGTAAGTAGACACTTTTAATAATTCTATCTAGTGTGATACTTTGCATATGCATTTCTATGAATGCTTTGCACTGAAAAGAAATGAATCCACATGCTATTTGTCAAACCTTCTTTATCAGGTCCTCAGTTATTTCTGCTGGTCCTTCAATAGGAACCTTCATTGATTACTTGAGGTTATGTGATGGACACACAGGTACGTGGCTTGTTAGGGCCCGTTCACACGGAGTAAACGCGAGTGTATTTTGGCAAAATACACGTGTAAAAATAAGACTCCCATTGACTTCAATGACATTTTTTTACACGTGTAAAAAAAAAACACGTCAAAATACACGTGGAAAATGTCATTGAAGTCAATGGGAGTCTTATTTTTACAGGTATATTTTGCCGTGTGAACATGCCCTTATAAGACAAAATTCTGATAACTGTGTCTGTGTCCTTCACGTGACTATGACAGGTTTCTACCTTTGTCGATCATTAGAGTGTGCGTCCTGAGACCCCCATTTCTCCTCACTGACCACCATTACAGTTTGAATGAAGCAATTGTTAATATGGTTTTCCCATGAACATAACCATATTTGGTTTTCTAGACAATTAAATGTTAGTTTTTCTCTAACCATTAGTGGTGACAGTCTGTTGTCCTGATCACTTACCAATGGATATGACCATGAATGCAGGAACTTTCTATGGTCTGGTATTTGTCAAAAACTCAGCCATGTTTCCTTATTATGGATAGGTTATCACACAGTGACACTACATGTATGAGAAGGTAACCTAGACACCATAAGGAAATCATAGCAGGGATTCAGAGAATAAAAGTTACTGCACTCATTGTCATGTTCAAGACAACAGACTATCACCAACAAGAGTGGGTTCACACTACCGTTGGATATCTGTTATGATGGTGTCCATTAAAAAAAAAAAAGACACCTATCATAAGACACAAACATTCTCTTACTGATAATGTGTCCATTTTTTTAATTTAACTGATCCATTTAATGGATCAATTCAAAGCAACTGACACATTAGCATCAGCTCGTTTTTTTATTTATATATTTATTTTTCTGCTTTCTGAGCATGTACAGAAAAAAATAAAAACACAGGCAGTAATAATAGACAGTATAATGGACTCCCGTCCATTAACCATAGACTTCAATGTTAAAAAATAATGGATGCTTGACGTCAGTCATAAAACTATATATATATATATATATATATATATATATATATATATATAAAAAAATTTTAACAAAATTAAATATGGTTATCTTAGTGGTAAAGCCTCTTTAAAGCATACCTAATTTCTTATTTTCATAAATTGATAGTACTTGAAAATTTTAATATACGGTATTAGAGAAAAATGCCCCTTTTACAACGTATTTGCCTTCCTCTCCCCTTTCACTTCTATTATCTATCCCTGCAGTGTTCACGTCAGTACACACTACAGAAGATCTATACACCATTTACGTCTATGGAGAGTTGAGGGGAAGGGGGATACTGCTGGAGAGATAAGATAAGATAATCCTTTAATAGTCCCACATTGGGGAAATTTCAGATGACAGATAACAAGCTGTAGCTTCTAGTAACAAATTCCGTTTCTACACAGAACTAACACTAAATCATCTGATATTCTGGCTCTGTGTTCTAAACGCAGTCATAACCACTCTCCGTTCTGGAGTCACTGGTGTCTTCCCTTATAAGTAAGTGATACACCGATTCATTACAAGCTATTTCTCATTACTGACCCCAAAACAAGGCTGATGCCACATTGGGCTTGGGCCCAATAGCGAAATTCAGAGCTTGGACCACCAAGGCTTTCATAGATGTATCTCCTTACCAGCCATATAGTATACAATAATATATATATATATATATATATATATATATATATATATATATATTATTATTATCTGTAACGGCTTTATTGGTGTTTCACTTGGATGTGTACACATTCAGAAACCAGTGTGGCAGCAAAACTGCCTCACTGGAAATTACCCATGTCCTTAACACTGCAGCTATGCCTGTGCTAGATCCACCGTGTGGCAGAACCCTGAAACTCAGCCAGAACTCATTATCTTTAGTCTTCTTCCAGCAGCTTCGTCCTCCTTCTTCCCTTTCCATAGAGTTGAATGGTGTACAGATCTTCCTTAGTGTGTACAGATGAGAGCAGTGAAGGGGCAGGTGGAGGCAAATAAGAAGGAATGGAGACAATTTATTAATTTCTTTAAAATAACTTGAATGGTTAAGTACACTTTAACATATCCCGTGTCTCTTTATTGGTTGTCGATATGACATCCAATCGCTAACTCGGGCAATTTCAGAGACTCCCATAGACTACATTCTTTGAGTTTTGGTTATTGTAAATTTTAGTCAATGTAGATTCTCACAATTCATTGTTTTGCAGTTTGTGTCTGCTGAGAAACATTTAGCATTGTCATATATAGAACATTTTTGTCTGCTATGACACTCCCAGGTCTACATAGTTCAAATGCACATATATCAACTGGCTAGACATACCTTCTGATCTAAACTATTGCTGTGTGAGGCAAGATACTAGGAGATTTGTTAGTAAATATGGTATGGAAATTTACATTTTCTGATATTGATTATATTTTTCTGTCCTTAAACACTTCATGAATGACCCCTATCATGTGGTTAGGGTCCATTCACATGCAGTAAACGCACACTCATTTTGGCAAAATACACATGTAAAGAATACACGTGTAAAAATAAGACTCCCATTGACTTCAATGACATTTTTTTACACGTGTCAAAATACACATGTAAAATGTCATTGAAGTCAATGGGAGCTTTATTTTTACATGTGTATTCTTTACACCTGTATTCTGCTAAAATGAGCGCGCGTTTACTCCGTGTGAATGGACCCTTAAAGTCACTGTCGGTTCCAGAGCTGAGAAAAATGCTGCTACGGTTGAGTAAGGAGCAGAAAAGCAAAGCCTATTGGGCAACAAAACTTGGTGTTTTGTTTCAGAAATTAATTATGGCTAATTCTATAACATTAAAACCACCAGGACGTCAACAACAATCATGTCCCAATACAGAACAATTATGCTTACTTATTGCTGTTCTCATGTCTTACACTGGATGGTCCAGCCTGTGTGACCTTGTTAAAATGTTCATACTCTATCTGGATGTCAACCTTGCCTGCAAAGCAGAGCAATCATAAGAATCCATGGTAAAAAAAAAAAAAAAAAAAGTATAATGCACAGTAGATTTTTTTTTTTGTTTTTAATAGTATGGCTCTATATAAAATAGTACAGTTTGCTGTGGTATTAAAAAAAAAAAAAAATAGAACCGCAGAAGATACCACCAAAACAAAGTGTAAAGATAATCCTTTTGGTGTCTATCATGGTGGTTCTATGTGACTTTTTAATGGACAAGCATGGTTGAGTAGTAAAATAGCAATTTTCTGATAGACTGCAATATAGAAGTCTGTAGAAAATTCAAATTGATCAAAATGTTTTTCAAAAGAAATTAAATTATTCTAAAAAACTCTTCCTACTAAAGAGAACACTGTGGTGGGAAAAAAAAAAAAAATCAAAAAAGCAAACCCATATCCTATAGGTGACCTCATTTTAGCTGCATAGTGAATGCCCTAAAAACGAAGCCTGTAAGTCATAAAAACAAAATTTTTCTCCAACACCACCCCATTCTGAATTTTTTTCCATGTCCCCAGTACATCATATAGAATATTAAATGGTACCATTACAAAGTATACTTTGTACTGCAAAAATTAAATGCTCCTACGCCTCTGAATTGAAAACTAAAAAAATTAGGGCTACTAGTCTGAAAAGGAATGTGCGTCAATTATGTGTTTTATTAATTTTTATTCATTGTTAAATTATTTGCTTGTACTTTAGGTCATCATCATGCCACCCTTGCTATAATAAAAATAACTTTAATAAAAATACTTTATATCCACCAACTTCAACTTAAGTGAATGCAGAGCCACAATGCAAGATGTACAGTCAAATCAGCATCCTGAACCTCGGATAAATACTACATCAAAGTCTGAACAGACAGTATAGCTAAGTTGTGTAGCCAACCCTAGAGAACATAAACTACATATTGGCTTCACTTTTCTGCCTGGACTCCTGACTATTGCCACAACTGGAAGGCATTTTTGTGTAAGACTCTTAAGATACATCCACATGGAGGAATCCGCTCAGATTCTGCCTCCCATTATTTTCAATGGGAGGCAGAGATCGCAACAGGACACTGAAAAAATAAGTGTCCTGCTCGATCTTACTGTGGATTCCGTGGCTTGAGATGCCCTGCGGTTAAGGCCCCTTTATTTGGGCGTAATCATTAGCAGAAAGACACAATTGGATTTAGATGCATGGTAGACCATGGGCAAATACCTCTTCATTTTCCTCCATGTGAACTTACCCTTACTTCTCATAAATAACAAACCACCCTCCTCCCAGAAAAGGTATCACAAAAAACTTCCACATCTTCTTACAATTCAGTTTCTAAAAACCTAATTCAAAGAGACTGTAGTACTTTGTGATGTATTTAATAATAGACTATGTTTCCAATAAAAAGTAGCTTTATGTTTGTACAGGAAACAGCTATAGTTTAGGTTTAGAAACACAGTGGTCAAACATCCCTGGAAGATGTCCAAGACAGCTCTCAGCTTTGAAGTAATAGAAACCACTAACCCCCAGGTATAACCCTTTTATAATTCCTGTGGTGTCATAATGAAAGTTTCTACCGCTTGGTGTAGTTTGTGATTTGATGGAGATCCTAGTCCTAAAAACCTCTTCCTACTGAAGTTTAAAAAAAAAAAAAAAAATCCATCCATCCAAGATGATAAGAAGCTATCTTTAATGAAAAAAAACAAAACAAGGAAATCTGCATAAATAAATTAGTCTCTATTTAAAGGGGTACTCCCACGTTGCATACTCACCCGTCTTCGTTCCTCTAAAATCTTCTGTCTTCCGGCTTTGTTTCGTCATTGGTGGGCGGGGTCACATATGCAAAGCCAAGCGGCGAGATGCCGCCGGCCCTGCGTGCGCGCTCATACACCAGTCTACCCTTCACAATGCAAATACAGACCCGACACCCTGCGGATCTGTATTCGCATTGTGAAGGTTAGACTGGTGTATGAGCTTGCACACAGGGCCAGCAGCATCTCGCCGCTTGGCTTTGCATATGTGACCGCGGAGCGGAACAGCATCGCTTCTGCCGCTGCTGTCTTCATGCAGGGCAGAAGCATAGCGATGTGCCTGTGCCGGCGTCTAACAGTCCCCAGCATCCGCCTATTACAGCGGATGCCGGGGAGTGTTAGACGCCGGCACAGGTGAAGCCAGCAACATTGCTATGCTTCTGCCCTGCATGAAGCCAGCAGCGGCAAAAGCGATTGCTGTTATTCCGCTCCTCCGCCCCCCCCCCCCAATTGCTTCTGTGCCGCTGCTGGCTTCATGCAGGGCAGAAGCATAGCGATGTTCCTGGCTTCACCTGTGCCGGCGTCTAACCCTGTATTGGCGGCCCCTTCCCCCAAAGGGTAAACTACCCCCCCCCCCCCTCCAGGCTCGCTCCCGTGCACTTAGCCCCTCCTCCCTCCCCCCTGAGAGCAGCAGATACATCACTTGACTGAGGAGCAGCTAGGTCAGGGCTGTGGCCACAAAAAAATGAATAAAGTGAGATAGTGGCCAAACAAAGCAGTTTTGCTGAAGCAATGTATTTAGGAAATACATTCACATTAATAAGCATTATAGATAGGATCCTTGTGACGGGACCACCCCTTTAACCCTGATCTTAGTTTCACCAAGGATGAAATTCCCTAAAGCTACAGAATCTTCTGGAAAACTGTGACGGGTTCAGATTTGCTTGTCCACAAGATACTGCTGAGCAAAAGAATGCTGCACCAAACATATTCATAGACAAGAAAACAATTAAGTACATAGAAGGAGATGTTGGAATCGACTGAAATTTTGAATGTGTGAATGTAATGATATTATATCTACGTGATTACAATATTAGAGTACAGGATAATTTTATTGGGGAAAATTGTACAATTGAAAAGAGGCTCTAGTACCCTTTTGGCATAACTCTAGCCTATAGTGAGGAATGGTTGTGCATTGAGGCATGCAATATCTCTCCACAGACATTACAACTGGGCCTGTAGAGCCTACACATTAGTAGGTTGTTGAAGCAGGTATCCCAACTGGTCCCATAAATGCTCAATAACAATAAATCTAAGAAAGGGTTGCAATCTGAGAAATCCCCCATGTGAAGGCAAGCATTATCCTGATGAAAAATGCCAGTTAGAAGCCCTGCCATGAGAGGCACAGCATGTGAGCTCAGGATGTCCTGCACTTAATGCTGAGCTGTTATTAATCAAGAGGGTAGCTATGGAGAAAGTTAGAGCCTGTTTGCTTCTAAAATACTAAAAAGAAGTAAAACAGGTTAATAAAGTATATCACAAAAAATGTCATTAAACAGCTCCCATCCCCCACAACAGTAAAAGAATATAAGTAAAAATGTACATACACTGAAGCCCAAAATAAAATTACACACTTTTCTAAACCCATATCTCACGTTCTAATACAAACAATATATAATACAAATGTATTATGCATGAGCATCAGATGTTTAAATGTGACTTATTAGGTGGGTTAAACTGGTCCCATTGTGCGACCCTAAATCACATCCTGTGCAGCGTGTAGAAAAAAGTAAAACTTCATGCAAAAGATATATGTAGAATGTAGAAGCAACAAAAATATCCATTATTTGGCTAGAAACTCTCAATAACTCTTACTGCACCTGTACACTATATAGTGAACACCTGGAGGCCTGCTACAGTATAAGATAGTAGGGAAATATAGCCAGTATACCATCATCAGTACTCAGTAAGAGTCATTTCTCCAGATTTTGTGAAGCTTCTCTAACGCTTTGTAAAATTCTCTGATACAATGTGCACTCAAGACTAATGACTCACTGAATGCTCCCAAGCAGAGCAGAGGTGTAATGTTTTATATCATCCATTTCTTTGAAAAAAATCTATATATGTTCAGGATAGTAAAATCTTTAAGTGTTTTTCCCTAATGGTAAAGTAGATAATGCTTGGTATAAATATCAAATAGAATCAGAAAATCACTGTGTAAGTATTTTCCTGGAAATACATATACAGTGCTGTGAAGGTACAATGACAGTGACAAAACACCTGAAAGCTAGTGTAAACCTAGTGGCAAGGAGTTCACATTAGCAAACAAATTTGAATATCAGACAAAGATAACCTTAGTAAATACAAATAGCAATTTTTAAATTATGATTTCATGTATTAAAGGAAAATAACCTGGCCGTATGTGAAAAAAATTATTGTCCCCCCCCCCCCCCCCTCCATGAATTAACTGTGATTAAGCACATTTTTTGGAAAGCTGATTTCAATTTCACTATCCATAGTCAAGTCTGGATACTGTCAGACCTGCAAAATTAAATAGAACCTGTCTTTCAACATGAAGTAGGCTAAAAGATCTGAAGAAATTCAAGAACATATAGGAAACAAAGTCTTTGACATCTCTTAGGCTAGAAAAGGTTACAAAGCCATTTCTTAGGCTTTGAGGCTGCCGCAAATCATAATCAGAGCTATTATCCACAAATGGAGAAAACATGGAACCGTGGTGAACCTTCACTAGAGTGGCCGGCCTACTAAAATTACTCCAAGAACAGATCAATTATTAATCTGGGAGGTCACAAGAGAACTTAAACTTCTAAAGCAATACAGGCCTCACTTGCCTCAATTAAAGTCAGTATTCATAACTTAACGATAAGAAAGAGACTGGGCAAAAATGGTATCTATGGGTGAGGTCCGAGGCAAAAACCAGTAAGAATATAAAGGCCCATCTCACATTGGCCAAAAATCATCTTGTTAATCCCCAAGACTTTTGGGAAAATATTCTGTGGCCTTAAAAAAAAATAAAAAAAAAATTCTGTGGCCTGATGAGACTAAACTGCAACTTTTTATAAGGAATGCGTCCTATTACATCTGGCATAAAACTAACATAGCATTTCATAAAAAGAACATCATTCGGACATTCAACCATGGTGGTGGTAGTGTGAGGTCCTAAGGATGCTTTGCTGCTTCAGGGCCTGGGTAACTAGCTGTAATTGACGGAATCATGAATTCTGCTCTTTACTAGAAAATCTTGAAGGAAAATGTCTGGCCATCAGTTTGTGACCTTAAGCTCAAGCATACTTGGCATCTGCGGCAGGACAATGAAGCACATCAGCAAGTCTTCCTCTGAATGGCTGGAAATAAAAAAACTAAATTTGGGTTTTGGAATGGTCTAGTCAAAGTATGGACTTAAATAGGACCTTTCATGTCCTCATGAAAGTGCGGTTTTATATACTGCTAGAAAGCCAACAGCTCACTGTATTCCTGGTAGTGGAGATATCGGTGCCAAGGGATGACCTCCCCCCCTTTCCCGTCTATACTTCTAACATAGCTTTGTATTGTCAGAAGGGGCATTCCTTACCGCCCAGCGATGACGCTGAGCTATGAGGAACGACCAAAACAAGAGTGTAACCTTGTAGGAAAGGTGTTTAACTTTTCAGGAAATGGGTGTGGCTTTTGTGTGCCAGAAATGTGGCAATAACTTTTAAGACATCTGATAGGAGGTTTAAATGTAGACTAAGCATCTGCCCCTAATTGTGAGGCTAAATACAGAGACAAGTCTAATGTAAACAAGCAGTCAGACTGAAGATACGGAGCAGTAGAGCAGCTTAATAAGTGGTCTAAGAAACAGATCTCCTTAATCAGATATATTACAAAGTTCTATTAATTTATGAGAAGTTGTTTATAACTGGAGCTACACTTAAAAGGGAGTCTATCACCTCTCCCAGCCACTGTAAATCACTAGTATAGGAATGTAAATGCCCTAAATATAATTCCAGCCATACCTTTCAAAAGTTGGGATTCCTATAAGCATCTGGTTTAACTAATATGCACATTAGCTTCACTGAGCACAGCGGGCGTTGCCTGGGATTTTTGGGGCAGAGCTCACTGACTTAAGAACGATGATGCTCTTCTACTGCCCAGAGGACCAAACAAAAGGTCTGGATGGGCATATTTACTGATGACACGGCTGTGCTCAGAGACTGAAGGCATCGCCCGCTGTGATAGACTCCTTTTAAAAGAGAGTTTTATTGGTCTGAAGCAGTGCTTTTCTTAAAGAGGCCTTTCACTGATTTGGGCACAGGAAGTTCCATATACTGCTGGAAAGCTGACAGTGCGCTGAATTCAGCGCACTGTCGGCTTTCCCGATCTGTGCCCCAGGTAAAGAGCTAGCGGTCCCGATACCGTAGCGCTTTACAGTCAGAAGGGCGTTCCTGACAGTCAGTCAGGAACGCCTCCTCCCTCTGCTCACAGTGCTCGTCCATAGACGAGTATTATCAGGAGGGGAGGGGGCGTTCCTCCCCGCTCACACAGTACAGTGCGATAGGCGCTGCTTTGAAGAAGGACGTTCATGACTGACTGTCAGAAACGTCCTTCTGACTGTAAAGAGCTACGGTACCGGGACCGATAGCGCTTTACCCGAGGCACAGATCAGGAAAGCCGATAGTGTGCTGAATTCAGCGCACTGTCGGCTTTCCAGCAGTATATAGAACTGCCTGTGCCCAAATCGGTGAAAGGTCCTCTTTAAGCATTTTTTGTTCTCTGTACCATTATTACATTTTCTTTCGTTATGTTTTTGGGATCTTCTCTCTGTCATACAAATCTTATTAAAAAGAAAATATAAAACATTGTTTCATTGAGCTGTTGGAGTGCTGTTCTTGCACCTTGTGGCAGGGAAGGTCTCATGGATGTGCATGACATGACACCATCACCTAGATGAGAGCAGTGCTTGACATAAACACAATCAAGAGTAGTGGGAATCAATAGTTCAAATGTAAGGTATAATCTATTTCCATAACTGCCACCACATTTGAGCCAGCAGCTTTAGTTCACAAGAACAGCTGTAGAAAGTAGAGACTGTTAGGGCTGAATGTAACTGAAAACAACATTTAAAAAGCTTGAAGAAGTGAATATTTGGTGCATTTCTTAAAGAAATATGTAGATGAGTAGCAGTTTCTGGAAAAGTTGTTTCCACAGCTCTTTGAATATACCAGTCAAGCTGTACCCACTTGTGTGCCAAGCATCCTTCATTTCAGCATCCCTGCTCCCTCGTCTCTGTTACCTTAGTGTATAATATTGTAGTATCAGTAAAGAGCCTGTTAAGTTATTAACAGACTTTAATTACCGTAGCCCTTTACTTCCTCCCTGATGATAGCTTGTAAGAGCTAATAGATAACAGTGGATTGGTGAGACAGACTGAGAGATAATGTACTATAGCTTGAATATCTTAGTCAAATATGAAAATACAACGGCATGTGAGCTTGTAGAGGAAACTAGCTGGATAAGTCGTGTGACTACAGCAGCTGTAGATCTGATTTAAGCAGATTACAGGATAGTACTATCACAAGTGGTGAGGAAAAAAAAAAAGAATAAGAATAATGTCAGCTAGCCGTTTATTAGAAAACATGCCACACAATCTATTCTTTATTACAGAATTCTGAGTTAATAACATGGGGGTCACTGCTAGAATCCTATTAGCAAGAGTGGAATATGGCTAATAAGAACCACTGAGGAGCTGGTGCATTAACACAAAGCCCACTCATTGGAACTGTGAAATCTAGAAATGAAACATTTGCTTACAGGTTTTCCTGCAGATTACAGCAGATTGCTGGGGAAACTAACACCAGGACACCCCATCATCTGTTCTAACAAATAAGGAAGGTTCAAAGAGGACATTGCCTTTAAAGTCTACAGTTACAGGTAGTTTACCACCTCCCACCAAGCATATTCAACCTCAGTGGCGGATCCAGGGTTTGCGGGGCCCTGGGCAATTGACTTTGGCGGGGCCCTACTTACTGGGGGTCTCACACTTCTAACCTGTACTTCCCAACTGTTGAAGACCAGAAAGAGGGAATAAAACGTGCGGCGCGCCGCAGCAAATTAGGCCCCGCCCACTTTATGTTGACTTCGCCCATTCTCATTCATTTTTCATGTGATTCCACACAGTATAATCCTCCTACAGTCACCCGTAAATTATATGTCCCCCTACATCTCTCCCCCATTTTCATATACACCCTTCATCTGCCCCCAAATTTATCTCCCCCCCCTCTATCTCTGTCCCCAGTTTCATGCCATTCTCCCCCTTTATCTGCCCACAGTTTCATGTCCCCCCCATCTCTGCCCCAGCGTCATGCCGTTCTCCCCCCCTTCATCTGCCCCAGTGTCATACCGTTCTCCCCCCTTCATCTGCCCCAGTGTCATGCCATTCTCCCCCCCTTCATCTGCCCCAGTGTCATGCCATTCTCCCCCTTCATCTGCCCCAGTGTCATGCCATCCCCCCTTCATCTGCCCCAGTATCATTCCATTCTCCCCCCTTCATCTGCCTCAGTGTCATACCGTTCTCCCCCCCTTCATCTGCCCCAGTGTCATGCCGTTCTCTCCCCCTTCATTTGCCCCAGTGTCATACCGTTCTCACCCCTTCATCTGCCCCAGTGTCATACCGTTCTCCCCCCTTCATCTGCCCCAGTGTCATGCCATTCCCCCTTCATCTGCCCCAGTATCATGCCATTCTCCCCCCTTCATTTGCCCCAGTGTCATGCCGTTCTCCCCCCCTTCATTTGCCCCAGTGTCATGCCGTTCTCCCCCCCTTCATTTGCCCCAGTGTCATGCGGTTCTCCCCCCCTTCATCTGCCCCAGTGTCATGTTGTTTTCCCCCCTCCATCCGCCCCAGTGTCATGCCGTTCTCCCCCTCCATCTGCCCCAGTGTCATGCTGTTCTGTCCCCCTCTATCTGCCCCAGTGTCATGCCATTCTCCCCCCTTCATCTGCCCCAGCGTCATACTGTTCTCTCCCTTCATCTGCCCCAGTGCCATGCTGTTCTGTCCCCCTCCATCTGCCCCAGTGTCATGCTGTTCTATCCCCCTTTATCTGCCCCAGTGTCATGCCATTCTCCCCCCTTCATCTGCCCCAGCGTCATACTGTTCTCTCCCTTCATCTGCCCCAGTGCCATGCTGTTCTGTCCCCCTCCATCTGCCCCAGAGTCATGCTGTTCTCTCCTCCTCCATCTGCCCCAGTGTAATGCTGTTCTCACACACGCTCACCTTTCCTCGTTCCCCCGCAGCTCTCTCCTCTCTCTCCCTCATACACATATTGTAGCCGCGATGTGATGACGTCATCACATCGCGGCTACAAATGCCAGAGTTCAGCGTTAAAGCAGGAGCTGAGTTGTGACAGCTCCTGCTTTAAACGCCTATGTTTTCAGCTCATCGGCGTCTGTAGGACGGGGCATGCCAAATCGGGGCATGCCAACCGGGACCATTTTGTTAGGTCCGGGCCGCGCCGCGCGGGGCCCCGGGCGGTTGCCCGGCTCGCCCGGCCCTGGATCCGCCCCTGTTCAACCTCCTCCATCTTGTGGTAGAGCACATTACACTGATAATAAAATACCTTTGTTATATATGTCACTTTAACAAATTTGATAAAAACAACTTTGTAGTCTTATGCAAATAGCTTGTGCACTGGGAGCAGGACTATAGCTTTCTCCTGGATTGTTCTTACTGCTCAGACCCCTGACATCTCCTGTCTGTGCGTCCCCGTGCAGTATTACTTGATCCTCCCACTGTCATATCATCACCCATCCTACTTAGGCCTGGTTCACATCTGTGTTCAGGATTCCGTTCGGGGAGTCCGCCTGGGGACCCCCTGAACGGAAACCTGTACACATTAAAAAGTGGTTACCTGGGAAAACACGCAGACCCCGTAAACTATAATGGGGTCCGTGTAGTTTCTGTTCGGTTTCCGCACCAAACATGTGGAGAGAAAAGTGCTGCTTGCAGGACCTTTCTCCACGTTTCATACAGAAACCACACGGACCCCGTTATAGTCTATGGGGTCCATGTGTTTTCCCAGGTAACCACT